>NC_138977.1:17848828-19048828 GCF_964341445.2 Mesoplodon mirus | reverse complement strand
TATCTGTCAGACACTTAATTCTTAATCTATGAAGGGTCTGACATATCCCACGTGTTTTTTTTTTCATTTTATTTTGAGCCATAAAACAAGTGCCTATTGTTTTTATTTTTGGATGATAATACAACTGAAAATATGCAAACTAAGTTGTAAAGACACAATTCTATCCCTACTATTAGTTGACAGTCTTGTTGTATTGCAATAAAAATCTTGGAATGATCAACCTTCAAAAAAAAAAACCTTTCTTAGAGGATAAAAGGATGTTCTGATCTATAGCCATTATGAATAATTAAAATAAAAACTGCAGCTTATAAAAGCAACCAGGTATAGTGATACATTCTCAACATTAATATATATAAGCATCACTTCAGGAGTTTGTGAAAAATACAAATACTCAGCCATTATTCCAGAGGTTCTGTTTCAGTAGGTCAGCTGTGAAACCCTCAAAACAATATATATATATTTTTTTTTTAATTAAGGGTACTTTAATTAATTAATTTTATTTTTGGCTGTGTTGGGTCTTCGTTTCTGTGCAAGGGCTTTCTCTAGTTGTGGCAAGCGCGGGTCACTCTTCATCGCGGTGCGCGGGCCTCTCACTGTTGCAGCCTCTCTTGTTGCGGAGCACAGGCTCCAGACGCACAGGCTCAGTAGTTGTGGCTCGTGGGCCTAGTTGCTCCGCGGCATGTGGGATCTTCCCAGACCAGGGCTCGAACCCGTGTCCCCTGCATTAGCAGGCAGATTCTCAACCACTGCACCACCAGGGAAGCCCCAAAACAATATTTTTAATAAGACTTCCAGGTACTAATTATAGAGGGGATCCTGGGACCCAAACTTGTAGACACTGATGTTATGGAAAAAGAATTGGTTTAAGTGTCAGGCAGACCTGGATTTGAATTTGGCCTCTGTCTCGAATACTATGTATTAGTTATATATTGCTGTGTAACAAATAACTATAACTTACCACCTTAAAAGAAATACACATTTATTACTTCACAGATTCTGTGGGTCAGGAACTGGGAGCTTCTAATCTGGGTCCTCTACTTATGGTTTCACAAGGCTAGAATCAAGGTGTTGACCAGAGCTGGGTTGTCATCTAGAAGCTCAAGTGGGGAACGATCCACTTCCAAGCTCCCTCAGTTTGTTGACAGAAATCATTTCCTTGCGGTGGTAGGACTGAGAAGTTCAGTTTTCTGCTGACAGCCAAGGATCAGTTTTAAAGGCCTCCTCTAGTTCCTAGAGGCCACCAAAAGCTCCTTGACACCTGGGCTTCTCCAACATGGATGCTTACTTCAGCAAGGCAGCAAGGTGAGTCTCTAGCAGAAATCCACTAGCAAGATTGACATAATGTAACATTAGCACCAAAGTGACATCTCACCATGTCTGCCATATTCTATTAGATAAAATCACAGGCTCTGCTCACTGTTAAGGAGAAGAGATTATACAAGGGTGTGAACACCAAGAGGCACTAATCATGAAAAGCTACCTGAGAATCTGTCACCCACAGTGTGACCTTAGGCAAATTGTTTAGCACTATGAATTCTTAACTTCCTTATCTAAACATGTAGTTTTTAACACATGCCTTAAGAGATAACATGTGAAGGTTCTGGCATGTAGCTATTTTTATTAGTACCACTAACATAGAAGAACCCCAAAGAAAAAGAACCACAGGGCTATAATGCTGTATCTATAAAGTCCCTTCCAATTCTGTGGTTTAATGTCCAAAAAATATGTTCACTCTTGTATTGAATATGACCAATCTCCAGAGCCTAACATGGGGTCTGCCTCATGGTAGACACTAAGTAAGTGTTTTTCAATTAATAGCAATTTTAGTAAATTCATTTTTCTTTTATTTCTTTAAATATGACTTCATCTTACGATTTCCTTTCCAAAGATGGATGAGCGATAACCTCTCATAGCCATGTTTTGTTGAAGGATAATTTCAATCTGGGAGTGAAAACTATGAATGCATCCATATAAAAGCAAAATCTCCCGAAAGACCACAAGGGGAGTGTTCCTACATAAAAAAGAGCACACAAAATATTCTGTGCACAAGAGCAGCAGCTACTTCAGCTTGGTGTTCATAACATGACTGTCTGGACAGCTTCCCACTGCAGAGTGCAAGCAATTAGCAGAGCTATGAGTATTTCCCTTTCTGCTCATATTTAAAGACTTAGCATTTTCCCTACTGGCTGTTTTCCTCAGCTCTTCATTCCACTTTTCTAACATATCAAAAAAAGCATGTAGAGATGCAAAGATAATTATTTGAATGCTGATCTCAAAAACATAAGCAAGTGGGGAAACTGAAGAAAAATTGCTACAAATAACCTCCTTACTTCTGTTGTACATGTATCCTGTTTCCTTAATTATTCTATCATTATTTTTTTTCTGTTAGAGTCTTTCTTAAATAAATTTGATAGGTAGAGACATGAGAATTAGAATGTTTAAATGTAGTAGTAAATACTATAGGTGAAAAAATAAAATATTCTTCTATTCTCATCCTATCAATGTATAAAGGTCACAACACAGTAAGTCTTCAGAGAAACACAAGAGAAAGAATAATAAGAGATTTACTTTTCAAGCAGATAAACCCATAAACTCTAAAAATATATAATTTTTTCTTAATGCGCCATCACTTCTTAAATTAATCTGTTCAGTCTCTGACCCCTGTGTCTATACTGTGTAAATCCTTTCTCTTTACTCAATGATAAGCTCATTACATTTATAAACAGTTGTTCTACCCAGTAAGCATCAATTTGTTTTTTTTAAATAACTCGCTCAGTCTGGCACCTTTTCTCATCATGCAGTGTATTACAATTTTGGAAACATTTTTTGCCAGCAGCCAAGAGTTCTTTTTTTTAACCACACATTTCCAAATTACCCAGCACTTCAATAGATTTTGGAAATGGGTACTGCTAAGTAAAAATAAAGTAAATTCTATTTAATAAGTATTTCCTGAAAGTGGGATATAAGATAGGTAGGTAGGTGGATAGGTAGGCAGATGGTACGTTATGAAAAAACTGCAAAATGGAAAAATAAAATCTTAAATCTGAACTAAATATGAAAGATCATTAGCTCAAACTCTAAGGTATTAAATGCCTGTGTAAGAGCATAAAGCTGGTTTTTGTAAAAGCTGGGAGTGGAATATCTAGCCCTGCTTCTCCTGGTCTAGTATTCCTTCTACAGAGCCATGCTGACTCCATATATGTTTGAAAAATGGAGCTCAAAGAAGTGGGTAATAAAAATTCATAACCTTTTCCCATATTATGCATACTCTCCTTTTCATGCTTAGCAATCAGGATTTTTCATGCTTTTCTAAATGCTCTTATAAAGTCCTCAGAATAATCCAGGCAGCTGCCAAAAGGGTGGATTGTATGGCTACAAATATCTGTGCATTCACGCCTCACAATCTGGGGAAAATAACAAGGAAATACTTTAAAAGTAAATAGAAAGCTCTTGGGAATTAACTCAGATAATTTGTCTGAATTTATGAAAGAAGTAACAGTATTACCGATGCCTAACTTCACATTTCTTTTAGTTACACGTACGAATGGCTTCAAAACAGTGCAGTTTTCTAAAGGTAAAAAAATAATGTAGCTTTTTGGAGTTTCTAATCTTTTAATTTATAGGAAAGACTATTCATACGAAGTGTGTTCTCTCAATGTGTGCTCTAAATGTGTGTGCTGCATGCATTTTCTGCAGCATCTCAGTAGAACATTCTGCCTGAAGCTCAATGCTTTCACCTAATGAAAATGAACCACATTACATTCAGTGCAGAACATAAAAGAAGGATCTTTCAGGAATCAGGACAAATAATTATCAGTTTCACCTTCAAAGTAAACCATGAAGACCTGTGGGTAAGATTTGGGGCCAGTCATGTACACATTCAGTTTAAAAGACCTGGCTTCCAGGGATCATTAGGAGACCATTCAAGATTTTTGGTGTATAAACACTTAAAATTTAATTACAGGCATGAATAAGGCAGTAACAGTTTCAAACTTCATAGTATTTGTTTAGCCAGCCACCCCTGTGGTAATGTATTTTAATTCATTCATTTTCAGGATGAGATGAGCACAGTTAGCTATATATCTGATATATGGCTTCAAATATAAATGCCGGTTTGTTTAGACTTTATTGGTTAGACACTCAGTTGAGACTGTCATATATTGAAATAGATACAGAGTGGGCTGGGCTTTAGGAAATTTCAAACTCCAGCTCTTTCGGGAAATGTTATCCATAAAAAGTCAATTGCACCAGGATTTTCTGAGTGGTGGTATCCGTTGGCGGAGACAAAGTGCTCTGCATCCCTTTGTCTGCTGTTCTGCGATGCTGTGGGCTAGGATGTAATTGGTAGACTGCATCTGCTGGGGAGCCTTCAAAAGCTGGCTGTCCCTCTCCTGTTGCCCCTTCTGTGGTTGTAAATGAAAAGATAATTTGCAAGGTGATGACTTTTTTTTTAAAGGTAAATGTACCGTAATGCAGCCCGCAGGGTTAGCATCAGTCAGACTAAGATATCATAGGCAAGAGATTTAACATCTTTTAATCTGATATTCTGTGCACTGGTTAGAATTATTTTCTGTACACAGAAAGCCTCCTATGCGTTGTGTATTACATGGCAGGTGTTTAATGAGAAGTTAAAAATAATAAAAATAATAAATGGGAAAAAATAATTCTAACTTTGAGTACTATAAGTGTCCCAGATTCCTTTTACCAGAATAAAGTCAGTCAACTGTTTATAATCTTAAGTATTTCTAATAACATTTATATAATTTACACAAAGTATACATTATAAACATTTAGAGAAGCATTTTTCTGCTCACTAGGAATTTGAAAGATATAAGTGAGATTGTAGATTACACATCCTTTGGTGAATTTTTAAGCACCTCAATTTACACAAGAAAGCACATATTTTAACTAATAATAATTGCTTTTTATATTCTTTGCCAGTATTACGTTAGTTTGGCATTAAGGCAGTAATAAAAAGAATTTGATTTACCAATATTACACAAATTGCTCCACAGAATTGCTAATCCTCTGTAGGGTATGTAGTCTATATAATATAGCATATGTGGCCTTGCAGTTAAATGTGATAAATTTGCAAGGGAGGCAACAGAATAGAGCATTTAGTAAAAGTTTTGGATCAGACAGACCTGAATGTAAATCCTGTATCTGTGTGACCTTGGGCAAACCACTTAACTACCTTAAGCCTCTGTACCTTCAACAATAAAAGGGATAATAATTGTCCTTAAATTCAGGGGTGATTGGGGGATTCAAAAGAAATATTATCTGCATTGGTTAACTCACTAAATGGTAGCTAATCATCACATTATTTATAATAGTCTGGATAATATTAACAGTAGTAGTAGCAGCAGTAGTAGTAGTACTAAGTAGCAATTAAGTTAAAAGTTAAGGAGAATATCTACTAACTTCTCCAAGAAGAGTTAAGGAAGGTTTCCCAGGAAAAGTATGATTTAGATTGTTAAGGAGAAGGCGAAGTTTGCTAGTTTAAAGCATACTGTAAGGACATTACAGGTAGGGAAAAAGTTGATCAAATATGTATAATAGTGTAGAGTTGCATATTTAGATAAAAATGAGAAGTGCAATATAGGTAGAGTATAAGATGAAGATCCAAAATGGTAAGTTATTTGGATGATTTGGAACATTTTTCATTGCTAAACTAAGAAGCTAGAAGTTACTTTGTAGATAACTGGGAACCAATAAATATTTTTAAGCAGCAGTATGACACAATCAAATCTGTATTCCTTCTGACATTTTCTAAGGAGAATGAGGATTGATCAGACACCTTTCTAGGATTCTGTGGATGGAAGAGCAAGATACTGAGATATTTTGTGCTGATGGGCTCAATTATTTTATGGAAATAGGAAGTTAGATCATCTACTGAGAAATGGTGAGGATTGGGAATGCTTAAAGTGAAGGGTAAAAGTTTTCTTCTTGTTTTTGTTTTGTTTTCTTTTAATAGACATTAAAACTGGAAAGGGATAAGTAAAATTAATACTGCAGACTGACTTAGATTGGAGACCCTTGTTTTATGGTCGGTCCTCTACTCTGCAGGAGCACCAGTGTATGGGAGAAGACAGCATGGGTGACTGATCAGCCTGGGGGTGTGTCTGGGCCTGGGCAATAGTATGACAGCAAAGTAAGGGAATTGAAGGATCTGAGGAGAGAGTAATAAGGATGATCAAATTACAGTAAACATAGAATAAAGCAAAAGCGACACCAATGAAGAAAGTGAAAGATTCAATATTGGATATTGCTTAGAGAGTTCAATGAGCAGATTTAATAGAAATGAGAAAATGGAGGATAAAAGGCCAAGTTTAAAAAGCAGGGTACTGAAATATGAGAGATCTGTTTTGTAGGATATGTTAGGCAGAATAATGGTCCCGAAAAATGTCCACATCATGACACCCAGAACCTGTGGCTATGTAACAAGGCAAAAGGGACTTTCCTAATATGATCAGTTAAGAATCTTGAGATGGGAAGATTACCTTATATTATCCAAGTGAACGAATGTAACCACAAGGGTTCTTATAAGAGGAAGATAAAGGTCCAAGTTAGCAGTAGGAGATGTGCCAAAGGAAGCAAGTGGTTAGAGTGACATGAGGGAGAGGCCATGAGCCAAGCAATGGAGGCAGCCTCTAGAAACTGGAAAAGAGAAGGAATAAATTCTCAGGAGGTTTCAGAAGGAACAAGCTCAGCCAACACCTCAATTTTAGTCCTCTGACACTTAAAACTATAAAAAAACAAATTAGTGTTGCTTTAAGCCACTAAGTTTGTGGTAATTTATTATGGCAGCCATAGGAAACTAATACAGAGTACTCTGGGTGTCAAGGTTTAAGGTATGGGTGACCAGAACTGGAGTTGTATCACAAGACTTGAAGTTGAGAAGTCTACTGAGTGATTTATAGAAACAGAGAAGAATGTGATCTCGCTTTTGAAAGTTTTATACAAACTTCAATAAATAAACAGAGATACTACTTTCACTATAGGTTTATAAACCTCCAGAAAAACTGTTTTCTTCTTCTCTGTGTTCCTAAAACATTTTGATTATAACTGTATGTATTAGTTAAGTAGAGATGCCATTAAAAAATACCACAGGCTAGGTGGCTTAAACAACAGAAATTTATTTCTTCACAGTTCTAGAAGCTAGAAGTCCAAAAGCATGGTATTGGCAGATTATTTTTCTCCTGAGGATTTCCTTCCTGGCTTTGTGGATGGTTATTTTCTTCCTATGTTTTTACATGTTCTTCCTTTTGTGTGTATCTGTGTCTAAAATTCCTCTTCTTACAAAGACACCTGTCATACTGGATACTAATCCAGTACTAAACCCTGGCATATTGGATACTAACCCATCCATATGACCTCTTTTTACCTTATTTACCTCTTTAAAGGCTCTATCTCCAAAAACTGTCACATTCTGAGGTACCAAGGGTTAGGACCTCAACATATGAATTGGGGATGGAGGGTGGGGAGGTACACAATTCAGCCCGTAACACTGACACTGTACTATAGTGTTTATTACAGCCGTCTGGCTCTATTTTACATTTTTTATTGTTTGTTTGTTTCTTTCTTTCTCTAATGGGAGCCTAACCTCCTTGAGGATAGAGATACCCTCTAATTTAAATTGATTATCTTCACAATGCCTATCACTGTTTCTTGCTTATGATAGATGCTTAATACATAAGTAATTAAATCATCACTTTGGCAATCCAGCTTCCAAATGTCTATATCTAATTTCTAACAAAGGTAATTACCCATCTAGTATTAAATGCTAATCATTTTCTACATTAAATGCTAATCATTTTCACTCATCATTAATACAGTCTATCTGGGATCATTCTTCCTTTCTCCATGATAGTTTATAGAGATTAGATCATAATGTAATATAGTCTTTCTTAGTAGAATATATATAGTTCTATCTCAATCAGAGAAAACCAATAAACAAATTAAAATCAAATATATAGCTGATCTTCATTTCCCTATAAATTGCATCATTCAATCCATTTTTTTTTTTTTTTTTTTTTGCGGTATGCGGGCCTCTCACTGTTGTGGCCTCCCCCGTTGCGGAGCACAGGCTCCGGACGCGCAGGCCCAGCGGCCATGGCTCACGGGCCCAGCCGCTCCGCGGCATATGGGATCCTCCCAGACCGGGGCACGAACCCGTATCCCCTGTATGGGCAGGCGGACTCTCAACCACTGCGCCACCAGGGAGGCCCCATTCAATCCATTTTAATAAAAATTCACTTTAATTCTACTGTATATCCAACACTATGTCAGCAATAAAATTTTATAAAAATGAGACATGCTGTATGGTAATATTACTGTCTTAGAAGAATTTTACAACTCTACTTTGCAGGTATTTATAAAATATTCAGGAAAATGACAATGATGAAAATTTTTATGTAAAGCATAGTTTTATCCACTCATTCATTTATTCATCAAATATATATGGAGGATTTATTATGTGCTACTATGAAACAAAGTAGACTAATGGAGTTTAAACAGAGAAGTAATAAAGAGTAACTTTAATAAAATACTTGCACAAATAATGTTTGGTTGCAACTGTAGTAAGTGCCACAAAGGAGACACATAAGGTGCTACAGAGCCTTATAATGGGAGTTTACCTAACTGTAGTGGACAGGGAATGCTTCTTATAGGAAGTTTGCTTTTTCATGAAAGATCTCAAGCAAGAGGAGGAGTCATAGATGAAGAGAGGAAGAAAGACCATAACAGCAAGAGAACAGTATATGCAAAGTCCCTGTGGCAAGACAGAGCTTGAACAATTCTAGCGGCTGAAAAATGAGAACAGTAGGAGCAGTGTGAGCTAGGAAGAGTGCTGGGGAATCAGCTGTGGAAGGTTCAAGAAGACGTGTTGAAAACTTTTGTATTTTTCCCAAGAAAAATGGGAAGCCATGGCTGGGTTTTAAGGAAGAAGGTGCCATGATTGGATTAGAGTTTCAGAAACACTATTTTACTTCAGTGTTGGAGGTTAACTTGGGAGAAACCAGACTGGATACAGTAGATCAGCTGCAAGGTAGTTGCAGTGATCCACAGAGTGAAGATGGCAACTTGAATTGAGTGGTAAACAGCAGAAATGCAGAAAGGTTTTCAAGATATTGCACACAGTTTCAGAAAGACCAAAGGTGATAGTAATATGTCATATTTGAATGCCGTTTTATGCATATTAAGCACATTTATATGCTCTCTCAAGTCCCCTTAAGGCAGAGAAAAGTGAACATACACGCTTGATAGGAGGATAGGTTGAGACAAACAGAGTGACAAAATGGAATTTCAGTGCCACGAGAGACACTTTCTCACTATTAGTTTTGAATGTTTTATCTTAAACATTCATGTAACTTTTGAATTCCATACCATAATACTGGTATTGATTTTATTTATAAAATTATTTCATTTTTCTCCCTCCAAATTTTCAGTGAAATCCTTTTTTGTTGGATGATGTACCATCTTTATTTTAAGAATTCTGCACCTCCTGATTACCACTTTTCCTCCTTGGAATCCTTGTTCTCCATTTTGAGACGCCAAGTTGTATCTTATGTCATTTGATCCTCACAGCCATTCAGAGAAAGAGTCATGTCAGGGAGAGCCATTACCATTTTAGAGATGAGAAAGTTGAGGCTTAGAGTGACCACGAGACCCCCAAGGTTGATTGCCAGAAATGAACAGAGCTAGAATTGTTTAACCGTCATAAACACAGTAAAATTTTTGTTTGTCAGATCTTAACAGCAAGGCTCTAACAGGCCAGAGGTTAGCTAATTTATGCCATCAAAGTGTTGGGAAAATTAAAATGTAATAAAACTCAGCTGGCTTTAAGTGCTAAGTCCATATAGACACAAATAGAAATAGGCATTGCCAAGAGAAAACTGAAAAGGTCTATTTCAAAATGTAGTTATTATACAGAATCAATCGCAATTTTAATAGAAATCATACTTTATCATAGGCAGCGTAAGAATTACATGCTGCTGCATCAAGGTAACATGGAAATAGTAGCATCACAACAAAACAAGAGAGCACATCCTTGGAAATTATCAAGGACCTTGATAACTCTTGACACAATTTTTAAATGTATTCATTCCATAAAACTCAAAAAAGCATAAAAGGTGAGTGAGACATGAAAGCTTTCCTATATCGACTGGAAATAAAAAATAAATATGGTTTTAGAAAATACAGACAAGAGATCGCTGTGGAAAAATGAGTAGCAAGTGGCAGCAAACTCTAAAACCTATAGTTAAAAACTTGCTAACACTGGCTTTGTCTACAAAAAAAGTCCAGGTTCCTGAGTTACAGTTGTTTATACACAATACATATTTGCATTAAAATAACCAGCATTTTCAGGATTGTGGATCTGCTGACTCCTCAAAGCATAGGACTTGATTATGAAAAATTACCAGTAGTACATAGACATTTAGTAGTTGATGCTTGAAATGAAATGTGAGGACCAATTCTCTTTTATTTTTTTTTCCAATGTACTCTTCAAATCCCATTGTTCACCTGACACCTTGGCAGGCTCTTTTCCCAGCTAGAAGAAAGTAAAGCAAAACTGAGGCTTTACTAACTTCAAAATGTGTGTCATTGAAAAATTAAAATAAAAGCTATGTTATAGTTAATGAATATATTTCCTTTAATTATATCCTGAAACAAATAACTGAATAAAAACTATGTTAAACTTGGATAGCAATGAAACAAAATATGAACACTAAAAATATTAACAAAAAGAGAAAACAAAGGAAGAGATGGTCGCTGCATAAAAGCAAAGCTTTTATTTTTCATTGCCCGGAAAGAACCAAAAACAGTTTCTAAAATCATCCAATTTGTCTGAATGCCAAATTAACAATACTTGGTTTATAGCATATCACACAGGAAGAAAAAACATGAGTGGAGAAAATGATTAGCCTTAGGTAAACTAAGACATTTTACGTACTGATGGAATTTAAAGCTTCCCCTATTTTTGCCATTTGAGTAGAAAATGATTACTCCATGATCTTACTTGGAAATATATACATTAAAAAAAAAAATGTAGTGCAGTAGCAGGTAGGTAGAAACCACCTATCCTACCAGGTAGATAGATCACCAGAGATAGAAACTCAGACATCAGGGTGAATTATAGTTTTAAAATGAGTACATTCTTAACGCCACTTGAAATAAGTATCAGAGGCAGAGTATAATGAGGAGAGCCTTGATGACAGGGTAGGTAAGAGAGTGCTCTTTGGAGCTGGACTGATTAGACTCAAATCCCAGCCTTGTCTTTTAGTAGTTACATGACCTTACACAGATTACTTAATTTTTTAATGTCTCAATTTCTTCATCTATAGAATGAGGTCAGTAATAGTTACTACCTCCTTTAATTATTGTGAGGAATAACTGAGTAAAACGGAACCCTTCAAGCAGAGTCTAATGTATTTTAAGAAGTACAAAAGTGTTTGCTATTGTGATATAGTAAACAAATAAATCCCCCCAGAAAAACAAGAAAAAAACCCCACAATTATCAATAAATGCACACAGACGTTGTAATTATTTTGTGCCAAGCCCTGTGCTTGTGATTTCTGGCACATTCATTTGCTTACTGCTTAAAATATCTCTACCAATATCTCTACTTGCATGTTAATGATGAGAAAAGCATAGATATCCCATTTTTTATGGAGCCTTTTGTGATCTTCTGTGACCAGGTTTGTTGCCTTTCCTATGAGTTTCTGCAGTACGCTGTGCTGCTCCATCGTTTCAATTGCCGTGCAGCACTGTAATTGCCTATATTAATTTTCTGTCTTCCACACCATACTATGAATTCTGTGTTTATGGTATGTGTTTTGTCCACTCATATATCTTGAGTGTTTGGCATAGCGTCTGTCATTAGTAGTAGGTCAATAAATATACATTTGTTAAACATTCTATGAAATTCTCTGAAACAGATTCTGTAGATTGAGGGTTCCCAAATCCATTGTTAATCATCCTTTTCCTTGTCTCCTTTACTGTAGATACTGTAGACCTATAGTTATATTTCATGTAACTATTAAAAAGCCCTCTCACTTTTCCAGCCATTCTTGCAGCTAGGAGTGACCATGTAACACAGTTCTGGCTCTTGAGCTATACATGAATCAACTACATGAGGAAAGGATGGTGGTGTGGGAAGCTTTTGTTTTTCTTCTAAAAAGGGGATAAAGATAACAGGTCCCATTACTTTTTCTCTCTCTCTATTTTGTTTTTTCTGTTTTTATAGTAACTATGAGATGCATGGCATTTATCTTAAGACCACAAAGTGATAACCACAGTGGTGTGAGCTGAAATAGTGCCCCTTACCAAAATTCATATGTTGCCCCTAACCTCCAGTACATAAGAATGACTATATCTGGAGACAGAATTCTTACAGAGGTAGTTAAAGTCATTGGGATGGGCCCCAATCCACTGTGACTGGAGTCTTTATAAGAAAAGGAGCTTGGAACACACACACGTGCACAGAGGGAAGACCACACAAAGACACACGGAAAAGAGGACCATCTATAAGCCAAGGAGAGAGGCCTCAGAATGAAACTATCTCTGCGGCCAACTTGACGTCAGATTTCGAGCATCCAGAACTATGAGAAAATAAATTTCTGTTTTAAACCACCCAGTCTGTGGTCCTTTGTTATGGCAGCCCTAGAAAACTAATAAATGTGTGGACCCAAGCCAACATATAAGAATGACACGACAGGGAGATGTAAACGGCTTGGGTAGATAAATCAACACCAGCAATTAATTGCCTATCTTCAGATTTATGTGATATAAATAACACCTACATATTTGAGCCATTTTAAGTCAGAGTTTATGCTAACTTCAGTTGCTACCTAGAACATTCTTCCTTTTTCTTTGATTCCTAAGTGAGTTTGACCTGATTCAGAGTTTGGCATGAGAAGTATTCTATTACCAAAACCTAGATCAATATGCTTACCTGTCTGTCCAGATGAAGTAAAACAGCCAGATTTGGTCAGAAAATTCAAATGGCAACTGCAAAACCAGCATAAGGACAGTGACTAATTTAAAATAAACTTTGGTGAATTTTCTTTGGAGTGAGTCTGTTAACAATTGACATTCTCTGGGAATGTGATTAAATGGGGTTTCTATAAATATCCCAATATTTCAATTTTCTTAGTATATATATCTTATTTAAAAACAACAACAACAACCTGAGCAGAGATTTTCATAGATGTACATGAAAATATAAGTGGCAGAGGAAAAAAAAAAAAACTCTTACAGGGCAAAGTGTGATAAATGTCAAGGAAGAACTGAAATTAAAATGATGAGCAAAAAAAAAAACCAAAGAAAACCCAAATATACCTAAATTCTGTTATTTACTGCTAAAATGTTTAATACTGGTACTATTATTTCATTCCAGGGATTTTTATCACCTTATTTATCACCCCCAATGATTGAGTCTTTATTGCTTTCAGACAGTTGAGAAATTCGACACCAAATTTCCTCCTGAAGTTCTTCTTTTTATGACCATCCTTGATACTAGTTTTCTAAGCTGAGCTTCTTTAGCAAATATTTCCTAAAGCAAACCTTACGTGTAAACACTGTATTGAGAGAGGCAGTACAATCACAGGGAAACGAGTGAGTGTAGAGGGAAGTGAGGCAGTGAAGAAGGGCAAGCAAGTTTAAAGTTGCCTGTTACTTAAACTGTCCCAGCTTCCCAGGAAATGCAATCAGCTGCTTAGTTATGTGGAATATCTGCAGAGAGACTATATGATACCACCATCTCAAGGCTGTTAGAGGAGAGGAAAGGAAAGCAATCTTTCAATGCACTTTTCCCACTTTGTCTTTCTTTGGTCAAAGGTCATTTCATATGATGTTTACTCTTCCACTCTTCTGCATTTTACTAATTGGCCCCTTTGAGTAACTGCTGGGGAACCTGGCCCTTCCAAAAGTCCATTTGCATCACACTGAAGAGCCAAAGCAGCTTCATCTCATACCATGAGGATACAATAGAATTCTTGCCGAAGCTCCACTCTCACTCTTGGGATGGTAGGATAACTTAAAATGCTGAAGATGAGGCAAAGGTAGTGGCAAATAGATCTTGGCTTTGAGCCCATGGGAAGAGTGAAAGCCATTACTGGGGCAACTCTGTGTGGGAAGCAGGGAAAACAACCAACTCCCAGGCCCAGGGTTGGAGTGGAGTGGAGAGATCTAGAAGGCTCATAAACTGGCCTGAATACTATTCAATTTTCAGTTATTTACGTGTCTGTGATCTTACACTTTCCTTTTTGGCTAATTGTGCAGCATCATTACAATAACAGATTTATTTGCTTGAGGACAAACAGATAGTCCTCATAGTCTGTATGGGCACTGTTGCCATTCTTGCTATGTACGTGTATGAAGTTAAAATGAGTTTTAATGTTGGTTTAATTTCATCATAACTTTGTGCTTCAAAACCCACTTTTGAACCATTTGTAAAGTACACATTAAATTCTTCCAGTTTCCCCCTGTTTGGTTGCATATTAGGGTGGTAAATTTTAAACCTCTGAAGTTAGAAATGTAAGTAAAAGTGGCAGGTGTCACAACCAGGCAGATGTAGAAGGACCCCTACAGGAGTAACGTATACTCTTTCTATGGCTCCACCGGTTACAGAAGCATAAGCCAAGCTGAAGCTTATAATGCTGAGCAACTAGAGTGAACAGAGCTCCCTGCCTGCACATGTGGGATAGGTAGCCTAGGTAAGAAATGAACTTTTATTATGTCAAGCTGCAGAGAGTCAGGACTATTGTACTACCGAAACATAACCCAATCAATCAGAGTCCTAAAAGGAAGCCCCTTCAAACTAGATGATTGAGGAGGTTTAAACGAAGGAAGTATTTATCGCGTTGTCATCATCGGAGGGTAGGTAAACTAACCAGGACTGGTGTAGTATCCTAGGCCTTATGACATTGGATAGATGTCATGACCACTAGACCTGAAAGACCAAGAAGAAGGAGAGTTAATTACTAGAAGATGGATAGTATAGTTGTGTGGAAAGGGCCTAACAATAACTGTAGCCTTCATTAGAAGAATTCTGCCAACCTGTAGTGACCTGAACGGGAAGAATCCAGGAGAGTGAGCAACCTACTTTTACCCTCCAATCTCCTACCATTGATTTCTATTGCTGAACACTCTTGGAAGCTGGAAGACAAAAGAATCCACTGATGTAGATAATAACGTCAAGCTGCACCCCCTGCCCACTCCCCCCACTCCCCCCGCCCCGGCTCTGCTCTCCCTCCTCACACAAGGCACAAAGTAGTGAAGTGTAGACTATAGATCTAGCGGGGCAAATGAAAATATCCTGTCCTGATTTATACAAAAATTGATACTGGATGCTTCTGTGACAACAGAGCTAAAACATGTGGGATTAATATAAGGGCTAGGTAACAAGTAGGGAGATAACTGATATAGGAACCTGAAAGGGTGGTCCATGTTATGCAGGGTCAAAGCTCTTGGTAACATTTCCACCTCTGCTTGGAAGGCAGCTTATACACCACATGAATTTTTAGTACTAGAAGTGGTCTAATAGTGGAAAATAGGATAGTAATGGTTTGTTATTGACTGTATTTGGCAAGGTATCAGAGGAAATAGTTGAGTTCAAGAAAACAGATTTAAAAGACATAGAAATAGTCCACAAATTCAGGGACTTGTTGGTTTAGAAGCAGAACTGCTTTCAACTCCAAACTATAAAAAAATAAAATGGAGAAATGCTTTGCATTAAAAAGGCCAATTAAAGTTCAGACTCTTGGCAAGCATCATATCAAAGGCTTGGCCATTAAACTCATTATTAAAACCTCTGAATGGTTTATGGCAACACATAGGAAAAGAAATCCTTTCAATTAGTCAAAATCTCTCGAGGAAAATGATTGTTTAGATTTCCTACCAAAAGCTGATAGTATCATGGTACCTGCAATTAAGTCGAGAGAGATTCATGGGGGTTTAGTCAATAATATGTGAGCAAATGAGACACATCCATTCTGGGCAGACCTTTTAGAGACAGTGCATGGACTGGCAGGTTCTTTTCCCTCTGCCCTGCTAATCTAAGAAACAGGTGTCAGGATGAAGCCTGAAGGCCTTTGGTCCTGGTGACTGTGGTGAGAAGAGCACCCTGCTGGTCTTTTAGATGTGAAGCAACAGTAAGAGCAACATTTGGTTCTATTAAGTCTATTAAGAGCTTTGTGGTTATTTATTATCATCTAACATATCTTGAATACTACAATCAGCTTTTAGAATTGAAGATATGCAATATAGTAGTAACTATGAAAATGCAAATTGAACAAGTGAAACCATACAGGCAAATACTATACAAATAGGAAAATCATGAATAACTGCAGCCTAGATGAAATAACTGGTACAACCTTTAGCTTCATTTATACCCGTTCAGAGCACCATGGTTAGTTAGGAAGAAAAAAAAAAAGAGAATTGCTTTAAAGATCATGAAGGCTTACATTTCAATTTTGTAAAATATATATGAATAAACTTTTTTTTCCACTGAAAATTACTAATCAGCTAATGCAATTTTAAATATTTTCAGACACTGTTTTTATCTGTTCAGAAAATAATGAAGACCCAAGAATAGAGAACAAGGGTTTATGAGGGTGATATGGATGTTCTGATTGGTCTGATCTCGGAGAGGCAGAAGTGAGTGGTGGTGTGAAGTGAGATCTTAATTCCCTGCTCAGGAATCACACCTGGGTAGCCTGGATGAAAACCAGGACTCCTAGCCACCACACCCCCTGGCTCTTGCCCTCACTGATAAATGCATTTCTCATGGAAGCAAAAGTGTAAAAACAGGTACAAAGTTTATTATTAGAGACATAGCACAACACCAAGTGGGAGAGCACACAGAGAAACAGTTTGTTTAGTTAAGACAGAAGCAAGGCAGAGATGCACACCTGGAGAGAAAGGGTGTGGGCATCCTCCCTAATGAGGAAGACTGGAATAAAGAGGTGGTTAAGTGATTTCTATAGGGCAGTTCCTCCGGGTCTGTGTTTACCTCTGGCCAATTACCTGGTTTCTTTCTCCACACCTGCCCTGCCCTAGGACCCCCACAACGTGCGTGCCCAACATTTTTCCAAGATGGATTTCAGCCCAGAGGCCTATGGGACGGTCTTAGCATCACATATTATGGGGTGGTGCCCCCTCTTTTTTGACCCCCAAGGAGCCTTTCTGCACATGTGCCATGTTTCCCTTGCCCCAAGGATGGGAAGTGTATGACCCCTTGATCTTTTAACAGGGTTGAGCCCCTCTCTGTCCCTGCCATAAAAGTATCCAGTGTCTGGTCATCTACCCTATTTCTGTTATTATTTCTTATACCGATGTGCAGATCTCGAAATGCAGACAGAAGTCCGGTCATAAATATGTAGTCCGGAGCCTATTTGTCTCTTGCCTCAGGAAATGTAAAGAGGGGGCTGGTAATGAATGTCCAGCTTGGAGCCCACCTTCTTCTCACCCCAGGAGGTATGAACAGGAGGCCAGTTGTAAATGCCTAGCCTGGAGCCCATCTATCTCCTGCCTCAGGTCGACAGGTAACCTCTGGAATTTCAGGGAGAAATTCTGTCCTGTACTACAAAATATATTTGGCTTTGTTCGTGGTTCCTGGCATAGAGTTCCTAAAACCCTTGGAATTTCCTGAGTGATGGGTGTCTTTTGTTATTCATAAGGAACCTCTTTGTATCCTGCCTGACTGTTTAGATGACTCATAGCAATCCTCTAGATAGCTTCAGGATGAGGACTGGAACCAACCACATGATTAGAGGGTAGAACTTTCAGCCTGATCCCTCAGCCTCCTGGGAATGGGGCTGGAGATAGAGCTCAGTCAAAGGGGTCTATGATCTAATCAATCATGCCTGTGTAATGGAACCTTGATTAAAAACTCTGAATGACAGGGTTTTGAGGGGCTTCTGGGCTGGTGAACACATTGAGGTTCTGAGAAAGTGATGCTCCTAGAGAGGGCATGCAAGCTCCACGTCATCCCACCCTACACCCCCACCCCTGCGTACTCTGTCCTATTCATCTTTTCTATTTGGCTGTTCCTGAGTTGTATGCTTTATAATGAAACTATAATCATAAGCATAATGCTTCCGTGAGTTCTGTGGGTTGTTCTAGTGAATTATCAAACCTGAGGGTGAGGTTGAGGGAAGACTCGAATTTGTAACCAACCAGGCAGATGTGTGCATTACCCAAAGACCCCATTTATTTTGGTTCCCCCAATCTGATTGGGGCAGTCTTGTACAGCTGAGTTCTTAACCTATGGGATCTGGGTAAACTCAGGGTAGTTAGTGTCAGAACTCAATTGAATTGAATTGTTGAACAACCAGTTGGGTGTTGGAAAACTGCTGCAAGAAGACTTAGCTCTAGACTCAGAAAATGGCAAGCAAAGGTTAGTCTTATACAAGCCAGTACCTGGGGTAGAATCTCCAAATGTGGACAGAGCAGCTTGAGGAAATATACCATATGTCTGGTGGAAAAATCATATTCTGATTGGAATATAGAAAAGCATCCTTCTTCAGAGGTTGGGAAGTCTGTGTGAAGCAGATCAAATTTCCACACCTGGACAAAGCTGAAGAAGAATTATCAGAAGTCAACGAGGGAGTTTGCTTCTTTTACTTTTAATAATTTTGTCTAATACTTATATTTAAATTTGCTTGAATCCTTTTGTCCCTATAGATGTTCCATTACCTTTGACCAGTTTTTGTTTTGTGGCTCTTCCTTTTATAATAGAGTCAACTGTTTCCACGATTATTTAACCCTTGGTTTCTTTATAGGTATATTTCAGGGTACCCGTTTTGCCCTCCTCCATAGCTTGCTCTCAGACCCTACCTTTTTCAGTTGAGGATCTGTTTGTTCCTGTATTCGTACCCTTCAGGCTTACAATCCAGCGTGATGCCCAGAATTTCCTCAGGCCAGTCAGTTGGGAAATAATCAGCACATGCTCCAAAGAACAATAGTCTCAGAACGATACAAGCTCAGGAAAGCTTCAGGCACTTAGAGATAACCAAAAATTCAGTATGTTAAACAGAGCACAACACTAAGAAATCCCATATAGACTATTGATTAGGAAACAAAATATCTGTCTATAGTCAACAAACTTCCACTTTCAACTCCCTAGGGACTGGGGGTTATAGAAAACAAGGTAGAGCCCTACAGAAGAATCGAGGGATAGAATGAGCTAAGAGAGAACACATTTAAATCCTAAATGAGAATGTGGGTATTAATTAGGACATCAGTACTACTGGGAAGAATTCATAAGCCCCATCAAGCGCTCTTTCTGACCTGCAGCTACCAGGTAACTCCTTTGGCTGCCAAATTCCATAAAGAAGGAAAAAGGCATCCATTTTCATTTCAAAGTTATAAAAAAATCCCATTAAAACTGTCTAAAGGAAAAAGGGTAATTTATTTTCTTACACAACTAAAAAGTCCAGGAAAAGATCTGGTGAATTGTAGCTTGATACTAAGGGTTAATGGGTGTTTAGACCAGATCTGTTGTCATTTGTTGACTTTCTTTTCCCCTATTTTGGCTTAATCACAGACTCCTCTTAGTTAGCCAGATGGCTACCACAAGTGCTGTGGCTTTTTCTTCCAGGGTTAAGTCCAGTGTAAATGAGTAGGGTCTTCTAATTCCAAAGTCTGACTAACATCTCAGCATCTCTGTAGGTTACATCACTTCTCTGAACTAATGTGTCTCCAAGGGAAAAATGATATGTTTAGAGATTCTGGGACATTTGATAGACAAAAGATTAGAGCTACTGGCCTCATTTTATTACCATCACAATATCCTCCTATATTCTTGAGCATTACTAGGAAGGGCAAAAGAGACAAGACAGTAATGAAAACAATGTTCCTTCCAGCACTGAATGGGATATATTGTATAGTTCATTAACATTCTACAAAGACATATGAAGGTAAAAGAATTTTAGTCCACCCAAGGGGGGCTGAACTGTAGACCAACATTTGTGGATAATAAGGTTGAAAGAATAAATATCAGAACTTGAAAACTCAACTGCCCTCTTTAGGCCCAATATAGCTAAAACAGTTCAGGATGCAGTCTTGCCTAGATTGATGCTGGATAGCTCAATACCTAGGCCAGGTGCATCAAATCTATAAAGCAGCTCACAATATGATTGTTAAGGAATAGTGCACAGAACAGATATTTCTGAACAAACTTCTCATCTTCACTCTTTTTTTTTTTTTTTTTTTTTTTTTTGTGGTACGTGGGCCTCTCACTGTTGTGGCCTCTCCCGTTGTGGAGCACAGGCTCCAGACGCGCAGGCTCAGCGGCCATGGCTCACGGGCCTAGCCGCTCTGCGGCATGTGGGATCTTCCTGGACCAGGGCACGAACCCGTGTCCCCTGCATCGGCAGGTGGACTCTCAACCACTGTGCCACCAGGGAGGCCCCCATCTTCACTCTTAATCTCCCTGAGTTTACACAGCTTGGGCCAGTATCTTCCTGGCTTTATTGTTACAGAGCTAAAATAAACTTCAGTTACCCAGATGTCTCGGTGAGTCAACAAGTTCTTGAACTAGTTTTAGAGTCCATCCTTC
Organism: Mesoplodon mirus; assembly: GCF_964341445.2. Taxonomy (NCBI): domain Eukaryota; kingdom Metazoa; phylum Chordata; class Mammalia; order Artiodactyla; family Ziphiidae; genus Mesoplodon; species Mesoplodon mirus. The sequence continues at coordinate 19,028,268 of NC_138977.1, read as the reverse complement.
CTTCTACATCTGACAGACAGACATAACTAGAAAGATTGGACCCATTCAGAGATAATGTTGGGGAAAGGAGAAATAACTAATATCTAATTAGTTATAACTAATAACTAATATTAAGTCCTTACCATGTACAAGGCTTTCATTTTTATTATCTATTTTACATAAATTATCTCTTCTAATTCTTCCAACAGATTAAAAAATATTAAATCTTTTGTTTTCTTAAGTGAAGACAGCTAAGGCTCAGAGAACTCAAGTAATTTGCCTAAAATTACACAGCACATAGTAATGTTTCAGCTTAATCTCAGGGCATTCTGTCTCCAAATATTATTCCTTTCCTTCCTCTCTATCCCTCCTTCCCTCCCTTCCTTCTATTCCCTTTCTGTCTTTATTTTTCATATGTATTCATTTTAGGATTTTTTTTAATTAAAACCATTTTAATGAGGCAGGAAAAATTCCTCTGCCTTTTGTTCTATTCAGGCCCTCAGTGGATTGGATGATGCCGCCAACAACAGGGAGGGCAATCTATTTTGCTGAGTTCACCTGTTCAAATACAATCTCATCTAGAAACAACAGATGCCCTCAGAAATAATGTTTAATCTGGGCACTCCATGACCTCTGAAGTTGTCATGTAAAATTAACCATCAAAGCTACCTTATGAAATCCTCAGAAAGACTAGTTAACCAGGTAGATCGAGAGAAGGGAGGCAGTGGCCACAATAGTGTGGGTGACACAGTTTTATGTTGTCCCCATCAGACACTCTCCAAATGCCACTCAAATCTAGAACCAGCCAATTCAGCAGCTGAAAATTCCTGATTGTCCTGAATCTTTGTATAACGATCACAGAAGTCAAAATTCTGCATAGGAATACTTAATTGTCTACACTAAGGCCCCAGGTCCACTTTATAGCAGTTTCTGGAGTGGGAGAGAAAATATGCATTTCATTTTACTTTTGTCATGAGAGTTGGGATAATACCTCCTACCTATATTGAAATTTCCTCCAAATAAAAAGTATATGCAGATGACAAATGGCCAAAAAATGTAAATGATCACTATAATCTAGTTGACATTTTTGGGTGTGCTCAGTTGAGTACAGGTAATTTTCATATTGATGTCAACCCAAATACCAAGTGGATTGAGGAGGAAGCCCTGCGTGGGTTCACCACATCTTAAGGATGGAATCCTGAGGAATATTTATTCTATAACAGTCTTAATGATTAGTCTGTGCTTTGCAAAAAATTCAAGTTGTGTTCTCTGTCTATGGTTGGCTTCAAGAAGAGGTGTGTTCAGCAGGTCAGTGACTGTGGCTCCAAAAACACTGAGAGAAAGGAGCCTCTTTGGTTTCTGTCAGACTTAAAAGTAGATAAGCAGCAAGCTGCACAATAAATGTTACTCCTTCCTTTCTATTTTCTGCCAATTTAATAGTAATCTGTAGAAATTTGTAAAATCAGAAATATTTAAAGAAAAAAGAAATCCAGTGACATTCACTATGCAACTTTAATATATCTCCTTATGTCTTTCCTGGTTTTGTGTTTATTTTTAAATAGGGTCATATTAAGGCATTTAAAAATTTGTATGTATTTTTAGCATGAAAATATTCTTGGACTGTTTTCCTTCATTCTTTACATTCTCCTAAGAATGGGTTTTTACTCTACTATTTCAAAGACGTATCTTATCCTTTAACCAAGCCATTGTGTTGGACACTTAGATTCTTTACCACTATTTTGCTACCTTTGGCTGACAGGTTTTAAGTTATCTGCCCAGAGTACAATGATTTGTTTATCTTCAGGAATTTCTCTCCCTCACTCCTAATTGCTCTCTATTTTAAGTGTCCTATATTTGTCAAACAGTATATTTTTGTAATTGAATTCATAGGTAGTTGGGGTAGGGACTCTGTTACCATGTTTTATATCATGGTCCTGTCTTGTTTGGCCATAGCTTATTGGGCAGAGGGTGGACACTTAGTTCAAGCTGAGCCAATGAGAATCCCTTCTCTAGAAATTTGGAATTGAGGCCAAATGAATATAGTATAGTCTCAGACTTGGCTGCCTTCTTGAACAAGGAGGTAAAGATACGGGCTTTATGATGTGATCATCTTCCACCTGGTAGACTGTATGAATAGCAGACAGTCTGCAGAGAAACATGAAATAGAAATGCTAAATTTAAAAGGTAAGAAGAGATGGAGAAAACACTAAAGATGAGTGTCCTGATGCTTTTTAAAACAGTTATTATTATACTCATAAAAAATTTAAAATGTGCTCTCATTGGCAATAGTTCTGAATTTTTAATGTGCTTCAGAACCACCAAAGATGTCTATCCAGATGCTTTTGTACAGCACTGAAATATTTTGACCCAGTGTGTTTTGAGTGGGCCAGGAATTTAAATATTTATTAAGCATTCCTGTTTACTGTACTGCAGGTGGTAGGAGAACCACTGTTTGGAAAGTGCTGCACTGTGCCATGTTCCCTCTTTAATACTTTGTCTGGACTCCTTTCTTCCAGGCTTCTTTCCCGACATCATTATCATCTAACTGCTTCCCAGGAACCAAATCTCCCTTTTTTAAGCATTGTATGCATTTAGTACTTAAAAAAGAAAATAGTACTGGAATGTATTTTATTTAAATGGGAGCTACTCATTCAGTGAAGGACTATGTTTTTCAAAAGCTCCTATTCTCCAAAAGGAAAAAAAATAAATTCTTTTTTATCATCCTTATTAAATTTTTCTCCTGAAGACAAAAGGAAACTTATTATAAAATTACCTTTAGAGAATCACATATTTAAACTCATAGTAAAAGACAAATTCACAAAACAAGTACACACAAAATCCTTGGCATTGCAGTTATAAAGTTTCATGACTTTGTACTTATTCTTAGAAGATAACTTTGATGCCTTTAGCAAGTATTAGTTGCCTGGTCCATTAGGATATGATGGCAAGACAATAGAATTAAAATTTTATTTTATTAGCAGGTAAATTCTGGTAATAGAATACATTCAATCTTCTAAACATGGAAGAATAGTTTCATTTACAAGATTGCAGTGAGAGTTAATGAGGAAGTATAATTATCTGATCTGTGTTTATATTCTTTTCCTTTTATTTTCACTTTTAGCTTCTTCATGTCTTACTCTTCAGGATAGATGCTAGTTTGCCTAACTGTTCTCTTTTATTATAACTCAAATATGCCATAAATAAACATGGTATTCAAGAAGGAGAATTGTTTATTTTTCTCTCTGAGCCATTCAGCTTCCTTCTGTGACAGCCAGGAGAGTCAAGCCAAATGAATGTTGGGAGGCACTATGAATTCATCAGACAAAACACACATTAAGGCTGGATATTATAAACTAGAACTGTGTTAACATTTTAGTCATTAGACCTGCTTAAATTCAGTTGTATTTTTGCCACATTATAGCAATTGCACACTAACCACATTGCCTTTCCTGTGCTAGAAAAGAAAGCTTCATTCCAGTGCAAGTCAACAGTTTAGACTTTCAAACATATCTTTGAGATGAATTAGATCATCTTTCATTACCAAGGAAAGAAATAAGGAAGATCAGTGTGTTTATTTGATAGTGCCAGACTAAAGACTGATACAAGATATTGAGAGGCTTTCTACAGATCCCTATTAATTAGTTAATTACCATGTAAATACTGTTCTCTGTCAGTTTTGTATTCTTTTTCTGTAAAATGAATGATACGTTCAGGAATAGACACATCAAACTATTCAAACAAGAAATATAGACTTAATGATTGGGCAATAAAAATTTGAATTTGAAAATTTAAGTAAGCACTTTGCATTTCATTAGGATCTAGGTCAGGTGATCACATGTGTATTTAATACAGCAGACCTTGTGCATTGGAGAAATGCAAAGGTAATTCAGACATGCAATTAAATGCAAAATAGGAACTGAACATACAGATAAACTGCATTTTATGATTTTAGAGGAGGGAAAGAACTATCTTCTTGCTGTAGATCTAAGAAGACATCTTTGAAGGAGTAAGACATTAACTAGAATTTTGAGGATGGTTACAATTTGTGCAGGAAGAGAAAAGGTTAGTTCAGATGGAGGGAACCCCATAATCTGTGACACAGACATAAGAAGGAGAAAAGAGTCTGATTGAATTTGATTGAAGTAAAGACTTCAAGATGGGAAGTACTAAGAAACAAATTTTTTTAAAAGTAGTTGGAGGGAAATCATTAAATGCCAGACAGAGACTAAAACTTTTTGTAGAGGATAAGGAACCACTGGAGTTTTTGAATAGTGAACAGAAGGGGTGATATTGAGCCAATATCTTTCACCTTGCATGCTGTGCACTTTAACCTCTTTTCAAGTCTGTGCTGATCAATCACAATTTCTCATGATCATGGTCAAAGTAAAACCACAATGTGGGCTTGAATCAGCCTTTCAGCTGTCTTTAGCCTAGGTAATAAATTTAGGACAGGAATATGCTTGAAGGGTAACAGACCCTGGCAGATGTATCCTTAACCAGTATTCCCTGATCTATGCTGGCAAAAGTGAAGTGCTATATATGCAGTTAAACTAAAGAGCTATGTAGCTTATTTGATGGTGATGGACCATGGCTATGTAGTACAGTGTACTTAAGGCAAAATTTAGTTAAGACAATTCTTGAACTTAGCGTGAGGAGCTATTTCTTCAATGGACTATTGGTTGTCTCTTGTTTCCTTAAAAAAAAAAAAAGGTAATTATATTATTGCTCTGAATAAGGCAGAAACACAGTAATATCAGTATTTATTTCCTTACCATTCAGGTTGCTTTTATGTACTGGAAATATGTCAATTGTTTGTCAATATGTCAACAGCAATACAAATTATGCTGTTTCTCTGACAGGACAGGTCATAAATAAAACTTACTGAGCTATTCACAATGTGCACAGGTTGCTTACAGTTCCATTTGTGGAAAAATGTATGCTTTCTCTCTGTGACAACTTCACTGATTTATTCATGAAGCACTTTAGAGTGTGAAAAGTTACAGGCACACCCACCAGGATTTTAGGATCTCCTTTCATTGTATGTCAACCATTTCAGTGTAAGACATAACTGGGCGTAATGAGCCTTAGCCTGAGGGGGAGCAAACTTATCAAATATAGAGAAAGATAAATTTGGCTGCTCAGGTATTACCATAATGAGATTAATATGATGTAAAATTTCTCTACCTCTTTTAGATGCTTTATTATCAGCTTCTAGCTTGCCTATATATTTCAGAATGGACATAGCTCTAGGGTTAATAAACTTAAAGTATTTTAATGGAGACATGTTTCATACTTTGATTTCTGGGACATTCCTAAAGAAAAAGATGCTGTGATCTTTCAAAAATGAATGAAATTGCATTGATTTTACAACAAGATTCTCAGAATGTACTTAAAAGTAATTTCCTTTTGGGTAGTAGATATTAGAGATAGTTTGTGGAAAATGAGATCTAAAATCTGCTGTCTACCACCTGCCGATGCAGAGGACATGGGTTCGTGCCCCGGTCCGGGAAGATCCCACACGCCGCAGAGCGGCTGGGCCCGTGAGCCATGGCCGCTGAGCCTGCGCGTCCGGAGCCTGTGCTCCGCAACGGGAGAGGCCACAACAGTGAGAGGCCCGCGTACCGCAAAAAAAAAAAAAAAAAAAAATCTGCTGTCTAAAGGTACTGTTATCTTCTTTAGACCAAGGTTTTTCAACTTCAGCACTATTGACATTTTGGGTCAGAAAATCCTTTGTTGTTAGGAGGATGTCCTGTGTGTTATAAAATGTTTAGCAACATCTTCAGCCTCTACCTCCTAGATTCCAGTAGCACCCATAAAGTCGTGAAAACCAGAAGTATTTCCAGCCAGTGCCAAATGACCCATGTTTGAGAATCAGAGTATATGTCAATGCATTAGTTCTCATGGCTGTATATATCAAATTAACCCTAAAATTAACAATTTCTATGGGTCAAGAATTTAGATATGTGATAAATGGGTCCTCTCCTTAAGAATCTCTCAAAAGGCCACAATCAAGTTGCTGGCAAGAGAGGGGGGTATCATCTGAAGGTTCAACTGGAGAAGGATCTGCTTCTGAGCATTTAGTTTTGGGCAGCATTTAGTTCCTGTAGAATGGTTCCTGGAGAGACAAGGACCTCAGTTCCCTGCTGGCTGTTGGCTGGAGGCCATTCCATGTGGATCTCTCCCATATGGCAGCTTTCTTCATCAAATTATGCAAGCTGAGAAGGCAATACTGAGAATCTGCCAGTAATAGAGAAGTCACAATCTTTTGTAATATAATGTAGCATCCCTCAATGTTGCTGTATTCTATTAGTGAGAATCAATTACTAAAGGAGACAGGATTAATAAGGCTATGAACACTAGGAAGAGGGAAGTATTTGGGGACCATTTTCAAGTCTGCTTACCACAATCAAGTTGGCAAAACCTGACAGCTCACAAACTATGTCAGTATTATTCAGTCTTCTGCTTTCTAGAATCACAACTGCCCCTGCCATCCCCACCACATCCTAAATAGCCAGTAATGAATGCACTGTACAATCAGATATAAAGACAGTCTAAAAACTAACCACCACGTAAAAGAAGTTTCAGACCTATGAGATAATCTATGTGATTTGGAGAGGCAGTAATCCTACAAGGTGATGGAAAATACTGTTTTTTGAAACAGGTTCAAATTCTTACTTTTATCTATAGTAAAATGAGGACAGAATGAATTGGCCAAGTCAAAATTGATGTTTTTATGAAGAATTAGCATTTTAAGGCATCAAGTTCATTCCCCTTTTACTTTAATCTAACAGAGGAAGACAATTAGCCAGAGTGGTTTGACTAATAGAAGCAACAAGGAAGTACAGAATTATTTCATTTAGATCTCTTTCACTGTATTTTCCAACTTCAAATATTTTTGTCCACAACTTATAGTGAGCAGCACATTTCATATCACGTCCCAGAACACACACACATACACACACATGCACACACACACACAGATATATACACAACCAAAGTAAACATTTCACCAAATATTCTTCACCTCCTAATCTATTCTGATTCTGTATTATTCTATTCCATTCCATCCTATCCTATCCTATTCTGTTCTATCCTATCCTATCGTATCCTATCTTATTCTATCCTATTTTATTCAATTTCATTTTCAAAAGTGATGTTCCAGATCTACTAAGGCATTACACTGATTGATACTGTCTGTTTGGAAACTACTCACCTACTCCGAGTTGCTGATCAGATGTTGCTCAAGTTCTCTTAATTAATCATCTTTACAAGATCAAAGGCAGTCTAGAAAGACATAATTAGAATTAAATCCCCCATTACATGTTGCCACCATGACCAGCTTGAGCAACATAGTTTTAAAAGCAGAAATCAGAATGGAAACAACCTAACTGTCCATCAATGAATGAATAGATTAAGAAAGTGTGGTATATATGTGTAATTGACTATTATTTATTATTCAGCCATAAAAAAGGGTGAAATCTTGCCAAATGTAACAAAAATGGTTGGACCTTGAGGACATTATGCTAAGTGAAATAAGTCAGACAAGGAAAGACAAATACCATACGTTCTCAGTTATATGTGGAATCATAAAAAAAAAAAAGCTCATAAATACAGAGTACAGATTGGTGGTTTCCAGAGGTGAGGTATGGGGAGTATGGAAATAGGTGAAGGGAGTCAAAAGGCACAAACTTCTAGTTATAAAACAAATGTCATGGGGATGTAATGTACAGCATGGCAATTTTGTTAATAATGATGTATTGTATATTTGAAAGTTTTTAAAAGAGTAGATCTTAAAAGTGCTCACCTCAAGAAAAAATTCTATGTATAGTGGTGGATGTTAACTAGACTTACTGTGGTGGTCCTTCCACACTATACGCAATATTGAATCATTGTAAATATTGAATATTGTTGTACATCTGAAACAAAAGTTACATGTTAATTACACCTCATTAAAAAAATTAGCAGGGAAAAAAGAAATAAAAAATAAAAGCAAAAGTCAGAGAAAAGCTTTTTCTTCTATCAAATTATCTTCATTTATTACATATCATACATCTAGCATTATTAATAAGACTTCTAGCGTTATGGTACTAAAATGAACTTCTCATCCTTCTCTCCTTTATGCCATTGAAGATGCAAATGTATTTTTGTCCATTTAATTTCTGCTTCTTAGTGATTTATATAAATAATTAGAGTGCACTTCCCAGATATAAAATCTAACATGTTCTTCTCTATTACACCTTACTCATTTCATACAGAATGATCTCAAAATCCCAACTATATCCTGACAACACTGACTTTTTACAGAAGGAACCCAGCAAATACAAAACTATTTTACTTTTATTCAATCAAAGTTGGCCCCAAAGACAACAACATAAGTAGAAAGAAGGGGAAAAGAGTCCATTGGGTCAACCTCATTGACATCTCTGAGAATCAGCTTTTTAAAAAGATGTTTTCTCCCTCAGAAGATAACTAGAATTATTTCTTTCTCTTTGAATGCCAATACACTACAGAGAAGTGTACTTCCTTGATGTTTAAATGTTTACTAATCTGCATGCCCAACAGCTTCTACCAATACTACCAAGTGAGTTTTGCAATGACCCATCAACCCCCAGGGTGTTTCAGGTGAACAACAGCATCTGTTAACATGTCTAACAAACTTTAGTAAAAATCATCTGTGGGCATGAGATAAGTGATGCTAACTGGCCCATTAAGGAAATATACCTGAGACCTTGGCCTTATTATTACCTTAAATGCTAACCAGGGATCTATGAAAAGAAAGTAAAGCAGGTCAGCATTTTTTGTCTTGGATCAAAGTTTAGAATTATTTCATAATGTTAAAGATTTTTACACAGCTGTTTAAGTATAAAAGAGAAATTGCATACCTTTGCATCTCTGGAAGGTTGGTGGAAAAGTAAGAAAAAAGACTAAATGATATATTACATAGTTTTAAAACTCTTAGAAAATGGAGTGAACAGATTTGGGCTTTAGATTTCAAATTTTAGATATTTGTGCATACTTCCTGGTTTGAAGGCAGCATATTCCAGTATAAATATAACTCTAAAAAAACATCAGTCTATACCAATTTTTTGTTACTGTCTCAACCCTTCTTTTTATCCCCGCATCCCATCTACATTGAAGGTCTGTGAACTATTTCCCGGAGTATTTTTCCAGTTGGCTTCTCTCTGGGTGTGATCGATAGGGGGCACTGCTGGGAGATGAGAAACAAGCATCGTCCTCTCTCTGTGTCTCTGTCGCTCTCTGTCTCCTGCTCCTTCCTCTTGCTTCCACACTCTCTCACATTCACTCTCACTCTAGCTTTTTTTTTCTTATTCTGGCATTGCTTCTGGAACATACCAAAGGTAGGGTCCTTTCCTCTGTGCTCCAAGGTCTGGTACTAACACTTCTTCCCTTGTGTTCCTCCGCCCGTCAGGTGATAGCTACTTCTCACAATTTCTAATTTCTGAGTTAATACACATTCCAATTTTTGCTTTTTCCATTTTCAAAAACATGCATAATGAATTTCCTGTGTTAAATTCTTCTCTGTTTGAAATACCTAGTATGGTTTCTATTTTCCTCATTGTAGGCTGTCTGATACAAATGTAAATATTGCCTTTGGCCACTAACTAGATAGATAATTCTGGATATGTTATTTAAATATTTTAAGCTTTATCTTTATCTCTGAATAAAAGACAGACAAGATAATATCCACATTGGAGGACGGTTGTGAAGTTTAATAAGGTGGTATATTTAATGTACATGGCATATTGTAGGTATTAAAAAACTATTAGGAAGAATTCTTATAATAGATATTTCTGTAGATATTTCTGTAACAGATGATACTATGTATAAAATAGTAATGTTAACTGAGTTAATACTTTGTGTGAAGTGACAGTGATAGTTTGGTTGATTAAATACTGGCTTGGAAATTATTACATTCATTTTGAAATTTTACTTGATCATTGCATTTCATCCTGACACCTTATGTTTTAAAAGATCAGGTTTGATGATGCTAAATATATTCTGTATCATATATCCAGGCTTTGATCTTTAAAGATCCAGTACTGGATCAGGACCAAGTTTGGTTGTTAGCCAGAGTGAGTGACCAGTCCTGAACAGGTCTTTGTGTATAGTATATGGAATGTATTTATTTTTCAAAGACAAATAAATATAATAAATATATGTATCAAAATACATGCATACCCTGTCTTTCTTTTTTAAGTTTCTTTTGGTAATAACTTTAGAGTCACAGGATATTGCAAAAACAGTACAGAGACATCTCATGTACCCTTCACCCTTTTCCCTAACAGTAACATTTTACATAACTATAGTACAATATCAAAATCAGGAAATTAAGATTGGTATAATGTATGCATATAGTTTATGCCATTTTGTCACATGTGTGTATTTGTATAACAACCACCAAAATCAAGATACAGAACAGTTTCATCACCAGAAAGAAACCTTACCTTCCTTTAAATCCCTTTACCCTTTTCAGTTTATAATAGCACTGTCTTAAATATTTCCTTTACATAGAAAACCACACCAAAAAAATGGCATAATTTTTGCTTCAACCAACAAACACAATTTAGAAACCCATCAGGAGAAAGAAAGTGTATGGTATTTGCCCATATTTTTTTTTTTCAGTTTTTCTTTCTTTCTTCATGTTCCAAGATTTGCTGCTTTTATTTTTATTTTTTAAATTGTACCCAGCCTGATTCAAGAACTCCTTTTAGCCATTCTTTTAGGGCAGATGTGCTGGTGACAAATTCTCATAGTTTTGGTGCTCTTGGGAATATTTTGATTTCCCCATCATTCCTGAAGGATATTTAATTGAATATAAAAGTCTAGAGCATTCTAATTGTTTTTTCTACTATATGTAAGGTGTTATTTATCTTGTGCTTCTTTGAAGATTTTTTCTGTCTTTGGTTTTCAGAAATTTAATAATGAGTTGTTTTGACATGACTTCTTTTAGGTTTATGTATAATTTTTTAGCCATACTCTTTTTCTACTCTCTGTCTGGGAAACCAATAACATGAATGTCAGATCTTTTCTTATAGTCCTACATAATCTCAGAGGTTGTTTATTTTGTTCTTCAGCCCATTCTTGTTCACACTAAGAAATTTGTATTTATCTATCTTCAAGTTCACTGATTCTTCCTCTGCCCTTTACATTATGTTATTGAGCGCATTCCCTGAGGGTCTCTTTTTTTCATCTTATTTCTTGTTCTAAAGTTTCCATTTGTTTACTGTTTATATTTTACATTTCTTTCCTTGTACTTTTTATTTTTTAATGTGTTTACAACAAGCTCATAATTTTTCTTTGAAGCGTTTTTCTGATCGCTGCTTTAAAATCTTTGTCAGATAACTCCAGCATTTGTATTATCTCAGTGTTAGCATCTTTGATGGCCTTTTTTCATTCAAGCTGATATTATCATGGGTCTTAGTGTGACAAGTGAGTTTTGATTGGGTCCTGGACATTTTGGGTGTTATATTGTTAGACTCTGTGTCTTATTTAAATCTTCTGTTTAATCAGGCCTCCTCTGACACTGTGTCAGAAGGGAAAGGGGTGCGCAGCTTGGCGTGGGAGTGGAAAACTAGGTTCCCCATGAGGCCTACACTGCACCATGAGGGTAGGGGGCCCAGGACCACCAGGGTCCCATTCAGCATGGCTTTCGGTATACCAAAGTCAGTTCCAAATGCAGAGTTGTCCCCTGACTTAGAGACTTTCCACATGGCACAAGGATAACTGCTGGGCCGGCACCATTGTTTTGCACCTCCATGGATTCCCCCCGAGACTTCGCCCCCTTTTCTCTTCCAGAGGCCCACTCTCAAGAGGATCACAAAGAAGGAGGCTTGTTCTGAAGCTGAGTCAGAATGATGTCCTGCAAGCACTCTTTCAACAGAACTGCTACCCTGGGATAACAACCAGAAAATAACTGGCCCGAGAACTTGGCATTCCAGAAAGCAGAATTCAGGTATGCCCAAGTCTCTCTTTTTTTTTTTTTTTTTCGGTACACGGGCCTCTCACTGTTGTGGCCTCTCCCGTTGCGGAGCGCAGGGCCCGGACGCGCAGGCTTAGTGGCCATGGCTCACGGGCCCAGCCGCTCCGCGGCATGTGGGATCTTCCCGGACCGGGGCATGAACCCGTTTCCCCTGCATCGGCAGGCGGACTCCCAACCACTGTGCCACCAGGGAAGCCCTGCCCAAGTCTCTTGATACGTTCTCTCTCTCGGGGTCTATGTCCAGATGCAATCTGCCCTGGATATATATATATATATATATGCTTAAATTTTATTATTTACTTGTATCGCAGTTAAACATATATATATATGCTGAGTCGTTCCTTGGCCCCCCGAGATCCCTAGTTGTTCTGCCTTCTTCTCTCCACCTTCCAGAGTTTTCTTATGCTTTTTGTATGTATAATCTCCAAAGTTTTTAACTGTACTTATCAGGAGCAATAAGGAGAAGTGAATTTACTCTATTTTGGTCCAGAATCAGAAGTCCCTAGGCTGGTTGATTTTAAAAGTATAATGCATTTTTAATAAATACTGTTTATGCAGAATTTTAAAGGTTTTAAAGAATTTTCAATATAAAACCGTAGTTAGTGGTTAGAATTTCAATAATTTAATTTAATTTCAAAAATTTAAGTTGTTTAACTGTGATACAAGTAAATAATAAAATTTAAGCATCTCAGCACCTGAGGCTTCCAACCTCTGCTCCAGGGTTATGGCCTTACTTCTTCTATCACCATCAGCAATACCAAAGCCCAGGGTTTCTGGCACCTTCTTACCAACTTTGTCACCTTTATTAGCCATTATTATGATGAAATAGCATCTGAGAGCTTTCTTCTCAAGTTCTTAAAGTACAGAGTTAGTTCTAGAATACCTGTACATTATAGCTAACAGTAAAAGCATAATGTGAATGTTGTTCAATCAAATGAGTTACAAAAAACCGTACATTTGAAAACCCACTATGTAGGAGGTAAGACTACCAACAATAAGCATACATCCATATTTGTAACTCACATTATTCTTGCACATATACATGCCAACTGACCCACATATTTTAAAGGATTTTGTTCTGATTAATATATCTTTGCTGCATAGATTTTATTATTGTTCCTTATACTCATGATTCAAAGACAACTGACAATTCATAGTCAAGCAAAAAATGTGTAACATACAATATATAAGATTTAAAGTTTACTCTTTTATTTATATTCATTTATTCAGTAAATATTTATTAAGCAGCAACTAAATGTGAGACACTGGGGATATAATGTTAATAAAGCACTTTATCTGCCTTCCAAGCTTCAGGAGTTTGAACTTCATTTGGAGAGACAAAGAAAATATTTATGAAAGTATGTCAAAGGGCATATCCAGGAAAATAAGTTACATGAATTGCAGTCCCAACAATCTATAACCTGAGTTTGACATTTCCTCAAGCCTTTTCCTAGAATCATTTATTCCTTTATTTCCTCCGGCTTATTCTGTCTTTCAAACTTCTATTCACATGCCTAATGTCAAGAATAAAGGTAAGTTTTCAGAGAGAATAAACTCTCAGAGAAGTAATTGGTTAAGAACTTTTGCCTACAGAACTCTGATTGTTGGGATTCATACTTCAAAAATAACCATTTAAAACTACCTTTGAAAAAGATTTCGGGTTTTTATTAAATAGTTCACTTCCAAGACTAATTGAAGATTTCAGGCTTATTTCATAATCTATTAGTAAATTAAGTGCTATAATGCCCTGGTAATCTTTGACCCATCTTAGATGGAACCCCAAGTCATGGTAGGTAATGACCTTGGGAAAATATCAGAGGTCCATTTGCATGTAAGAGCACATAGTCTTTGGTCATTCTTGCTGCCAGCACTGTGATCCAGTAGGGGAAAAGGGTGTTTTGAAATCAGAAACTGGTCCAGAAACACCAGCTATATCACTTCACAATTGTGTGATTTGGGGCAAAGTATTTAACCCCCTAAGCCTTTTCTCTGATCTCCCCAAATAGGGTTATGGTACAATAACATTAAATGCAATAGAATATATAAAATTGCATGTTTCCCTCCCACTGCTACTGTTGCCATCCTGGTTTCTTCCAGTATCCAAGTACTAACAGCAGAGAGAGGACATTCTCAGGAAAGGTTGGGGGTAATAGCTAGAGGACAAGAAGTTCTCTCACCTCAGGTCACAAATGGTGATGTAGGTAGTAGAGAAAGGAAGAATAGTACTTTAGTGACAACTGGGGTCCCATGATCTCATATGTGTGAATAAGCAGGGGCTGGCATGGGGTTTGAGCCTGGCAATAAACCAGACCCAGCTTCCCAGTAATGTTGTGAACATGGAGTCTAATGAGGGAATTAACAGTATAACCTTAAAAGAAAGAAGTTCACAACTTCATTAGGTAAACCTGGACCACAGTTGGGCTCAGGAATACTGTTATCCTAGCCTTACTCTAAAGCTTATTTAAATCATAATCTCTGTCTCTAGCTACTTTACAATGGGCTGCAGAATATATTAATTATTTACCACTTTCTTTTCCCACTGCAAGACAAGGTATGTGAAATGGATAAAGCTTAAACATTTGTGAAGCCTTTATTTTACAATATCAATTGGTGCTTTAAAATAACCATTGTTATTTTCTAATGTAAATTCACTTTAATTTATTCCAGTTAGAACAAATATCTGCTTAAGTACCCATGATGAGATTATTTTTAGTACTATATTCTTATTACAAACATTTACTTTAGTGTTAAAATTTACTTCACAAAGGTATTCTAGACACAATTGATATAAAATTTGTTAAAAACTTTCAATAAGTTGAAGAAATTCATAACACAGTAGATACATGGTGATAGAAAAGAAGAAAATTTTCACCAATCTTTTTTACAGTGTCTCAATTTCAGTAGTCAGTAGGACAAGGGTGAGTCAAAAATAGCTTTTTAAATATCCTAAGATGCAGCACAGTTTTATAATACTTGATTTCTTTGGATATGTACATCCAGTGTGCATATCAGCATTTGGAGATCCAAGACAAACACAAAGGTCAGAGAAGATGTTACAAATCCTAACATCTTTAAATGATAAGACAGGAGCCAGTGGATTAGAGAGTGCTGATGTCATCATGCTGTGATCAAATGTCTCAACACTGGTTTAAATTACCGATCATATTGTGTTCAAAAGGATTAGGCAGATTTAAGTGAAATTGATAAGGCAAATTCAGCATTACTTTAAAAATCACTCCTATGCATAGCTCCTAACCACCTTCAAGCTGTTCTTTTTCTGCTTTGTTGCTGTGGGATATTCTTTACACCATAAAGTCCTTTTCACTTTTCCCAAGGCTCACGTTTCACCTGACGCTTTTCAATAATTTCACTGTATTGCTTGAGAATGCTAAATTTGGCATGTTAAACTTACTCCATATTTATATACTTACACAAAAAAAGTTATGAAAAGGATTCACTTCATAATCTTGACATTTTCAACTAAACTTGGGCAGCTAAGGATGGACAATACTGTAGTGTTGAAGAGCAATTAGCAGTTAGGATTGTTTTAACTAGAAGAAAATAACAGATATTCTATTTCTCTAAAATGGTTCCTCTATTAAGGGGAGGGGGGGAAACAAAATAAAACCTGACATTGGCTAGTAAAAGTCACTAGAAGAAACATAATACAACTGCAAATAGAAAAGATACTGTCAAAAAGAAAATAATGTGTCTAAGAGCCTTGCAACCGTAGTTAGCAGTAAAGAACTACAGCATTTTGAACAGTAAATCAAATTTACTATAATATTGTAATGTAGATTTTTCTCTCAAATATATCCTAGCTCCTTTAATACCTCTAATTGGTCATTGTGAATAACCAAGCCAACATTTGAGGCATTGATGGAAAAGGCATTTTTTAAATTATTTATATTATACATATCAAATGTTACCACATAATTTAGAAACTGTGTACTTCCTTGAACTTAATGAAGCTCAGTTAATTCTTTGCAACACAGTAAGTAGTTACTAACTAATACAACAGTAAAAGTTCCATTTCCAAGCCACTAGCTGAGCTATTGTAGTAGAGAGTATATTTCATGAATTAATTCAAAGCAATCTCTTTAGGCTCTCACTAAGTAGGTACAGTAAAAAGTGCTGCTGCCCTATGAGTCACTTAGTCTTACTCTAGTTAAATATACAACCAGAGGGAAAAAAAAACACGCAGCATCTCAGAATCTGGGCTTAAAATCAGTTTACATTGAAAACCAAAATGTCTCCTTTATAAATATTTATAGGAAAGGATTTCAGATTATATGTTCAGCATTGAATGGTGCATATTATTCTTATTAATGTTTCATAGACATTTGTACAAAAAACAATATGCTTTACTTTGCTTCTAAGTATTAAGTAGAATTATTGCAACATCTGCTTCCAATGCTTGAGTGCACAAGCTATTCATGCCGTGTCATAAATTCCATGATGCATTAAAATGTCATTAAATGTACCTTCTGTGGTTGTCTCCTAATTTACATACCTTGTAAATTATCAGGTAAAAATCAAGTGAATTGGGGAATAGTCTCCTATGCTCTTCCCTTCTGCCACAAACTAAGTGCAATTCATATTCTTCTCCATTCCAGGCTCCAGCCACTTCACATGCTTCATCTCTGAGACTATGTCTCAGAACATTTGAAAACGTAGTTAATGGACACAATTATTAATGGTTTTTAAATGATGCCTGTAATAGTATAGAAAAAAACTTGGGAAATAGGCTAGGAGATTATAGATGAGGTTAGGCATAGCAGTTAAATTTAGCATCTCTGTTATAAAGAGAGGCTGCCTTTCCAGGGAACCAGCAAGTAGAGAGAAATTTGGAGGATAACTGGGGGATTCAGTGTCTCTTTTTCCCCAGCCTGTTTTTAATGCCCTCACCATATGGTTCTTAGAACAATGGAATCTCAGCATTAGAAGGGGCTTACAGTTCACCTGGCACAATTCCTCCCTATTGTGGGATTCCCCCAGATTTGTGTCCATCTCTTGTCTGAATACCTACAGTGATGGGGAACCCACAATTTTGTAAGGAAGTCCATTCAATTTGTCATTTGGATTGACTTGCTTTTCGGTTCTAGAAGGAAAAACCTCACTTAACTTTCAACCCCTTGTCTCCTCCTGTTTCAGAACTGTAACAATGGCAATTTTTCTTCAGTTTCTATGGCCAGACTAGAGTCTTCTCATGTTGAGTGCTACTGCTTTGTTAGGGGCCATGTCACAACAATATTATTCCTCTGATTTTTGTTACCCAAGGCATTTAGTTCAGAAACTTATATTAAAATCAACAGTTTCAGGCTACCTGGTTAAGTCACAATTGTTAGGATGCTGGAAAATTGAACTTCTGGAAAGAGCATCTTTGTTTTTACTAAACTGGACCTAGAACATTAATAAAATTTTATTGAAGAGAAAGATAAGGTATCCTAGGAGTTTTAGTGTTGTGTTTTTTACTGAAGTTTGGATGAGATTAATATCTCACAGAAATCTAACAAAGTTTTTTTGAGAGCAATGTCACTGAAAATCGATAAATATATGGGGATTTTATATCTAACACTCAGAAAAGAGGAGAATGATGGACGTATCAGTCAGGGTTCTCCAGAGAAACAGAACCAATAGGATATATATGGATATATGTAAAAGGAGATTTATCATAGGAATGGCTCCTGTAGTTATGGAGGCTGAGAACTTCAACTATCTGCTGTCTGTGAGCCGGAGAACCAGGGAAGCCAGTGGTATAATTCAGCTGAAATCTGAAGGCCTGAGAAATACAGATGGGGGGTGTTGGGGGAAAAGGCGCTGATACAAGTTCCAGAGTCTGAAGGTCTGAGAGAGAGGGCAGGAGAAGATGTCAGCTCAAGAAGAGAGAGAGAGAGAGAGAATTTACGCTTCCTCCACCTTTTTGTTCCATTTGAGCCCTCAAGGGATTGGACTTTGGTGAGGGCGGATCTTCTTTACTCAGTGTACTCATTTGAATGCGAATCTCCTCCAGAAACATCTTCACAAACACACCCAGAAATAATTCTTATCAGCTATCTGGGCATCCCTTAGCCCAGTCAAGTTGACACCTAAAATTAACCATCACAATGGGGAATAAGAAGGGAAGCATGAAACCATCACTGAGCAATACATGAATACAAGATGAACCAGAATTTTGCCAGAGTAAATCAATTTGTTTCATTTTGAATTTGTTTCTTCCAAACAAAAGTTGTCTAACAAATAAAATATCCTTTTATTTCAGGGTCAGATTTTTCCCTTATGTGATTTTACAGGCTGTACCAATTCCAACCACTAACACCATACAGGTCAGTTGTCATAGGCTTATACTAAAAGACAAACCTCTGAAGTTTTGCCTTAGAGAGGAAGACATGGTTACCAAGTGATGGGCAATTTTAAAAACATTGTGACATATAGAAAAGACATCAGCTTCTTGTTTTTCCTTGTTGTTTTTGCTTAATATACATACATCAGCCTTTGCAACAGTGAGTCCTTGAACTGCTATTGTAAGGGGCATTGTGAGAAATGGGAATTCTCTGCAATATCTAAACCTGTTAAAGCACCAAGAGTTTCTCTTTGCTTTTGTCCCCCAGGGAAACACTACAGTGTCTTGAGGAATCAAGAGCAGGGAGGAAGATGAATACAGGAGTGTAGAGGTCAGCAATATGAGAGAAGAGAAAGTTGTTCCCTTTAAAAAATGTATCAAAGTATTATACAATGCTCTAATATATCACTTTGCAACATGTTTTCCTTTTGAGGCACTGGAGGCAATGCCAAGAAGCAGGTGTCAGGAGAAAAGCGTAGGCAGCAGAAACAAATCCAAGTATATGAGCTTCTTTGACATTTTTCTCCTCTTCCATCTGTGAGGTTTCAATGGGCACACTGAGTCTGGGAAACTAATTTTAAATGTCACTCTCATCAGGACACAATCATATTTTCTACCAAATATAAAGGCAGATCCATTCTCAATAATAACACATATACAAGATTAAACCTGTGTTAAATCAGCTTTTCAGATGGAATTAAGATCTTGTTAATGTCAAGAAAAACAAGCATACACTTACCACATGTTATGATTTAGAAACTAAAATCCCCCTGTCTCTTTATCAGTGATAATTATTTGGAAGTCTCCAAAATGAGGTTTACACATACAGTACAAGTCTGGAAAGCTAATACGAAAAAAGCTCACATAAAGAAAAATGTTCTTATTTTGAAGTCATATAAATTTACGCATGGATGATTGCACAGGACAAATAACAAAAGTACTTGCAGATTATACCAGACCTTTGATTCAACCCCAGATTTACATAAGTTTAAAGATAGAAGACATCTTTGAAATCACTCATCTTCTCCCTTGTCATCAGAAAAGAAAACTGAGGCTTCCTAGCTTAGTCTTACCAACGCTTGGCAATGGGACACTTGGTAAAAAAAAAAAAAAAAAAAATGGGGCTAAAGGTCCCAGCTCCCAAATTCCACTCAGTGTTTTTCCCTTTACACAAGGTATTGAAAAGTGCAGCAGCTTTGCATTTTTTGTTTCTATAACTTTAACCATGTGGAATCTTGGGCACCAGAAATTATAATATTTCAACATAATAATGATATATATCATGTTTTTCTTTCATGTGCTATATACTCTACTAGGTAATTTGTATCCATTTATTCCGAATTATTCAGGAAAAGTTTGATTGAATACAACTTAAACCCTTCACCCAAGCTTAAAGAATGACTCATGAATCTAAAATTTTGAAGGCAATTTTACAGAGTCTAACTTTAGGAAATATAGTAGTTAGAACATTCCAAGCTTGTGGTTCCATTTCTGCCTTCTCTATTTCTCTTTCTCTTTTCATACAAAATCTGTTTTATCCCATGCTGCCCATTTTTCTCTGCAAAATTCTTGACTTCTGCTTTCCATGAATTTGACAGGCCAGGAAACTTTGAACAGCAGTAGATCCATCAACCCACTGATAGCTTCAGAGACCAAAAACCAAATTCCTGAAGCTCTCTGTCTCTCTCTTTTTCTCTCTCTCTCTCTTTTTCTAAATTGATAAGAAAACCTGATTGTATTCTCTTTCATAAAGTACAATGAAGTTTTTATTAAATCCTACACAGTTCAATTGATACTTATCTTCTAAATACACGTATGCACACACACACACGTACACACTACACACGCATTGTCTGCCTAACAAAATAGTCAGTTCCTTAAGGTCAAGTACCGTGTTTTATGCTCCTTTAATATCTTCTAGAATCCTGGGCACACTACTGATGATGAATAAATAATATTCTCATTGGTTGAACTGTCTGTGGTTGCTTTGAATTTTCATGCAATCTAAGATTGTGTCCCTGAATCACTCCCTCAATGATTAATCATGGTTAATTTTCTTTAGTTTATGAAGTAATCCAAAAGTATGGGACAAATGCCATTCTCTTTGCAGTTTAATGTATTCAGATGGGAAATGATTTGAAAAGGAGTTTGAAATGATGTTAAGTATCATTCCCTTTGTTTCCAGACAGTGTTGTACAATGAAAAAACAAACAAACCAAAGACAGTAGTCAGATTTACTTCTCTCTCTAACAGTAACCATGGGGAAATTACTGGAACTCTCTGTTCTCAATTTCCTCATCTAGCACCCAAGTTGTAAAATGATAGAAGGAGATGGAAGGAGGTGAAATAGACAAGAAGCTTCCAACCATGTTCTGTCAATTCCAAGGGCCATGTGGAACTCAGAGCTTTCTGGGAGAACCGTAAGGTCTGCCTGGGGGGATGTGGAGGAGATTGAGTAGGGTGGGGCTTTTTATTCTCTTCAAATTTTAACCAGAGGAGCCCCATTTTTATTGGCTGTTGTCAGGTTTAGATACTGGAATTCTGTGATATGATTTCCTTTGACAAATTAAGCTGCCATTTTTTTAAAAAAAACATAGAATTAATGATATTTCAACTCTTAAGTTGTATGATATTACTGACAGATAGTTATTTATGGTCTCTCAGGAGTTAAAGGAATGGCCTGCTTCTCTTTACCTCTCACATTTTCCAGCTTCTGCATACAGTCCTAACAGCCCTCTTGGCACCCAGGAGAAAGCACCCATCTTAGAGCCCTTGCAGTACAGAAAAGGCTCAATGTTCACCCTGGTGAACGACTCATAATTTCCTGGTATCTCTGTCATCAAATGCAACTCACATCAGATTTGACCTATTCCAGCTTTATTTCTTTTATGGGCTAAACACCCAGAAGCTGGGGAAAGAATAAAAGGGAAGGCTCAAATATATATCTAAGGTCAAAATTACAAGTTTGAGAATTACTGGTTAAAGGGTACCAATGTGACTTTGTAGATTTTTTAAAATCTGTTTTATTTATGTAGATTTTCTTTCTCTTGTCTGAAGGAAGGATGAAGAGGGGCGAGTTTGAGTATAGTAGTGGAAATTAGTAAATTATTAGCATTTTATCTTTGAGCATCAACGAAGTGTTTTTGCTTCGTCAAATACTGAATTAGACAAAGTTATTCTCCAATGACCTCACTTTTTTTGTTAGAATATTTTCTATTACTATCCAAGTCTAATCAATTCTCGTGCCCAAAGCAACAGAGAATCCATTAGGGACATTAGCATCTGTTGGACACCGTTTTGAGAAGTACAATGGGTGGTTTTCCAATGCCAGATCTGTATTTCTGTGTAATAATCCAGGGTCATATGTGTGACAGTAGGCAGTCTCTCCTTCCCAAAATTTTCTTGGCAGAAATATTTAAGAACCTGCTCATAAATACTCTAGAAACCTATCCCTGACCCAGTTGCTTTTAATTTGAACCCTGGTGGATATTTTACTTGAGGAAAAATAGTTATTAGATCATAAATTTTTAAATATATATTTCTATGTTGATATATCTATTAGATCACACCCAAAATGATTCTATTACTCTCACACCCTCCCCCAAAGATTTTCTGCATTGTAGTCTCATGCAAAATAAATCATTTTGCCACTGCTACAGACATGGAAGTTGCATCCAACCACAGGTTATGTCACTGAGTGTCTCTGTCAGTTAGGAGTTGTGTTTGGTTACTTATAACTAACGCCAGACTCCAGAAGCTAAAATGAACTACCATTTATCTTCTCCCAAAAGAATAAGTGCATCAGTAGGCATGCCCAAATTGATGAGGTGACTGCATCGTATCATTAAACAACTCGGACTTCTGTTTTTCTGCTCACATCCTTCCATCCCTATCCACAAAGGAAGAAACTGATACCAGAACTCCAAATTCCATGTATCAATACATGTTTCAGCAGGAAGAAGAACAAGGGGAAGGAAAGGCTAAAGGGTTCCTCCCAGCTAATTAAGTTCCATTTAAAATACCTTTTCAGGAGCCCCACCAATAACTTGCATCTGTATCTCATCAGCCATAACTTAACGCAAGTGGCTACAATGAGTAGAGAGGAGGCTGTAAATATAATCTTTTAGCTGAGCCACTTGAATAAAATGGGGGATGGTGTTGGGGAGGTATCTCTTCCTGAGAAAGAAATAGAGGAAGAAGAGAACGGATATTGAGTAGTAACTTGCAGTTTCTGGCATAGTGGCCTACAATTAACCAGGTATTCTATTTCATTATTTCTCAATGGCTCCATATTTTGATTGTGTATAGCCTCTGAATATTATTTCATAACTATGCATGTTCATGGGCAGCATGGTTCTCTAGGATGTCAAATATAGGCTCAATGATGTGTAGTTTTAAAAAAAACAAACAAAAGATTGTCAAATGTATTTTTCAACATTATATTAAAAGAATTTAAAAGAGGAATTCTGTAAACTTTGAAAACTTCTTTGTTTTCAAGTTGATAAAGGCAGAAAGCTAAAACCTTTTTGAGGAAATTCTAATGATTCAGATTCTGAAGCGATTGATAGCATAACACTAAAAATCTGAAAATAATATTATGAATCATGGAGAAAATCATTACTTTTGAGTTCAGTGATTTTTATAAACAAATGTGACATCTCTTCTGGTATTTTATCCTTATATGATTCTTCCTTAAATAAGGAAGAGTGACATTATAATTGATTTTATATTTATTTCAATTCAATTAATGTAACAGGTATAGAACAAATGTTGACTCCTCAAATGAAAAACCATAAAATAATAACTTCCTTGGCGAAACCCAAAGTCATCGAAAAACTAAAGTGTTATCTGTAGATTAATCTAAAATAACCAGGTAATTGATTACCTGAATTGACCATTCAGGTAATTGGTCAATTCTGTGCAGTGATAGAGTATGATATTAGTGAACTAACCACTAATATAAGAACCCTGAGCTACTAGCAAATGTTTTGTTGTTGTTTTTGAGTTTAGCAACTATTCCCTTTGCATATATTGTATAACTGAAACGTTTGTTTAATAATAAGTACTAGGCTACTCAGTTTATTGCATTATAGCAGCTTTTTTTTCTTTATTTATTTTTAACCATTTTGACGTAGATCATGATCTCAAAGCATTTTACACCTAAAAAGGCTGGTATATCTCAAAAAATTATTTAAAATATTTTCACCCTGGCACAATTTCCACAACACAGCTTGACATGACATGCAATACCAAAGCTATATGCATTCTTACATTTAATAAAATAGATCATACTTTTAAATTTAGGGGGAAAAAACTTAAATGAAATATACAACACTGTTCTTTTTAAGCTGACATTTTCAACCCTTATCAGTCTCATGAGAGAAAAGTGTGTTTTTATCCATTATTAATGAGAGAAAACTTATTCCCTTTCTAATATTTCATAGCCCTAACATCACGAAAGGAAAAGTCAATTTCACTTACTTACATTTTTTTTTTTTTTTTGCGGTACAAGGTCCTCTCACTGTTATGGCCTCTCCCGTTGCGGAGCACAGGCTCCGGACGCACAGGCTCAGCAGCCATGGCTCACGGGCCCAGCCGCTCTGCAGCATGTGGGATCTTTGCGGACCGGGGCATGAACCTGTGTCCCCTGCATCGGCAGGCAGACTCCCAACCACTGCGCCACCAGGGAATCCCCACTTACACTTTTTAAAGACTTATTTCACTATTAATTTTGAGCTATCACAAAGTCCCAAATCATGAAGTTTGTACCAACTTAGACTAAGATGATATCACTTGGGATTCAAGTCCCACCTATCTTCAGGATAAACTAGACAGAGACCATCATGAAAATTTAGAATTTAAAGGAGGTCAGTAAGTCCAATTTACACCCAATAAAAAATTACCTCTATCACTTTTGACATCATCGTCTAGTTTTGCATAAACTTCAGAACCTAAGAATTTTTTTCTTTATGTGCTTTTAGAAAGCTGTTATGTCTTAAAAACAATCTGTCTTTAGTTTGAATTGAACACTCTGCATTTATTTCTACCCACCGCCTTAACTTCATCCTATAGAATGACACAGAATCAGTCTAATTCTTCCATATGATCAGTCTTTACATAGAAACCGGTAAACCTACTTTTCCAATTTCTATTCCTTTCAAGCTAAATATCGCAGCTCCTTCTGCTTTCCCTCATGTGACAGAGCTCTTAGACCATTAACCAGCTCTTTCCAATTTTTTCCTGGCCTTACACTAGGTGTTTTTTGGTTTTGTTTTGTATGATTTTGCCTTGTTCCTATTAAAGTGTCCCCCCTATAACAAACATAGAAATCAAGATATGGCCAAGAACTTTTACCTGTCTTGCTTGATACTGTACTTCTACCAAAACAGGCTAGAGTAGTTTATCTCTGTTTGCAGCCATAGCTCACTACTGTCTAAGTATGAGTTATAGTCAGTTAAAATACTGGATCATTCTTATTTAAAATTCAATTAAGACAGTTCTCACAAAAACATACCGAGAAACATTTTAAGCAGCCTTGATGAAATACAGTTGTCTGTGGTCCTCACTATACCAGTTAAATAATTTTGTCAAAGCCTGAGAAAAATCAGGCAAAATAAAAGGACCTTTTTTTTTTTCTTGGTAAATAGAGACAGGGCCATAACTACCAATACTTTCTTTCCTAAACCTGACATGATTTTGTTTAATTTTGTTGAGGTTGTTACCAAGATCACTTGTCTATATTTTTAGAGATCTAGCTTCCCCACAAAATAGAAAGAAAGGAAGAGAAATGAAGGAAAGAGAGAGAAAGAAAGAAAAGAAAGAATGGAAGAGGTTAGGGAAAGAAAAAAAAGAGGGAGGGAGGGAGGGAGAGAGGGAGAAAAAGAAAAAAAGAAAAAGTGTAGACAGCTTTCTTCTACTGTTTTTGAAATGATCCATAATTCTTCAATTATCACCAATAGTAGGTCTGGAATTAAAACTTCAAATTGCTTCTTGTTTCTTAAGTATAACTTATCTCGACAAGAAATTTAAACTTAAAATAGGCCCTTCATAGCCACAGATTCAACTTCAAATTTCTATATGCAGAATCCACAGGTACTGAACCAGTGGACATTGAGGAAATCGAATGGAAAACCAAGGGCTGACCATACTAAGAAACTTGAGCATCTGAAGATTTTGTTATTTGTGGGAATGCTGGAACCAATCCCCCAAGGATATGGAAGGATGACTATATTTAATTAAGCAGTTAATATTTAATAACTCACTTATGATATTCAAATATTTTATCAACCAAGTTTAGTTTATCCTTTGACTTTGAAGATCATTTGTTTGGAAAGGCTGGGAGAAGTGATTCTTCTTTTGGCCTCTCACCAGTTCATCCTGTATTACTTAAAGTACTTCACATTTTCCCTACTTCAAAGTTTAGCATGCATGAATATCACCTAGTAAGCTGTTAAAAAAAATATCAGCTTGGACTTCAGCTCCAGATAATTATTCAACCAGACTTGAGTGTGGTTCTAGAATCCACATTTTTATGAAACAGTCTACATCATTTTAATGAAAACAGTAATTTGAAAAATATTGCCATATTTCTTCATCTTTGGAATTATTTAAAATTGTGTTATAAGAATTTATTTTTTATATCACATCACATTTCTCCTGAGCCATCTCCTTTAAGAATATCCAGCTTATTCTTTCTTGAAGTTTTTGAGATCAGTTGTCCTAGTCTAAATTGTTTATCTGACTATACATTCATTTCTATGTCAATTTAAATTCCAAGATGATGTGATCACTTTGCTTATTTGCCTAGTATTACAGTTATTTCATTCTGTATTATATAATTAATTGCTTATAGGCCTGTTTCTTTTAGTAAAAAATGTATTATTATAAAAAATAACTCAGCAGTTAACAAAATTAAAACAGGTGTTGTTTATAAAATGTTTTGTAAAGCAAAAAGCATATATTTGTATTCAGTCTTAGGTCATAGTCAAATTATAACAGGTCTTAGTCTGTTAGGCTGCTATAAGAAAATACCATAGTCTTGGCAGCCTTTAAAAAACCAGAAATTTATTTCTCACAGTTCTGGAGGTTGGGAAGTTCAAGATCAAGCCTCCAGCAGATTCAGTGTCTAGTGAGGGCCCGCTTCCTGGTTCTTAGACAGATGTCTTCTTGCTGTGTCTTCACTTGGTGGGAGGGGCCAGAGAGCTCTCTGGGGTTTCTTTCATAAGGTAACTGATCCCATTCGTGAAGGCTGTGACACATAGCCACCTATTAAAGGCCCCATCTCCTAATACAATGAGAGTTAGAATTTTAATATATGAACTTGGGGGGACACAAACATTCAACCCATAACACTTGGATACTTTAAATACCTTGTGGCACCTTAAAGGTTAAGTTTCAATTGTCCTAACTTGCAAATTAATTTAGTTACCATAAAAATATAGCTTCTCACTACATTTCTCCTGTATGCTGTTTCTGCGATGGTAATAATGATAACTGCTAAATTATGAGCTAGGCATCCTTCTGAGAACTTTGCCTGTACTGATGCATTGAATTCCAATCATAGCCCTATTAAATATCAATCCCTCTTTTAGAAATAGGGAAACTGAGATTCAGAGAAGTTAAGCAAATGCTTTGGGTCATGGAGCCAATTTAAGTACAGGCAGATGGGCTGTAGAGCCAGTTCTTCTAACTACCATGCTATACTGCTTGTCAATGATCGTGTATGGAGTTGTGTGGTCAAATGCAAGCTTCATAATGAATTGTTTCTATTGAATTATTTTAATTTATCAAATTCAACAGGTACAATTTTGATTTTTATTTACCTAGTAACTATTTAGGAGTAGCCTAAATATTTATCTCTCACAGTAATCAAAAGTCAAGTATGTTTCAATGTAAGGAGGGAATAAGTATGTATTTATATATTTAGTGTCAACGCAAAGTTTTTTTATGAAAAATAACAATATTTTGCAAGTATTCTTCCATGTCATCTTAGTTAGGTGTTCAGAAGAAATCATTTGATTGAACAAAGACACAATAAGGTGTTAATGACAAACACTCACCACTTGTCTCCTTTCTTTATAGGCATTTACATGTTCAAAGAAAAATTTGTTAGCCAAAGAAATAGATGTCACTTTTCAAACACTTGCATTTTATTTATAAAAGCAGTCTTATATCCTCACAGTACTTGTTTTTGACCTAGAGAAAAAGCATTTTTACTTATTTGAAATTGCCTTAGCACTCAAAAGGAATACGGATTAACCCTCAAATCTAAATCTAAATCACTGTTAATTTTATAAAGATAGCTACCATAGGGCAAAATGACTGTTACAGGTGTTCATCTTCAGAACCAAATACAAATTACAGCTCTAATCTCTTTGGAGATTCACTTTTCGTCTACCTGAAGTACTTCATTATGCAACATTATTTTGTTATAAACATCTCATTCTTCTGTCTTGTAACCAGATGTGCTGAAGATAACTCTCTCACTCAAAGTAAATTATGTGAGAATGAAAAGGAAAGCAAATCATTTCCTCTTAATAAAAGTTAGAATGTGAGCTATATGTTGGTCTGTATAAAAATAGCTAAGGGTGACTTGAGAATCTTTAAGATAAGTACATTTTCCTGAAATACCACTGTCTCTTCTTTTGAGAGAGAGAGAGATTCTAAATGATAATGAATTCTCACTTAGAAAGTAATAGGATTTAGGAAATACACTGGCTAATTACATGCACTCTAGACAGGGTTCTGTGGTCCTGAAGGAATTATTTTGTTTACTTTATGAAGGTTTATTAAACCATGTTTACGAGGTGGTACACAAACATTTGAGAATATAATATTACAGTTTAATATTGATGAAAAAATTAATCAATTGATCAAAAAAAGAAATGGAAAATTTCATTTGAGCCAACCTGAGGGTTAAAACCCAGGAGACAGTCTTCCAGAATGCTCCGAGGACTGTTCTGCCCATTAGAGATCAAAGCACAGTTGTATAAGTTTTTGAGACAAAAGGTTATATATCAAATGATGTATTGATAGTTTACACAATCCAGATCTGCACTTAAAAAGCAAGTAGGGGTCATGGGTCATTGTGACCTCTTACAAGAGTAAGAAGGAATGTTATCTCCTAAGGAGGTCTGGTTAATGCAGATGCATAAAACACACTAAAGGGGAGGGAGGAGACCCAGATGGGCAAAGAAAAGTTTTATGTTTAAATTTTTCTTGTCTTGCCATAAAATACGAATTTTATTTCATCAACTTGATAGGATGGGAGAATGCAATAACCACACATAATTAGGAATCATTCCAATAAACCTTTTTTTCAAAAGGTTTATTTTTTTTTTTGCTTTAAAAATATATATAAAACTGTTACTATTGTATGAAAGTATCTGCTTTTGTTACCCAGTTGTAACCACAGCTGTACCAGGAGCTAGGATTTAAGTCTGGTGCCTGGAACTTATTGAGGAGGAGACTTATCAAGGAAGATGGTTACATGCCCAGAGACAGGGAACCAAGCAAGATCACTGGCTCAGAACATTGCTCATATGGATGGATCATCAAATTCTCCTACTTGAAGCTAAGTTACAATTATGAAAATGAGATAGAATTTGGGGTAAGATGCATTAAGGCTTAATGGAAGAGGTACAGTAGCAACAGAGGCAGAACAAAACAAATGTTCTGAGACTGAACCAAAGTTAGCACCTAGTGCCTCTTATCTGAATGATGTTTGCAGCAAATTACAGATTTTTTTAATTTGGGGCAGCTTGAATGCACCATAGTCAGACCCATTGGTGAGGGAGTCCTTTCAGGTATGAATATAAGAAACTATTAAAGCAAGATATGATCTTTTCATTACTGACTTAATTGGTTGTTTTGTGATCTTAGGAGACTCCAAGTCCTTTGGGCCTCAGGATCCTCTTCATCTAAATCTTTCTCCAGGGTCCTATACCCTCCAGACTGAGAGGAGGAGACCTAAAAAGTAACAAGATAGATATAAGTATATCTTAATGTAAGACACAATTTGCAATAGTAAGATGAATCTAGGAGCTACTTCTCATAGCCAGTCTCTGAAGACTTGAAGTTCCTTCCTAGTAAGCTATATTTTTCAAATACTTAAGTTTTCCCATATAGCACACCTAAAGAGTATAGAGTAATGTACAATGTGGATGATCACTGAGTGAATTTTGGATTTATATTTAAATGGGGTAGATGGCTAATATGTGGTAATCTTGTTAAAAATTACATCTATAGTGGACAACTTTATCAAACCTTAATTAAAATAATAATTTGATTTGATTTTCAATATTATTATTATTATTATTATTATTATTTTTTTTTTGCGGTACACGGGCCTCTCACTGTTGTAGCCTCTCCCGTTGCAAAACACAGGCTCCGGATGCGCAGGCCCAGTGGCCATGGTTCACGGGCCCAGCCGCTCTGCGGCATGTGGGATCTTCCCGGACTGGGGCATGAACCCATGTCCCCTGCATCGACAGGCAGACTCCCAACCACTGTGCCACCAGGGAAGCCCTGATTTTCAATATTTTTAAACATTTTTATGAAAAGGGAAACATTTAGTAACACAAAAAAGCATTTCATTTTTGAAACCAAATATTTTATTTTAGTACCATTATTGTTTGCCAGTGTCCATTCTAAATAATTCTTTAAAAAGTTATCACATACTGGTGAGAATTGAAGACATTATTACACAGAGAAAATAGAATTTAATTAATTAAAATCTCCCTCATATATGAAATCTCAATTTAACTGTAATTAGAATATATCATACAAGTTGAAATATGTTAGTATAACACAAACATATATTTATATCATTTGGTTTGAAAAATTACCATGTTGTACAAGAAATATATATTTTATTCACTGTAGAATGTGAAACTAAGCAATAAAAGAAAAAAAGTAAAATAAGGATTATCAGTAATTTTATAACACAGAAATAACCAGAAGTTAGTATTGTATTCGTTTCAAAATGATATCCAGTTAATTATATGTTCTGTTAATGCAAGCCTAGATCAACAAACTTACTTTCATTTGCTCTATTACAATCGATTTCTACATTCTGAAATGGAGTTTGTTTTAGTGAGAGGTAAAGAGCAGGAAGGATAATAAAAATAATAATTAAATACAAGGCTAAGGTTCTGAA
This sequence comes from Mesoplodon mirus, assembly GCF_964341445.2. NCBI lineage: Eukaryota > Metazoa > Chordata > Mammalia > Artiodactyla > Ziphiidae > Mesoplodon > Mesoplodon mirus. The sequence goes on along the minus strand of NC_138977.1, from coordinate 18,997,788 downwards.
AGCATAATTAAATGAGCCCATCCCCATTATTTCTAGTTCTATATGGTCAGTTATGGCTTACCCAAGGAAAAACAAGCTAGTGTCCTAATTGTTTCACCAAAATGTCAAGTAAGTTTTGTTTGTCGTATAATTTCTTCTAACACACTTAGAAGAATTTATATCAAACTTTGGACTAAATACATTGAAGCACTTTGTTTCATTTGGGCTTTCAAGTCTTTTAAAAACTATGCATTTGGCGGGCTTCCCTGGTGGCGCAGTGGTTGAGAGTTCGCCTGCCGATGCAGGGCACACGGGTTCGTGCCCCGGTCCTGGAAGATCCCACATGCCGCGGAGCGGCTGGGCCCGTGAGCTATGGCCGCTGAGCCTGCGCGTCCAGAGCCTGTGCTCCGCCCACAACAGTGAGGGGCCCGCGTACCGCAAAAAAAAAAAAAAAACTGTATTTTTTAATATAGCATATTTTTCCATGTAAACAGTTTGCCTTTCTTAACTAATTCTACTTTAATTATAAAAATACATACTTAACATATCCATACAAGATGGAGACGAAACCTTGTTTTAATTGCTCTAGAATTTTACGACTATTTATATACTAGCAAAGTAAAGACAATATTATACAATTATCAAATATGCAGTGGTGTGTAGAGAAAAAAGTATTAAGTAACCAAAAGTAGTTTAAAATGTACCATATATTAATCTGTGATTAAATGGATAATTATTCCAGTTCTCCAATTAAGAAAGTAGTTACTCGTATGTAAAGCAATTATAAATAGGTAAAAATGACTTGATTACACCAATTCAAAAAAAAGTAAACTAAATACCTTGTATTTAAGATATAAGGTATTATACCTGTTATATATTAGCTTTGTATGTTGATTGTTATATCTTACCAGTCAACTTTTGCTATACCTAAAATAGGCAACGGTGTGTCTATATATTCAGTTTATTTAAAAAAAATTATAATTCACTTCACCATCTGTTTTACAGTTGGAAAGTAGTGAGGGCAAAATAAGCTCAATCAATTGGTGGAAAACAAGTTTGTAAAACTCTAAGCCTAGTCAGAGTGTACAGCCATAGACAAGTTTAGATAATAATGTTACTAACAAGTTTTTAAATAACTTGTGCTTAAGTTTATTAATAAGAATCGAATTCATTCCTAAATCATACAAGTATCACTTCATAAGAACTTGAGCATAGGTTTCAGGAAGGAACATGATTCTTTTAGATTCCCAGATTCACTTTTCAATAATTGAGAAGAGTCAAGTGCTTAGCAGTCACTAAGAATGATGGCTAACATTTACAAACAGATTTTTACATGATGGACTTTGCTAAGTTATTTTCACTTGCATCAATTCATTTAGTCCTCAAATAAAACTGTGAGTTTGGTGCTATTATTACACTTATTTTAGAGTAACAAAGTTAAGCTACAGAAAAAGTTACTTCCTCAAAGATGGAGAGTGAAGATATAGAATTCACAGTGACACTTTTGTGCGACACCTCCCTGAGGGAATACCTAACAGGCTTCAGGTGGTGATGGGGTGAATCTACAAGGTGGAACTGCAAAACTCTGCAAAAGGCATGATAGAAAAGAGAGAGACAAACTTATCGTCAAGTCAGAGCCAGATCTGTTTCTTTACACAGCTTAATGACCATTCACTCTTTTGAAGGCAAGCCTATACCATACTTATACATTACCAGGCTAACACCTGATTAATAGTTATAGTTAGCTCACTAACTGACAAAAGAAACAAAATACATTAACAATTACATTTACAAGAAATGCTTAACATAGCAAAATTTGCACAGAATAATGGCTGTAATTTATTGAGCATTTATTTTATGCCAAGTGCTACCCATTACTGAATTTAATATCCATAATACCCCTGTGATGTAAGAATTATTATTCCTAATTCCCTAATATGTAAATAGAGGTTTAGAGATGTTTAATGACTTGTTCAATTTTCAAAGTAAGAAAATGATATAAATATGATTTTCTGAATCTAACTCCAGACTCTCTTATTCCTACAGTAAACTGAATCGCAAAAATACTTCATTGCTACCTGATAATTGTTTATGCTACCTGTACCATGTTTATGCATTTCTGTAATACTGTATATAAATGCCCATTTTATCTTCCAGATTCACAGTATAACTACTCAGTCCCCCCATTTCAATCTAAAGTATGTCAGTTATCTTCTCTATGTCCCCAAACCTCTTGTTTCTGACCAAAAAGATACCATAGTATCTATGGCATTAAAATATAAAAAAGACAACTGAAATATTGAACTTACAATAATTTTTTTTACTTCTGTACAAAAGCAAAAATCTAGAGATTAGAAATTAAAACACCTAGATACTTGAATTTCCTTATGCAGATGATCTGTGGCATGCGAAAATGGCCCTAATATATATATAGCTCAGATAGTCATAGAGTACTTAGTAGTATAATATTAGTATTTATACTGGTATTTTACTCCATTTTCATTGCCTTCCTTTGGCGTTCAATGGTAGCATCAATTATACTTTCTTTCTCTTCTTTGAAATTTCAAAATGCTTTATGTGGATTTTGTAAACATTTATCTGTACAACATATGGTTAAAACAGCAGCAGAAAACCTAAATTTCAGTGTCCACTTGTACTGCATTCAAACATACTTAACATTTTAAGAATTCTGAAGCAATGATACTATTTTCAGGAATGTCAGTGAATCACCCCTGAAATGCCTTCCCTTTATCTTCCTAAAACTATAATAAAATGCTAGTGTATAATGTTTAGTGAATGAAGTTAAATGATGAGCTATATCTGTTACAGTAAAAAACACTTTCAGAAATAAATTAAATGATATTTTGACTTGTTACACTAATGGAGAAAAGCATATGTCTCCTTGATCATACATCTTTCTGAAAGTGCATTTGAAGGTCTCTTTGCCATTGGCATCAACCAGCTGAAACATTAAGCTCATTTGCCTCCTTTAGTGGAAAGATCCATTTTGACTGAAGTCAATAGAGGTAAAAAGAGCATATGTTTAGAGGCTCTAATGCAATAGTTAATAGCTCTGCTAGAGTAGCACGCTTTATGTCCCCAGTGCATGCTTCCTGCTTCATTCACTTTAATAATTCAACATTTTAGGTAGAGTTCTTTCCATCCAACTTCCATGTTGTTTTAGAGTTAATTACTGTTCATAATCATAGTATTTTATCACTGAGGAAGAAGAAAGAAACCATTCTCTGAAGTCATGTATTTTCTCTGCTGATATCAAGATTATTCCCTTATGGATATTTTGTGTACTTTGTCCATTTTGGTTACAGCTATCTTCAGAGACATGATTTCTATCATTTTCTCTGAAAGCTCATTTGCCCTATTATTAAATTCATGGATTTTGTGATTCTTTTACTTTTAAACACAAAATGTACCTTCCATTTTCTTAATTGTATCTAAATTTCACTAGATAAGAGGCCTTATAATGGCCTAAGTAATTTATCTCCACTTTCTAACTACATTCTCTACATAAGATAGTGATACAAAATGATCAAAGCATAATTTTATCTATACTATATAATGATAAATTGATTTTTCATCTATTTCATTGTGAAGAATGGAACTATATCTTAAGATATTTGTCTTCCAAAGTACCATATAGTTAAGTAAACTCTGAGAGAAAAATAAATGAAATGTTTTCGTGAATAATTATAGTCTTCTAAAATTTCAATTTTAATAGTTGGTAATATATTAACTTGCTATACAATTCAGAAGGTACCAGAAATTACACAATTAAAGGAACTCCCCCACACTTTTTCCCCAAGCAGCTCATCATCCCAACCAGATACCCCATCAGTCTTCCAAAGGTATTCTTTCTTACTTATTATCTAAACAAGTAAAACAAATTCATATATAAGCATACTAAATTACTATATATAGTGAGAAATTATGGAACACAAGTGGCAGCATAAACTAAAAATTATTGCAACTTGATTTTTCCACTTAATATATCATATTGATCTTTTCCTTATATTAATAATAGGTCTGTCTCATTCTTACTACCAAACTTGTAGCAGTAGAAGTAGTCACATTCTGAACTTATTTGAAAGAACTAACAGGATTTTCTGGGTGATAAGTATGACTCTGAGTTTTTTGGTCTGAAAAACTGAAAGGATGAAGTTGTCTTAACATACATGGAGAAGATTGTAAATAAACCAAGATTTTTGTGAAATGATCAGGAGCCTGGGTTTTAACATGTTAACTTTGAAATACATATTATGCATATATATATATATATATGATCATATATTTTGTATATATATATATATATATATATATATATATATATATATATATATGTATCTGTATGGAACTTTACACCTATTTCTACTTTAATAAGAGTTTTCATCCATAGTGGATGTCAAATTATATCAAAATTGGTTCTAAAACTATAGAAAAACTCATATGAATTCTTGGTCATTTTAAGTAGTTCCAGATAACCAGAAATCTGGTTGTCAGTTCCATATAATCAGCATCCTGATTGTCTAGTAATTAAATAGGATGTTTTAAAGTTATATTTTTTTCTAAAATTTCCATACTGGAGATTGATATGCATATAGTAAAAAGTTACTGTAAATATTCAAGAAAATCTGTAAATCTGTAAATGTTCAAGAAGGTTACCATGTTATACAATTCCAGAAACATCATTCCCATTCTATTCTCTATAAATGGTACCCCCTGGGGTAGAAATTAGTTCCAGACTTTATATTTTTCTTTTTACTTCGCTAAATCTACATGAGAGTTCAAAAGCAGCTCAGATGTAAGTACTGATAAACAAAGACTTCATAATTAAAAAGTAACCTATTGACTAGTGCATGCCTTCCCAAACTATCTTTTGCCTGTTAGACATAAAATTCTAAGCAGACACATTCTTTTTGATAACTTCTGATAGAATTGCTTGGGTCACTTTCCTTGCCCAAAGTTACTACCAATTTAGCACCTCATACAAACTAAACATTTTCAGAGGTGTTTCTTTATTTTTTCACTCTTTCTTGTACTAGTAATCCTGGTTGCTTCAAAGACTGTCAAGGACTTCTTTCAGTATTGGCCTCCTCCTGCTGAGGATTTGCTCCCCTCTGACAAGCACTTAACTCAACCAAACAAGACTTTAAAGGTGAGGCATCTGTGGAACTGAACCAGAAGCAACAGTCATTGGTTAGTTTGCTCAGCCTATCTCATCTATACAAGGTTATTTTGGGGCAAACTTTAACTTTGTCGGATTCTTAAGTGAAAATGCCAACTTTTCCATTGTAAATTTATTTTAAATAAGTAATTCTGTATGCAGGATTTGTGGGCTATAAAAATTTCAATTGGGTAGAAAGGATAAGAGGTCAAATAGAGTAAACCAAAACATTCTTGAACCCCTACCAACATATATCTAGCAGGCAGATACCGAGTTTGAAATTGAAGAAGGGGGAGGGGGAGGAAACAAGGGGAAGAAGAAAAAAAAAGAAAGGAAAATGCTACAGAATGCTTGCAAGAATATTGTTCTGCTTATAGAATATACATTTTCTCTATTCACCAGCATTAGAGAGGGAATTTGGGCATTAATACTTACTATTTATTTATTTATTTATTTATTTGCATAAACACAGTAGCCAGTTGTTATTGACTGTAGGTATTAAGTTAGGTCATGTCTTATTTCCCAAATTATCTTTAAGAACAAAGCCTATACTAAGCTTGGTTCTGTCTTCAGTTTTTTAGTAGACCCATAAAACAGTAATTCATAAAGTATAACAGTGACACAATGTATTTTTTATTTTTATTTTTTTAAATAAATTTATTTTATTTATTTATTTTTGGCTACATTGGGTCTTCATTGCTGTGCATGGGCTTTCTCTAGTTGCAGTGAGCGGGGGCTACTCTTCATTGTGGTGCACGGTCTTCTCATTGCGGTGGCTTCTCTTGTTGCAGAGCACAGGCTCTAGGTGCTCAGGCTTCAGTAGTCGTGGCATGGGGGCTCAGTAGTTGTGGCTTGTGGGCTTTAGAGCGCAGACTCAGTAGTTGTGGCACACGGGCTTAGTTGCTCCGCAGCGTGTGGGATCTTCCCAGACCAGGGCTCGAACCTGTGTCCCCTCTATTTGGCAGGCAGATTCTTAACCACTGTGCCTCCAGGGAAGCCTAACACAATGTATTTTTTATTTTTATTTATTTATTTTTTTGTGGTACGCGGGCCTCTCACTGTGTGGCCTCTCCCGTTGTGGAGCACAGGCTCAGCGGCCATGGCTCACGGGCCCAGCCGCTCCGCGGCATGTGGGATCCTCCCGGACCAGGGCATGAACCCATGTCCCCTGCATTGGCAGGTGGACTCTCAACGACTGCGCCACCAGGGAAGCCCACAATGTATTTTTTAAATGATTGTTTTCCACACCTTTATTTTCAGTGATTCTCAGACATATGATAAAAATACATTAGATTTACTTCTTTTTTTTAATTTTGTTGTTGCTGTTCATCAAATTTTAAACATAATGCTATAAATAATGGAACCTCTATAGCTAGAGGTTCTACTTAGAGAAAAATTTCTAATTTTAAATGTATATTGAATAATTTGCTTACAGTGGTATCTCTTTGGTAAAGGTATCTATCTGTTTCATAGTTTTCCAAAGTTTGTCAGACATAGGAGTCATACTTAACCATTACATAGTTCAGTTAACTAGCAAGATATCCCAAAAAAGTGACGAGTCAGTATAACCTAGGCCAATGCAGAAGAATAGAGCTGTTCTGTCCTGTCTGTAAATACTAAAGCATAATTCACAACTTAAAAGTGTGGCCTTTTACTGATTAGGGGCTGTTAGCAGGGTTGAAACGTGTTTCAGCCTTTTTACTCCAAGCTGCCCTTCTGGTGAAGAATACAAAACCTAACCATGGCTATGTTAGGCTTAAAGCACATTTTCTTCTCTAGGCCATGATCTTCGCGAATCACAGTCTAGCTGCTGTCAACATTTTAGGCTAGAACCACAGATAAATCTTCTTCCTTACATAGTGGACCCCGGGCTCAGATATTTCATTCAGGACTCCAGGATTCATTTTAAGCTTCAATTCTTTATGAAGCTTGTGTTTTTTTCCACCACCTTGTCACCAGTTTGATTAGAGCCCTCACCAATGTCTCTCCACAGCAACTTGCCCATATCACTTTCTTTGTCATTACCTTCTTCATGCTTAAGTCTTGTCCCATTAAACACTGCGTTACTTGGTGTTAAGGCCTGTGCCAGCACAATGGAAGGCATATACTAGGAACTCAATATATGAGTTGAATGAATGACCACATCTATGAATGGTCATTGGTCTGGACACAAGTTCCATCCTGTTGGTTGATCTCCCAGCATTATTTCCTGAGTGCCCCAGATAGTAACTTCTTTCTTCACTGTGACCACCCAGAATTCTTTTTTCTTTCCTCCTTCATGGAACTGCTTTTGTAAAGGAAGAAGATGAGAAGGAAAAAGACAGAAATAGTTCAAGGGAAGAAGAAAAAGAGAGAAAAGAATTGAATTAGAAAAAATTTGTATTGAAGAAAAATAAATATATATTTAATTACTAGAATTAAGAACAGAGTATATAGTTGGAAAAGTAAACAGGTGATGTAAATTTCTGAATGGGGGAATAAGAAATGCAATAAATTTATCTTTTCAAGGTATGTTCACCAGCATGGAATACAATAAAGAGCCTGAGTTTTTAGAGTCAGTCATATGTGGGTTTGAAATCTGTCTCCCATTCTATCCAGATTTATGACCCTGGGGAAGTCATAGCTTCTCTAGTCTCAGTGTCTTTACTTGTAAAATGGAAATAATGATGGGTACCCCTCAGGGTAAATTCTTGAGATAAAACTGGAAAGTGCCTGCCGCACAGAAGCTCAACGTGTAATTCTCTCTTTATTTTTCTACAAATCCTCTTCATTAAAAGATGATATGGGGGCTTCCCTGGTGGCACAGTGGTTGGGAGTCTGCCTGCCGATGCAGGGGACACGGGTTCGTGCCCCGGTCCAGGAAGATCCCACATGCCGTGGAGCAGCTAGGCCCGTGAGCCATGGCCGCTGAGCCTGCGCGTCCGGAGCCTGTGCTCCGCAACGGGAGAGGCCACAACAGTGAGAGGCCCGTGTACCGACAAAAAAAAAAAAAAAAAAGATATGTATCAATAAGCAGGTGACTGTAGAATTCTCAGCCTCAGTTTTGCGTTAGTGAGGCCCTGAATGCTCAAAGATACGCCAACTATGTAGAGTAGAAGCCGATTTCCAGGAGCAGCTAATTCAGCTGAGTTAAATAACCAATATTTGATCAAAGATGGTCACCTGTGATGAAACTGATTATGCTTTTTATCAGTTTAAGCTTCAAATCCTGTAAGTTTGCCATTTTCTTTTTAACTGGCTCATGTATTACCTGTCTCACGGAACTTTAAAAAATAAAACAGGTAATTTTTCTGTACTGAAAAATAACTATGAATACAAAGACTTTTTTTAAAAAATCACTTTCTTAGGACAATTATTATATGACAATACTCATTGTATAATGTAATGCTGAGTAAAGTATTGAAAGAATAGAGAAACAAACATATAGTTACATTCATTAATCTTGTTTTTCAGCATTCAAAAATGAATTGTGAACAATTTTGTTAGGTGTCTAGACTTCATAAATACTTCATCTCCCTAAAGATTATTTAAATTTCACTCAAATAGAACTACTTTTCCATCTTTAAAAATTTTCTGATGCTCTATAACTTCCCATTCTTCCTTTGGGTCCATGGAGGAAATAAGATGAAGAACACGGAAGAACAGAAGAACAGTCTGTTCTGTGACTAATAATAATTATATGATTATGATCTGCCACTGCAGATGTTTACAAGGTACTTCTGTGTACATGGCATTGAGGTTCCAAAGATACAGGTCAAGGAAGGGACAGCAGCACACAGCCTCTTTCCAAAGAGTCCATGGGGAATTGACTGCTATTTTTTATACCAAGGTGTCTGGATTATGCCTGTTCCAACATCAGAAGCTTCCAAACACAGAACTGTTTAATAAGCTTAGTGATCTCTAAGAAACATTTGCCAGAAAGAAAACCCGAGGCTCATGATTTCAAAGTGACTCAAACAGAGCTTTTTACTACAAAGGGTCTTTTCAATTAGAATGCTGGAAATCAGACAATGCTCTAAGATGTAACGAGGGCAGGCAAGTTGGGGCTGCCCATGGCTCAATTTAATTCATCTCCTTGAAGAAACCTGGGGCGCAGCAGATACCAATTCCTTGCAGTTTCTCCCTTGTTTCCGCTTTGAGTGTCTTTGTATATAGTCTGTTATTCCTTCAAGTCTACTGTGAAGTGGCTATTAGTTTTGCTTTTGTTTCCAAGAGGTAGCCTTTTACTTTTCCCACAACAAGAAAATAAAATTACTAAATATCATAAGCTTGGGCCTGTTTCTAATCATGGGGAGATTAAATGAGGAGATCATCTGACAGTCTCTGGATGTTGGAAACATCAACTAATGACATTTATTACTAATGATCTAGGCCCTCAGGCAATGAAACTAGACAACTCTGATTAAGAGCGAAGCCTGCTGGTTTTTATAGCTATATAAAATAGGAGTCTTTGTGTTAATAGAGCAGGGATAGGGCAGAGGAAAAAATGTACAAATGAATGAACTATAAAAAAGAAGGACTTTTTCCTTCCTTTGTGCTACATGTTTGAAAATTAATTAGCAAATATGAAGGCTCAGAAGTAATTTTGAACCAATGTGTGGGACTAAGTCTCTGGAATGGACAAATCTAACAACAAAAAAGCAGTTACCCACCAAATTCTGTGAACTTGGCCTACACATGCTCCAAAAAAATGTGTCGTTGTCTAAAGGGAGCTACATCAAGCACCTGAGACTTAGCAGAGTCCTGGCCACCTGACTTCAGTAGTGAGTTTAGCCATTCATATAATAATAGTCCTCAGGGGTCTCTCCTGTTAAGTGTTCTTTCTGTTCTCATGAAGTGGCACCAGGGAACTCCTTTACTGCTTCTCTTGGCAGGGTGTTTTTTACACAGGCACCACCCACTGCTTAAAACACTTCCTTGAGATTATTGTCCAAACTTTATTTAACCATTGTTCGTCCATTTGTCCCTGTCCTGGAGGTTTAATGAATGCAGCTGATTCATATCCCTCTTTCATTTTTAAAAATTTTAATACTTAAATCCACATTAGTTTCAACTATTCATTGATCTTCAACTGTTAAGATGTCCACACACAGCGAAATTTTTTGTAGTTGCATTAGAAAATTCCCTTATTTAAAATAATTTGAAGTAGAAATATTGTGGAAAAACATAAAAGCAGATTCCATAAAATTAAAATCACTCATAATCCAAACACTCCCTAGAAATACTTTAATAATTGGTTATGTTTCTAAATAATCTTTCTTTCTAAAAAAAATTGAGTTCACAGAGTATACAGAATTTGTGTACTATTTTTTGCATTTAGCAGTACCGTATATTTTGAGAATTTTCCCATGATGTTGGAAATATGATTTTTATTGGCAGCCTAATGCTGGGCATGCAGAATGTAGTACTCCAATAGATATTCAAGCTGAAAATAATCAGATCAAACAGCTAGTTAGTCCAAAAACAGTTAGCACATGATTAATAGCTGATTGTTAAATTCTGCCTTCTGATTAATATATGAACTGGTTATATGAATTGATAAATCTTCATTTCTAACCCTCTGACTAAAAGCATTAGTTCAATTAACTTATCACTTATTAAAATGTTTTCCATATGAAGAACAAGATATATCTTTGGATCATTGTTACAGAAAAAAAATAACTCTACCTTTATGTGACTGTTTTTTGGAGTGTATTTTATTTGAAAATCTTGAGGATTTCAAATGGCTAAAATAGCTTTTCTATTTTAGAAAATAGAATACACCTTTTGTAATACACCTTTTGTAAAGGTGTAGTAGAGTTCAGCAATCATATCTTTGCATTTATAGCATTCATTTATTCAACAAATATTTATTACCAGAGACTATGCTAGGTGTTACCAATACTGCAGACAACCAGATAGAAAAGAGTTTGGCAATCATGGAGCTTAGATTTTAATAAGGGGAGAAAGTAAAGAAATTAGGGAAGAGAGAGTAATGTGCTAGACAGCTTTCTGAGAAGGTTGAGACCTCTCTCAGCAGCATCCTCCCTGAGGAGGACATTGACGTTGAGACCAAAGAATGACAGTGTGAAGAGATGTGGGGAAAGTATTCAGTCAGAAGAAAGAACATATGTAAGGTCCTGAGGCAAAAAGGGCCCTGGTTTCCTCAGGGAACAGAGAAGAGGTCAGTTGCTGGGGACAGCGAATGATGGGATAAGTATTGACATGATGTTGGAGAGTGGATAGAGCCAGGTTTATGCAGTGACTTATAGGTCATAGAAGTATTGAAGTGGAGATGAGGACACTACAAGATTCTTGTTCCTCTTGGTGCTACAGAAAGATGAGAATTTTCATTTCTCAGGAGGGAAACAAAATATGAGGACTCTTATCGCTTTACCTAAGAGGAGAAATAGAGTATGTATGACTCAGCCCCATATGCATCCTCATTTTGGCTTAAGGGCTCTCAGGATGGATGTAAGTCCCTCCATATCCTGTTCTCCATGAGGAGAGCCAGGGCCCAGGACTGCTTTCTAGATGCAGATCTGTAAGTCTGCTCTTTCTGTGAAGCAGTGATTCTTGATATTCATGTCTCTCTGCAAACTCAGACATGCCCTTGAGTGGATGACCCAAGGTCTAGTGATAAATACATCTGTTTTTGCCATATTATTCACAAAATATAATAACAAACATTTAGTGAGACTTTCCTACTGCTTAAACCTCTGAACCCATTTAATCCTCACAACAGTCGTACAAGGTAAGCATGAATGTTTTTTCTATTTTACAGATAGAGAAATTAGATACAAAGAAGTTAAGTAACCCAATGTCAAGTACACAGCTTGGTAAGTAGCAGAGTTGAGATTTGAACACAGTTTGTCTGGCTCCAATGTTTATGGTCTTAGTCATATGTTCTTCTACTCTGCTGTATGTTTGCAATACCCATATTGTTGCTGCCTCTTGGCATTCACACCCTTCATCTTGAGTATGAAAGAGGACCTATTACTCGTTTCCAAACAATAGGATAAGGTAAAGGGTGGGAAGTCCCTTCTAAGATTGTAATTTCTGTCTTGCTAGGAGACTTCATTGACTCTCTCTCTTGCTGGTTTGGATGAAGTAAGCCAGCCATTAAAAAGGCCCACAGGGCAAGGAACTGAGAATGGCCTCTGGCCAATATCAACAAGGGCCTGATAATCAAAAAGAACTGAATCTTGCCAACCAACATTTGAGCTTGAAAGTGGATCCTTTCCTATTTGAGTTTCAGATGAATCCCTTGTCTTAGTCAGCACCTTGATTTCACCCTTTCGAGAAGCTCTGAAACAGTATCCACTAGCTGTGTCTGGATTCCCCAAATACAGAAACTATGAGATAATAAATATGTGGTTTTTTTAGCCACTAAGCTTATGGTAGTTTGCAATACAGTAACAGGACAAATGTATTGGCTACAGTGCCACTATAATAGGAGCCTGTTGGCACCAGTAAGCATTTCCCTACTTGTCTCCTTTCTCTGGTTCAAGCTGTAATACTCCCACAGACTGGGTCTTCTCTCTGGAACTAGATGTCCTTTCTAGAACGATGACTTATTCCTCCCCAGAGGAGAAGCCAACAAGGTTGGGCTGCCTTTCTGAAATCATAGGGACCCACAATGGTGTGATACCACCCCTTGATTAAGTACAGTTTCCTTACCTGGCTTTGTCATCTTCTATTCCTCACTGGGCCACATCTCCCATGACTGACCACTGGAAGGAATGATCTGTTTTACATTGACTCACGCCACAGCACGTACTCATGAAAAGTGGGAATACATTACTACTGGTCTAATTGCATTGTTCTGCTTAGGGAGATAAAAAAAAGTAGCATAAGAAAATCCATTATTCTAGTAGTCAAGTAGCAAAGGCCAGTATGAAGCCGTTACTCATATCAGAGTCCTTATAGCTTATAAATCAGTTTACATTTGTTTTCCCACATTTACTCACTATCTCAGTGAATGCTTATTGAATGAGAAAAATAATTGAAAGAGTCAATTGATTGATTTATTTTATGGTAAGCATGTCTGGAAACTAACAAGCATCAGAAATGAAAAACAGGAGAGAATGGTAAGGTGAGAGAGAGAAAAACCAAAAATCAGTACTTTTTTCTTTAACTGAAGTCAAAATTGGCCCTAACATTAAAGTGCCAGCTAAAGCAACCTGACACTACCTTCACATGCTACTATCTCCTACTCCATCCTTTAACAGGTCTAGTGTCAGAATATCTTTCATAAATGCCATGGCCAAATTTGCATGTGCACAATTAAAAAAATTATTCCATTTACTAAAAAGATTCCCACTGGTCAATACCATCTGTTTAGTTGGTGACTTGAGATGAAATTCTGTTAATTTAAAAACGTCATAAAGGGGAGCATGCTCTTAAATGCATAAACATAATTGCATCCTCAGAATTATACTGCCTTCTCTCATAAGGTTCATTGTTGTTGTTGTTGACTTTGGTTTAATATTAATGGGAGACTAGATGAAGAACATAGTCCAGAACATGATACAGGACAATTCCCGGCTGAAATAAAGCCTTTTATAAAGCTCATAAATCTTTAAAAGAAGAGGAAGTATGATCAATCCGAAATCTTGCCCTCCAAATGACACAAAATATTCATTAGTGTAATATGCTACAAGTAAAGAGGAGAATAATGATTCTAGATATTGAGGTCTGCTTAGATATATAAGCTCCAGGTGGCAGCTAGAACTTTGAAATGAAGTACTGAAATTACCTACAGCAGATCACTGAGAAAAGTATATGTGTCAGTATGGTATTATGTGCCTTAAACTCAGCATTTCAAAACCTTCATTTATATAATGATAAGAAAAAAAGTCAACATTCTCAGCATTAAAAAGATACAATCAGCCTAATTATTCTACATTTCATTTATATACTGGATTACTTTTCTCCCCAAATAGCCCTGCTTCTTTTTTATTTTTTATCTTTGTGAAATATACCACCACACACCAGAGACTCATGCCAAAAATCTAGAGTCATTCTAGGGTTTTACTTCACATTTAGACATTACGGGCACTCAAAGTCTTATTAATTCAAACTCCTTACAACACTCTGAAGCTACTGCTTCCCCATCACTACTACAGATTGCTTTTTTTTTAAATTTGGGGTATAGTTGTTTTACAATGTTGTGTTAGTTCCTACTGTACAGTGAAGTGCAGTTCCCTGTGCTATACAGCAGGTTCTCATTAGTTATCTGTTTTATACATATTAGTGTATATATGTCAATCCCAATCTCCCAGTTCATCCTTCCCCCTCTTGGTGTCCATACATTCATTCTGTACATCTGTGTCTCTATTTCTGCCTTGCAAACTGGTTCATCTGTACCATTTTTCTAGATTCCACATATATGTGTTAATATGCGATATTTGTTTTTCTCTTTCTGACTTACTTCACTCTGTATGACAGTCCCTAGGTCCAACCACATCTCTACAAATGACCCACTTTCGTTCCTTTTTATGGCTGAGTAATATTCCATTATATATATATGTACCACATCTTCTTTATCCATTCGTCCATCTGCTTTTAACTATGGCTTGCCAACATTTCTGCACTATTCTCCAAAATTGTCTCCCTACTTCTGTCTGTGCTTGCCTCACATTTTTCCTCCACAGTTGAAACCAACATGATATTCCTAAGATCAAGTTCAATCTTATTAACCCCCCTGCCTCCTCTAAAACCATGCAATGTTCCTCAACACCTTTTGACTAAATTCTCAGTCTTTCAAAATGACATACAGAGCTCTGTAGAATGACATATGGGGTCCTTCAGAATTCTACGTCTTCAGCTATTTTTCCCCTAACGTAACCCACCCTGTGTCATTGCTTTGTCAAACTGCTCATATTTTCTTTTTCGTCAGACTCCCTCACTCTAGACTACATCCTACTTGCTTATGCCATGCCTCATATTCTCTTCTATTCCTGCTTGCTCTTCCTGGAAGACCTTCACTGCTCTGACCAGCTAGAGAACATCTGGCCATCTTTCAACACTCAACTCAAGATTTTTCACCTCTATGAAGACTTGCCTAATCCTTCCACACCTAAATAGAATTGACGACACCTAGACCTTCATCCACAGTCTACTTTCTACGTATTTTCGTAATCTGTAATACTTTTGTGCTCTTATTCATGTGTTGTCATCCCCAATAGGTCATAAGCATCTAAAAAAAAGGGAGAGAATTTATTAGTTTTTGCATCCTGAGCCACTAGAGACAGTGCCTTAAGTGTTCATTCAAGGATTAATGTTGAAATAATGAATACATGTTCTGATATGTTATTCCATTTTTATAGTTTTATTATATATTTGATTTTTATTTGATCAAAAAATCATGAGGTGATTATAATATACATAAATGTAGGAATAACCATATTTGACATATTATTCATTGTGATTTTTTTCTTGGATATTACCCCTTTTACTTTGCTTTATTCCCCCATGTCAAGTTGCTAGACCTTTTCCTACTCAATACTTCATGGGAGAGATGAAAGAAGGCAGAAAAGAGAATTGTCCTGCCTATTGTCTTCCAAGAGACTGGTTTCCTCAGTAAATGGAGAAATACTATGTATACAATAAATATTTAAGAGGGGTAGATTGAAGAATCTTCACACTCACTCAAATAGAAAATTTTTCTTTGGAAAAAAGGAAAGTGAGAGGTGAGACACGATGAAGACAGGATACTGAAATGGATGGTTCCCTCCCAGACAAACATTCTGAGTTTTACTTCCCAGGCAGCACCATGAAAGTGGAGGAAAAAGGCAAGCCCTCAGACAGCCTTCCAGGGATTTCTGTGCCTTAGCTTTGCATGGATATAATAGCATGATTCTTGTACCTATGAATGTGGCATGGAAGTACAGGAAATAGAGGAAGAAGAAACAGAGGAATAGAGATGCCTACAAGGCAACGTATATGTACTGGTAAATGGGTCCAGATAAAACAATGGATCTCACTCAGCCAGGAAGAGGACACTGAGGATCTAATGAGTCTCTCCAATGCCTTGTCCTATGTAAGATTTCCCAAAATTTAGTACTGCCTTAGAAAAAGAGAAGTGGTTGGTTATATATTAAATTTTTTTCTGCCATATTGGCAGAAATTTAATTGAGTTATAGAAAATAAACAAACATAAAACAGAGGTTCCTACATGTTACATAAATTTGAAACTCTATTCCCAGCCAACTAATTTAGTTATAGTTGATTCTTTTTCCAGCTATTTTAATAACAGTACTCTTTATTGATTGCTGTATCAGTCACTCAGGTGATTGAGTTAGCCATTCATACACTGTGATTGACAGATTTCTCAATCAGGTAACTTTTGCCAATTAAATATAAATGTATATGCCTCACTGCCCGAAACTGTTAGATTTACTGGTACTCAACTTCAATTAACTCTTGACTTGATTTCAAATTCATCATATTTTAAAGAATTCAGTGTGTGATTTTACAAGAAAATCTTTGGAAAGTTTCACTACCCTCTCTGGCTGACTGAGAATGACTGATGTACACATTTCACAGGGAACTTACTGCTTTATATTTTGTATTATAAAAAGATCTGTGTGATTTTCTTGTTTTCTGTCCTACTCTTTAAGCCCCTGAGGGTCTATTTATTTTTTTGTGTTAAACATTTTTGTATCTCCTATGGAGTATAGTAGACTTACTTAAAGGTGGAGGTGCTCAGTAAATATTTATTGAATGAAGGAAAAAAAGAATAAGTCACAATTATATTCTATGAAACCAAAGTCACAAATTCATGTTAGAACCAAAATGCATTAGGATAGAAAGGACACATGCCTATAGACAAGGAAATTATTAATATAATAATGAATTCTTTCTTAAATAGTATTTCAAATATAGGTATTTTTAATAACAAAATGTCCTCTTGAAAGTGCCCTGTATGCTATGTGTAATATTTAAGGATATTTGTGGGACTTTTAGGAAGTTACATATTCACTTTGGGAGAATCTTCAATTAGACACTCATGCAGTGAGCTAGATAATCTTCCCTGAGGGATGTTTTCTCTGTGTACATGGGAGTCTGAGTAATGTTCTTTTGGAGATTGTCTTATACAATGAGGTGAGGTACGGCATTTGGTACCAGCTGCAATCTCCACATGGTTTTTTCTCCCCTAGTTTCAGAAAAACACATTGAAATAGACACATCTGAACATGATAAATGCAAGGATCACTGTAGCAAAGCCTGTGCTCTGTAGGAAAGGATGCAGGCAGTCAGTCAGATGGAGAGTTTAAAAGGGCATCCTGGCCACCTAAGCAATCTGAAAGGCATCAAAAGTGATAAAGCTAGTGATATTCCCAGGTCATGTTCCAACTTCACAGTTTGAGTACAACCAAAGTTCAATTTGTGATCCAGTTTCTCTCTTACACACTATGAAAGTATGGTTTCCTTCTTGACAATATCACTTTTTGTTAACTGGAGTTCCACTTACCCACTCACACCGAATATTGAACTCCACTTGTTCTTTTATTATTTATTGCCAAAAATGAACCTGTATTTATGTTGTATATAATCTAAATGTTCAATATTTTCTTGTTACAATTCTGTCCAGTATTTATCATTCATATGTGCATGTGTACCCTGCCAGTCATATATATTAACAGTGTCTGCCTTGCATTATTTCTACCAGATGTCCCAACTAAACTGATGAAACATGACAAATGAAAAATATGGTTTGTTTTGTTCGATAATACCTGACAACAGGTTGCTATATCTTAAAAAATTAGTTTACTGACTCTTTTCATATTTTTTCATTATCTACTCTGTCCTGGGGACTGTGATAAGCACTAGAAATTAATCTGACTAGTTTAATCTGAAAAGCCCTAAATGGGAAAGTGCTCACTAATGATTCAGAATGAGGATATCATAGTGCTGGTGATGAGGGGCTTCTGAGTTAAGTGGCAGAAATTTAGGGGTACCTGACTGACCACCCCTTCACATTCCCGCTGAAACACAACACAAAATAAAATGTGAAGTGAAAAGTTTTTACAGCACTAGAACTATTTTTTTTTAATCTGGCAAATATCAATAGAATGTCCCCTAACCAAATTTCTAACGAAGACTTGAGGCAAAACAGCAAGTGCACGCAAGGAAAAAACAGTATATTTGTGTTCACTCACCAGTATTGCAATCACTCATTCCCCCCCCCACAAACCCAAACTTTTTGTGGCTACAGGGAAGTAAGTCACCCCTTTATAATACTGGACCCAGTTTATGGAGCATTCAAAGCTGTTTTAACCCTTCTCCCTGCGCCACGCCTCCCTTACAATAATTTTTTTCCTACTTCAGTTTCTAGAAACGTGTTGTATTTGAAGGAGGAAAAAGATGTTAGTCTGGCAATAGCTGTCAGGGACTTCGCCTTGCTGAGACATAGGAGCAATACAATCTGGCCACTGTAGCTTACCATTTATTATCCTGGGAAGAGAAGCTCTATACAGTCTTTTGGATTATTCACAAATAAGTAATTTCTTTACAAAACTAGCTGTTCCTATTGCTGCTTCTTTTTAAATATTGTAAACACTGAGGCAAGATAATACAAACTCTTGAGAGTCAAAATATTACCAGTTGCTGTCTCTTTTTCATCTTGGTGTTTTCTTGATTTTTCAAATTTTCTAAAATATACATGTATTATTCTTGCAGTCTTGAACACCTAAATGCTCTCCAAAATAATGCTGAGAACCAATTTAGACTAGGTCAGTCTTATGTTTTCAACAGATACTAGGACAGCTGGGATCTTGCTCTATTGGATTTCATTCAAAGGTGATGTAGAATTTTGTGTTCTACACAGGAATTTCCATATGAGTCAACAGACTTTGTGACCTTGGTCAGACTTTAACTAGATAGGCTGGCAACACCAAGCCCTTGAAATATCTACCTCTGAGGAAACTTAAAAGTGAAATAGGAATTAAACCAAACAGTGTACCAGAACACAATAACTATTAGAATAGTCCTCAAGAAGCTGAGAGTACATTTTGCAAAGTCTTTTTTCTACACAGAACTATAGGGAACAGAATACGTTTTATAATGATATCACGGATATGCTGTGACACATTTAATTTCAAGTTTTAATTCAAGGTTTATATGAAATAGGAAAAAAACTGAGGTATTAAGGTGACTTTGTATGAGGGTCAAGTGGATTTATGTTTGTCTTATAAACAACAATAGCAGAGTAAAAAACAATAATGATGAGGACAACAACAATAATAATAAGTGAGAATACTAACACAAAACTTTGGATATTTAGTTAAAAAAAAAGACCCCATTTTATTTAAATTTCAAAATTGTCCCAGTGTATGTTTTTGGCATTATAAATA
The DNA here is from genome assembly GCF_964341445.2 of Mesoplodon mirus. NCBI lineage: Eukaryota > Metazoa > Chordata > Mammalia > Artiodactyla > Ziphiidae > Mesoplodon > Mesoplodon mirus. Next base: position 18,978,291 of record NC_138977.1, on the reverse strand, counting down.
GTCTGAGAATGCTCAACTTTTCTACTTATTTTTTATTAATTGCATTTCATAATAGATTACATGTAATTGGCAAGATACCCTGCCTCCTTGTCACTTGCTTCAGATGCATCCTTTTCCTTGTAGGTTGGATAAACTACCTCATTCACGACAAATCTTTTTTTTTTTTTTTGCGGTACGCGGGCCTCTCACTGCTGTGGCCTCTCCCGTTGCGGAGCACAGGCTCCGGACGCGCAGGCTCAGCGGCCATGGCTCACGGGCCCAGCCGCTCCACGGCATGTGGGATCTTCCCAGACCGGGGCACGAACCCGTGTCCCCTGCATCGGCAGGCGGTCTCTCAACCACTGCACCACCAGGGAAGCCGCACGATGAATCTTGAGGTACTCAGTTCTTGGAAATTAAAAACCAGCCCGTACTATGAAAGTGTGGTGAAACAAGGCCTTGTCATGGGGGGCGGGGTGTAGATTTAAATTCTCTCTGTGTTCAGTGGGTCTGTCAGTGGATTGCATTTCTTTCGGAACAGCAACAACAACAAAAGATATAACCAAAGGCTGTATTAATTTGCTCCTGGAGACTGAATGAAGAAAATCACTGGACTCTGCAGAACCCTATTGTTTTTCAAGTCTTACTGACACCTGGTGGCTGAATCTTAACAGACTTCACAATAATCAAAGATGAGCTGCTTTTGCAATAAAACTTAGTCCAGGATTTGCAACACAGTTGACACTGAGGGAGTGCTAAACACTAACTCCAGTCTAAGCAGGGTAAGAAATTCAGAGTTGAAGCAAAACCTTGCAATTTATTCATGTTCAAAGATACTCATGGGTATTCATTTTCAAGTTTTCACACCTGTTTTCAAGAACTCAGTTCATCTGCTGTGAGTTTCTGTGTGGAGAAAATCTGAGTGTTTGGAGGTTGAAGCAAAATCACCAAGAGGTCTTACTGGTCTTAAATCGATTTGGGCCAATTTTTCTCTACATACAAATGCATTAATAGAAGTACCAACATTAAAAAAAAATCAATATTATGTGGTAGGTGTCCATTTTGTGGTCCGGTTATTTTCTTGCTTCAGATAACAAGTGACAAAGAAAATCATACAAATTCACAACTCAGAGAAACTCTACACATTGAATTATTGAGAGACTCAGGCCTTCCCATGGTTATAATTTTAATCCAGTGATTCTCAAACTTTATAGAGTGCTAAAGAATCCTTATTTTTTCTTATTTTAAAATGCACATCAATAGGACACAACCCTAGAGGATCTGGTTCAGATTCAGTAGAACTCGGGTGGAGATTATGAATATGTCCTTTTATCCTATCTTTTTTTTCATTGAAGTATAGTTGATTTACAATGTTGTGTTAGTTTCAGGTGTACAGCAAAGTGATTCGTGCATATATATATATTTATATTTCGGATTCTTTTCCCTTTATAGGTTATTACAAAATATTTAGTATAATTCCCTGTACTATATAGTAGGCCCTTGTTGATTATCTATTTTATATATAGTAGTGTATATATGTGTTTTTACTTCTATCCTATTTTTGAACTTGTTTTTACAAATCTCATTGGAATCCATCTCCCAGCCATTAATTTCTTCTGGTCCTTCTCTGATTCTCAGTATCCTGATTCCCTCTGTAATCCCCCACTTCCCTATCTCCCACCTACATACATTTCTACTTCTTCCAATAACATCATCCTGATTTTCCCTTAGTGAACAACTTCTGCACCCTCAGGCATGTTGAGCCAGTGTGACTCAGAAAAGCCTAACCCCTTACCCATTGAAGGTTGGGCATGTGAGTCAGGCCTGGACAAGGAGGGTATTCCATTTCCTAGATCATTTCCTAGTGAGTGAGTGGTTCAAGGATGAGTAGGTGACCTGGATTTAAAGGAGGCTTTATTATGGGAATTATTGAGAAAGAGGCACTACCTCATTGGAGTCACTTGGCCGGTAGAATATGACCTTGGAGGTGCTGTTGGCAATGTGTCACTTCATATGAAAAATTAAATCACACACAAAAACAGAGCTGGGAGATGATGAAACGCTTCTTCTGCAGTCATTGTTTGAGCATATGGATACAATGTGTCTGAAGCTAGACAGGCCTCTACCTTTCCTGTTACATGTATCCATAAACTCCCTTTGGTGGTTTCTGTTATTTACAATAACAGATTCTGTACTTGCAGTTTCCTGGCATGTGAGTTACCTTACCTTTAAGCTCCTGTGCTTTTCCTCCTCCATTTTCTGTATTTATTGACCACCTTATACCCAACTTATGATCTAGGTATTTGATCCTCCAAAAGAAAAACTAAATGTCTGCCACGACTGTAATGTCATCACAGCCGTAACCTCCTCATTATATTCAGAATAATGTAAAAACTTCATGATTTAACTCCGTCCTCAACTCATATTGTTACCAAACTGGGTTCATGGACTCTTTAGTTAATAAAAACTGATAAGAGGCCAGAGGAGGAATTCAGGCAAGGCTTTACTGGGACTCTTGTTGTAGCACAAGGGAGTGAGAACAAGTAACAATTGCCCTTGCTGCTTGCCCCTGCAGTGGGGAGTGGGGGGCCCTAGCTGGCGAGCTGCTTCCCTATAGGAGGTGAGGGTGGGAGCAGATCGGTGGGTTGGGCCAGAAGGGTGGCTTAGGTGGGCTGTCCACCATAATGTGGTGTTGTGTGCAGAGATCATGCATCATACCCTGCTTTTGCTCCTGGCACCTCAGAAGAGGCATTTGGGTTTAGCCTTTTTGTATCTTATTGTTCATAATTTGTCCAGCTACTCAGGCGTGCAGTTACTTTTAGTCCCTTGTAGTTTCTTTGTATTCTGTTGCTTGAGGAGATGTTTGTCCAGGTGCAAGCACTGCAGTGAAGGGTCCCAGATCTCAGGTCCCAGCCTGCCTCAATATCACTGCCCCCATTGCTCAAAAACCCTCCAGCCCACCTGGAAATTTTTCACAAGCTCTTCCTTCATCTAAATTGTTACTGTTATTATTTAATGAGCTATTCATCCTGCCTGAAACACACATTCTCTTTTTCTCCAGATGCATAACCTCTAGTCACCCTTCAGACTGCAGCTTAAATGCCATTTTGAGCAAGACTGTCTATAACCACCTCCCCTAAAAGTCGTTCTTCCTCTTACTGTATATCATTGCATCCTATTCTTTTCCTTCATTGCATTTTTCACAGATTTCAACTGTGGATTTATCTTTGTTCATTTAATGTCATTCCAAGATAACTAAAACTAGGTGTGTTTTGTTGAATACTAATAATAGGTACTCAAAAGTAGTATGTTGAACAGATTATAGAAGTTTGGTCTCTAGGTTTTTGTTTTTTGTTTTTTTAAATGAGGGTAATCTTGTACAACTCAATTAAAAGGAGAGAAGAAACACATTATATTTAAATTAGCTTTTAAACAAAAATAACAAATTACTATTGAAATTTACTGTTTTCTGGCAAGTTAGCCTAAGGCTGGTTAACAAATACTTTAACCGCAGCATGCTAATCCATACATTTTAACTCTAGCAAAATTGTTAGATATGATATTAGTCCATTTAGTTATGCAGTTATCAGAATTTTGCTACAAATATCTATATGGTTAATGTTCTGTGGTTTCGACTATTTGTACATTCTCCATATTTACCCCAAGATTATTCATGCCTACTTTGGATAATAACCGAGATGACCTATACCAATGCAGACTAGCAGTTGACAGGAGAACTGACTAATGCATTGTTCCTTTCTCTCTCTCAAAGAGATGCTACAAATATTCTCTATTCTATATAAAATGAGTCGTCCTCATTTTATATTGTATAAAATGATCTCATTCAGGTATACTCTTTGTTTTCTGTCCTCCAACTTTTGCTCAGTTATATAAATTCAGTTATTTGCTTATGTTTTAAAAAACCAATTGTAAGCCAATAAAAGACTGGAATCACAATTAATAAATTTCTTTTAAAATAATTAAATATTTTTCAATAATTAAAATTTTCACTTTGAAGTGAAATTATACATGGGCAAAAAAAAAAAACAGAAAACAAAACAAAAAACCCCAAAACAAGTTCTGTTGATTTTTAATGTACATGGAGGGTCTAGTACCTCACCTTACTTCCTTCAAGGACAAGAATTCAAGGAAAATTGAAATTTTTCATTACATATTTTATTTTTATGTTTATTTTTTGTATCACAAAGTATTTTATTTCACTATTTTTAAATATTACTTCTGTATTTCACTTACATAGAATGTAGGTTAGTTTTTTTAAATTTTTCTTCATTAAGTTTATTCCCTAATATTAATAGGTCTTGTATGCTAGTCTAGACAGAGTTTTCTACAGGAAGCTACATTCCAAATATCAAGCAATTAATTTTTTTTTTTTTTTTTTCGCGGTATGCGGGCCTCTCACTGTTGTGGCCTCTCCCGTTGCGGAGCACAGGCTCCAGACGCGCAGGCCCAGCGGCCATGGCTCACGGGCCCAGCCGCTCCGCGGCATATGGGATCCTCCCAGACCGGGGCACGAACCCGCATCCCCTGCATTGGCAGGCGGACTCTCAACCACTGCGCCACCAGGGAGGCCCAAGCAATTAATTTTTTAGTCTTTTGGAATGCAGACTTTTTAATTTGAGAATCTGGGGAATGTTGAGAATTATGGGTAAATAATACAATCCAATTATAAATAACCATAAAGGAGCTTAAGATAAATCCAAAGATCCAGGGATTAAGGATATATAATGGATTATTAAGGAAAGAGATTTAAATAACACCAACTTTGTGAGATGTTAATTTATCAACCATGTTCATTTAACTTTAGGAAAATATTTAGTACAATACTGAAGAGGAGATGTAAGAGTAGGCATGAATGTATTTGAAAATAGGACTTTGCAATAGTTTTCTGAAAGGTACTCAGAAAAAAAAGCAAAGTTATGTTTCAGTAATGGGTACTAAAATGCAAAACATGATATTGGATATCTATCAATATAGTGATATTATTTTATTTCCTTTTTAATCTTATTGTAGTAAATTACATTAGAGATTTCCTGACATCAACTAATCTTTGAAGTCATAAGACTGCTTTATGAGGTGTTTTCCCCTTGATACAGTGTTAGGTTTTATTTACTAATACTTTATTTTGAATCTTGTATCTTTACTCATATGTGAAAATGTTCTACTTTTTTTTACATTATTTGTGTTGCTTTGGTGACAGTGTTTTACTCAACTTATAAAATTAGTTGGAAGATTTGGATAATTTTAAATAAGAATTATATCTTCCTTGAAGGGCTGGTGAAATTTACAGTTTTCATGTTTCACTTAATTGATTTTTAACTGTGTTTCCCCCAACCTGTAATTTCCCTCAGCTTAGAGACCAGGTCCTGCACCTCTGTACATTTAATACTTAGTGTAGACTTTGCCACATAGCAGATATTCTGTGAACTTATGTTCAGTGAATTAACAAAGTAATGCAGTTGGAGAATTCTTTGGATCTGACCAAGCACAAATAATGAAAGGAAAAGCTTTCTTTAAACACTTCTCCAAACTCTGTGTAAATTTTCTCCCAAACAATAAATGATCCCTCCACTTTAAGATAAAATCAACATACAGAAAAGATTTCTCTTATAACAGTATTGATAGCTGAATGCTATTCCTTCAACTCCTCTGGAATTTTTTTGTTTCTATTTCAGCTAATTTGCATGTTTTATTATTCCTATTCTGCAAAATAATTCTCCTGTGTAATTTAGATAGAAGGGAAGCCTTGTCTATTCAACAACAAGTTAGCCCACAATACCCTACAGGCAGTCAACTCATGTCAACTCAAGTTCAGTCATCATAGCAATGCAACAAAAATATTAGCCTGCTGAAAATAATGAGGACTTAGGGAACTTAACAGTACTTCATGCCAAAGATTTAACACAAGGAGGTTATAATGTACCATATTAACAGCAATATTCTGTTCAGTGTTCAAATTCTGTGGTTTACTGAACAACTCTTCAATTTGACTTTCACTCATTCTCACAATTCTTGAATATCACAGAATATTCAAGTCTTGAACATTACAGCCATATAGTAAACATTAAAATGTTAATTTTGTCTTTTAAGAAATGATAGACTTTAAGAGGAAACATTAAGATAGAAAAGACAACCAAATATTGCACATATGAAAGGTGTAAAATTTTTCAAAGGCCTGAAAATTTCTACCTATGTTCTGCTCTTTCAAAAACAAAAGAACTGAAAAAGAGTGGGACTATAATGAATGCACATACTTTTGTTACTCGTGTTTTGGAAATTAACCCTCAATGTTTTTATTTTTCTTCTATTATAAGCAATTGAGATTTTCAGTGTACCCTTAAAAATAAAAACATGAGAAAAGTACTTAATATTCGAAACATCTCCCTACTATATTCTACTATGCATTTTTCTTCTCTCTATTAAATGTACTCAGCTCTTCCTCCTTGTAGACTGCTTAAGCTTTTTCATGGAATAGACTATGTCTCTTTTATCTTTATGTCCTTTAATATGCCTGGCATAATGTCACTCATGAAGTAAAACATTCTCTAAATATATTTAAACTTTCTTTTTAAAGATTATCAAAAATATAACAATGTAAAACAATGAGATTAAGAGACCAAATTAAATGGAAAGTTTAAAAGATATGTTGGAGCCTAACAAACCACATAGGAAACACGATTGTGCAAACTTAAAGTAATATATTACTCTCCCTATAATGTAAATGTTCCTCACTGGCTTTGTCACACAAGGCCAAATATCTCATTTGTCATTATCCAGCACCTTTCCTCCAAGCACTTAAATGTTCCTACAGATTTTTTTTCCTGAGTCAGAAGTTCTTACAATTGGAATTACTAATTAGAAAACCAAAGGTAGTTCAAAGTTTACGTCTGCATAGTTTTTCTAAATGTAGGAATTTTTCATGAGATGCTAAACTTAAAAAAAAAATCCTTGAAAAAAATTAATAAATTATTTTGGAATGAGAGGCAGATTTTTACGCAGACAGACACAGATGGAAGTTTCAGAACTTTACAAAACCTTTAAACAGACATTTTCCTCCCAATCTTTTCTTTGTTGATTAAGAGCCATTTTAGAAAGATTGAAGTCAAGGGAATTATTCACATATATACTTAGTACTATTGAAACATTAGGTTGACAGTCTTTCTCACTGTATTTTTCCACATTATAAAGTACCCCAAGCGTAGTAGTAATTTCCTCCCTTGGAATATATAAATTGCCTTATATAACCTCTGACTATATTGTTGCTGAGTTGGGCTTTAGGATTTTCTCTTGGGGCATTATAATAAGGTATGCACCCATATTTGTCTTAAAAATCATTGTCCAATCACATAGTCTCCAGTATGACAAATTCCATTATTTTATGGCTCTTTTGTCTAACTCTAACAAAAATTTTAAAGCATCATTTTAGCTTCTTTCTGCACAGAAGTAAATAATTGTTTCAGTAAAACACAATCCTTGTAGGTAAAAGTATCATGCCAAAGGGAATGAACCATGTTTCTGCAAATATTTTTTAAACTCTCTATAGCTTATTTCCAGGGTTGTGTCAGTTAATTTATTGAATGACTATTACATGTCAGGGTAGGAACTGGCAATAAACCAAGTGGTGAATATCTAATTGAGTGTTGAAAGAACTAAGAGACAAATGTTTTGTTGGGGAAGGTAAGAGTAGGAGAGAGAATTAGATGCAGAGGCCCAGGATGTACATTACTACTCCGGATATTCAATTACTCACTACTTTCTCTTACCAGCAGAAATATACTGAGTGAGATTGGAAAATCAAGAGTAGCAAAGTGTTCACTCTTACAATTACATTGGTTGTCCACAAAGACGCACCCCTACAAAGAAGGAGGGATTACATTAGTTTGCCTGTAATTCAATCAGTGGTAAAATGCAGGGAAAATTCCCTAAGAAGTGAAAGGAAAGTAGCTTTCAGAATTGAAAATGCTGATTCAAGCGTTTCAACTTTTATTCCTCTACGGATCTGGAGTAATGGTATTCTGTAGAAAATGCCTTAGCTTACCAAAATCAGACACTTAGAACTGGACATACAATTACATATTTGTTTTCTGAACTCCTGGGTAAGTGTCAAGAAGGCAGAAACAGCAATTGCCATGTTTATTTCTTCCTCTAAGCCACAGTACCCAGATTCAGAAGGGGCTCAGTAAATACCTATTGAATAAATAGGTACATTAAAATCCAGTCTAAGAGTTGCATCATTTTTCTATTTGGATTAAGAAAAAGGAGAAGTAAAATATTGATATAAACTGAAAATTAACATTTCAAAAACTGCTTTTTAGCTAGCAAGCTAAATTTCCAGCTGGATCAAAGCTACGTGGTAAAACCAACTTGTCAAAAATAGGTTTAGCAATACAAGTATAGGTAGCACAGTTGTGTGAATAGCATCATTATGATCTTTTCCCTTTTCCTTACTCATATTTAGGAAACTATCAAATTACATTCTGGCATGCACAAGATAATGGGAGAATGGGGTGGCCAAAGAACATGGCATTCATTACTGAATTTGAACAGTATGATAAAATCTCATACACATTGATAAGTCCCAGAGCAGCAAATGTCCCAGTATTGAAAATGAAACATTAGTTATAAAGCATTATCATGCCAGAGAGCTTTGTTAAGATGAGATTTTAAGAATCTTTAAATAGCTGATATTTAAAGAAATTAAGTATTTCTCAATACTTAATTACTTAATACTTAATTCAGTTATCTGTGTACTCTCCTGACTAATGAATTACTTTTTGAGAGAGAACCATAGTACATTTTGATGATAAAATAAAATTAATTAGCTCAGTGTCACAGTACACAGAAATTTCAAACACAAAAAGCACAATGTTACCTGAGCATGAACCAGAAACTCAGTTTTCCAGACATAGACCTAGATGATAACTGTAATTCATGTCATTTTATGACATTTCATGGAACATTTGGTCATTATGACATTTATGATGCAATGAAATAGGCCCTAAAGTGCTGTAAATTGTTGGGAACAAAAGACATTCATATTTGTGATGGGCATTTTAGGTTCAATCAAGATGTTAGTAGGTGAAATCAAAACTCAGTTTAGAGTTGAATGTTAAAGTTTTAAGTTTAGGTTTTTCTTTTTCCTTCCTCCTTCCCCAAATCCTCTCAGTCATTCTCTCTCTCTCTCTCTCTCTCTCTCTCTCTCTCTCTCTCCTATTAAATCAGATAAATAGTACAGAAAAGCTATAAGTTGAAAAAAGATTTTTTTTCATATTTTCTATGTTAGTATTTCTAGAAAGTGAAAAAATTCTATGTGTTAGCATATATGAATGAGAATAGCAAATCTAGAAAATGCAAAATACATGATGGTTGGTTCATTTGTTTATATCTCATGCTTGGGGAAATTATGGAACATGAAGAATTTCTAAGAGTAAATGTGTTTTTCCTATATCTGGTAACATCATTTCTTGAAAACTTTTTTTTAGCACTTACTGTAAAAGTTTTTAAAATGTCAGGATTGACTTTGTTGAATTATGCATGAAATTAATACAAATTATTTTCTGAGAAATAGATTTTAAATGCACATACATTCATTTTAGGAAAAGAAAGACAAATGTATGCTAGAGAACATTTTACTAACAAAGTTTGTCTATCCTTTTAGGTCTTGTTACTTCTTTTTTAGTTAGTATTTAGACTGTCACAAGAGTAGCATTTGAATATTAAAGTTTGATATGTTCCAAAATGTAATCAGCTCAATGTTCAATGAACTGTATAAGTATGAAGCTGCAATAATATATGAAGACAAGTAAGAGTATTGCTATTAATACCAAGAATACAACATTCCAGACTTGCAATTTTGTGGTTGGTCCACAAATAAAAGGTTAATTTCCTCACCAAATACATATAAACTACCCTGCTATCCAATTATTATCTAATTTTCTAACTTACCTTTTACCATTGTGGTGAGAGTTATTTGAAATACTTTGAGTAGTAAAAAGAAAAATGTATAGAAATGTTCTTTTTAAAAACAATTTTCCAATGTTATTTTGTATGATGTACAGTAGAAGAATATAGTGGTTCATAAACTCAGGAACTTGAAAATACTATTTTTTTTAAAAAAAGTTATTATAATAGTAGAATTACTCTTATTGCTTAATGTACTTGAGTGTTTAACTTCTATCACTTGGCAAAATGCATTTGAGATCTATCCATATTATTGCATGAATCAATATTTTATTCCTTTTATTGCCAAGTAAAATTCCATTGTATTGATGTATCAAAGTTTAACTATTCAACAATTGAAATACAAATGCTTGATTTCAGTTTTTGGTGATGAACATAAAGCTGATATCCATTCAGAAACAGATTTTTGTATAATTATACATTTTCATTTCTCTAGGCCAAACACCTAGAAGGAGGATCATTGGATCATATGTCAAGTGTATATTTAACTTTACAAGAAGCTGCGAAACTGTTTTCCAAAGCAGTTGTACAATATCATTTTACATTCCTACCAGCAAAATGTGAGAGTTCCAGTTGCTCCACATCCTCACCAGCACTTGGTATCGTAAGTGTTTTTTTGTTTGTTTTTCATTTTAACAATGTTAATAAGTATATACCTGTATCTCATGTGGCCTTAAGTTACATTTCTCTAATAATTAATTTTGTTGAGTATCTTATCCTATGCTTTCACGTCATCAAAATATCTTCTTTGGTGCAGTGTCTGTTCAGATCCTTTTCTCATTTTTCATATTGGGTTTTCTTTCATTGTTTGACTTTTAGAAAATTTTATGCATTCTAGGTACAAGTCCTTTGTCAGAAATGTGATTTATCAGTATTTTCTCTAGCTCTGTGGTTGATCTCTTCATTCTCTCAACAGTTCTTTCACAGAACAAAAGTTTTTAATTTTGATGAAGTCTAATTTAGCAATTTTTCTTTTATATATCATGTTCCTGGTGCCTTATGTAAAAACTCTGACTAATCCAAGTCTTCAAATCAGGTAATGTGAGTATTCCAAATTTGTTCTGAAGGGGAAAGAACATGGAGGATCACATTCAATCTTCTGTGGGCCACCTCTGGAAGTAGCACACTTTATATCATTGTCAAAATTCAGTCACTTGGCCACACTTAACTGCAAGGTATGCTAGTAAATGTAGGTTAGCTCTATGCAAGGGAGGAAGAAAAAACAAGTTTGGTAAACAGCCAGCCAGGTCCTGCAACAGAGATTAATAAGTATTTTATTTTGAGCAGCAAGCATAAACTAATTTTACTTTAACTATATCTTTCTAAGCTCATCTTTCATTTTCCTTGGGAAAACTTTACTAAACAACAATATTTTCCTAAGTCTTATGATTATGATTTCTCCTACTTCTTCTGCTTTGTTTCTACTGCTCAAAAATCTTACTGATTGCTCATAGGTTGTCTCAGATGCCACCTACTGAATGAGATATTTCTGGATTCTTAATGATATATATGATCTCTCCTTTCTCTGGATTTTCACAATACTTTATTTATATTAATAGTGTTGTGTTTATAAATTTTATTTTCTTCATAATTATTTATATACTCTCAGTACTTCTACTAGGTTTATAATTCTTGAAGAGAATGACCATAGCTTGTAAATATGTTCTATTCATTCCTATATTCCTAACGCAAGAACTCAGTAAACATGTGCTTTACTGTTGATGGTTCAGCCAAATGGCCCTAACATTCTTAGTGAATTAAATGGAAGTCATCATAAGGCCAAAGCTCAAATGAAAGAGTATAAGAATTCATATGGCATTTTGTCACTGTGAAATGCTTCTATAGTGCTTCTATCTTGTTCTATAAGGAATAAGAAAAAAGCAAAATAAGATTGACAATCCTGAGCCTAAGGTGATTTGAAATATTCTTTGGCCTACATAAGTCAAATGAATGTCAGACTAATAATATAGAGAGAAGCATTTTCTGGCTGCAAACCTCATTAATTAAATTAAGAAGTGCAATTCCATTAGTTAATTTAGTCTACAATATTTTAAGAGAACCACTGGGCATTCATTCTCAGCATTTTCTATCTCATTTCTGTTGTAGATGGTCCCTCTCTACTTTGATTTTCTCCCGGTGCCATTGTAGGCCATGAATTTTATTTCTATTATAGGCAGATATGGTATTTAAACAGTGTTAGAAATAGCCAATACAGGTATATCTGTTTCATCAATATTACATTTATTCTTTTCTTTTTAAGAAAAATTAGTATGTTTGTTAATATGTATTGTGAGATAACAGAAAAAAAAATATATATATACATATATTAGCCTCCACCCCCAGTTCCTGACACAGGTCTCCTAAAACCCTTGTAATTTCCTAGGTGATAGGAGTGTCTTTTGTTCTAATGAGGCAACTCTGGATGGGCTCCTGGATGAGAGCTGGTCACCAGAAAGACCAAGCCATGATTAGAAGCTCCCCACTCCACATTCTCCTGAGAAGGCACAAGGGCTGGAAATAGAATTAATGATTGATCATGCCTACATGAAGAAGCCTCCATAAAATCTTAAAAGTATGTGTTAAGAGAGCTTCCAGGTTGGTGAACATACAAGAGGGTGACACACCACAACTCCTCAGGGACAGAGAAGCTCCTGCACCCAGAACCCTCCCAGACTTTACCCTATACATCTCTTCATCTCACTGTTTATCTGAATCATTTATCTTATCCTTTAATATACTGGTTAACATAAGTGTTTTCCTGAGTTCTGTGAGCCATTCTAGCAAGTTAATCAAACCTGAGGAGGAGGTCATTGGAACTTCCAATCTATAGCTGGTTTGTCAGAAGTATAGGTGATAAGCTGAGCTTGAGGGTGGGAGCAGTCTTGTGGGACTGACTTAACCTGTGGGATCTGTCACTATATCCAGGTAGATAGTGTTAAAATTGACTTAAATTGTAGGACACCCAGCTTGTGTCGTGGAAACTTGCTTCAGGTTGTGAGGAAAACCCCCCACACAGTTGGTGACCAGAGGTGTCAAAAGTGAAATGTTTTTGTGAATAGTAAAGAGACTCAAAGAGAAGAAAAACATAGTAATGAAGAACTGGGTTTTTCCCTACACAGGAAGGAAATAAGGATGTCTGTATCTCTCTAAATGTTATCATTGTTGAACAATAACCAGTGTCAAGGCTGCAAAGAACTTTATTTGGATTCTGAGGAATTGCAATACCAGAGACACAGATTTGGGTAAAACCAAAACAGTGTTCTGGGGAAGAGAAAGAGTTAGGGGATTATAAAGACAAAAGTCACACAATTGTTAAAATTGTTTAGCAAGAATGGTGGTTGACTGTGATGCAGGAAAGTAAATATTTGTCCTTAAGGAAAAGGCTGTCACGAGTTATTTTAGGGTAAGTGTCCAATAAGTATATTAAGTTTCTGGCAGATGGTCTTATGCCTGGTTAAGACAATAAGTGGTCAAAAGTTTAAATTCCATCTGGGTTGAGACATACTTAAATCATACTTCCTCAGTGGCCTCCCAGCTCCATTTTATAGAGCATTCTTAACAATACCTACTCCATTATGATTTTCTCTTCACATCACCCAGCTTCAAAAACCAGAAATCTAAAGTCATTCTCCTTTCTGTATCACTCAAGTTTTAAATTAGTCAACAAGTCCAGGTGATTGTATCTCCTAGAGATTTGTCATTCTCTCTACCGAAACATCACTGCTCCAGTCAGATCTTTGTTACCTAGGTTACTACAGTAGCTTCATAACATGGCTTTTTTTCCCTCTAATCAGTTAGTGACGCTGCACTCATTGTTAGTGAATGTCATCACCTCATTCTCCATACAATTTCTTCAGAACCTGACCATTGCCTTGCAGGGTAAAATTCCAATTTTTTAGTAAGGATGTCCTTCAAAATTTTCCCTGGGCCTAATTAACCATGGAGGTATTTGTTTGTTTTTATCTTGGATCTACAGATAATTTCAGAAAAGCAACAAATGTTATATTTATGCTCAATTTTCTTCTGAGAACACTATAATTGTTTTTCATCAACTGTTTAAATTGGTTCATGGCCTCCCCCAAATTTAAGGTCTGCTGTTCTACAATTTCATCTCCCACTTGCCTCCATAGTTTTATAACTTAACATATTTTCCCATATCATTAAGCTTCTAGGTATGTCTTTCCCTTAACCCTTTATTTTAAACACACTTCCTCTATGTTAACAAACAAACAAACAAACAAAGCTATAGAAAAATGACTTCCTAACTACTATAAGATCTTCAACATGCATTTCAGGCACATATTACTTCTTTGCAACTCTTACCACCACTACAAAAGATTTAACAACTCCTCCTCTGAGCTACTATTGTATTTTTTATACACCATATGGTAGACTGTTTCTAAAGTAGCTCCCAATGATGCCTGAGTTCTAGTATGCATGCCTGTATGTAATCCCTTCCCTTTGAATGTGACCTGAATTACTTCTAATGAATAGTACATAGGCATAGGGATGAAATGTCACACCCAAGTTTAGGTTACAGAAAGACTCTAGCTTCCATCTTGTTAGACCTCTCTTGCTCTCTCACTTGCTCACTCTAATGAAGAAAGCGGCCATGTTGTGAGATACTCCATGGAGAGGCTCAGGTGGCAAAGAACTAAGGCAAGCCTCTGGCCAACACCTCAATTCCCTCTGTCCAAAAACATGAGAGGAACTGAATCCTGCTAATGACCACATGAGTGAGTCTGGAGGTGGTTTCACTTCCAGTAGAGCCTTGAGATGACTGTGTTTCCAGCTGATGCTTGATTGCATGTGAGGGACCAGCATTAGAGGACTCAGCAAAGCCATTTCCAGATTCCTGACCCATAGAATCTTTGAGATAATAAATATTGCTTTAAGCCACTAAGTTTTGAGGTAATTTATTACTCAACAATAGATCATTAATACACACCATTTTTATTTTATTTGCTTGTCAAGGGGAACGTGGATTAAAGGAAAGAAGTTTTGGAACTAAATTAGACAGTTCAAATTCTACTTCTACCATACTATTAACAGAATGAATTTAGACAAGTTACAATATGTTTTCTTATTGATTAAATTTGATACATATGTTGCATGGTTATTGTGAGATCTTTACCCCAATAATAATAGATGCTCAATATTATTGTTATTATATTATTTGTCTATAGGAGTGACTGTTCTGCTTACGTGTATGATTCTTAAAGACAGGGAAGATGTCTTCATCCACTTTTGTATAACAGCATTTGTCACATAGTATTCAATAATAAATGTTTAATTTAAAAGTAATTAAGTAGTAGAAAATATGTATTATACTTAACCTTCTCTTAAAAGCAAATATTAAGAAATATAGGGTGCTTTGCAGTCTTAATTATTTAATGGACATTGAAGAAGCAAAACTTGGACTCTTTCTTTATACAAAAATTTAACATTTTTATTTTACAAAGCAGCTATTTTTCCTTCATCTTCAAGCAACCATAGTTTCTATGCTCGTTTTAATGTCAAAATATGTTCATTATTAATTTCTTAATGTAACTCCAATAAGTAGTGAAAACAAAACCTTCAAAGTGAGTTCATGAAAGTAAAGCCAAAGTATCACTGATGAAATGAAACTCTGTTATATTTTTTAATCCTTCTCTCCCTTAGAGCCCACCACTTGTTCAAATAAAATAAACAATATTGTGGAGCACACTAGTTTGTAATTTCCCAATAATAAGTTTTTTTATTGTTTCTGAATTTAAGGCAGATTTTCGCATAAAAGCTCTGAATTTTTTTGGACTACTTAACTACCTCCTTTCCATATCTCATCTCATCACATTTGAAAGGGAGAACTCTCACCCCCACCTGTGTTTATTCGTAAGTAACAAATCTTCTCCATGCAGATACACTTTGTCACAACCCCCTTTAGATTTTAAGTATTCTGTGAGCAAGTCAGCTGCTCATATTCACCTGCATTCTGCTCTAGATTCCAACTCCTATAGACTAATCAGGAAATCACTGAAGAGTTCTCTGATATGAACATTTACTTCCTCAATACTGAATCATTCATGTCAGCATAAAAACATGGTGCTATATTTCTCTTCCTTAAAAGATGGCTCTCAACCACATTATACTGTCCCCTCCAACTACCATTTCATTGATTGCCTCCCTTTTACCATGATACACATCAAAAGAGCTTTCTATATTAATTTCCTCCAGTCTGTTTCCTCTAATTCTCTCTTGTAAAACATTTCAATAAGACTTTTACCCTAAATCTCCACAGAAATGACTTGCTCCAAAACCAATGACCTTTACGGTGCTAATCCAATACTCAATTCTCAACCCTAGTTTTACTTGAAGTGTCACAGTCAATTAAAAATTGGACATGGTAGATCAAACTCCATGTCTGCTCCTTCCTCCATGAGATATTTTCTTCATTTGAATTTCTGGATTCAACCATCTCCCAGTATCTGTCCCACATCATTAGCTGCCCCATCCCAATCTACGTTTTGCTTCCCTCTCATCTTCCAAATATATTAATCCAGGAATTTCCCAGAGCTCAAACTTTGGACTTCATTTCCTCTATATCTATAATGCTCAATAGAAATATGAGCTACAAATATGAGCTGCAAAAGAAACAGGTAAAATTAATCTTAGTAATATATTTACTTGAACGGCTCTAGATATTACTTTAATATTTAAGAATATATAAATGTTAGTAAACTATTTTACATTCTTTTTGGCATACTCAGTCTTTGAAATTTGGTGTATTTTTCACACTTAACAGCACTCTCAATTGAAGATAGCTGTATTTCAGGTGCCCAGTAGACACATTTGGTTGTGGCTATCATATTAGACAGTACAGGTTTATATCTCCACTCCCTTGATGTTTCCCTCCTGTTTCATGTTGTTAAATAATATCTACATGATGATGACTCCCAATTTATATTACAAGGCCAGATCTCCTCTCTGAAATTTGTACATATAAGCACAACTACCTACTTGATGTTTCCACTTGAATGCCTACTACTTGTCTCACACTTAACACATCCAAAATCAAACTCCTGATCTTCTCCACAGACACACAGAAAACCTCACCTTCCATTCTTCTCCATCTCAGTTAATAGCAAATGCTATGATTCCAATCATAGAGTCCAAAAAACTTGAGCCATTCTTGATTTGATTTTGCTCTCACAGTCCACGTTCAATCTCATTGGCTTTACCATCAAAATATTTCCAGAATCTGAACATTTCTTAGCAACGCAAGATCAAACACTATCATTTCTTGCTTGTGCTAATGTTCTAACTTCCTAACTAATCTCTCTGTCTCTCCCTTGCCTACTTTCCAACATAACAAGCAGGGTGATCCTGTTTAAATTTATCAGGCGATCTCATTCTGCTACTCAAAACCTTGCAATGATATACCATGTCACTCATGCTAAAATGACTTAGACTTAGATATCCATTATTTCTTAAATCGCCTGTTGCTCTTTCCCTTGCTTTTTCAAATTCAGGGATATGAGCACCTTGTTGCACTAATACAACAAAAATACAATTTTCTCTTTGCTTTGCCTAGAAAGTTCATTTCCCATATACCCATGTTGCTGGCTTTCTCCTTTAAGTCTTTACCCCTATGCCTTCTCTGATTACCTGTTTAAAAATTGCTACCCCTCCCACTAGCTTTTTCTATCCTCCTTCTTTGCTTTATTTTTTTCCATAGAACTCCTCTCTATCTAGCTTAATATATATATTTCCTTAATTATTTTTTATTATCTATATTTTCTACTAGATTGAAAGCTCCATGAGCATATTTATGTCTGTCTTTTGTACCACTAGATACCCATCACTGAAAAGAATTCCTAGTATATACCAAGGTACGCAGAAAATATCTGTTAAATAAATGTATGAATTAATTAATTAGGAGTAGAAAAAAAGACCTCTTTCATTATCTTAGTATTTGCAGAACAACTAAGTAATTGGAATAACAGTTAATGCTAGTTACTGCTTCTCACTACCAAACCTATTACTATTATATAATAGCTGCATGTAACTGACATCCATAATGATGAACAGGTAATAATTATATACCAAAGAAAAATGATATCACTCAATCAATCCTTCTGTCTCTTTGGTACAGACTGAAAAATAGCTTTGAAACATGGGCCTTGATTTACACAACAAAAGTTAATTACTCTATCAAGAGTTATCAATGTGTGTCTATTAAGTACTATCTCTAATAGAAGTTAGAGTCACATAGCTCCTCATACTGCATTTACTGATGCCTGGAGTATAAAGGAATTTGTATGTGTCCCAAAGGCCCTTTTAATTTTTTTCCCATTTTCCTTATTTTCATTTTCATATGAGTTCTACTAATTTATTCTGGCCCTGAACAAACTTCCTTTTGGTTCTTGTACTCAGACTATATTCTAGAAGCTATGGAAATGTATGGAGCATGTGTAATTACAGAGTGAAACTACCAAGTATAATTTGGGAGAAAATATGCACTGATTTTATCTAATACACGGTGGGTTTCTGAGTTCTCTCCTGAGCCTAACATTAAAAATATAAGTCTTCTGGTTCTTCTATGTTGTATTTGAGATTGAGAGGTAATATGGTATAGGGAATAAGAGCACAGACTCTGCAGATAACATGCCTGGATTCAAGTCCTGACTCTTGCCCTTACTAGATGTGTGAATTAGCACAAGATACATAACCTCTCAGTGTCTCATTTTCCTCATACACAAAATAATACTAGTAATAGTTTCTATATAGCTTTGTGATATAATGTGATAATTACATTAATACATGCAAATTACTTGGAATGTTGCCTAGAGTATGTATAATACCTGTTCACTAGATGTTAGCTATTATGAAAACTGTAAATAGTTTTTACATAAAAGAAGCAGTATATACATACAATCTGTTGAAAAAAACAGAATATTCTCTGGGATACTAGTCAATAAATTGACATAATCCAGGCTATAAAAGGAAAGGAAAATTTAAAAATATATTATGAGATTTTCTCTTATTAAAGAACTCTTTTGGAGTAGCACTGACAGTATTATGCACTAGGACACACAAATTAGATTCAAATTCCCTACTATACAAATTAAATAGTATTCATCCATTTATTTAATCATGCAATTTATGCTTAAACAGTTGTTTACTGAGGGACTACAATGCTAGGTTCTAGAGAGATAATAACCAAAATATGGATCTTACATACAATGTGTTTATAGTCCCAGAAGACATAGATAAATTAAAAAATAAACACTTTAAAAAGCAAATACTAGGGACTTCCCTCATGGTGCAGTGGTTAAGAATATGCCTGCCAAGGCAGGGGACACAGGTTTGATCCCTGGTCCAGGAAGATCCCATATGCCATGGGGCAACTAACCCATGTGCCACAACTACTGAGCCTGCACTATAGAGCCTGTGAGCCACAACTACTGAAGCCCATGTGCCTAGAGCCCATGCTCCACAACAAGAGGAGCCACTGCAATGAGAAGTCCACGCACCACAACAAAGAGTAGCCCCTGCTCACCACAACTAGATAAAGCCTGCTTGCAGCAACAAAGACCCAATGCAGCCAAAAATTAAGCAAATACTAAAATTGAAATAAATATAGGATCTTCCTCACCAAACAAAAACATAGGGAACCAGCCCACCCAACAGTAAGGTGGCAGCAGCCCCATGCCCCTCTGGGCCATGTAACTAATCACACAGGAAGCCTCCAGCAGACCTGAGAGCCACTACATAAGGCATGGCCTCAAAAAAAAAAAAAAAAAAAACAGGCTGGGGGCCAGCCCCACCTACCATCATGCCGACAGTCAGCCCTGCCACACCAGAAGAACCCATGCAGTGGGCACCCCTACCCTAGAGCATATAGCTCTGGTGACCAAAGGGGAATGCATTGCTAGGCCCCATAAGATGTATCTTACATAGGACCTTTTATCCAAGATCAGGATACATAACTAACCTACATAACACATAGAAATAAACATAGAGAATTGGGAGAAAATAGGAAGACAGAGGGACATGTTACAAAGAAGTAACAAGACATAACCTCAGAAAAAGAAATAAACAAAATGGAAATAAGCAGTTTCCCCTATAGAGTTCAAGGTAATAATCATAAAGATGCTCAAAGAACTTGGGAAAAAAATGGATGAACACAGTGAGAATTTCAATAGAGTCAGAAAATATAAAAGGGAACCAAACAGTGAAGACTACAGTAACAGAAATACTAGAAGAACTTAACAGTAGATTAGATGATGCAGAGGAACAGATCAGCGATCTGGAAGACAGAGTAGTGGAAATGAACCAAGCTGAACAGAAAAAAAGAATTTAAAAAATGAGGGCAGTTCTCATAATGACATTCACATTCTAAGGGTCTCAGAAGGAGAATAGCGAGAGAAAGAAGCAGAGAGTTTATTTGAAAAAATAATAGCTGAAAACTTTCCCAACTTGGGGAAGGAAATAGACATCTAGGTCCAGGAAGCACAAGAATCTTAAATGAGATGAACCCAAAGAGGTCCAGAACAAGACACATTATAATTAAGAGGGTAAAAATTAAAAATAAAGAATCTTAAAAACAGCAAGAGAAAGCTGGTTACATACAAGGGAATTTCCATAAGATTATAAGCTGACTTTTCAGCAGAAACTTTGCAGGCCAGAAGGGAGAGGCATGAAATACTCAAAGTGATAAAAGGAAAAAACCTACAACCAAGAATTCTCTTACTGACAGGTTATCATTCAGACTTGAATGAGAGGTAGAGTTTTACAGACAAGCGAGAGCTAAAAGAGTTCTGCACCACTAAACCAGTTTAATAAGAAATGTTAAAGGGACTTCTCTAGGAGGAGAGAGAAGGCTACAGCTAGAAATATGAAAATTATGACAAGAAAACTTCACTGATAAAGGCAAATATGCAGTAAATGTAGTTGATCAACCACTTATAAAGCTAATAGAAAAGACAAAAGTAGTAAAATAGTCTATGTCCACAATAAGTAGTTAAAGAATACACAGAACAAAAAAGATGTAAAATATGACTTAAAAAACATTAAAGTGGGGAGTAAAAGTGTAAAGATTGTTAGAATGCTTTCAAACTTAAGAGATCATCAACTTAAAATAATGATAGATAGGTTGATTGATATATATAGATAGATATAAACCTCATGGTAACCACAAAACAAAATTCTGCAATAGATACACACACACAAACATAACACTAAAGACAGTAAACAAATCACAAGGAAAAAGAACAAAACAAGAAGACAGGAACAAAAAAAGGCCTACAAAAATAACCAGAAAACAATGAACAGAATGGCAACAAGCTTATATCTATCAAAATTACTTTAAATGGAAATGGACTAAATGCTTCAGTTATAAGACATACATTAGCCGAATGGATAATAAAACAAGACCAACATATATGCTGCCTACAAAAGACTCCTTTCAGATCTAAAGACACACACAGACTGAAAGTGAAAGGATGAAAAAAATGTATTTCATGCAAATGGAAACAAAGAAAGCTGGGATAGCAATACTTATATCAGACAAAATAGATGTTAAAACAAAGACTATAACAAAAGACAAAGAAGGACATTACATGATAAAGGGAGCAATCCAATAAGAATGTATAACAATTGTAAATATATATGCACTCAACATACATAAATACATAAACCAAAAGTTAACAAACATAAAAGGAAGATTGACAGTAATACAATAATAGTAGGAGACTCTAACAACCTATTTAAATCAATGGACAGATCATCTAGACAGAAAATCAATAAGGAAACACATAAATGACACTTAAATGACACATTGGACCAGGTGAACTTAATAGATATACATAGAACATTCCATCCAAAGGCAGAATACACATTCTTTTCAAATTCAAATTGGACATTCTCCAGGATAGATCACATGCTAGGTCACAAAACAAGATTTAATAAATATAAAAAGATTGAGATGATACCAAACATCTTTTCCAACCACAACACTATAAGACAAGAAAAAACTACAAGGGAAAAAACTGCAAAAAGCACAAACATGTGGAGGCTACATGGTATGCTACTAAACATAGAAAGAAAGAAATCAAAAAGGAAATCAAAAACTAACTGAAGACAAATGAAAATGGAAACACAATGACCCAAAACCTGTGGGATATAGTAAATGCAGTTCAAAGAGGGAAGTTTATAGTGATACAAGCCTATATTAGGAAACAAGAAAAAATCTCAAATAAACAACCTAACCTTACACCTAAAAGAAATAAAAAACAAGCAAGTTAGAGGGAAAGAAACAAAAAAGATCAGAGTGGAAATAAATGCAGTAGAGATTTTAAAAACAATGGAGGAGATCAATGATACTAAGAGCTGGTCCTTTGAAAAGATAAACAAAATTAATAAACCTTTAGACAGACTCATCAAGAAAAAAGAGAAGGCCCAAATTAATAAAATAAAAAATGCTAAAGGAGAAATTACAATTGACACCACAGAAATACAAAAGATCATAAGAGGTTATTATGAACAATTACACACCAATAAGATGGACAACCTAGAAGAAATGAATAAATTCCCAGTGGTAAAATCCCTCAAGATTGAATCAGGAAGAAATACAAAATATGAACACACCAATTACTAGTAATGAAATTGAATCTGTGATTTTAAAAAGAAAAACTCCCAACAAACAAAAGTCCAGGACCAGATGGCCTCACAGGTTAATTCTATCAAGCATTAGAGGATAGTTAATGCCTATAGTTCTCAAATTATTCCAAAGAAATTGAAGAGAAAGGAATGCTTCCAAACTCATTCAACAAAGCCAGCATTGCCCTGATACCAAAACCAGACAAGAACATCACAAAAGAAGAAAATTACAGGTCAATACTACTGAAAAACCTAGATATAAAAATCCTCAAAAAATACTAGCAAACTAAATTCAACAATACATTAAAAGGATCATTGCCCATGATCAAGTGAGATTTATCCCAGGGATGCAATGATGGTTCAATATCCACAAATCAACCAATGTGATGTACCACATTAACAAATTGAAGCATTAAAACCATATGATAGATAATAGATATAGAACAAACTACTGACAAAATTTAATATTGATTTATGATAAAAGTTCTCAAGAAGATGGGTAAAGAGGGACATATCTCAACATAATAAAGTTGCAGGATATGAAATTCATGTACAGAAATCTGTTGTGTTTATATACACTAATAATGAGCTATCAGAAAGAGTAATTAAGAAATTAATCCCATTCACAGTTGCATCAAAAAGAATGAAATACCTGGGAATAAATCTAAGGAAGATAAAAGACCTGCTCCTCTTCTTTCTTTTTTGCATGGTAAAATTCTTACTCTGTTTTACATCTCAACCCAATCTTCACTTACTCAGGCTATCTTTTCTGATATCCCTAAGTTAAATTGTGTTATTTTAGTGCTATGTCCCTAACATTCATACCACTTGTAATCATTCATACCACTCATACCATTCATACCACTCATCACACTTGTAACATTTTATATACTTGCATGATTACAGAACTAATGCTTGTGATTTGTGTCCAACACCAGAATTTTAGCTCCATTAGGGATGGAATTACATCTATTCTTTCTCTCTGTGGTTAACCCAGTTCCTAGCACAGTGCCTGGTATCCTATTGGTATTCAGCATTTTTAAAATAGATAGATGAAAAAACTGGGTGTTTGAAGGAGGAGGAAGGGTCAAATGTGTTAAGTTTTATGATTTGGAAGAAGGATGGATGTTAGTATAATTAAGTATTTCAGGGAATAGTTAAGTTTGTTGTTAAAGACAAGGGGATAATCATACAACATATTGTGGCTGATATACCTGTATACACCTACTAGGGACTAAAATGTGTCCTTAATCCCCAAAGTGTTGGTATTTGGAGGTGAGACTTTGTTGAAGTAATTAGACTTAGATTAGGTCATGAGGGTGGGACCCTCATGTTGGGATTTTTAGTGCTCTTTTAGGAAACACCAGAGAATTCATTCTCTGTCCTTGTCCCTACCGTGTGAGGACAAAGCAAGTAGGCAGCCAGCTGCAAGCCAGAAAGAGTCCTCACTAGAACCTAACCATGCTGGCACCCTGACCTTGGACTCTTCAGCCTCCAGAACTGTGAGAAATATATTTCTGTTGTTTAAGCCACTCAGCCTATGGTATTTTGCTATGGCAATCTGAGCTGACCACTAAAACATTCAAGTGAAGTTATCTAGTAAGCAATTTGATATGTAGACCTGATGCCTAGAAGAAAGAAATAATTGGATATTTTAAATAAATGTATATCTTCAATATATAAATTATAATCAAAACCATGGAAATGAATAATATTGCCTTGCTAGTATGTATATAGAATGAGATAAAAATAGGTTTAAACAGAACCTTGTTTCACCAATATATCAATATTAAGAGGAAGCAAAAATAAAAAGAGGTCCTGCAAAGAGGACTAAGAAAGAGAGACTAGAGAAGAAAAGAGCTGTGAAAGCCAAGAAAAGGGCATTTCTAAGAGGAAGCTCTAGTCAGTGTTAACTACTGACAGAAATAGTCACAGAAAGCCTGAAACCTGTAATTTAGGAAAATGAGAAAGTGACCTAAATAGATACCCTGTATAATTACTGAGGAATGTTGAAATCTCACTTCATATTTTTATACCAAATTCATGTTGATAAGTCTAATTGATTATATGAATACTTTTGCACATAGGCTGTGGATCCTGGGCACAGGTACAAACAAAGATAAATAATCATATTCATCCAGGGTTTGTAGTTTTGCTAGATGTGTTTGACAAAAAGTTAGGAATAAGGCAGAGAGATAGCA
This sequence comes from Mesoplodon mirus, assembly GCF_964341445.2. NCBI lineage: Eukaryota > Metazoa > Chordata > Mammalia > Artiodactyla > Ziphiidae > Mesoplodon > Mesoplodon mirus. The sequence continues at coordinate 18,953,494 of NC_138977.1, read as the reverse complement.
AAAATATTTCCAATATACAGACCACCGAATCTGGGACAGAATATTAATTTGGGCAAAGACAAGAAGGGAATGATGCATCAGGAGAATTAGAGGGATGGATTGAAGTGTAGATATTGAAGGGACAGGGAAAAGCAAATGAAAAGGAAAAAGAATCAGTCAGAGAATGGAAAGTTTGAATTTAATATTTCAGAAGTGAAGGGGCTTCAGGGTATAACAAGTACTAATGTATGACAGAAAGAGAGTGTGACTGTATAATCTTGTTGAAAATGAGAAAATTTAAAAAACAGAGTTTTGGGATGAACCATCTGGTTTGAATAATGTCTCCCCAGAATTCATGTCCATCTGGAGCTTATGAATGTGACCTTATTTGGAAATAAGTTCCTTGCAGATATAAAGTTAAGATGAGGTTGTGCTGGAATAGGGTGGGCCTTAAATCTAATATGATTGATTTCCTTATAATAAGAGGGAAATTCAGATATAGAGACACAGACAAACATCTTCCACGTGAAGATGGAACAGAGATTGGAGTGATGCATCTACAAGTCAGAGAGTGCCAAGGACTGCTGGCAGCCACCAGGAGCTAGAAGAGGTGAGCTAGGAAGGATTCTTCCCCAAAAACTTCTGATAGAGTATGGCCCTCCCAACACCTTGACTTTTGGCTTCTGCCCTCCAGAAGTATGAGAGAATAAATTTCTGTTTTTCTAAGCCCCCAAATTGTGGTAATTTGTTATGGCACCAGTAGGAAATTAAAACACCATCTATATAAATATAAAATTTATTCAGTAGAATGGCAGGACTGAGATGGAGAAGTAAATTATGAGTCTGACTCAAAACTAAGGACAGCAGATTAATGGGCATAGATATAGACTAATGATTAGAACATAGTGGTTTACTAAAGAAACTAAGGTTGGGTAAGTTGGATGGACATATGTGTTTTTGTTTTTGTTTTTAAATATTTATTTATTTATTTAGGCTGTGCCAGATCTTAGTTGCAGAACTCGTGATCTTTGTTGTGGCGTGCAGGATCTTTTTTTTTTTTTTAGTTGTAGCATGCGGACTTCCTAGTTGTGACATGTGAACTCTCAGTTGTGGCATGTGTGCGGGATCTAGTTCCCTGACCAGGGATCAAACCCGGATTCCCTGCATTGGGAGCACAGAGTCTTACCCACTGGACCACCAGGGAAGTCCCAGACATAGGTTTTAAAACAACTAATTGCATCAATGCCTAGTTTGAGGGCCTTCAAAAATTCTGCAAGGAGTTCATTAAGGCTTGACTTTATCGTTCTAAAATAATCTTACTCCAATATAGCAGAGCAGTTATAACGTTAATTTCCCCCCAAGTTCTCTTTACCTATTTAAAGAGAAGTAGGCTCAGATGATTGGAAGAGCTCTTCTATCTTCCAGAAAAATTCAGACTCACTAAAACTGATTTGGGAAAGGCACAATCTATGTTAGATTCAATGTGCAAATGAAATCTCATATGCCTGGTAGATAAAATTTACTTTTATTTTTTCATTTTTATCTTGTCTTCCTTTTTTATTATTGAGATAGCTTTTTTATGACATATAAGTTTAATTTTCATGTGTACGATGTTATCTTTCTACTCTTATATACACTACAACATGCTCACCACCAAAAATTTAGTTTTCACAATACAGTTGAACTCCTTTACTCATTTTGCCCTCTCCTCTCCCTTCCCTCTGGTAACCCACATTCTGTTCTCTATATCTACATGTTTGGTTTTTTTGGTTCGTTCATTTATTTTTGTTTGTTTTTTATATTCAATATATGAGTAAAATCATATGGTATTTGTCTTTTTCTGTATGAATTATTTCACTTAGCATATTACCCTTAACGTATATCCATGTTGTGACAAATTGCAAGATTTCATCTTTTTTATGGCTGAGTAGTAGTATGTGTGTGTGTGTGTGTGTGTATATATATATATATATATATATATATATATATATATATATATATACACGCACACACTGTTCCTTATCCATTCATCTGTTGATGGACACTTAGGTTGTTTCCATATCTTGGCTATTGTAAGTAAATAATGCTACTGTGAACATTGGGGTACATATATCTTTTTGAATTAGTGTTTTCCTATTCTTTGGATAAATACCCAGAAGTGGAAGAGCTGGATAATATGGTAATGCTGTTCTTAATATTCTGAGGAACTTCCACACTGTTCTCCATAGTGGTTGCACCAATTTATATTCCCACCAATAAGATGTAAGTGTTTCCCTTTCTCCACATCCTAGCCAACATTTGTTATTTGTGGTCTTTTTGATAATAGCCATTCTAACAGTTGTGAGGTGATATCTCATTGTAGTTTTGATTTGCATTTTTCAAATAATTAGTGATGTTGAACATCTTTTCATGTACCTGTTGATCACCTGTACATCTTCTTTTGAAAAATGTCTATTCGGGTCCTCTGCCCATTTTCCAGTTGGGTTGTTTGAATATTTTGCTGTTGAGTTGTATGAGTTCTTTGCATATTTTGGATATTAACCCCTTAAAGATACATGATTTGCAAATATCTTCTCTCATTTGTTAGGTTGTCTTTTAATTTAACTTTATTAAAGAAAACACCTTTTTACACAACATTGTTAATCAACTATACTCCAAGATAAAATAAAAATGTAACAAAAAGAAAATACCTTTTCAAAACTTCTGATTATAAGTACATGGTAAAGGTAAACCAGTCAGACAGTAGTAAAAGCAATGAAGAGGAAAGTGAAAATGCTCGTAATTTCATTATAAAAGTTTTTCCATAAACAATATAGCTTAAATCTATTTCAACCTTGATACGTGTATCATTTTAAATAATACAAAATATTCAGTTATATAAAGAACTATAATTAGATGTTATTTTTCTAAGTATTGTTATAAGCATAACTTTATATATATATATATATATATACATATATATATATATATATATATATACACCCATATGTGTGTGTATATATTTATTTATTCATTTATTTTTTCTTTTTACCTGACAACAAGCTTAGGGAAAAAAATTCAATGCAATAGAGTTATTGACTTAGTATGTTAGTCAGAATGTACTAACTACTGTAACAAACAACCTCAAAAGTCAGTGGCTTCACACCATAAAATTTTTTCTTTGTCATGCACCAGTCTGTCATGAGTAAAGCAGATCTCCAAGTGGCGTCTTAGAGCCTATGGCTCCTTCTCTCTCATCACTCTGCATTCCCTAAGTAGGTAAGCTCCTCTGGTGAATTCTCTGCAAAGAAGTATGGGGATCATTTGAGGATTTTTAGGAGTTAGGCTTTGAGGTATCACACATCACTTGTGTCCGCATTCCGCTGGCCATAACTCAGTCACAGGGACATACCTAAATAAAAAATGTGGTCTAACTGTGTTCCCCAGAAGAAAGGGAATGTAGCTTTCAGTGAATCCATAGCAGCCTCTGACACAGTGTATCCATCTGATCCCCAAATATCATTTTGTACTTTTTCCAACTTACCCCTTTCCTAAAGAGATACATTCTGAAGTCCTATCTGGTCTTCATACAACTTGAAGTGCAGGATATTGATGTAATATGAGTGTAGTGATCTTTATTAGATCCATGTATATCTACTCTGGTCTGATGCTCTTGAAATAGAGCTTTAGCTCCCCCTACACCCAATGTACAGTAGCACAGTTGGGACAGGATGACCACAACAGAAAATCGTATTTGAAAAGGGCAGAGTGGGAGATACATAACAGTTATTGGTATGCAGACATCTAGAAATCTCAGTGGCAGGCTATATAAAAACTCCTTATCATAAGGTAGGGGATATCCTTGATGAGACTATGGTTTGCTCTTTGTGTGGAACTCCCTTGTCTAATGGTTCTACCCACTGATAAATTATTATCTTCCATATTCATATCTGAAGTGGTCTGAGGTGAGCAATGAGGAATATGCCCTTATTAGGTCTTCCCTTGTTTCATAGCCTGTTCCCCCTGGTAAAAATTGTGTTCTGAATATTATTTTATCATTTGAATGGCTGGTGGCTTTTAAGTTCAGGCTCATAGTTCCTTTTGGCAATAATATTCTCTCAGAAAATTAGTAGATCTCTCTTTGCCTCCAGTGAGTCCCAGGTGCTGCTAACCACAACCAAGGTTATCTTTTAGGCAGAAATTCTCAAGGCTAATGTTTTGCTTCCTCAAACCCATGCTGCTTTATCAACATAATGGCAATTATTTTGGCCAACTTAAAACAATAGGTGGAAAGTCCATACACTTAACACAGAAATGATGGTCTCTTTTAAGCTTAGAAGCTTTGCAATATCTTTTGAAAGCTTTTTTCAGTGTTATCTTTCACTGTTTAGGTCTAGAATACATAAGGTTTTAGAAACTTTTATTGCTCCAAGTCTTTGTACTTTCAAAACTCCTGTCCATATCTAGTAACAAATCAGACAAGACTTTCTTGAGTTTTTCACTTTCTTATAACGTGCCCAAAGCAACCAATAATAACCAAAACACACAAACACTGATTTTTTCTCTAGAGGTACAAGATCAGTAAGGCATGTGGTCTGCCTTCCAAGTTATCCCAGGCAAGAATTTTGCCAGATATACCATCACAATACAACCTGGGTTTCCACTTTCTCAGCCTCTGATATCAATTTTCTTGCTGCCAGCCACCTGACCAATTAAGCCAATGCCTCATTAGGTTTGCTGTGGCAGCATCATACTTTAAGATAATGATTTGTCTATGTCTGTGTTTGTTATAAACAACCTCCAAATTTTGGTGGATTAACACAAATGTTCATTTTCATCATGCAACCGTGCAACATATGGATTCTTTGTTGACCAGCTGTCCTGAGTGGCTCTCTTTCATGCAGTGAATTAGCCACTCAGACACCTTTTTAACTTATAATTCCTCCATTCCTTAGGGCCTTAAGTCCTTTGCTACATTATCATAATTCAACTGGTAGACATGAAATAGAGGGTACATAAAAGATTACATGTGATATATTTTAGTCTTCAGGATTTAAAACTGATGTGTCACTTCTAATCTCTTTCCATTGGCCAAATCTTAGTTGCATGACCATTTAACAGCAGATCTAACATCTAACAGGAAATCTCATCCAGCTATGTGCCCATGAACAAAAGCGAAGCAGGGTTTGTTGAGCACACTTATAGAAACCTCTGACAAAGTACATTTTGGTACTTGTTATCAGAAATATACCAGATTGCCTTCCTATCAGCATTGTATGAGAGTCCCTGCATGTCTCACAATCACATCTACCTTGGTATTACTAATGTCTTAATTACTGACGTTCTGGAATATGAATGTGCAATTTTATGATTTTTGTAACTTACATTTGATCTTATATGAGTTTGAAACATTTACTGATTATTTGTGATCTGTGTTTGTGATCTTACCTGTTCATGTTGTTGTGCATTTGGTAATAGGCCATTCAGCTTTTTCTTAATCAGTGTATCTAACTCAGTAACTCAGCTCATTGTGTGTGTGTGTGTGTGTGTGTATATATAATCCTTTTTCACTTCTTTTCTATTTTTTTTCTGCATCCAGGGTAAAGGCTTTTCCATAAATTTGTTCACTGTTTCTATGAATTCTCTTTCTATATATCAGTTTAGCTCCTTAGTACTTTTAAAATCATTTTAAAGGTAAAGTATCATTATTTTCATCCTAAATTATTTTCTTAATTCTGCCAATTCACTTTCATGTAATTGACATAAATCTCATCTTTAATCTCTTATTTATTAAACAAATCCTTTAATTTCCAAGTAATTCAAAGAAATTATATATTTAAAAAAATAAATCTCCTTCTAGATTATGATTCTCATCTAGCATTAACTGACCTTGTAAACTACAACTTTTTTGTTATAAAATATTGTCTATGTTTATTTACATTAGAACTGGAACATCACTCTTTCAGCCTACATTTGATCCCCAAAATTGTATGTACATAGATTCTATTTTAATCTCCTTCATTTTTTTTTCCTGGGTGCAATTTAACACCTCCCATAAAATATTCACACAGGATTTTGTGGATTTATCTGATCAATTCTGTCTTTCAGCTGTCTGAGGAACATAGGACAATGAATAATAATATTTAGGATAGTTTGTGTTTCTACATTTGCAAACCCACTTAATTTTGGAAAGTACCGTTATGTTAAGTTAGGGTAACTTATTCTATCAGGCAGTGATTATATTTGTTCTATCACTTAATGTATAAAGTAATTTTGGTGAGAGAAGACCCAGGCTATTTTAATGGTGATCCATATTTTTCTTTATAAAGTTACCTTTATATTTGCTGCTGTTGAGCCACAGTTTCAGAAAATGGTTCTTAGGAGACATTTTCTTTAGGATGGCCAATTCTGAAGTCTGTACTTCTCAAACTGAGGTGAAAAAAACAAAGAAAACCCCCTGGTTTTGACACTTCTTACATAATACTGAGTTCAGCTTGCGGGCTTTAAGTAAAACTATTATTCAAGAAGATGATGGGACTTTATTAGACATTTATGTGAAGGAAAACATATCTTTCTACATTGACATGTTTGAATAGTATGTCATATATATTTATATGTATGTATATATATACACACACACACACACACACACACACACATACTCTGCCTCTTATTAAAGGTGATAAAGCCAAATTATTTGACTCATAACTGGGAAAGTGGACAGTGATCACTCCTAACTCATACAAACTTAGTTGAATAATTGGGTATCATTTTTTAGGAGATTGGCTCTATTAGTTATCTATTCTATGTAATAAACTGCTCAAAATTTGGTGGCTTAAAATAGGAGCAATCATTTATGAATTTCATGAATCTGAAATTGTGGCAAATTTCAGAAGGATGGTTCATCATTGCTCTCTGTAACCATCAACAGGGGTGGCTTAACTTGAAGCTGGAGAATCCACTTTTAAGATAGTTGATCTATATAGCTGGCAAGTTAATGATGCCTGTCATCAAGGAGCTCAGCTAGGCCTGTAGTCCAGAAGGTCTTGGTTCTTCTCCTTGGAGACCTCTCCATTAGCTGCTTGTGTTTCCTCACAGCATGGTAATAGGTTCTCAAGAACAAATATTCAAGAAAATCAGTCAGAAGTTGTATCACTATTTATGACATAAACTCAGAAGTCATACTTCTGCCATAGACATAATCACATACAGATTCAAGGAGAGAGAATATAGACCTTACCTCTTAATGGAAGAAAGGTTAAAGTCGTATTGTAGAAGAGAATGTGGAATGGGAAATATTATTGGGGCTATTTTGGGAAAATACTATCACCCAAGTTATGAAGATAATCTCATTAATAGCCTTGTTCTCAGATCTATAAGACCTAATAGAGGAGGAGCTTCAAGATGGAAGAAGAGTAAGACGTGGAGATCACCTTCCTCCCCACAAATACATCAGAAATACATCTACGTGTGGAACAACTCCTACAGCACACCTACTGAATGCTGGCAGAAGACCTCAGACCTCCCAAGAGGCAAGAAAATCCCCACGTGCCTGGGTAAGGCAAAAGAAAAAAGAAAAAACAGTGACAAAAGACTAGGGACAGGACCTGCACCAGTGGGAGGGAGCTGTGAAGGAGGAAAGGTTTCCACGCACAACGAAGCCCCTTTGCAGGCAGAGAGTGCGGGTGGCGGATGGAGGAAGCTTTGGAGCCACAGAAGAGAGCACAGCAACAGGGGTGCAGAGGGCAAAGCTGAGAGATTCCTGCACACAGGATCAATGCTGACCAGCACTCAGCAGCCTGAGAGGCTTGTCTGCTCACCTGCCGGGACGGGAGGGGGCTGGGAGCTGAGGCTCAGGCTTCGGAGGTCAGATCCCAGGGAGAGGACTGGGGTTGGCTGCGTGAACACAGCCTGAAGGGGGCTAGTGCACCACAGCTAGCCAGGAGGGAGTCTGGGAAAAGTTCTGGAGCTGCCCAAGAGGCAAGAGACTTTTTCTTGCCTCTTTGTTTCCTGGTGCGTGAGGAGAGGGGATTAAGAGTGCTGTAAATGAGCTCCAGAGATGGGCGCGAGCCGCTACTATCAGCACGGACCCCAGAGACAGGCATGAGATGCTAAGGCTGCTGCTGCAGCCACAAAGAAGCCTGTGTGCAAGCACAGGTCACTCTCCACACCTCCCCTCCCAGGAGCCTGTGAAGCCCGCCACTGCCAGGGTCCCGTGATCCAGGGACAACTTCCCTGGGAGAACACACGGCGCACCTCAGGCTGGTGCAATGTCATGCCGGCCTCTGCCACCACAGGCTCGCAGCACATCCTGTACCCCTTCCTCCCCCCAGCTTGAGTGAGCCAGAGCCCCCTAATCAGCTGCTACTTTAACTCCGTCCTGTCTGAGTGAAGAACAGATGCCCTCAGGAGGCCTACAGGCAGAGGCGGGTCCAAATCCAAAGCTGAACCCCAGGAGCTGTGCGAACAAAGAAGAGAAGGGAAAATTTCTCCCAGAAGCCTCAGGAGCAGCGGATTAAATCTCCACAATCAACTTGATATAGCCTGCATCTGTGGAATACCAGAATAGACGAATTATCCCAAATTGAGGAGGTGGACTTTGGGAACAATGATATATATATATATTTTTTTCCCTTTTTCTCTTTTTGTGAGTGTGTATGTGTATGCTTCTTGTGTGATTTTGTCTGTATAGCTTTGCTTTTACCATTTGTCCTAGGGTTCTGTCTATCCGTTTTTTGTTTTTTGTTTTTTGTTTTTAGTATAGTATTTAGCACTTGCTATCACTGGTGGATTTGGTTTTTGGTTTGGTTGCTCTCTTCTTTCTTTCTTTCTTTCTTTTGTTTTTTATTACTTAAAATTTATTTTAATAATTGTTTTTTATTTTTTATTTTAATTATTTTATTTTACTTTATTTTACTTTATTTTATCTTCTTTCTTTCTTTCTTTTTGTTTCTCCCTTTTATTCAGAGCTGTGTGGATGACAGGCTGTTGGTGCACCAGCCAGGCGTCAGGGCTGTTCCTCTGGGGTGGGAGAGCCAAGTTCAGGACACTGGTCCACAAGACACTTCCCAACACCACATAATATCAAATGGTGAAAATCTCCCAGAGATCTCCATCTCAATGCCAAGACCCAGCTCCACTTAAACACCAGCAAGCTACAGTGCTGGACACCCTATGGCAAACAAATAGCAAGACAGGAACACAACGACATCCATTAGCAGAGAGGCTGACTAAAATCATAATAAGGCCACAGACACCCCCAAACACACCACCAGACGTGGACCTGCCCACCAGAAAGACAAGAACCAGCCTGATCCACCAGAACACAGGCACTACTCCCCTCCACCAGGAAGCCTATACAACCCACTGACCAACCTTAGCCACTGGGGACAGACACCAAAAACAACGGGAATGATGAACCTGCAGGCTGCGAAAAGGAGACCCCAATCACAGTAAGATAAGCAAAATGAGAAGACAGAGGAACACACAGCAGATGAAGGAGCAAGGCAAAAACCCACCAGACCTAACAAATGAAGAAGAAATAGGCAGTCAACCTGAAGAAGAATTCAGAATAATGATAGTAAAGATGATCCAGAATCTTGGAAATAGAATGGAGAAAATACAAGAAACGGTTAACAAGGACCTAGAAGAACTAAAGAGCAAACAATCAGTGATGAACAACACAATAAATGAAATTAAAAATTATCTAGAAGGAATCAATATCAGAATAACTGAGGCAGAAGAACGGATAAGTGACCTGGAAGATAAAACAGTGGAAATAACTACTGCAGAGGAGAATAAAGAAAAAAGAATGAAAAGAATTAAGGAGAGTCCCAGAGACGTCTGGGACAACAATAAAGGCACCAACATTCGAATTATAGCGGTCCCAAAAGAAGAAGAGAAAAAGAAAGGGACTGAGAAAATATTTGAAGAGATTATAGTTGAAAACTTCCCTAATATGGGAAAGGAAGAGTTAATCATGTCCAGCAAGCACAGAGAGTACCATACAGGATAAATCCAAGCAGAAACACTCCAAGACACATATTAATCAAACTATCAAAAATAAAATACAAAGAAAAAAATATTAAAAGCAGCAAGGGAAAAACAACAAATAGCATACAAGGGAACCCCCATAAGGTGAACAGCTGATCTTTCAGCAGAAACTCTGCAAGCCAGAAGGGAGTGGCAGGACATATTTAAAGTGATGAAAGAGAAAAACCAACAACCAAGACACTCTACCCAGCAAGGATCTCATTCAGATTTGACAGAGAGATTAAAAACTTTACAGACGAGCAAAAGCTAAAAGAATTCAGCACCACCAAACCAGCTCTGCAACAAATGCTAAAGGAACTTCTCTAGGCAGGAAACACTAAAGAAGGAAAAGACCTACAATAACAAACCCAAAACAATTAAGAAAATGGTAATAGGAACATACATATTGAAAATTACCTTAAATGTAAATGGATGAAATGCTCCAACCAAAAGACATAGACTGGCTGAATGGATACAAAAACAAGACCTGTATATATGCTGTCTACAAGAGACCCACTTCAGACCTAGGGACACATACAGACTGAAAGTGAGAGATGGAAAAAGATATTCCAGGCAAATGGAAATCAAAAGAAAGCTGGAGTAGCAATTCTCATATCAGACAAAATAGACTTTAAAACAAAGACTATTACAAGAGACAAAGAAGGACACTACATAATGATCAAGAGATCAATCCAAGAAGAAGATATAACAATTGTAAATATTTATGCACCCCAAATAGGAGTGCCTCAGTACATGAGGAAAATACTAACAGCCATAAAAAGGTAAGTCAACAGTAACACAATCATAGTAGGGGACTTTAACACCCCACTTTCACCAATGGACAGATCATCCAAAATGAAAATAAATAAGGAAACATAAGCTTTAAATGATACATTAAACAAGATGGACTTAATTGATACTTATAGGATATTCTATCCAAAAACAACAGAATACACATTCTTCTCAAGTGCTTATGTAATACTCTCCAGGATAGGTCATACCTTGGGTCACAAATCAAGCCTTTGTATATTTAAGAAAATTGAAATCATATCGTTTCTTTTCTGACCCCAATGCTATGAGACTAGATATCAAATACAGGAAAAAATATGTAAAAAATACAAACAGATGGAGGCTAAACAATACACTACTTAATAACCAAGACATCACTGAAGAAATAAAAGAGGAAATCAAAAAATACCTAGAAACAAATGACAATGAAAACGTGACGACCCAAAACCTATGGGATGCAGCAAAAGCAGTTCTAAGAGGGAAGTTTATAGCAATACAATCTTACTTTAAGAAACAAGAAACATCTCAAATAAACTACCTAACCTTACACCTAAAGCAATTAGAGAAATAAGAACAAAACCCCCCAAAGTTAGCAGAAGGAAAGAAATCATAAAGATCAGATGAGAAATAAATGAAAAGGAAATGAAGGAAATGATAGCAAAGATCAATAAAACTAAAAGCTGGTTCTTTGAGAAGATAAACAAAATTGATAAACCATTAGCTAGACACATCAAGAAAAAAAAAGGGAGAAGACTCAACTCAATAGAATTAGAAATGAAAAAGGGAAAGTAACAACTGACATGCAGAAATACAAAGGATCATGAGAGATTACTACAAGCAACTATATGCCAATAAAATGGACAACCTGGAAGAAATGGACAAATTCTTAGAAATGCAATACCATATGGTACTGAACCAGGAAGAAATCGAAAATATGAACAGACCAATCACAAGCACTGAAATTGAAACTGTGATTAAAAATCTTCCAGGGCCTCCCTGGTGGCGCAGTGGTTGAGAGTCCGCCTGCCGATGCAGGGGATACGGGTTCGTGCCCCGGTCTGGGAGGATCCCATATGCCGCGGAGCGGCTGGGCCCGTGAGCCACGGCCGCTGGGCCTGCGCATCCGGAGCCTGTGCTCCGCAACGGGAGAGGCCACAACAGTGAGAGGCCCGCATACCGCAAAAGGAAAAAAAAAAAAAAAAAAATCTTCCAACAAACAAAAGCCGAGGACCAAATGGCTTCACAGGCGAGCTGTATCAAACATTTAAAGAAGAACTAACACCTATCTTTCTGAAACTCTTCCAAAATATAGCAGAAGGAGGAACACTGCCAAACTCATTCTACGAGGCCACCATCACCCTGATACCAAAACCACACATAGATGTCACAAAGAAAGAAATCTACAGGCCAATATCACTGATGAATATAGATGCAAAAATCCTCAACAAAATACTAGCAAACAGAATGCAACAGCACATTAAAAGGATCATACACCATGATCAAGTGGGGTTTATCCCAGGACTGCAAGGATTCTTCAGTATACACATGCACCATGCACGTATGGTCACCTTATCTTTGATAAAGGAGGCAAGAATATAGAGTGGAGAAAAGACAGCCTCTTCAATAAGTGGTGCTGGGAAAACTGGATAGGGACATGTAAAAGAATGAAATTAGAATGCTCCCTAACACCATACACAAAAATAAACTCAAAATGGATTAAAGACCTAAATGGAATGCCAGATACTATAAAACTCTTAGAGGAAAACATAGGCAGAACATTCTATGACATAAATCACAGCAAGAGTCTTTTTGACTCACCTCCTAGAGAAATGGAAATAAAACAAAAATAAACAAATGGGACCTAATGAAATTTAAAAAGCTTTTGCACAGCAAAGGAAACCATAAACAAGAAGAAAAGACAACCCTCAGAATGGGAGTAAATATTTGCAAATGAAGCAACTGACAAAGGATTAATCTCCAAAATTTAGAAGCAGCTCATGCAGCTCAATATCAAAAAAACAAACAACCCAATCCAAAAATGGGCAGAAGACCTAAATAGACATTTCTTCAAAGAAGATATACAGATTGCCAACAAACACATGAAAGGATGTTCAACATCACTAATCATTAGAGAAATGCAAATCAAAACTACAATGAGATATCATCTCACACCGGTCAGAATGGCCATCATCAAAAAATCTGCAAACAATAAATGCTGGAGAGGGTGTGGAGAAAAGGGAACCCTCTTGCACTCTTCATGGGAATGTAAATGATACAGCCACTATGGAGAACAGTATGGAGGTTCCTTAAAAAACTAACAGAAGAACTACCATATGACCCAGCAATCTCACTACTGGGCATATATTCTGAGCAAACCATAATTCAAAAAGAGTCATGTACCAAAATGTTCATTGCAGCTCTATTTACAATAGCCAGGACATGAAAGCAACCTGAGTGTCCATCAACAGATGAATGGATAAAGAAGATGTGTATATATATATATATATATATATATATATATATATATATATATATATACACACACAATGGAATATTACTCAGCCTTAAAATGAAATGAAATTGAGTTATTTGTAGTGAGGTGGATGGACCTAGAGTCTGTCATACAGAGTGAAGTAAGTCAGAAAGAGAAAAACAAATACCGTATGCTAACATATATATATGGAACCTAAAAAAAAAAAAAAAGGTCATAAAGAACCTAGGGACAAGACGGGAATAAAGACACAGACCTACTAGAGAATGGACTTGAGGACACGGGGAGGGGGAAGGTTAACCTGGGACAAAGTGAGAGAGTGGCATGGACATATATACACTACCAAACGTAAAGTAGATAGCTAGTGGAAAGCAGCCCCATAGCACAGGGAGATCAGCTCAGTGCTTTGTGACCACCTAGAGGGGTGGGATAAGGAGGGTGGGAGAGAGGGATATGCAAGAGGGAAGAGATATGGGGACATATGTATATGTATAACTGATTCACTTTGGTATAAAGCAGAAACTAACACACCATTGTAAAGCAATTATACTTCAATAAAGATGTTAAAAAAAAGACAATAGAAATTTCAATTTGAAGTGTACTCATCAATATTTATTTTTCCAATTTTCTCTCTGTCATCTATTGCTTCATAGCAATATGAGAAATTACTTGAAGAAAATCATCTTTTTTATGAAATCTCAATAAATACTGTGTATGTAAAAGAAATAGTTAATCACATTTCCTTAGAGTCATTCACTGAGTAGATCCTTATGAGGAAACATGAAATTTAAGTACAAACAAAATCAGGTAAAACATTGTTTTGCTTTATTTGACATCTTTTTTCCACTTTGTATTTTATAAACTTTATATCTTTGTACTGTGATTTCTATGTGCTTTCTTCCTGCAATATTTGAAAGAATTTAGTATCAATCAAGTATGCATAGAGTTTCTTTCTACTATTAAACAGAATAACCAAAATCATAATGGAAAAAGAGTAAATGTAAGTAAATATATGTTAAAAGAAGGTAATTTTTTCTTTGCCAGTAGGAGAAAAGTAAGAGTTTATTGCCCTACAACAAACATAAAGAGTGGGTGGGAAGAAATCCATATCTGAAGAGACAGAATTTAAGCTTTTTTATTATTGTTGAGTGCATACATGTCCCTATAATCAGGTATCTGATTATACTTATAAAGTGCCAGATTATAATGAAAAGTACCAGATTATAATTAAGCCCCCAAAATGAGCTCCCATTCTTCAAAAACTTACAATTCATTTCTATGGGAATTCTATTTTTGAGAATTTCTTAGATTTATTAAAAACACAGAACTCAGTAACAATAGTACCACAGAAATTATTTTCATAATCTTTAAAAAATAAATTAGACATGTTAAAATGGTACCATCTGAAACATGTACAGTAAATATACATGAAACCAGTCTGGCTAAATTAAAATGTGGTTTAGATATATGCTTTTAAATGCTCAATACAATAAATAATTTGGTAAATCTAATAGTCTATATGATGAATAACTTAACTGGTGTATTTCATTTTGTCACTGGTTCTGTTATGTCATATGTGAATAGGAAAACTCAGGTATTCAATTTAACACGTGCACTTTCTTAACACAGAACTCAAAGAACATTGAATGTTAAGATTTTGTAATACTGTGGTAACAGTTCACTTATATTTTTTTAAAAATCTCTATCATTTGGAATACAGCCAAAAACCTAGTAGTAGGCAGCCATAATAGACGAATATAAACCCATAGGAAATTGTCTCAGTCATGTAATCAGAGCCTGTTTACCATTATTTTAGGCAATATTTTATCAAGCTAGAGTAACATTCTCCAAAAACACAACAAAAGGCATACTTTTAACAGCGTGGGAGAATGTGGAAGGGAAAAGGGTCTAGTGAGTGCTTTATGTATCAGGAATCCTGTTAAATATCTGGTGGATATTGTTCATTTAATTCACACAGCCGGTAGGTCCTATTATCCTCATTTGACAGGTGAAGATAGTGGGTCTCATTGAGTTTGAGTAATCTGCTCACCTTGAGAAGCCCAGGATATAGCTCAGGTCTGTCTGCCTCAGAGGCTCATTTTGTTTTCACTGTAACTGTAACACTCTGTTTCCCCTGGGAAGTGGAGAAGTGACCAGTGTGGCTGGTGAGCTGACCACAGCACGACTCCAGAGGAGAGCCAAAAACTGCAGGATTAAACACTGAGAACAGAGTAACAGTCTGGGTCCACTTCTGTTTAAGGAATAACTTTCCAACACAGCTCAAATGGCTCATTCTATTACAACCCAGAGGAATAACTAATACTGATAAAAATTTGCCCCAAAGGGTGGGGGAGAGATTTTCCTATCTAAAATACACACACGCATACATACAGGCAAAGTTCTCTGCCTAGACTATAAACTTTGATTATATGGGAAATGATTAGATCAGGAGTCAGCTGACCTGGGCCCCAGGTCATTCAGTCAATTCTATCCCGGAAGCCTTTTCAGTGTATCACCCTATCATTGATCTTTACCCTTATCCCTCACTCATTACCCATTTTTCATTCCTAATCCTATTTGTCCTTTTTGTTATTTTTAAAATGTTGAGAATATTCATAATTAGTTCTAAGCCTTAACTCAAACTGGCCATTTATGTGGTAAAATAACTTTTTCTAAAAGAGTGTCATTAAATTAAGTATCCATAGCGAAAAACAAACAAACAACTTTTGGAGCCTATATTTTGAGGAAGTTCCACCGGCAGAGTCAGAAAATATTCCCCACACTGTGCATATGTACATTGCCTCTAGAGCCAGGCAACATGTTTGTATTTTTAAAAACAAAAATATTATTAACAAATCAATGAGTCATATTTCTATTATCTTGAATACATTATTTATAGACATTAAGCCAATCTTACTATTTTTTCTAGATATCGACCTTCATATGTCTTTGTCAAATGATCCATTTTCAGTCAACGTATTCACACAAAGATATTTCAAGACACATGAAGTTTTACTGAAGTGTACATGTTACATGAAGCTTACGTGTTACAAATAGGAACCCAAAATATGAATTTGCTATTTAAACCGTTCCCTATTTAAAGATTACTCCAGATTAGTCATTTGCAGCACATGACTAAGCATGTAACACTTGTTTTATCATTAACGTTTTCTAAATGTTAACATCCTCAAGGAAAAGGAGATTATTTTATTTGTGCTAGGCAAACTCCACTCACATCTGGTGTTCTCCATCATTTAAATCTCCCTAGGGTGCAATAAATATTGTACTTGAAGTCATAGGAACCAAATTTCTCTGATTTCTCCCACTCTTATTAACTGGATCTCAGATGAGGTCAGATTTTTAACTTCTTGTTAAGGCTATGTAATAGAATGATAGGAGAAAATTAATATTGTGGATGTGTGTTTTGTGGCAGGCTTTGTAGTTTGAATGTAAGGAAACTGAGTCTTAGGAAACTCAGAAAACTTAAGACACTAGCCCAAAGCTACATAGTTAGAAAATAATAGTGCTTAGGATTTGAATCCATGACCAGCTATCCTAAGGCCAACATCCTTCCATGATACTCCACTGTTATGATCTAAGTCAATAAAAAATATTACACATAATTTTCTGTTTAAAAGAAGTAAGAGGAAAGAGAGTTTTAAAATACTCTGAATTAGAGGTCAGATAATACATATTAATTCTGTAAAATGTTCGATCTAAAATTTTCTAACTATATTCAATGTAAAATGTATTTTATTAATCTTCCATTTTAATAAATAAAATATATGATATTTATACTTGAAAATATAATTATCAGCTTTTCTTCTACTTTTAATGCACTCTGAATAAATGTAGCACAATTTTCAGAGTTTACATCATTAAAAGTCCAAATTCTTTATATATATTTGCAATTCTTAATTATTAAAATTATATAAAAATTTAACTTACTTCACACAAAATTCTTTGAAAATAGGATAACTCTCCTTATGTCAAGTTGTTCCACTAAGGCAGAGAAAAAAAAATTTTTTTGTTACTTTTTGGGAAGAGTTTGTCAAATTATCTTTTGTACCTTTTTTTTCTCCTGCATTTGTCAAATCACGCACTATTTTGTTGCCTAATGTCACAGCATCCACTGCATTGCTTTTCTCATTAGACTCATCCAAATGACAAATCGTTTCCTGATTGGTTGAGCTTTTAGTCTTCCCTTCTTACCAAACCCTTTCATTGATTTTTCTAGTCATTCCTAAAGGAAAATACTGGTCTTATTATCTCCGGGCTTCATGTTTATGGCCCCAGTCCACATGAATTTTTCTCTGTATGGTTTACCTAAAACAAAAGCAAAGAAAATTGCCTGCCATTTTAAGCAGGGGATTTATTCCTTTTAATTAGAATGAACCATGGCATAATAGGAAGAGCATGTGTGTGGAGCAGAATTGGTTCTAAGTTTAGGTCTGCACTGGCAGAGCATCAGGGAACTGCTGAGCAGCTCCTTTTGCTTGGCTTCACGGTACAGTCATTGATGATGCAGCATCCAGGCTCTGAAGTGAATTACTAAAATACATTTGGTGGTGATGCAGAAAATGTGAGATAATGCACAGATCTCTCTCTCCCCCCTGATCTTGGAGAGCTCTTCCCAGTATCTTTTGTACATATTTTTTTTCATTTAAGGTTCAGAGTTTCTTTAGAACTTAAAGTCTTCTTCCCCAAATGGCGTCTAACCACTTATTCATTGGTCAGTTCAATCATTTCAAAAAACATGCTCGTGCACAAACATGTGGGTGTGGTGAAGTCAGTGATTGGGTAGATTTCCTATAACAGGGTGACAGGAAATCTGGGATTAGCACCAGAAGGCATCAGAGATAAAGAATTAAGGTTGGGCCTCCCTGGTGGCGCAGTGGTTGAGAGTCCGCCTGCCGATGCAGGGGATACGGGTTCGTGCCCCGGTCTGGGAGGATCCCATATGCCGCGGAGCGGCTGGGCCCGTGAGCCATGGCCGCTGGGCCTGCGCATCCGGAGCCTGTGCTCTGCAACGGGAGAGGCCACAACAGTGAGAGGCCCGCATACCGCAAAAAGAAAAAAAAAAAAAAAAAAAAAAAAGAATTAAGGTTGTCAAGTGACTAAGACTTCCAGGGAAATATGCCTTTTAAACCCTCCGTTTCAGAGCCTGTTTCCTCACTTTTTCCAGCTACCAGAGTTTTGTCCATTCTGCAAGGTGTAACTCAAGTTACACTTCCTGAAGGAAACTTCAAATCTTTTTTTAATTATATGATTTTTGTCACCCTCCTCTGTACTTTCTTATACACACTTGCCATTTCTGTCAGAGGAAACCGTCAGCGGTATTGTTCCAGCTGTTGACGTGTCTGATGTACTCACTAGATCATAGAGGGACTCTCCTGCAGTGCCTGCAGAGAGTAGATAACACATGTTTGTTCAACTGACCCGAAGTACCAAAGCTGTTATTTGACCATGGCCAGCCTCAAAAGCTGACTGTAATTTGATCGTGATCTGTAACATCAAAGGTGTTTCTATCTGAACTCTGCCTTATGATATGGATTTCTGCAACTACTGGGCAAGAACATGTGTGTGTGTGTGTGTGAACATGCATATATACACGTTTCTTTTACTTACAAATTGTTATAAAATAGATTGTCTGTAAAATGCCAAGTGGTTTTTATTTTTAGTAAGTTTTACAGGATACATAATCAGAACAAGAGTGCTACTTCAAAGGAATCCCTTGGGGGGACAAAATTTATTCAAATTCACTGTCTTTGCTCTGAGCATTTTTGGAATGAAACTCCTCTTAAGAATTCGCCTTCAGAATTTATTGTGGAAGAAAATTGTGAACCTCATTGCTTTATAGTCACAAGACATGTTTCCTTAGTCCCCAGCCTTTATTCTCTCTTCTTCTCCATTCCTCTATCCTAATATTTTGATGTTAAGTTCTATAATTTTGTCTCTATTCTCAATTGATTAAAAAACAGCCATTCAGAGGAGGGTAAAGGTAGAAGACTTAGGAAAGCAGAGGCTATTAAGCATATAAAGTATAAAATAGGAATTAGAGTGTTAACATATGTAGGCCTTTTTTGATGCATCGAGCACTTTGATAAGCGCTTTGCATGAATTAACTTACATTTTCCTCCCCAAATGCTATCATGTGCATGCCATCATTATCTTCATTTCTACAGTGAAACAAATGAGAGAAGTTAAGTGACTCGTCCAAAGTCTTGCAGCTAGGTAAGTGATAAAACAGAGAATCAGACTCTGTCAGCGTTGATCTCAGGGCCTGCATTTTGAGTAACTACTCTGGCTATTTTAGATAATTTCAGTGTAACTAAGAGTCTAGTCAGTATTTCTGTTCCTTTTCATTCTCTGCTCAGCACTATTAGAATAACCCAGACTGAAGTTCCTTAGTTCTACCTTCAGACCATACTATTCAGAAACACTGTCATTCGTGCTTTTCACCTTTCCCTTAGATCATATATTATGCAGAGTCTATGCTAGGCTTGCCATTTGATTACTGGGCAATTAATACTGTTTATAATTAAGAACAAAGGACCAAAATGCACAGTAGAGCCTATATTCCACAGTATGTGTGTGGTCGTGTGCTGAAGATGATAAGACATCATAACAAGAAATGGAAAGGATCTTCTTGGATAAAAGGGTAATGGTCCCAGTGCCAGGATGATTCATACTGCCTCTCCTAGTAATATTCCTTCCACATTCCTCAGAAAAATGATTCAGTGATCATGGTGATAGGCTGAGAGGGGACAAAAAATGGGAATAGATTATAAAAAAATTTGGGGGGGAAACTGGATTTTTGTAACCTATTTAAATGTTGGTATACCATTGAGACAGATCTAAAATATGGTATTTCCAGTACTTTGAGTAACTCATAGGCTTGATGAGGAAAATAAAATAAACTTAATTAGATTACTTGCATAATTTTTTAAGATAACATAACACCACATTGGGTTATGATAGCTAAAGAGGAAGCAACTCTTTGGTATAAGAAGATGGCATATATATAATGCAGCTACATTATCTATACTAAGGCTCAGTGCTCTCTATAGAAACCCTCCCTGTGATTATTTAGATTTTATTCAAAAAACTCCCCAAACAACTCATTTTATCTTTCCACAGATTTGATTTTTAGAATGGTTTTCTCTCTCTTAAATCAAAATAGGTATCCTAATTTTAAGGGTATACCAAAAAATTATTTTTCCATTTGAAATATCTTTAGATTATTTTCATGACAGCTACTCAAATATTCTCCCTGAATCTTCCTTTGTTCAGGATAACCACATGAAGCCCATTTAAGTATTTTCTGTAAGTCTTAATTTTGAGTTCATTCATTTGTTCATTCATCAAATATTTATTGAGCATGTATTATATACCAGATATATTCCAGGAACTTTGATAAGAAGATAAATAAGATCGATAAGCTTCTGTTCTCATAAAGCTTGTACTCCAGTTAGGGCTGATAAAAAATAAGTATATACACATATGTGTACAAACATACATACACAAGGTAATTTTACACAGTATTAAGTAGACAGTATACAAAATATAAAACATAGTATTGACACAGAGATTGCTGGTAGAGTGTGATTAGGTGTGTCTATGTGAGGGCGATATAATTTTGGATAAGGAGTCCTCTTTAGGAAAGTAACAGGACAGGAGCCTTAAATATTTGATAAACAGAAATAAATCTGGAGTGTGTGCATTTTGGCTATAAGGAACATGTTGCATGAAATGAAAGGATAAAACCAGGTCAGACCAAAAAGGAATTTATCATAAATTTTAAGGAGTTTGATGTATATGCAGTAGAAGCCACTGGAGAGTCTTAAGAAGGAGAAATATATAACTTGACCCATTATTTAAAAAAGAAAACAAGTTACTATGAAGATAATAGACCATGGTGTTGCACAAAAGTGAAAGCAGGGAGACCACTTGGGGGCAACTGCAATGAGTTAGGAAAGAGATGGTAAAATAATGGACTAGGGTAGTAATAGTGGAGATAACGAGATATAGACACATAGAGGAGCTCCTATAGTCAACCCATTTATATATTTCATTGTTCATATGAGAAATTTTATACTGAGATTTAAATATTCTCAAGTTACTAGTACATGGGCATCTGTTAGAATTAGTTGGCCATGACAGAAACTATAATTAATCTTTCCTCTATCTTTCACTGTACCATTCTCAACATGCAGTTTCCACCTGATAGTCAAAATGACTACTTGAACTCCAGCTAATCACATTGATAGGGTGCCAGTAAGTAGGACCGGATCTGACAAAGAAAGGTGCACTGTCTCCTCTTAAGCATTCTCACTGAGAGTTGATGCAACAATTTAACATATATTCTAATAGCTAGAATAGAATTTTATGGTCACAATTTGTGAATTTGGGCAGGTGGAAAATACAGTTTTTATTCCAGATTTTTATGTACTCAAGTGAAGCTCTGAAGGAAGGAGGAAAGTGTGGATACTGGAGGACAACCAGTAGTTTCTGCTACAAAACCACTTATGCATTTGTATGTATATATGGACATATAGAAAAATACATAGTGAGCTAGGCAGATATTGCTAAGTAATAAAGAGAACATGGTTATAAGCAGACAATATGTGTGTATATGTATGTGTTTGTGTATGTATTTATGTGTGTATATATAATTATTGACTCCTTACTAATGTTTCTGGTACTGTTCTAAGCTTTATTTAATCCTAAAACCTATTCATGTTTCAGATGAGAAAACTGAGGCTTTGAAAAACTAAGAACTTGCTGAGAATCTTGCAACTTGGCTTTGACTGACTTCAAAATTTGTTCTCTTTGTTAGGATGGGTGGATGTTCAGACGGACAGATGGATGGATGGATGGATGGATGGATGGATAGAATTTGAATAGCTTGATCGCTGATGTTGAGAGATAGATGAATGCATAGATAGATAGGTATGTTAGTAGTTTAGCTATACACAATCAGTTTTTCCTTTCCTATAGCTACTGTGACAAAGTTATCACAAACTGGGTGGCTCAAAAAAAAAACAAATTTATTTTGTTACAGTTCTGGAGGCTACAAATCCGAAATCAAGGTGTCAGCAAGGTTGGTTCCTTCTAGAGAGCTCTGAGGAGGATTTTCTTCCATGCCTCTCTCCAAGCTTCAGGTGGTTTCTGGCAATCCTTGTCATTCCTTGACTTCTAAGTGCATCACTCTAATCTCTGCCTCCATTGTCACGTGGGGTTCTTCCCAGTATTTCTGCCTACTCTGTGTCCAAATGTCCCTCTTCTTATAAGGACACTAGTCATTGGATTAGTCACTTTAATTCAATGTGACTTTAACTTGATTACATCTGCAAAGACCCTGTTTCCAAATAAGGTCATATTCACAGGTACTGGGAGTTGGGACTTCAATGTATCTTTTTGGCAGACACAATCAAACCTGTAACAGAAATCTATTTTGATATGCTTAGGTTAATTTTCAACAAAAAATAACGCTGGTTATTCATAGCAATATTTTGAACTTAATTAATTGAATTTTCTTTCCTAAAATTCCAAAGGAAGAATATCGGGATTTGTTTAGCTAGAAAGATTTGAACTCAGATGAATTCAATTAAACATCCTGATTTCCTCTATTTCTGGACCCAGGGAATAGCTACTTAATCCTGTCTTATATTGTGAAATCACCTATTAAAAAAAGAAAAGTTTAACATTTGGATAATTGGGAAACAAAAATATCCCATTATATCTAGATCTATTTGTAACCACTTAACATTTCAAATTTGGTTCCTTTTACTATAAATTAAAATATACCTATATCGAGAAATATTAAGTGAGAAATAGATAACTAATAGGTGACTAGTTCCAAATCAAAAGCTAGATAATGGTTGTAGGAACAATTAATGCAGCCACTATATCAAGAAAAGATGAACTTGAAAAAAATCTTAGAACACATAGAAAAATTATTTTTCAGTAATGGTATTATATCTCTTTAAAGCTCAATTCATAGGCCAAATCCAAACAACTCCCAGGAGATATATAAACCCTGAGATGTAGAGGCTTTTATAAGTTAAGCTAAAGTTATCTTTGAGAAATCATATGATATATTGTTGTTTGGATATAGAGAGAGAAACATTACAGGATGTACTGTTGAAATTCATTGTGAAGGATGAGTAGATAATGACACAAATTTTAGAAAAAGGATTTAAGCAAGGTTCATGTAGGATGGAGCAGATGGAGGAGACTGAAGTTAGAACACATACAAAGCTCTTTGATTCATCTCTGTGTTAGGTGATGAAACTGTGGATTAGGATGTTGACAATGAAAGTAAAGTGAAAAGAACTTGGATAAGTGATATCTTAAAGGAATAATTCATAGAATTTGGTGACTAACTGGATCTTAAAAAGAATTGGGTTGAATCACATCTCATCCAAAATTTGGAGGCTGGATGACTAGCTTGAATCAAAAATAGGAGGTAAGAGTTTTTCAATGTCACAAGCTAGGAAGAAAAACAATTTACAATATGTTGACTTCCTCTCCACTAGAACTTGGAAAAAAACAGGAGAATGTCAACTCAGGCTGTTTTTCTTCTATATCCAGATGTCTAAACAAAGCCTATAACCTTCTGCTATGCTCCTTCTATTATTCTCTTCAATTCTCTCTGACCTATTCCACCCTCCCTAATGGAATTTTGGGAAAATTCGAAGCATTAATTGCCCCTAGTAACAGATGCCACTGTACTTTCAAATCACATTTTTCCCAAGTTCAGTATTATAAACTTTCTAAAAGATCAATTAAACATGCCAGAGAAATTATATAACAGACATGGATATGGTATATCAAAGAAAGTATACATAAAATGTTTTGCCTCCTGGAGCTCAGTCACCGTGGAGCCTATAATTTTACAATCATCCCTGTTCATGCTTTTATAATGCTCTTATTTAGGTAAATTGACTTTAAAGGGTTCCAATAATTATGCTTTAATAATTCTAAAGCAAAAGGCATACTTTTAAAAAGTTATAGATCTTATTTCAAGAGCTTTTATTAATAAATTTGTTCTCTTTACTGAGACATATTTGCAAGTCCCCTGTAACAAGTAGTAGGGAAAGTTTAGTTGGTAAATTCCTATGCCTTGCAGAAAAATTGCATTTCAAATGTGATATATTAAAGTTGGTGCTTATTCTAGGGGTATCTTAATAAGTGTTAGAAAATATAATTTGTATAAAGTAGATATTTTTCGGATTTTCCATACTTCATCGTTCATGGTTTCAAGGAGCTTATGCAGCTCTTTGAAATTATTTTTAGAAACTTAGGACATCTTGTTATGCTCTAATAAATGGTATGAGTAGCTCTTATAGTTTTACTAAAATACTGAAAAATGAAAATAAGCAATGATATTTTCTACAAAAGTATTATCAAATCTCTTAAGGAAACAGATCTAGTATTTTGATCAAGACTTATTTAGTTTTAGAGACTTAGGAGATGGATAAAGTATCAAATATTAGATAGCATTTGAGATACACTAAAGATTAAATAATTTTATTTACTTGAAACATACTAGCCTGTGGAAGTAGTCAGATTTCATTGTGTGAAGCAAAGTTTTGGATTAAAAGGCCTTCACAACATACACAATGAAGCAGCACTCTTAAGGATTCATAACAGCTCAACTTTGCTCATATTTTAAAGTAAATATTAAGTGCAGCTCATTTATTTTCATTTATAAAGCAGTAAGACAATATTTTGTAGGGCTTTCTTGGGTAGTGTTTTTTTGTCTTTATTTGAAATACATGTCGTACACTAGCCAATTTATATACTGCTATATTTTAACATTAACACCCCAACAAAATGGCCTGTGAGGGATTTGGTACTGATTGTTCTTGACTTTGACAACACATCAAATATGAGAATACTGTATAAGTCAATGATGAATTGCTTGAAGCAAAAATCAAGGAATGTTAACACCTGATTGATTACCTGGCCTTGATGCATGAGTGTTTTGAAAAACAACTTGTCTTTTACTAAGAGCATAAACATGGTATATCAAACAATTAGTCATCTGATACTATTCCATGGAGAATGATAAAGCAATGAGCATATACAAGTGAGGTTTTTTTTCACAAATAATTATTTCCAGATGCCTATATATCCATATTACCTAAAATCTGTGTGAGAATTGTAGGATATAAAAAACTGTGCATATATGTGGGTGTATGTGTATGTATGTATGTATCTATCTATCTATCTGGAAAGCTGCCTCGAAAGTCTAAGACCTTACTTGAAGAATGGCTTAGAGCACATTGTGAAATCCTAATGATAAAGAACAGATGGGATTGATTGCTAACTCAGTGTGAAATAGGAGGAAAATGCCTGCAGATATTCAAACCTGGTATGGAACAGCTATTCCAGCCTCAGTAGCCAGGGCTTATCAGGGTGAAAGAACCAGACTGATGAACACAAGGCAAAGTTTGTGTGAAAGAAGTGAAATCAGCCTAGTAATTGCTTGATTACTGAAAGGAAAATATCACTTCTGGAGGGGGAGGTTTTAAATGAACTAAAAAAATAGGCATACTGGTCTCAGTAGGCTTCAATTAAAAAGTTGTGAGATTTGTTTTACTGGCACTAGGAGATGCCCAGAAGTAATTTATGTTCTGGGGAGCCTTTCATACATGAAGTCAACTCCTCTTTTATCTTTAGATCCCCTAAGTCTCCTAAGAAAAAATTATGCCAGTCAAATGGCAAATCAGAATCAAATAGCCACATAATCCACAGTGGAAAAATTTTTTAAACACATAGAAATATTGCAAATAGGCTGCTTGGAAATCTTACTCTGTTCTACCTAGTATCTGTGGAAGATAAAAGAAAAAACAAGGGGGACTTCCCTGGCAGTCCAGTGGTTAAGACTTCGCCTTCCAATCCAGGGCGGGCGGGTTCTATCCCTGGTCGGGGAGCTAAGATCCCACATGCCTTGTGGCCAAAAAACCAAAACATAAAACAAAAGCAATATTGTAACAAATTCAATAAAGACTAAAAATGGTCCACATTAAAAAAAAACAGAAAGAAAAAACAAATTATTATTGTGAAATAATGAAAGAAAGATCTTACTTGTCATCTAGGATGGATAGAAAAATGGACTCTTGATTCATTTTGGTGTAACATATTTGTAACACTTCAGGTGCTTAGAAATGCATCATGTGTAAAAGCCATTATTCAGTTAATGAGATGCTAAACCACAATTTGCGTTGAAATTGTCCAGTGTTGCTTTTCATTAAATAGATAATGATTCAGAAGATATTTTAGGTGTTGCTACAAGCTGCTGTTTCATTCCATTTTTATTTAGCAAATTGGGTCACATTGTATTACAAGAAGATAATCTGATCTATAATATACCCATGTTACCTGATTTTGCAACGCAGAAATGATGAAACGTGATAGCCCCTTTGCACCTGGCTTGCAATCTCAGCATAATGCCATGCTGAGGCAAGTCAGCAGACCTTTATGCAATAACCTAAATTTTGCTTTATGGCACTTTTGTCTGTATTAAATGATACTCTTGGAATGCAAAACATCTGCAACAGTTCAGTATGGTAAAGTAGACAATATTACAAAGTCTGATAGTTGTTGGCATTGCAAGCTAGATGAGGATGAGGGCTCCATAGAACTCATTAGCTAGAGAGAGGAAGCACCTGGCAGTCACTGAAGTGCTAATATGGTGACTCCCATAGTAATAGACTTTCTTTGGAAGCATATATATAGCCAAGCTTCAGGGCAGTTTTTTAAGCTGCCAGGCCCCTTGGTACAAAGTCTAGATCTCTCAATCTTCCTCTCAGTACAAAGAGTGAGACTATCATGGAGAAAAGGCAATTCATAAATGTTTTACTATAATCATGATTCTCATCATAGGTGAAGGTATGGTGAAATCAGTCAATGCTTACTTTGTTAGTAGTGAAAACTGCCTCTCAGAAATAAGTTGAGTAATATGCCTTTAGGCAGAGTTTAGCCACTTCTTCTGTAAAGAACCAGATAGTAAATATTTTCAGCTTTATGGGCTGAACTACTCAACTCTGCCCTTGAAATATGACAGAGGGCATAGGTGATATCTAAATGAATGAGTGTGGCTGTGTTACAATAAAACTTTATTCACAAGAAGAGGTAATGGGCCACACTTGACCCACAGGCTGGAGTTTATTGACCCCTTCTCTGAAGCCATGTAAAAGTTCATGCTTTGATCCACTAACCCTATTTCTGGGTATGTACCCTAAGAAAGATGTTTACCAGAGAAATTTTTAAAAATATATTTCCACCCTAATGTTCATTGCTATGTTAACCATAATGGGTAACACTGTTATTGTCTTAATTCTCAAGAACAAAGAAATAGTCAAGCATACCAAATAGAGGTAACAGGCATCTGCCCCAACATAATTTTGAAAAATATGTGTCCATATCTAAATATCTATTTTTAAATAAATGAGATTAAGTGAAAAATTCAGACTGCAAAAATTTGTATACATAAGGACAGAAATTAAACATGAACACACATAATCAAAACATTTAAAAAAATTCAGGATATAAACAAAAGTTAAATTATTCAAAATTCATAAGTAAGACAGAGGGAAATCACTGGGATATGTCTGTACATTAATTCAGCAGTCTCTTATTGAGCATTTCCTATGTGAAAGTCCCTGTGTTAGGCATTGCAGTAACAGAAATAAATGAGAGCATTCTCCTGAAAGAGGCTTAACCGCAGACAATGGAATATGACAGAGAAGATGAAATTATGACACATCCTGCAGTGGATAATGAGGGAGGAGATTCTAAGGGAGCTGTAACAACATGAAGGTCAGGACAAAAACTTGCCAGAAAGGAAATTAGTAGTTTAGTACAACTGGAGCTGTTAGGTGGAGAATGAAAGGAGATGGGTCCTAAGAGACCAGGTCAGGGAGAATTTGATATGACATGCTAAGGAGTTTAGATTTTAACCAGAGGGCAATATGGATAAGAGTGGACTGCACTGAAGGGATTTAAATTCAAAGTCAAATAATCTTTTAAAAAATGTTTTTGGCGTAATATTGGGTTGGCCAAAAAGTTCGTTTGAGGTTTTCCCTAATAGCTTGTGAAAACTCCGAACGAACTTTTTGGCCAACCCAATATAAAGGGTCTAATAAGTAAAACAAGGACATCAGATAGGAAACAATTACAGGAACTATCAGAGGAAAGTGTCACTAGAGTATCAGTTGAATCCTGGATCCTTCTCTTCCAATTGCGTGGCCTGCAGCATTTGTTAGCCTTTCTAAGTCTCCTTCCCCTTACTTGTACACTGACATAGTAACACCTTTCTTGGCATAGC
Source organism: Mesoplodon mirus (assembly GCF_964341445.2). NCBI lineage: Eukaryota > Metazoa > Chordata > Mammalia > Artiodactyla > Ziphiidae > Mesoplodon > Mesoplodon mirus. Next base: position 18,924,884 of record NC_138977.1, on the reverse strand, counting down.
ATTATAAAAATTATGAAAAATAATTTTTATAAAACCATTAGCATGGTGCAAGTTTTGAAGAATAAACATATAATTGGATGCTGTTAGTACTGATTGGAATAATATAGGTTAGCAGTATTAGAGGCTTGAATAAAATCAGTTTGAGAATAATGGAGAAAAAGGATAGACATACTAAGGAAGCCTCTGGATAGGGGAAGGAAAAGGAGGGGTCAAAATTAGCCTTCTGGGGAATTATGTCAGTAACCCAGTTTGGAATTATATGAAAAGGAACCAGTTTTGGAGTTAGAAACTTAAGAATTTGTCTTACCTTGGAAAATTATTAAAATATTTGAGGTATAAAAATGTTGGACTCTGACCCAGTACTGATGTGAAAATATGAAAAATGGGATTTCTTTGGAGTATACAAAATGTGTAAGACATAATGCTGTGCTGGTCTGGGCTTATAGGTATGGGAAAACATGAAGTGAAGAAGAAAGAGGAGAAAATATATCTAAATATATGACTGAAGGAAGGATTGAAGGAAGGCAGTTAAGATCTGCCCTCCCCTTTTTTGTATATGTCCTTTGAACAGAATATTCTAATCATCCATTAGTGTGTGAAATCCATTTTGGCACAAAAGATACAGCTATTGCTGATGAAAAACTCTTTCATATTTTCTAAGGAATTCAAAGCCATTAAAAAATCAAGGGAATAAATTTCTAATAACAGACCCACTTTGATCCTAATTTGTTTTAATCAATACCCAACTTTCAATTTTGTTCCCTTTAGCAGTTGTCTCTCTGAGCAGATATGGTGTGTGGGCACAGCTGCAGCCCCCTCTTTCCATTTAGGTCTTCCTTCTATGTAATCTGGAATGCCTGTCAATGTTCTTCACCATTGTGCACTTTTTTTCATTCAATGTATAATGTCTCCATAAATAACTTGCTAATTTCATGTTCTTGTCTATGATGTGGTAGCATGTCAAAGAGGTTTTTTAGTCTGTAAACAAATTATGTCTATTACTTTACCCCTGTCAAGAACTCATTGACTCTCCTGCCTGATGAAAGTTAATTGGTTTGTTAAGTCTGACATTCACCTTTCTTTTTATCAATCCATGCCAAATTTTTCCCATACCATTCTGTACTTGCTTAAGTGTTTTCATATTGTTTTCCATAATCTTTTTACCCAATATATTTCTTCTCACTAGAGTTACAGTTCTCCTTTTAGGGGCTTAATATCTATTGAGCTTCTGTCCATAAGAAGAAAATATCTGTCTGAATTTGCTCAATTTGATATTTATGTTGTATTTTAGGAAATGAATTTTCCCATGTTCTGATTTTGTTAAAGTAACATTTGTTAAGTGGAGCATAGGGTGCCAGATGGTGAATCACAGTTTAACGACAGACCAAAAGAGAAATTGAAATAGAGGTTTATTACTCCCAGGTCCTGGGGGAAGCATGGCATGCCTCAAGGGGCTACATGGGGAGGTCAAGGCAGACTACAGACAGAGCCATAGCATCTGGGGTACATGCCTTTACTAGGGTCCTTGGACAGAGTGCTTTGGGGTTCCAAGGCTAAAGCCAGACTGGTCAATTCAAACCAAAAGAGCACAGCTTTGGTAAGTTGCATGGGGGTCTTAGCTAAGCACAAGGGAAAGCCTCTGGGAGGCTAGGTGACTGTTGATCACAAGGGCAGTTGGAGGAGTCATATCAGGAACTTAACATTTGCTTGTGACTCTGAGCTCTTATCTAAGGCATGCATTTACATGAGGGGCTAGTGTTGGTTTAAGAGCCCTGCAGGTCACTTGGCCAAACAAAATGGACGTCAAGGCAGCAATACCATGAAGTAGCTTAGCTAAACTCTCAATAGCCCAAAATAGGAAAAAATGTGATTCAAGACAGTGGGTTCTGTCAAATGATCTAACTACAAGTGAAATTGAAAGTTACATACTTACACATCTCTTAGAAATGGAAGACATGGAAGACAGGAAGGTTCTGGAAAAGCCAGTTTCAACTAATATCTGCCCATGAGTCCTATGATATATTACATCATGCTCCTTGACAGTGACCTCCATTCAACAACAGCGCCATCAGAAGTTTCCTACAGTGATCAATTAAGGGAAAATGTGACTTCTAGATATATTCTCTCAGTTATTTTAAATGCTAAAATTATACTTTCTAGACACTATAATTTTTATTAGACCCTCATTTTAACTTAGTGAAATAGGATACAATATACCATTAATCCAAAAACATGACATTATGAAGTGATCAAATGTTGAGAAGCTGTATTAAGCTTTCTATCTAGTATGAATTATATCTGTAAAATGATATCGTGGTCATTTAGAACCAGCAAGCAGACCTAAATAGCATAGAACAAGTAATAAATTATGGCTGAAATGGGTAATTCTGAACAATGAAGTAAAATGGAACAATAAAATATGTGTTTAATGATTGACAGGAAATCAATGAAGAATAGACGTGGCCATTTGGCAGCATGCTGAAGCATTATAAATTTTAGTAGAAATAGTATAGTTAATTCTATTCATTTCACAAATTGTAATATATTTAATCAAATTAATTCAACATCTGTTTCATACAAAATACTATTCTAGTTATTGGGTAGGAGAAGAAATATTTTCTCTACCTTTAAGAAGAGGTATGAATGTGCAGAAATAATATACAGAAATTAGCAGAGAGCAGGAGGAAGAGAGAGAGCTGAATATGGTCTAAGAATACAGCCTAAAAATGGGTGTGGTTAGTTCCAAGTTCTCAAAATAGAGCATAGACACTTTGGTTTGAAGGGGTTGCTTTAAAATCCTCATCCAGTGAGAATTTCAGATAGAATATCTCCTCAAAACATTATCAGATCCTGCTGCTTTTATTAATGATTGGATTCTAAACTATTGGCCAGACCCCAAAATTCACCTTTAAATTTCATTTTAACACAAAAATTAATAAAACAAACAAACAATATCTGTAGAAAGTAATGAAGAGAAAATAGCTAGATGACATTTTTAGAAGAGAAAGAGAAAAAATATATACACATACAGTGTTTGTTGTTTCTTATTTTAAGAAATCAGTCATAGACACAATAAGGAAAATGTGACAACCATCATGCATAACACATTTTAGTGTTCTGATATCCACTGTCATAAATTATATTGAGAAAAATCAAAGAGAATAAATCAGTGTTTATACTTTTGATGCCAGAGCATTTTATCAACTTTTCAACAAATCTTAGAAGAATTTGATAGGGATAACATAATAATCTGAGAATGACTATTACCTATATATTTCTTATTTATTCACACAACAAATGTTGTTGTAGATCATATGCCAGAAACTTTTTTGGGCAGTGGGAGTATATTAGTCTGTGGTATTACTGATATAATGGGAGAATAACAGAAAATGACAAAAATAAATGATGGAATTTTAAAGCAAAATGGTGGCTTGGAATGAAGAGATAGTAAGTAAGCTAGATAGGAGAAATATTACTGTTAAGGGAAATTGTTGAATATAGAAAAGTTACAACATTCAGTTGATCAAATCAGTTTCAGGTGTATAGGATGGTGGTGAGGTGCCCAGAATCCCATTCAGGATGCATTACATTTAGTCCTCATGTTTCCTTAGGCATCTTTTGGCATTGGTAAACACCTATATTTTTAAATTAACATCCAATAGTTTAAAAATACCACCCCAAATACTCTCACTATAATTATTATAAATGATTATTCCAAAGTTTTAAATTTCCATAGTTTAATCAGAGAATGAGCTATCACCTTAAGTAAGAGATAGTATGTAGATTCCATAATAATAGTAATAAACCCTTTTTCTTCTTAGTTACCTTCTTTCCTTCCTGTTTCTCTTTCCTTTTTCTTTCTGTTTTCATTTATTCATTCATTTCTTTTTTTCTTTCTCAAAATATTAACTGACTGCCAACTGCATCAGATATCATTCCATGCTATGGGAATTTATCCAACAACAAAGCACTAGAAAAACCTGCTTTGTGGGGGCTTATGTTTTAGTGAGTAGAGAGAAAATGTAAAAAATGAGCATAGTAATTAAATTACAGAGTACTCTAGAAAGTGATAAATGGCATGGGATAAAATAGTGCAGGGTAAGGAAGATTGGAAGGGAAGGAGTAGTCAAAGTCCTCCTCAACTGACATACAAGGAAAGAGGTGAAGGAAATCAAGGAGTGAGCCATGCAGATATCTGGAGAAAGAAGCAAGAGCCACTACAAAGACTGTGAGTCAGGTGCTACCTGGAGTATGTGAAGAATAGGTAAGAATACTGGCACAGGTGACTGGAGAAGAGGAAGGGAGCAGGCAATAGACAGTACTGTCAGCAAGGTAACAGAGGGTCAAATCTGGTAGATCCTTGAAGGACTGTGTAAGGATTATAGCTTTAACTCTAAGAAATATTGAGAAAATTTGGAGGGTGGAGTAGAACTGTTCCATGATCCACGGTAAAACAGAATCATCTGTGCTGTTCTGCTGGGAGTAGACTGTAGGAAGCAAGAATGGAAGAAGGAAGAATGTTAGGAGATTAGTAATCCAGGCCAGAGATGATAGTGCTGTGGAAATAACTGTAGGAGCAGTAGAAATGTTTAGGGGTGGTCTAGTTCTGGAAATATTTGAAGGTAGAGCCACACCAACTTTCTCATAAATTAGATGTGAGGTATAGAGAAAGCAAAAAGTAAAAGAGGATTCTAAGGACCTGAGTCTAAACAACTGTATGGCAGAGTTGCCATTAATATGACAAAGACTAAAGTAGGACAGGTTTGTGGCAGGAAGGCAGAGTTAGGAGTTCAGTTCTGGGCATGTTGAATATGAGATATCTATTAGACATCCAACAGGAGCTATTGAGTAGACAATTGAATATATGTCTGGAGTTCAAGGTAGAGTTCTAAAACATGGATATAAATTTGGTGCCATTGGCACATAGATCATATTTAAAGCCACAAGATTTCATGAGATCTCCAAAGAAGTAAGTGTTTAATATGAATAGGTGGAAGTACTAAGGCCTGTGGCCTTCCAAGAACAACAAGTTTGGAAAACAGAATTATTCCTAAGGCAAGAGGAAAACCCAGAGAAGTTGTGTCCTAGAAACCAAGTGAAAAACACAGGACTTCGGGGAGAGGCAGTGATCAACTGAAGCCATCAACACATTTACAATTTTGAACTGAAGTATTATAAGACATAGTGAGATCATTTAAAATTCACTGTAAAAGTTGAGTTCCTATATATTGTATGGAGGAAAAAGTATGGGTTTTGAACTTAGACTTACGTAAATACGAATCTCCTCTCTGCCACTCAGGCTGTGCCTTGGGGAAGTTGCATACCTTCTTTATACCTCAGATTCCTGAGGAAAGCATTTCCTCTGGTTTTTCTCTGAAGTTGTTTGTCAGTTTCCTATATATTGTCAGGCTACAATAGACAAAAATACTGTTCAGTAACTATTCAGATTTTGAAAATGTTTAATTTTAGCTCTGACTTAATAAACCTTTATTTATTCCTCCAATAAGAGTAGAATCACGTTTATGAATTGGGGTCACTTTGAAAAACACACACACATTTTTGACTCCTTTTTCTCCCTGACATGGCCTAGGTGTATGCTATTTTACTCTATCATGGCTGCAAGTTATTTACGGGGATCATATGCAAAAGCAAATGTTTTGTTTTGGCTGCGCTGCGTGGCTTGGGGGATGTTAGTTCCCCTCCCAGGGACTGAACCTGTGCCTTCGGCAGTGAAAGCACAAAGTCCTAACCATTGGACCGCCAGGGAATTCCCAAAGCAAATGTTTTATGAGTACTAATATGTATGTCTTTGTAACCCTAATGGGTTCTTTTAAAATTCAGTACTTCCACCTATCTAAATGAAATGGGAGAGAGAAAACTATGAAAAAGCACAGCTGAAAAACTGGTGACCAGGTGCTGTATTTACAAGATAGGTTAATTTGTAATTGGAAAATGGTAGGATGGTTTTGTAACTTACAGCCCCAGGATCCATGACTTGAGATTCTTTTTAGCAATGGAGACAACCAAGAATACAGCAAACACGAGGAGGGGTACCTTGGGAGACAGGAACTCATTCAAAATAAGTATTTTAATTGATTGAGGTCAGTTATTACATACTTCTGAGTTGTCAGTTAGGATTTTCAGTTTTATGTCCACATAAAATATTGCATCTCATGTATTTTCCTCAAACTCAGCAAAAAGTAGAAACTGTCCTAACTGAAAGAGCACATCCTCACCACTTAGGAGCTTAATAAGTAATGATTTTTCTAATGAGGAAGAGACCTTCCTTAACTTTAGTGATAATGTAGATTTGGGGTTAGAGGAATAAATGTCTTACATGGAGAGAAGAGTGGTATCCATCAAGGAGAAACTGGAGTTGAGTAACCAGCAGGTTAGTGTGGCATTTGTAGCAAACCAGAGAGACAAGTATCTTAGCCCAAGTCAATGGTCATCATTTTATTTAGGGCGAGCCCCTAAAATGGTAGCTAAAGCCACCAAAGCAGTCAGACTTCATATGGTCATTAATGGAACTCAAAGAGATTAATCAGCCATAATTTGACCCTGATTAAAAAAGAGGTTTAAAGGTATTGGAGCTTCAGTGATTACATTGATGGGAGCTTATATTTAATTGCTCTTATCTATGTTTCTTAAGATGGATGTTGGGAAAATCTATGTTATGTTTGTGTGAAAATTTGTATCAGCATCTTATTTTTTCTGTTGTGAGTCTTTGAGTTAAGTTACAAAAATCATAAAGCCAATGATCTGTTTCTCTGTCTCTAAACAAGACCAGATAAATCATTTCAAACAAAATGTAAACATATTCTAAGAAGACCCCTAAGTAAACAATTCCATCCCAGGCAACTATGACCTCATATAGTGGAAACTTAATAAATATTGAATGACAAACTGAACATATTCATAATCAACTAACTTGAACATCAGGAAATGTTTCCTCATTGCTGCCTTAGTCTCTCCTATTTTATTTCTTATTATTATGATCTCAGAAAATGTAGAGAATAGCTAGCCATCAATCTCTGTATAATATCTGTTCTGTACATGAAAACTATTATTAAATTTCCTTCATGATCCTCAAACCCATTTAGTCTTCTCTTCTGCAGGCTAAATAATTCATATCTTTCTTTTATTTTATTCTTATCTGAATTTCTTGCATTAGCCAGGAGGAGAAATGCTAAAGTCACAGGGGATTTTGAACGCAACATTCCTTAAATATGTTAAGAGTAATAAGAAAAGAGCAGTGTTGTGTGGAGATAGCACTACTAAAACATGATAACTAACAGAAATTTTCAAAGAAATTGCTAACATCTGAATAATTTTATAATTTGCATTTCCTGTAAGACACAAAAGAAAAGATGTTCAGTGAGGGAAAATAAAATGTTTGTGCTTAGTCTCTATTCTTTAACTACATGTACTCTGATTCCACAGTTCCTCAGAACTCCTAAAATCTTAGGTTCGTATTCAATACCTGCTAATGGTCTCACTCTGTAAAGTGACAAATGCCTTGGAGTCTTCTTTATACAAGTAGATTCCTCTCTGAAGACTATAGAAAAGAAAAAATGGTTCATAAATTTCTGATGGCCTCAGAGAAGAAAATCTTGAATTCCATTCAGAGAAGTTAAATATAAAGAATGCAAGCTATTTATCAGCCTGACACTCATGTTTAAAGGAGTGAGACATGCAAAGTTTTTGGTTGTGAAAAAGCTTTGCTACTGAATTCTATCCAACATTCTAGTTCTGTATAATATAACAGACGGGCATTCTGAGCTGGTTTATGTCATGAAGCAGTGGATTCAAGAGAAGTTAAATGTCTTTTCCTCCGGCATACTGAGAATAAACTGCTGACATTACCAAACTGGTTCCAAAGTTAATACAGAAGATTGGACAGCTGCAACTTGATCGCCCCTGTTTTAAGAAAGAGCGGCACCATCACATTAGAACTTCACTAGACAGCCCTTAAAATACTAAAGCTTTAACCTATAATGTGATTACTTTATTCTAAATATTTTATTTGAATCAAATGTAATAGGTATAGCAATCTCATAGCCCTTCCAGACATATAAAGATTTCTTGCCTTAAAACGTAGAAAGATTACCCAGGAGACCTGTCATCTTTACAGTGAAATACAAATAATATAATTCAGTCATTTACCTCAACCTAAGTTCTTAATAGTACTTCATTGACCCAAATGGTATGCATGTGTCTCAATTTTAATTTTATGTCTTAATTTGCAGTCTGATTTAAAGAGTCATACTCCACCAAGCTTTTGAGGAAAGAGGAGTGTCTCAGATTTTGCAGTATCGTCATTAGTGAGGGACTGAATGGATAACTGGTTTTCTGCAAAACATGTTTTCCCTAGGGAATGCACTCACCCTGGTTAATCAACTGGCAAACAAGACACCTAGGGTTATCTCTTTACCACCCTATTGCCCCATCAATAATGTACAGACTGTCACTAAGTAGTCATTTCTCCCTTCTGGGCTGAATTTTGAGAGGTGAATCATGTGGGAAAAAATAGGAGTTATAGTGTGGAGACTGTGGGTCACACTGTAATCTCAAATACATGCTGTGCTATTCTGCAGACAGTCCATCAAGATATGTTTCAAGATGTGAACTGGTGCATACAAAAATATATAGGCTGAGACCACCAAACTCATTTCATTAGGACCTTTCAAGGTTAACATTATAATCATGCTTCAGGGCATAAACTGATCACCCGTTGAGCTCAGGAAGACATTTTACTTCTGTGAAAAGTGTCCCCAGTGGGTCAAGTTGCATTGCAGGTACATTTTACCTTTTGCAAATATTTCTTTAACCATACCAAAATTTCTTTCTTATCTTTATCTTTGTCTTGCAAATTAAAGCTTAAATCAAGCAATACTAATTTTGTTTTAAATAACTCCAATCTGAAGTGTTCTTCTTTCTTTTCTTTTTTGTTATTGTTTCCTAAATTTCCAATTAGTTATATATATATACACACACACATATATATGTGTATATGTTTGTTTGTTTACTAACAAATTTACATGAGAACTGTGCATTAGGATTCATTATAATTATCTCATAATGGAAGTTTTATTTAACTAAGGACACTGAAAGTACTTCCAATAGTTAACAATTTCCGTTGTCCAGAAGATTTCTGATGTTTAGCACCAAATATTGGACACTGCATTAGTGTAGTATATTTCTGATGGTCCAGGTCACTCACCTGATCAACATCATGAAAACACATACATGGTCCCCATCACCAGCTCCTACTTATGGCACCTTGCACAGAATGCCAGCAAAAAAGTCCTTGGAGTGACATCCTTCAAACATTCAGCTCCCATCCATCGCAGGAGTATTAAGGCAGGAAGGTGAGGAAACAGAGTTTGGGTCTCCATAAACAACTGGACAGCATGGAAAAGGAATATGAACATTATTAGCATGTCATACTGGTGTTCTTTTAATAGGATTCATCTGGAGTTTCTTGCTCATTATATGCTCATTTTGATAGGTGCTCTCTTTCATCTGTTTAGGATCTGGAGATTATTAGATACACTCAGAGAAAGGAGCCACTCTCAAGCAGATTCTTGGTCTTCCAGTAATGCTATCACTGAGAAGGCATAACCCTAACATTTTTTTTAACCATACAGGGGATATCACCTACATCCCCACAACCTGCTCAGCTTGAAAAATCACCTAGAGCTGTAGTTAATGACTTCTCAGCAGGGCCTATCTGCTGAGGCAGTAAAGCACTGACCCAGACTGCCTGGGTTCAAAACCCACCTTCACCACTTAATTAAGCAATCACTTAGCTTCTCTATACTTCAGTTCCAGCCCCATCCCCAGACACATCTGGGGATAAACCACAAGGTCAGTGTGAGGACTACATGAGATAATTCAGAACAGTCCCTGGCATACAGTAGATATTCAATAAGTGTTTACTGAATAAATGGATGTAGAGTACATTGGCATATACCTGGCTCATAGCAAATACTCAATTATTTTTGTACTACTTTTATCATAACTTTATATTAGAAATCTTGATCTTATTTGGGGGTAGAGCCAAGCAAACCTTGTCTTGGCAGTGGCTTTGCTGTGCACATCAAAAATCCTAGAATTTCAGAGTGGGAAGCGGGGGAATATCAAATTGCCTAAAACTAATTTTCTTAAAATCAATTGGCATAATGATCAATTTACCTAATGACACATTCATCTAAAATGTTCACTTACCAAGTATACAACTTTTCATCTGTACTAAAATAGTAGTAGCTTGGAAGCATTTTTATAAACTTTCATAGTGACTATTTTGCCGACCTTTGAGGATTTTCAAGCCATTTCACCCAATTAAGACTAAATGTTTAAAGTGTTATAAAGTAGATTTTAAAAGCCTATTATATCCTAAAAATGCTTAAGAGTGGCATCTTATTATATATGAAACGCTACATCTATGACAGATTTTTATTAGGAATATGATCATTAGGCTAATGGGTATTTGGGCAGATTGGATATTAGGAGAATTGGTTTTAGGTGAACCACGTTCAATCTCTCACGGGGTCGGGATGTGAGAGCAGTGGCACGAGTTTTTGCCTGAGTCATTTTGTTGACTTTTCTCTGTGACAAGGTTCGGCTCTGAAACGAGATCTAGTCTGACAGCTTTCAGCTTCAGATCCATGACAGATTTCCAGAGCTGGAGCCTGCTCACCCACCTTGGTTGACCCTATGACAAAGTAGCAAATCTGTATTCTGCACAGAATTGACATGGCCACAGAAATCCATTTTGCCCTATCTATGAACTCACAATGGTACACATGATTTAATACAACAGCTTCTTTTCGTTTTACCTGTTTTGATAATATATATTTTACATCACACATCTCCTCTGATCATAGGCTGTTTTATAACCAGTTCTTCTTCAAAAATAAGAAAGATAATTAAGATGCAGAGGCATGGTAAGTTTGCCTAAGAAAAGAGAGTATGGGAGAATATACAAAAGGTATGGGGGATATGTACAATTTCTATACACAGGAGTCCTAAGATACATGTGAACTCACAGTTCTTCTCCTAAAATGGCAGCCAACACAACAAACCTTTCTTTGAAATCAGTTTTACTTTCATTGATTCCGGCTCTCATATGGAGCAGTAAACTCTCTGCTATTGCTACTTCATAAAATTCTTCTTCAATTGTACATGTACTATAAAGGCAAGGAATTTTCATCTTGATGAGAATGTTTACATTTTCCTGAATTCAAAGGAAGGTAAACAGCGTACTAGGTGCACAGAGTTTGTTTAAAGTTCTGCCTGCCTATATAATAAGGTAAGTGTGTCCGTCATATCATGTAGTAACTAGTGGTGTGGAAACTGACATCTGCCAACCAGTAATGCTGGTCATACTTCACTGCTGCCCCAACTGCTCACAGTATGGTTCAGCCTGCCACCCTGAGCTCCAGCCAGCTGTCAAGGCTGCCACAGCTGCCATCTTATTTACTGCCATAAGCTTTCTTGGCATTGTGGGCCCAGACACTGCTGAGATGGCGCCTGTCATTGGCTGTAAAAGGCACAGGGATGAAAGACTCTGAGGAACCCTGGGAAGGTGCAACATGTTTGAACCAACTGACAGTGGAACCAGTAGGCACTGAATTCTCCAAGGTTGTTCTTTGTTGACTGATAAGATTGGACAAGTCACAGTAGGCCCCCCAGAACTCCTATTCAGAGCTGTTTTAATTGAATGTGTCATTGACAAGGGACAATCACTTGGGCTGTGGCATCTATTCCAAATGAAACAATTGTTTTAAAGTAATTGGTCTGACAAGAAGGCTGGCAGCCATTGAGGATAAGATGCATGTGTTTCTATGAGAAGAGACAGAAAACACGCTCCCTGTAATTGCCATGGCTAACCTGTTAAACTTTTCCCTTTACTTCTCATGAAACAAGTCCTTCCAACACCTCTGATTTGAATAAACATTGAACAATTCTAGGGACACCACAGCTTTGCTTTACATGTTTTTTATACACATAAGAGGCTCATTTTCAGCTTGTTTAAACTAACCAGTCACAACAATTTGTAATGGATTTAATAGGAAAAAAAGCAGAAAGGGTTAATTTGTCTTTGAACTTCTTTGCAGATCTCACTGTTAGCAACTCTCGATACAAGGGCTACAATTATGCTCTGTAAGACAGAAGGTCAGTTCCATCAGCCAGTTAACATGGATTGAGCCAAATTTCCCCAGTATGTACATGGTTTCCCAGGAGACCGCCGAGTCTGCAAAAGCCAAAAGCATCTAGGCAAGTGGAGTTTAGCCATATAACATACCTAGGTCACAACAGAATATATAGCACATTAGAAAGAGAAGAAATGATATGCTCTAACCCACAATCATTGCATACACTCTAGTCCAGATCATGCCCTATTATAGTGGTAAAGAAAACCAACATTGCTATAATATTTTGCAAAATATTTCACATATATGATCTCATTTGATCTTCACAATATCTGAGGTAGGAATTATCTTTAGCCATTTTATATATAGGAGGAATGAAGCCCACCTATATGACTATGTGGTGGAAGTTAATAGAAAGCAGTATTTTTGACTCCAAGTCATCATTTTTCTAGCACACCACAATGACTGACTCCATCGTCAATCTGCTTTTATTTTTGCTATATTGAATATGCCCTTCCTATGAAATAACATCTAGCCTAAAATTTTAACTAAAATACGTAAATTGGGGAAGAAGAGGGAATTTACTAGTCTTTCTCTAACACCTTCTTTTGTGAATCAGTTACCACTAAGTCACAAGACACATAAACATGCATGTTCTTAGTGATATTGCTTACGCTTAATACCTGGCTCTTGACATCTAATAGGTGTAGGAGCTTGGGAAATTCACTTATTTCTCTATGCCACAGTTTCTTCATATATAAAAAGAGCAGTAATCCATTCATTCATTCATTTTTACATTTATTCAGCAAGTATTATATACCAACAGAATGCAAGAGACTGCCCGTAGGTCCTAGGGATATAACAGGGAACAAGCCAAATAAAATCTCTACTTAGATTACCAGAGAAGATAGTCAGTTAACAAATAATAGATATATTCATTGGGTAGCAATACCCAGTTACAAATGAAGAAGAACAGAGTTGGTTGGAGGCTAGAGAGTGATGGTAGAGAAAAGAAAACGATGCTATTTTAGATAGAATGGTCACAAAAGGCGTCTTTTAGGAGATGACGTTTGAACAGAGATCTTTCTGTGGGAGGGAATTCTGTGAAGACAATTCCAGGCAGAGAGAAGAACAAGTACAAAAGCCCTGAAGCAGAACATGCCTGTGTGTGTTCATGAAACAACAAAGAGGTATATGTTGGGCACAATGAGAGAGGAGGAGGAAACTGGCAGACATTAGGTCAGAGAAGTGACCAGTGATTGCTCAGGTAGGGCCTTGGTGGTCTTCAACAGGACTTCTGACTTAGGTCTAAGTACGATGAGAATCAATTGGTGTTTCTGAGGCCTGAGGAATGTCACTCCAACAATTGTAGGATGAATAGGATGTAGGGAAACAGACAAGAACAGGGAAACCAGTTAGGAAGCAGTTTCAGTTAATACTGGAGAGAGATGACTGCAGATTGGACAAGGGCTCTGGCCGTGGAGGTTGTGAGGAATGACGATTCTTTACTGATGAATTGGAGGAGGGTGGAAGGGAAAGATTAATCAAGGGTGATGGCATTTGAATCAAGCTATTGGGTGAAAGGTGGTTCTAGTTACTGAGCTGGGACACCTAAGAGGTAAACAAGTTTTGGGGGAATTAAACATACCTACCTCAAAGGTTTAATGTGAAAATAAAAGCATTCTGCAAAGAGCGTGGTATATAATAAGTTTCAATAAACATCAGGTATTGTTATGATCATTACCATCCTCATTATTATCATTACTAAATTTATCAAGTCCTGTAAATCTTATTTCCTAGAAACTCTCAGAGCTTTCCTCTCTATACTCACTATTGTGCCTTGGTCCAAGCCCTCATTATCTTGTACTTGGATTCTTGCAATGGCCAGCTGAGTTTCCTGCCTTTAGACTAGACAATATTTAATGTTTTCTTCACTGCAAACAGAATAATCTTATCATGTTTCTTCCTAGCTTCACCACTTCAGTGACTCTCCATGGCCAATCGAACAAAGCTGTGACTCCTTAATTATTTGCCCCTCTTCTACTTCTCATCACTATCCTCCTGTTTTTTTCAGCCTCCAATAATATCAAAAAATACCTGTGGTTACCCTAACATTATAGGTGTCTGTGCCTTCCTGCCTTTGCCCATGTCATGTGTCTTGCCTGGAATACCCTTTCAGTCTCAGTGTATCTTGCAAAATTTTATTTTTCAGTTTAAATCCTAACAAGAATCACCTTTTCCATTGAAGTATTTTGTAAACGTTCCTAGAAAGAGCATATTATCATGTCTTGTACACAGTTCTATTACTGTAAATAGCACATTTCTTTTTCACATACAGATACTTTAACATGTATATCTGTGTTTGTCTCTTCTTCACAATTGTGAAATCCTTAATGGCAAAGATATGCCTTTTTACCTATGAATGGGTGTTTGTGCAGTTAGTGGCATGTATGTATTCACCTTTATTTTTGTGACCTAACCTCAGTGGTTTGTGAGAAGAGGGTTTGCTTCATCACTCGTGGGTCTAGATGTCAGAGATGAAGAATGGAGCATTAGTGCAGCTTCTACACTCTGCTGCCTAAGATCACCTGCTTAAGACAGGTTTTAGGGTTTTACCTGACTTCTTTACTTTATTATGGATTTTTCCAATGACATTGGCTATTAACACTAGTGAGTTATGCTAAATTTGAAAACAACTATAAAAATGAAAGTGATGGTGGAAGTAACACTCTTTTCTTTGCTTCAAGTAACTACTGCATTCTATCATGACTTTTTAATGTCTTGTGTATTCATCCTTTTCTCTCATCACTACCCCAAAGTATTCATATCTAACAAGTCTCTTTGTAGATTTTTTTAAAATTAATTAATTAATTTATTTATGGCTGTGTTGGGTCTTCGTTGCTGTGCGCAGGCTTTCTCTAGTTGCGGCGAGCGGGGGCTACTCTTCGCTGCAGTGCACGGACTTCTCATTGTAGTGGCTTCACTTGTTGCAGAGCATAGGCTCTAAGCACATGGGCTTCAGTAGTTGTGGCACATGGGCTCATTAGTTGTGGTGCACGGGCTTAGTTGCTCTGCAGCATGTGGGATCTTCCTGGACCAGGGATCGAACCTGTGTCCCCTGCATTGGCAGGTGAATTCTTAAACACTGCACCACCAGGGAAGTCCCTATAGATATTTTTAAAATCATCTCTGCCTTGAAGCCTTTATACCTCTGCTATTTTAAATATTCTGTCTTGTTTTCCGAGACTGTAGGTCTAACACATGCGATTTATGAGTCACCTCTTCCTTGGAGTCTTTATTGTTCACTCTGGTTTAGATTGATATCTCCCTTCTCTGAAGTTACAACATTATCTATACAACCGTCACTGGTTTCTAAATATGCATGGTTTCATGTTATTTTAGTACTATTTCATGTGTACATTTGTTATTTCTCCAAATAGACTTTAATACCCTTATTTGAAAATACTGTTGCTATCCCTTTTGCATCTCTCAAAGCCCATGGTACCGTTTTGACCTCAGTACAGGTGTTCAATACTAGATGTTGAACTGAAGAGAGAAATGCATAAAATGTAGTGATCAAACCCATAATTATAATCATTTCATGCTTACCTTAGTGGATTTTTGCATGATCTTAGACAGAACGTCTTTTTGAGGATCTCAAGGCAAAACGTAGAAAACACTTTATTTCCTTCCACCCACAGCATGTCTAGGAAAATGAACTCAATTAAAACTTAAAATTTGATCATCAGCTGTATTTTTTAGAGTTAGAAATGGAGATTCTAGTTGGAAAACAAAAGCAAAACTTATTTTCCCTTCAATTTTATAAGAGTAATAAACTCACAGGTGATATTTTACCATGCAGGAATGAGGAAGCAGTATCATCAGACCTTCCAACTTCCATTTTTCAAGGAAAATGGGCCTATCTGAAAATAGTTGGCTAAAATGTTATTTTTTTAAGTGCTTCAAGGGCCAACATTTTGAGGGCCAAACAAAATGGACCTGAAGGCTGGGGGCCTTGTAGGGCCAGATTATACCACCTCTGTTTTCTAAGAACTACCAGGGAAACATAATTAGATTCATCAGGGTTAAGAGCTTTCAAGGACCTAGCAAAATTGATATTATCATGGTAAATCCAGTATATAATATAACTGCATTCCATCCTTGGTTTTCACTCCTGAAACAGCAAGTTTGGGGGAGGGGGGAGGTTTGAAAGTATTTCCTCCATTTGACACATATTAAAATGTGAAATAAAGAAACATATATTTTTTATAGTACATAGTCTAAGGACTGTTTCTATTGCCCATGTAATATCTAATGTAAAGTTTCCTCATTAGACAATTTCACACTGTCTGGCTGCCCCCCTCCTCTATTACTTCTTTGTCAAAGAAGTTTTAAAAATGAAAGCCCAAGACAAGAGGCATTTTAAATGAACTAAAAACTGTCACAGCTGTTCCAACCAACCTGGGAAGACATATAGCAAATTTTACACCCCTTCATGTTATTTTTTCTCAGGATAACTATTGGCAAGTGGTCAGCCAGTCATGACAGAGTCCAATTAAAATTATATATCATTGCAAGTTTTCTTTTCTCTGTTGTCAATAATGGGAGCCTTTAGATAGCTCTTCAATATCCACTCCTGGGCATTCTAATTTCCTGACAAATCTATCATCTGAAATTTGCCATCAGGAGTAGTCAGTCTCTGAGCAGTGATAAAACAGCACAAATCCTGGTACTTTCCTTAGCATTGTAACAAAGAGATAATCTATATAACATTATTGTGGCTCTGTATTCTTATAACCTTGCCTATGTCTGTGTATCACAGTAGTACTATAGGAATGAAATTCAGGCAGGAATTTGATAAACTTATGAAGGAATGTATAAATTTATGATATCTTAGACCAATATTTCCAAATCTTTAAGATCTCCCTGGTCTCTCAAATTCCCATTATGTTATAATAAATCTCTTATACATATTTAGAGTATGTAAACAATAAAATTTTTATTCACTCACACAGAAAAGCATAATTTCCCAGAGAGTATATTGAGAATGAGTGCAGATATTTAGAAGTAGAAAAACTACTAACAGAGGTCAAAGCCACAAATTTAAACTGTTAAGAATTTATTGTCTTTGAAATGTATATTTATCCAATTAAACAAAATATAATATTTTCCCTTGGAATGTACAGAAATACTTAGGATCTGGGGATGGGGGCAGGTGAGAGTTTCTTATTTTTGAATTGTTAACTATTTGTTACTTAACAAATCAAAGTGGAAGCCAGTAAATTTGTTACTATTAATACTAAACTGTATTAATAGCAGCAATGATCACAAAATATTTGGGGGAGCTATTTAGTTTGTTTTTCAAGTGATGAGCTGTTGAGGAAGAGATTAGTTAATAAATGGGATGGCTCAAATGTGAGAACTGCTAAGACATCAGCAGCACAGAGCAGAGTACATGCCACTGTTAAGGGTAGAATTGTGCCCCCTCCCCAAATGTTTATGTTGAAGCCCTAACACCCAGTTACCTTAGAATGTGACTATATTTGGAGATAGGGCCTTTAAAGAGGCAATTATGTTAAAATGACGCTCTTAGGGTAGGCCCTAATCCCATCTGACTGGTGTCCTTATAAGAAGAGGAAATTAGGGTACAAAAAGTGATACCAGGGATGCTGTGCACAGAGGAAAGACCATCTGAGGATACAGCAATAAGGCAGCCAACTGTAAGCCAAGAAGAGAGGCCTCAGAAGAAACCAAACCTGCCAACACCTAACCTCAGACTTCTAGCCTCCAGAACAATGAGAAAATAAATCTCTGTTGTTTAAGCCACCCATTCTTAATTTGTTTTGGTATTTTGTTTATTTTGGTATTTTGTTGTGTCAGCCCTCGCTAACTAATGTATTAGGGAAGGCCAAGACTCATTAGAAATCAATGCAGTGGCATCCAGAATGGAACTAAGGAAGCAGTGTTTGTTGCAGAAGTCTCCCCTACCCTACACATTTACCCAAGAAGAGCACAAGAGAGCAAGTCTGCGTTTGAAGCCCTGTGTCTAGTGAGCATAAGCTTAGTCACTGTTACATACCAAGCATTCCAATCTGCATTCTGGGATATAGCAATAAAAGGAGATTAGGTAATAAATCAGTTCTGAAATGGGGCAGGGTGGTGTTTAGTTCTATGTCAGGCAATTTGTACATGCAAAGAAGGACTCTTTGATAAGAGCCTGAGGTAAACTAAGCAGGATTTAGATCTAGGGTAAGAGGACTGACAGGAATTAATGCAGTACCAGGACCCTTAGGTATTGGTTGAGGTTTAGAGCAGGGCCACCATCCTTGATTACCACATAGAGTAGAATGGAGAACAGTGGGCCCAAGAATCACAGGAAGATAGGAAACGTTATAACCCAGAGGCTCAGTGAGGCTTGATTTTCTTCCACTTTACCATTCTCCTTAGCAGTACACCAGATCTTTTACCTAGATGGCCACAGACAAGACGTGGAGACAATGGAGCATTGGTAGAGGGGTAAGGTGGGTTTATGTAAATGTGTAGATTTATTCAAGGATCTATTAATCATGGTTCAGTAAGAAGATTCTAGGTCTGGGGGAACTTGACTTAATAAGTTTATCATTTATTCATTCAGACATTCATTTAAATGCCAATATTTATGGAGTAAACACAATAGCTGAGGCTTCTTTCTGCCACACTTAATTCAGTAACTGATACTGAAGATGGGGTGGCAGGGAAGGTTTAGAGAGGGAGGTAGAACTTGAATGTAGTGAGTTATAGGGTAAGAGGCAGAGAGGTAAAGGTGTAGATTACATTTATTAGGTAATTTACAAATTAACAAATACTTGTTGCTCTTTTAAATAATGTGCCTCGTCTTACACAGGATTTATTAGAGAATTCACAAATCATTTAAAACATAATCTCAAATTTTAAAGACTGATTCTTACTTAGCAGAAGAATACATTTACAGGGAAATATAAACTATATGACTCAGTTGGAATGAGGAGCATAAATAGTCTTGCAGATGAAGGGCAGGGGAATGTCAATGTGGACTGAGACTTTGTGCTTTGTAAAAGCGCTGGAGAAAAGGCAAGCATTGAAGCCAGACATCCTGAGCAGAGGTTTTGAATTAAGAGATTAGCACAGCACATTTTTTTTTGAAACAGAAAACCCATTGATCCTACTTGAGGGACGTGATTAGTCGAAGAGCAAAACAGCATTTGAAGGTGTTGATTTCCCCAGGAAGGAGACTCTGAGATGGAGAGTGCACCTGGGGTGTTCTCAGGATCAATAGCTGTGGCAGGACTAAGCAAAGTGAGGATCTCGGTTTGGAGGCTGTCTCAACAGAGGCCTCAGCTACCCAAGGGGAAGCTCTGAAGCTAAGACGACCCTTCAGAGTTGTATCAAAGGGGACTGAGGCTTTATAGTCTCATATTGACCTGTCAATTGAATGTAGACTTTCACAGGAAGGAGGGTGATTTTGGACAAACCGGATCTCTCCAGCTGAGGGCAATTTCCAGAGGACCCTGACTGCCAGGGGGATCAGCTGGCAGCTGGGAGATTCAGTCTTTGAGTTCCGAAAGGAGACATGGGAAATAATGCAACATCCACTGCCATTTCACTCTTTGTGCCTCTCAGATACAGTTATTTGTATAAATTCATGGAGCAAATCTTCTAGAACTCTGGTGTACCTATTTTCCTTAGGAAAACTTAAAAGAGGAAGGTTAGTGGGACAAACTATGCCCCACTGGTACAGCTGGTTTCAGGACCACAAATTATGCTCAGGTCTCCCATCTATACTACTTTCTAGATTTTTCTATCCTCAGCTGACACTCCTCGTCTAGGTGGCTTACTGAACGATGTGACTGTGACACATCCTTATGGGATCTGAACTTGCCCTTTTTAGGCTGTGGTTTCTGCACTAGTCAATTTACTGTCAAAGATGAGCAAGGAAGTAGCAACAGGTACTAAAGTGAATCACCTGGTGCCAAGCATTTTCCTCCCTGTCCCTCCTGGGCAACATCCGGGTCAGTTATCCTTGCCAGGATGGTGAGTCCTCCTCTTGTCCTCTTGTCAGAGGAGCCCAAAGTCCTCAGGAAAAGTCAAAACGTATATAGTTCAGTGGAACTTTTGGTATGTGTCCAGGTGTAGGCATCCCTGCTTTGGAAATTAGAATCTTTAAACCCACGAAGCCCAGCATTACTAGAACAAGAAACTCAAATGTCCCAAGTGAGTGACAGAAGTGATGGGAAACACAGTCACTCTTGCCTCCAGCCTTTGGTTCCTGGATCCATATATTCTAGCTGTTGGAGAAACATCACCTTCAGTGTACACTGAATCTGGGATGATGGTGCCCCCTGTTTACAAAATACTGTCTGGTGCTGTAGTTGTGCTTTCCACAGACTAACCCATCATTGCGTCAGGCTAGAAGATTCTGGATAGTGTGGTATATGATAGGACCAGGCAATGGGTTCCTGTTCGTAAAATTGGGCAAAGCGTCATGAAATTTTATTGGGACAACGGCCCTAACCTCCTGACCATCACTCTTGACTGGTTTTTGTTATTTAGATGGTTGAATTATTTACATACCCTTATTGGCTCCTATGTCTTTCCCCGAAGAAAGCCATGTTCTATTAACCATCTCCCAAACTCTCTGTGTGTCAAGCCACCCCATATCCTCCCTTCCACGCTGTGACCTTGCCACCAATTACAATAATTGCATCCGCCTAGATTATGTCGATTAAGTCTCCCCACCTGGCCTCTATCGCTTGGGAGTCCTTATCATCCCACTGATGTCAGAGAATGCAGTTCTGTAATGGCATATCTTACCACCTTCCTTGGTTTAACAGAGAAGAGGCATAACTGAACCTCTTAGTGATGCCGATTCTCTTATCATCAACCTATCCCTTACTGTTTTGGTAAATAATGAACACTCTGGGTGCCCCTAAGGAACATAATCATTGGTGGTACTTCAGACCTTACCTAGCATAGTTATTCTAGCATCCTTTCTTCTCTGTCTGCTATGACAGTTTTGGCATTTCTACCTAACTTTGTGTTGTTGCTTGATTATTTTCAGCTTCTGAGAACCATTCTAAGAAGTGTGTTGCTAAGATCTTTATTTGGGTGCTGAATCCTATATCCCATGACAGCAGACCCATACTGTAACTTATCCAACTTTATGTTCTTTCCCTCCATTTGATATATCACCCTCAGAATCCAGTTCCATGAGTATCTCCTAGTTCCTACTGGTGTATGTTGCCTATGTTCTACAGCTCCTTGGGAGTATATTTCTTTCTCTCCATTGGCAGGCACAGCACTTCCTGAGCTAGGTTATGTTGGAATTTATCCCTAATTAATATCTTAGTGTCCAGAAACGGGGATAGGGGAGATTCAGAGGGATTGCAGATATATATGTCATATTGTCTTACAGGTAGAGGCCTCTGCCTTTTCATCAAGCCAAGGGGTACACTAGTCCTTAATAAGGAGACATGGACAATTTTGCCAAGCTGAGAGTTCAGGAATATTTAGAGATTCCTGAGTTTTTGAGCGCCTCAACATAGATGTCCCATTCCATAACTCTGGGCCCTGACTTTTGGGTGGCCGACTTAACTAGGTTTTGTACATAACTTTCTTAGGAGCTCTACCATATTTATGATTAAGTCCTGGTCTGCAGATTTTTCTGTCTTCAAGTTTTAAAAAGTGAGAGCCTTTTTTTTTTTTTGCCATGCCATGTGGCATGCGGGATCTTAGTTCCCCTACCAGGGATCGAACCCATGCCCCCTACATTGGGAGCGCAGAGTCTTAATGACTGGACTACCAGGGAAGTCCCAGTGAGAGCCTCTTTATGTTCTAGCAGGAGGACTCCTGACTTTTACACTTAGTTTTAATCCCCAGTTAGTCCTCTCAGCCTTTTTCATTATCCTTCTCTAAACCATCAATTGTACTTAGCAACACACATCCAATTTCCTTATCCTTATAGTTACTATTTCACCATTGTTCTCAAACACCTGATATACTGTCCCCATTAATGGAATCCCTTCCAGTCATATTGTTGCAGTTCACCACCAATGAACACTTTAAGGATTGCATCTGCTACCCTAGGCCAGCAACTATGCACACTCTACTTACCACCAGTGATGGAGTCCTCAGTGCCAGTGGGCTGAAGAATGATGGGCTCCAGAATCCCATCTTAGCATCTGCTTTCTTATATCATTATTAATACCACTCATGGAACCAAATGCTGTAGGTTGGGTTCTTCTAAAAGCAGATTCTGAGATGGAGATTAGCATGCAGAAAATGTGTTAGGGAGTGTCCTTGGGATCAACTCCTGGTACAAGGAAAGGAAAGAAGCAGGATTGAGCAAGGGAGAAGTTATGTTTTTATATAATCCACATTAGACTCAGCTGACCCCTTGGGAAGCTCTGAAGCTGGAATAACCTTTTAGATTTAACCTGCTTGTCGCAAGGAGGCCAGACCTTTAATACTCACATATCAATCAGTCATTGAGTGTAGTTGGCCTCTGAGAAAGGAATATGGCCTGGATTGAGACAGCTCTCTCCATCTGAGGGCAATCTCTGGAGAGGGTTTACAGATGAGGTAACCCACTCCTAGTAGCTGGGAAAATATGTCTTTCAGTCTTATAGATGTATTTGGGAAATGAATCATAGTGTTCACTACTGACTGAGGAGGTCTAGAAAAGGAATGAATACTTTATAGGCTCATTTTGAATAAAAGCCCCTTTCTCTTCCTACCACTATTCACTTTGTATAATCACAAAATTTATTCAGTGTAACTAAATCTGAACTATCACACAAAAGAATGTAGAATTTGATGAAATTGTAAGAACACAACCCCATCAATGCTGATTCCTTAGCATTGTATTACAGGTTATAAAAAGGCAAGAGTTTACATAGAAAAAAGATGTTTAATGTATGATGAACTCATAATTATGTAGATTACCATGAAAATAAGCAAAAATAGCAAAGAGGTTGCAATAACCAAAGTGAAAATTTATTGGAGTTCAAAGATATAAAAATCTTTTAGAAAGCTATACAGGAAGAGAACAAATAAAATATCTCTATAAGAGGATAGTTCATAGTTGAGTTGTTCACAACACAGAAGTTTCAAGGAGAAAAATGCTGCAGGTTATTAAAAAAAATAGATTGTTATCTGGCAGTAGGATACTGCTCCTAACTTATCACAAGAATCATAATGGGGGCTTCCCTGGTGGCACAGTGGTTGAGAGTCCGCCTGCCGATGCAGGGGACGCGGGTTCGTGCCCCGGTCCAGGAGGATCCCACATGCCATGGAGCGGCTGGGCCCGTGGACCATGGCCTCTGGGCCTGCGTGTCCGGAGCCTGTGCTCCGCAATGGGAGAGGCCACAACAGTGAGAGGCCCGCATACTGAAAAAAAAAAAAAAATAATGGAATGCTTGTTATAAATGCAGATTCCTAGTCCCATTCCAAACCTATCAGATTCTCTTAAATTGAGTGACCCCCCAAAAAGAAAACTGAAAAAAGTATTTGAGTACAAATATCATATTTGTGAGGGGAGTCCCAGGAAGCAGTTAAGGGCGAAGGGAAATGAAACAGGGAAGGAGAGGAAGCCAACAAGTTGCTTATTGCTGAGCATGTTACCGTTGAGCTGAGGCTCAATGTTGGAGAACTGTGGGACCATGTAAATAATTATAAATAGTTATTCCATCCAAAGGGTAAGGAAGCTCTGGCTCCCATTAGTCATTGACTGAGGTCTATCCCCAGGAACATGAAGCTTCATTACTTCTTGTCTGCTCTGCATAGACAAGAAAGAGTACCCAGAAGGAGAGTTGCAAGTGCTCATAGTGGGAATCAAGAGACATATGCCAGAACAGTGAGACCAAGAGTGGATATGGATGGGATACTTACAGTGTCTGACAAACAGACTTTCCAGAAGAGGAGCCTGGAATTAGTATTTTTAATAAGATCCTTAGCTAATTCACATGACCAGGTAAGTTTGTACAACACTGCTCTATTATGCGCTAATGGAAAGTGACACAAATGTTAGAAATGGCCAACATAAAGATATTACAGGCACACCTCGCTTTATTGCACTTCATTGTGCTTTGCGGGTAATGCAACCCCGTGTTGAGCAAGTCTATCAACGCCATTTTTCCAACAGCATTTGCTCACTTCATATCTCTGTGTCACATTTTGGTAATTCTTGAAAATTTTCAAACATTTTCATTATTATTAGTTTCTTATGATCAGTGACCAGTGATCATTGATGTCACTATTATAATTGTTTTGAGGCACCACAAACCGTGCCCATATAAGACAGCAAATTCAATTGATAAATGTGGTGGGTGTTCTTACTGCTCCACACACTAGCCATTGCTCCATCTTTTTCCCTCTCCTCAGGCCTTCCTATTCCCTGAGACACAACAATATTGAAATTAGGCCAGTTTATGACCCTACAGTGGCTTTTAAGTGTTCAAGTGAAAGGAAGAGTCACACGTCTCTCACTTTAAATGAAAAGTTAGAAATCATTAAGCTTTGTGAGGAAGCCATGTTGAAACCAAGATAGGCCAAAAGCTAGGCCTCTTAAACCAATTAGCCAAGTTGTGAATGCAAAGGAAAATTCTTGAAGGAAAGAAAAGCGCTACCCCAGTGAACACACAAATGATAAGAAAGCAAATCAGTCTTATTGCTGATATAGAGAAAGTTCTAGTGATCTCGATAAAAGATCAAACCAGCCACAACATTCCCTTAAAGCAAAGCATAATCCAGAGCAAGGCCCTGACTCTCTTCAATCTATGAAGGCTGAGAGGGGTGAGGAAGCTGCAGAAGAAAAGCTTGAAGTTGAAAAAGGTTGGCTCATGAGGTTTAGGGAAAGAAGCCATCTCCATTACATCAAGTGCTGTTGTAGAAGCTGCAGCAAGTTACCCAGATCTAGCTAAGATAATAAAGGTGGTTACATGAGAAACAGATTTTGAATGTAGACAAAACAGCCTTTTATTAGAAGAAGATGCCACCAACTAGGACTTTCATAGCTAGAAAGGAGAAGTCAAGGCCTGACTTTAAAGCTTCAAAGAACAGGCTGCCTCTCTTGCTAATGCAGCTGGTGACTTTAAGTTGAAAATATTTAAGTTCATTAACCATGCTGAAAATATTTAAAAATATTTAAGTTCATTAACCATGCTGAAAATCCTAAGAATTTCCCTTAAGAATTATGCTAAATGATTCTTCCTTTGCTCTATAAATAGAACAACAAAGCCTGGATGACAGCATGTCTGTTTACAACATGGTTTACTGAATATTTTAAGCCCACTGTTGAGATCTACTGCTCAGAAAAAAAAAAAGGATTCCTTTCAAAACATTACTACTCATTGACAATGTACTTGGTCATCCAAGAGCTCTGACAGAGATGTACAATGAAATTAATGTTGTTTTCTTGCCTGCTAACAACACAAGATCCATTCTGCAGCCCATGAATCAAGGAATCATTCTGACTTTCAAGACTTATTATTTAAGAAATACATTTCATAAGAGTATAACTGCCAAAGATAGTGATTCCTCTGATGGATCTGGGCAAAGGCAATTGAAAACCTTCTGGAAAGAATTCATCATTCTAGATGTCATTAAGAACATTCATGGGGACTTCCCTGGTGGCGCAGTGGTTGAGAATCTGCCTGCCAATGCAGGGGACACGAGTTTGAGCCCTGGTCTGGGAAGATCCCACATGCCATGGGGCAACTGGGCACTTGCACCACAATTACTGAGCCTGTGCTCTAGAGCCTGTGAGCCACAACTACTGAGCCCATGTGTCTAGAGCCCATGCTCCACAACAAGAGAAGACACCAGAATGAGAAGCCTGCACACCGCAGTGAAAAGTGGTCCCTGCTCGCTGCAACTAGAGAAAGCCCACATGCAGCAGCGAAGACCCAACACAGCCAAACATAAATAAATACAATAAATACATTTAAAAAAAAAAAGAACATTCATTATTCATGGCAGGAAGTCAAAATACCAACATTAACAAGAGTTTCGAAGATGTTGATTTCAACATTCGAGGATGACTCTGAAGAAAGCAGGACTTCAGTGGAGGAAGGAACTGCAGGTGTGGTGGAAATAGCATGAGAACTAGAATTAGAAGTGGAGTCTTAGGTGTAACTGAATTGCTACACTCTCATGATAAAACTTTAACCGATAAGGATTTGCTTCTTATGGATTAGCAAAGAAAGTGGTTTCTTAAGAATATACTCCTGGTGAAGAGGTCATGAAACTTGTTGAAATGACAACAAAGGATTTTGAATATTACATAAACTAAGTTGATAAAGCACTGGCAGGGTTTGAGTGGAGGATTGACTCCAATTTTGAAAGATGCTCTACTGCATACTACAGAGAAATTATTCATGAAGGAAAGAATCAGTCAATGAGGCAAAAGTCATTGTTGTCTAATTTTAAGAAATTGCCACCACCACTCCAGTCTTCAGCAATCACCACCCTGATCAGTCACTAGCCATCAACATCAAAGCAAAAACCTAAAAGAACTAAAGAACAAACGAACAGATATGAACAATACAATAACTAAAATGAAAACTACACTAGAGGGAATCAGTAGCAGAGTAACTGAGGCAGAAGAACAGATAAGTGATCTGGAAAACAGAATGGTGGAAATAACTGCCACAGAGTAGAATAAAGAAAAAATAAATGAGGAGAAATGAAGACAGTCAAAAGAACTCAGAGACAACATTAAACACACCAACATTCACATTATAGGGGGCCCAGAAGGCGAAGAGAGAGAGAAAGCACCTGAGAAAATATTTGAAGAGATAATAGCTGAAAACTAACCTAACATGGGAAATGAAACAGTCACCCAAGTCCAAAAAGAGCAGAGGGTCCCAAGCAGGATAAACCCAAGGAGGAACACACCAAGATACACAGTAATCAAATTGACAAAAATTAAAGACAAAGAAAAAATATAAAAAGCAACAAGGGAAAGTCAACAAATAACATACAAGGGAACTCCCATAAGGTTATTGGCTGATTTTTCAGCAGAAACTCTGCAGGCAAGAAGGGAGTGGCACAATATATTTAAAGTAATGAAAGGGTAGAACCTACAACCAAGAATAATCTACTGACCAAGGCTCTCATTCAGATCCAACAGAGAAATCAGAAACTTTACAGACAAGCAAAAGCTAAAAGAATTCAGCACCACCGGACCAGCTTTGTAACAAATGCTGAAGGAACTTCTCTAAGCAGAAAAGAAAAACCCTGGTAGTCCAGTGGTTAAGACTCCACACTTCCACTGCAGGGGGCATGGGTTCAATCCCTGGTCAGGGAACTAAGATCTCACATGCTGTGCGGCGTGGCCAAAAAAAAAAAAATTAATTAAAAATAAATTAATTAAAACACATCTTCCAAAAAAAGAAAAGAGAAGGCCACTGCTTGAAACAAGAAAAACATGAATGGAAAAGCTCACTGGTAAATGCAAATATAAAATAAATGTAGGAAATCATCTGCACGCAAATATTGTATCAAAACCAGCAATTGTGAGAAGAGGAGAGCACAAATGCAGGATATTGAAAACACATTTGAAATTAAAAGACCAGCAGCCTAAAGGAATCTTTCTTATATATAGACTGCTATATCAAAACCTCATGGTAACTGCAAACTGAAAATCTACAATAGATAAGCACACAAAGAAGAAAAAGGAATCCATACACAACACTAAAGTACGTAATCAAATCAGAAGAGAAGAGAACAAAAGAGGAAGGGAAGAAAAAAGACCTACAAGGGCTTCCCTGGTGGCGCAGTGGTTGAGAGTCCGCCTGCCGATGCAGGGGACACGGGTTCGTGCCCCGATCCCGGAAGATCCCACATGCCGCGGAGCGGCTGGGCCCGCGAGCCATGGCCGCGGAGCCTGTGTGTCCGGAGCCTGTGCTCCGCAACGGGAGAGGCCACAGCAGTGAGAGGCCCGCGTACAGCAAAAAAAAAAAAAAAAAAAAAAAAAAAAGACCTACAAGAACAGATCCAAACAATTAAGAAAATGGCAGTAGGAACATACATATTGATAATTACCTTAAATGTAAATGGATTAAATGCTCCAACCGAAAGACATAGACTGGCTGAGTGGATACAAAAACAGGACCTGTATGTATGCTGGCTAAAAGAGACCCCCTTCAGACCTAGAGACACATACAGACTGAAAGTGAGGGGATGGAAAAAGATATTCCATGCAAATAGAAATCAAAAGAAAGCTGGAGTGGAAACACACATATCAGACAAACACTCATATAGACTTTAAAATAAAGACTGTTACAAGAGACAAAGTAGGATACTGCATAATGATCAAGGGATCAATCCAAGAAGAAGATATAATAATTATAAATATATATGTACCCAACAGAGGAGCATGCAAATATATAAGGCAAAACTAACAGACATAAAAGGAGAAATCAACAGTAACAAAATATCAGTGAGGGACTCTAACACCCCACTTTCATCAATGGACAGATCATCCAGACAGAAGATCAATAAGGAAACACAGGCCTTAAATGGCACATTAGACCAGATAGACTTAATTGATATTTACAGGACATTCCATCTGAAAGCAGCAGAATACACATTCTTCTCAAGTGCGCTTGGAACATTCTCCAGATTGACCACATGTTGGGCCACAAAGTAGCCTTGGTAAATTTAAGAAAATTGAAATCATATCAAGCATCTTTTCCAACCAGAATGCTATGAGATTAGAAATAAACTATAAGAAAAAAACTGCAAAAAATACAAACACCTGGAGGCTAAACAGTATGCCACTAAACAACCAGTGGATCACTGAAGAAATCAAAGAGGAAATCAAAAAATACCTAAAGACAAATGAAAATGAAAGCACAGGGATCCAAAACCTATGGGACAGGGCAAAAGCCACTCTCAGGGGAAGTTTATAGCAATACAACCTTACCTCTGTGCTGTGAGACAAGAAGAATCCCAATTAAGAGACAAGAGACAAGAGACAAGAAAAATCCCAATTAAGAAGCCAAACCTTACACCTAAAGCAACTAGAAAAAGAATAACAAACAAAACCTAAAGTTAGCAGAAGGAAAGAAGTCATAAAGATCAGAGCAGACATAAATTAAATAGAAACGAAGAAAACAACAGATCAATGAGACTAAAAGCTAGTTCTTTGAAAAGATAAACAAAATTGATAAACCTTTAGCCAGACTCATCAAGAAAAAAAAAGGGAGAGGGCTCAAATCAATTAAATTAGAAATAAAAAAGGAGAAGTTACAAGGGATACCACAGAAATACAAAGGACTGTAAGAGACTACTACAAGCAACTACATGCCAAAAAAATGGACAACCTGGAAGAAATGGACAAATTCTTAGATAAGTTTGTGCTCCAAAGACTGAACCAGGAAGAAATAGAAAATATGAACAGACCAATCACAAGTATTGAAATTGAAACTGTGATTTTAAAACATCCAACAAACAAAAGCCCATGACCAGATGGCTTCACAGGAGAATTCTATCAAACATTTAGAGAAGAGTTAACACCTATCCTTCTGAAAGTATTCCAAAAAATTGTAGAGGAAGGAAAACTCCCAAACTCATTCTCTGAGACCACCATCACCCTGATACCAAAATCAGACAAAGATACCACAAACAAAGAAAATTACAGGCCTATATCACTGATGAACATAGACGCAAACATCTTCAACAAAATATTAGCAGTCCAAATCCAACAGTACCTTAAAAGGATCATACACCATGATCAAGTGGGATTTATCCCAGGGATGCAGGGATTTTTCAGTGTCTTCATATCAATCGCTGTGATACACCACATCAACAAAATGAAGAATAAAAAACATATGATCATCTAAATGGATGCTGAAAAAACTTTTGGTAAAATTCAACACACATTTATGATAAAAACTCTCCAGAAAGTGGGCCTAGATTGAACATACCTTTACATAACAAAGACCATATATGACAAACTTACACTTAACATAATACTCAACAGTGAAAAGCTGAAAGCATTTTCACTAAAATCAGAAACAACACAAGGATGTTCACTCTCACCACTTTTATTCAGTGTAGTTTTGGAAGCCCTAGCCACAGCAATCTGAGAAGAAAAAGAAACGCTTTATGACAACCTAGAGGTATGGGATAGTGAGAGTGGGAGGGAGGCTCAAGAGGGAGGGGATATAGAGATATATGTATATATAGCTGTACATATAGCTGATTCACTTTGTTGCACAGCAGAAACTAAGACAACATTGTAAAACAATTATACTCCAGTGAAGATATATACAAAAAAAAAAGGAATCCAAATTGGAAAAGAAGAAGTAAAACTGTCACTGTTTGCAGATGGCATGATACTATACATAAAAAATTCCTAAAGATGCTACCAGAAAACTACTAGAGCTCATCAAAGTATTCGGTAAAGTTGCAGGATACAAAATTAATACACAGAACTCTGTTGCATTTCTATACACTAAGAACAAAAGATCAGAAAGAGAAATTCAAGAAACAATCCCGGGAGTTCCCTGGTGGTCCAGTGGTAAAGAATCCACCTTACATTCAGGGGACATGGGATCGATCCCTGGTCAGGGAACTAAGATCCCACATGCCGTTGGACAACTAAGCCCACACGCCACAGCTACTGAGTTCACAGGCCTCAACTAGAGCCCGTGTGCTGCAAACTACAGAACCCATGTGCCCTGGAGCCTGTGCGCCACAACTAGAGAAGAGAAAACATGCACATCACGACTAGAGAGAGGCCCGTGAACCACAACAAAGAGCCTGCACACTGCAATGAAAGATCCCACATGCCTCAATGAAGATCCTGTGTACCACAACTAAGACCTGATGCAGCCAAAAATAAATAAATTAATTAATTAAATAATAAATAAAATCTTTTTAAAAAGGAAAAGAAACAATCTCATTTACCATCACATCAAAAAGAATAAAATACCCAGGAATAAACATACCTAACGAGGCAAAAGACCTGTACTCAGAAAACTATAAGATACTAATGAAAGAAACCAAAGACGACACAAACAGATGGAGAGATATACCATGTTCTTGGACTGGAAGAATCAATATTGTGAAAATGACTATACTACACAAAGCAATCTACAGATTCAATGCAATTCCTATCAAATTACCACTGGCCTTTTTCACAGAACTTGAAAAAATGTCTTAAAATTTGTATGGAGACATGAAAGACCCCGAATAGCCAAAGCAATCTTGAGAAAGGAAAACAGAGCTGGAGGAATCAGGCTCCCTGTCTTCATACTATACTACAAAGCTATAGCTATCAAAGTAGTCTGGTACTATCATAAAAACAGATGTAAATCAGTGGAACAGGAGAGAAAGTCAGGAAATAAACTCATGCACCTATGGTTAATTAATCTATGAGAAAGGAGGCAAGACTATACAATGAAGGAAAGAAAGTCTTGTCAATAAATGGTGCTGGGAAAACTGGGCAGCTACATCTAAAAAAATGGAATTAGAACATTCTTTAACATCATACACAAAAATAAACTCAAAATGGATTCAGGACCTAAATGTCAGACCAGATACTATAAAACTCTTAGAGGAAAACATAGGCAGAAGACTCTTCGACATAAATTGCAGCAATATCTTTTTCTGAGCCATCTCCTAGAGTAGTGGAAATAAAAACAAAAATAAACAAATGGGTCATCTTTTATCTCATTCATCAGTATCTTATTCAATACAATCCCTATCAAATTACCAATAGCATTTTTTTCCAGAATTAGAACAAAAAATTTTACAATTTGTATGGAAACACAGAGACCCCAAATAGCAAAAGTAATCTTGAGAAATAAAAATGGAGCTGGAGGAATCAGACACCCTGACTTCAGACTATCCTACAAAGCTATAGTAATCAAAACAGTACGGTACTGGCATAAAAACACAAATATAGATCAGTGGAACAAGATAGAAAGTCCAGAGGTAAACCCACACACTTATAGTCACCTAATCTATGACAAAGGAGGCAGGAATATACAATGGAGAAAAGACAGTCTCTTCAATAAGTGGTGCTGGGAAACTGGACAGCTACATGTGAAAGAATGAAATTAGAACACTCTTTAACACCATACACAAAAATAAACTCAAAATTGATTATAGATCTAAATGTAAGGCCACAAAGTCTAGAAAAATGGTATAGATAAACTTATTTGCAAAGTAGAAATAGAGACACAGACGTAGACAAAAAAAGTATGGATACCAAGGGGTAAGGGGGGGGGGTGGAATGAATTGGGAGATTGGGATTGGCATATATACACTAATATGTTTAAAATAGGTAATTAATGAGAACCTGGTGTATGTATAACACAGGGAACTCTACGTGGTGCTCTGTGGTTAACACCATGAGAAGGAAATCCAAAAAAGAGGGGATATATGTATATATATGGCTGATTCACTTTACTGTACAGCAGAAATTAACACAACAGTGTAAAGCAATTATTCTCCAATTAAAAAACAAACAACAAAAAATAAGAGACACACTTATAGCATAATGACAAAGAAAATTTGAAGAAAAGAGAATGGGTAAAGTATACTAGGCATATACCATCCAGAAGGCAGTTGATATGGCTATATGAACATATTTATATTTATCAAATAAATGATATTCTAAGATAAAAAATTTATTAGGAAATACAATGCTTTCAACATACAAAATATTAATTTGCCATATATATTATAAATATAAATATGTACACATCTAATAAGAATTAGTTCACCGTATAGATAATATATATTAATTCAAAACATGCATGCATCTAATAACATCATCCCAAAATATGGAAAACAAAAGTTAACAGACTTACATGAAGTCAACATATAGATTCTTATAATATGTACAAAATAGTGAAGAATTTGTAATTTTGGTTCTTGATGTTAAATTCTTATTTCTCCTCTTTCTAGTTACCTAATGTTGTGCAACAAACCACCTCAGATCTTAGCCTCTTAAAACATTTATTTTGCTCTTGAATCTGCAATTTGAGCAGGGCTTACCAGGGATAGCTTATCTCTGCTGTACTCAGCATCATGTGAGATGGCCCCAAGGCTGGAAACTGTATTCATCTAAAGGCTTGGTCACTCACATGTCTGGAAGCTAATGTCATTCATTTGAGACCTTAGCTGGGATACTGGTCAGAACACATACTTGTGGCCACTACACATGACCTGAAATTCTTCACAGCACAGTGGCTGGATTCTAAGGGTGAGCATTTGAGAGAGAGAGCTGGGGCAGGGGTTGGGCCAGGTAGAAGCTACATTACCTTTTATGAACTGTCCTTGAAAGTTATGCATCATCACTTCTACTGCATTCTACTCGTTAAGGCTGTCACAAAGACCAGCCTAATTTTAAGTAGAGGGAAAAGAGACTCTATCTCTTGATTGATGAAGTGGCTAGGTTCTAGAAGAGCATACAGGACTGGAAAATGTGCTGTGCCTTTTTGTTCAAAATACAACGTGCCATACCCTTAACCTAGAAATACATGGTGAAAACAAATGAAAAAAAAGGAATCGTATCAATTTGACAAATAATTAATTGAACTTAACTTCCTTGCCTACTTATCTTACTTTAACATAAGAATCTTAGATAACCAAAAGATTCATTGCCATCTTTACTGAATTCTCTTTTAAAAGGTAAATCAATTTTTGAACTATAAGACTTGTTAAACCACCTAAAACTTATTATCTAAAGTAATTACCTATTATCAGAAGCAGTACTTTTCTTCATTGATAGGTGGAAGAAGTTGAAAAATTGCAGTTGGAATGGGAAGCAAACAAGGGCTATTTTATAATTGCTTTTCATGGAGTTTTCTCTGGCTGTTAAAAACCCCAGACCAGTAAACAACTTGGGTCAGATTGTGAGATACTCTACAAAATGCTTACCCGTTTAAAGTTCAGTGAGGGAATAAGTTCTTACTTAGTTTCAAAGCCACATTTTTCTTAGTAAATGGGGAAGATGTTAACATACAATTATATTGAAGCTTTAGTAGAATTCACCTGAAAAACTTTTTTGTTTGTTCATGCCTTTTTGCCTTGCTTGCCTTCCTCCAAATGACAGCATCCATAGGTAATGGCACCCATATTTTAATTCATTTTAGGTTGTGATCCTAATGATAGTGGCACTTTATTGACACTTATGTTTTCTCCATAGTATCCATTGCAGTGTCCTTATGCTTAAAAATAATCACAATTATTTTTTTTAATATATTGGAAAATGACATAAAAAATAGTAAGATTTCAAAAGACTGCAGCAGCACAATTAATCAAGCTTCCACCAAAGGACATATAATGTATGTATCTATTTTCTCTAAGTAATGATTTGATAAATATACCCTAAGCACATAGAAAATTTATGGAAACTAGTATTAGGTCATAAAGTAATAAACTATTATCCTTCAATGCATGTTTTCTACTAGATTTTTTTCTTAAGTGCTTTACAGTTTTGTTGCTGTTGTAGGTGACTTAACATAAATTTCATTTTATAACTGTTGTTGGAATGTACTTTCATATATTACTCTTACATTGAGGAAACTTGCTGACCTCTCATCAATTGTGAGAATATATCTGTAGCTTCTCTTTGGATTCTATGTGCACTTGGACTTTGTGGACTTCTGTAAGAAGAAAGTAGGGACATGAGGCTTATTGGAACCAACTTTGACTTTCCTTAGTGGAAGGTGGGTACTCTGTTCTAGAGTTCTCATTCCAAATGCTTAGCTTAGTGATGCAGCTTCTAAGCCATCTCCCTGGCCCTCACATGCAGTACTCATGGCATAGCCTCAGCTCCAGGCTCACACTCCAGTTTTCATCATTCTAAATGTGCTCGGTAGGATGACAGTAGGGTTATGAACAGCTCTTGTAAAGCAAAGACTGTCGCTATGTGGAAAACCTCTTTTAGAGGAAAAAAAATCAACTCATCCACTTAGCTAATTGCCATTAATTAATTGCTTTTTAATTCACTCACTCTTAAATTTAATAGCCACTTCACTGACATTTGTTTAATATTTTTCTCTTGCTGCTTATATTTACTATCATAAATATCCAAGGATTTTACCTAGGGATTACATTGAATATTACCAAATAAGCAAAGCCTTCTTATGTGGAATTAGTTAAATTGTTTTATGATTACAAAATAAAGACTTTGTAGGAATGAGACATTAAATATGGAAAAACCTGGGTATATTAGGATGATAAAAGACTGTAAAGTCACCCACCGTGAACATAATCTAGATGGAGAGGCTGGGATGGAGGATGTGTGGAAGAATGATACAAGGAAATACACTCACACAAACGTTGCCTGAGAAGAGATATTGATTTGAACTCTGAACAAACTAAAACTTAGTCTAAGTATCACATTCATCAATTTTCTTTTAAGCAATTGGATGCATTTTCTGTGTGTCCACAGAATGATTACCAAAAAAAGTTTTGTTACCATATAATATTACTTCAAAAAAAGTCATTTTTAAATGTAAAACGTGAAGTCCAGAGGCGATAATATGTAATAAGATTTTGTTTTGGAAGTCATGAGATGTCTGAATTCCAGACACAGGTCCAGTGGGTTTGGGAGAAATATAGTTCTATCTAGTTAGACAAATGCCCTCAAATAAATAGGTGGGTCTGTGCCTTAGTTTTCTCATATGTAAAATGACACTCATAAACTTAACATAAATCTCAAGGATACTATCCAGTTGGTGATGTGGGGTATTTCTGGAAGAAATTGTATATTCATTCATTTATTAGAACCCTGTTGAATGCTAATAATACACCACCCCTCAGAACAAAAAGGGCAAAACCTCAGCTTCATGAAGCCCATGTTCTATTAAGGGTAAACAGATAAATATATAACATTTCAGGTATCAACAAGGGTTTAAAATACACACACACACACACACACACACACACATAAGAAAATTAAATCAGTAGGGTCTGGGGTTCTGTTCTACCAAGGGTGAGCAAAAAGCCTGCTGAGTAGAGGTTTGAATGAAGCAGGTTAGTGATTGAGGTAGTTACTATGGAAGAGAGTGATCCAAACAAAGCAACAGGTCAGGACAAGAGTTCCAAGACAGAAGCAAGAGTGGCATGTGCAAAGGAAAGCAAGGAAAGCAATGTGCTTCAGAGGAGTGAGTGAGGGGAAGAAGAAAGAGAGGTAATGGGTCCAGAACTCATAGGCTTTTACTCTGAATTACATTGCAAGTTGTGGGAGATTCTTAGAAGGAGAGTAACATGGTCTTATTTAAGTGTCAGCAGGATCCCTCAGGCTGCTGTATGACTGGGATCGGGGTAGACTAGGATTCAAGGAACCTGTCCAGTTGCTATAGTCTAGGTGAGGATCATACTGACTTTGAGTAGGATGGCGGTGGTGAAGATGATGAATAGTGATCAGCTTTGAGCTCTATTTTAAAGAAAGAGCCAACAAGATATGTTGATGAATTGGATGTGTGATATGAAAAGAGTCTAAGATGGCTCCAAAGTTACTCTTAAAATTTATAACTTAAAATAGTACAAAAAATTTTAAATAAATGTACAGTATGGAAGTATTTTGGTTCATCCCCCTCATGGTTTGGATCAATGGTTCTCAAACTTGGGGGTGTAGCAGAATTGCTTGGAAGGCTACCAGAGCACAGAGGCCAGCATATTGAAGCAAAATAGCACCTGAGCCTCTGTGCTTTTACCAAGTCCCCAGGTGATTGTAATACATGCCCAAGTTTAAGAATCACGGGTTTAGATAAAATCTTTTAGGGATATTGACTAATAGCTAAGGTCCTTTTTCAGCATAAGCCAAAAGAAAAATTAGAAATTTATTTATTTTCCTTCTATGACCAGGGACTGTTATTTATAAGTTATTTAGCATTTGCTGGGAAGAAAATAAATCTTATTAAATTAATCATACATGTTTTTTCTTTATGACATTTTCTTTTTGCTTAGATTTAATCCCCAGACTGAATAAATTCTCATTTTCCTATTGTATTTGAAAACTGCATTTATTCTTGGTGCCTGTTGCCCATAACCAGGCAGGTGAGTGTGTAATTCTCTTACTGTTTTCACACACACAGGAGGGAATATTTGCTGGCACAATGGAACACCGTGCTAATACTTTCTGCTTTGCTACATTCACCCTCTTGCTCTTTGGGGCTTTAAGTTTCGTTTTGTGCCCTAATTTTTCCAGCAGAAGAAAATTGTACCTCCCACAGGGATCATGCTGTGTTTTCAAATCCTAAAGGTAATGCAACAATGGTCGTTCCTGGAAATGGGGAAACCCAGAGAGAGGAAAACAGTTCTAGTATCTGGGTCATCCCAGATGCTGTGGGCTTAAGGAAAAAGCGTGAGAAGCCCCAGACACATGGGAAACTGTGGTTTGTACCCAGTTCGTTTTCGCACAGCAGACTGCCTCTATGTGGCTGAGAGAGCACCTGATCGAGATGCAGTGGAGAGATGGGGGCTTCAGGAGAGAGAAGGGAACTTGGGGATAAAATATTGGACAAAAATGCAAATGAAGTAAAGGTAATGGCCAGCATTACCAGGCTCCGTTGCTTTCAGTAACACAAATGCTTTCAAGAAGATGAATTTCTAGGACAAGAGAAATCTAATTGACAGAGTTGTTATGGGCAACTGATTCTATTCTTTTCTTTTCTTTTTTTTTTTTTTTTTTTTACCCTTTTATAGGAACATTTTTGCAAAAGCATCAGAGTTCACCCAGAACTGTCTGTAAATGACCAAAGACTTAAAAATGACCATGGTTAAAGATTTGATGAAAGTTCATAATAATGCAATTGACAAGAAAATTTAGTTATTTCTGAGATATACATTTTAAAGTAATAACTAGAATTATGACTTATAACATTATACCAGAACATATAAGATTTTTAGGAATTTCGTATAATGTCTGAAACATTTATATTAACATATTTCCATACAAATAACCCAAAGAAAGTTTAGTTTTTTTTTAATTTTTTAATTTAATTTTATTTATTTTTTTGTACAGCAGGTTCTTATTAGCCATCAGTTTTATACACATCAGTGTATACATGTCAATCCCAATCGCCCAATTCAGCACACCACCATCCCCACGCCCCCTGCGGTTTCCCCCCTTTGTGTCCATACGTTTGTTCTCTACATCTATGTCTCAGCTTCTGCCCTGCAAACCGATTCATCTGTACCATTTTTCTAGGTTCCACATACATGCGTTAATATATGATATTTGTTTTTCTCTTTCTGACTTACTTCACTCTGTATGACAGTCTCTAGATCCATCCACGGCTCAACAAATGACTCAATTTCATTCCTTTTTATGGCTGAGTAATATTCCATTGTATATATGTACCACCTCTTCTTTATCCATTCGTCTGCTGATGGGCATTTAGGTTGCTTCCATGACCTGGCTATTGTAAATAGTGCTGCAATGAACATTGGCGTGCATGTGTCTTTTTGAATTATGGTTTTCTCTGGGTATATGCCCAGTAGTGGGATTGCTGGATCATATAGTAATTCTATTTTTAGATTTTTAAGGACCCTCCATACTGTTCTCCATAGTGGCTGTATCAATTTACATTCCCACCAACGGTGCAAGAGGGTTCCCTTTTCTCCACACCCTCTCGAGTATTTGCTGTTTGTACATTTTTTGATGGTGCGCATTCTAACTGTGTGAGGTGATACCTCATTGTAGTTTTGATTTTGCATTTCTCTAATAATTAGTGATGTTGAGCAGCTTTTCATGTGCTTTTTGGCCCTCTGTATGTTTCTTTGGGGAAATGTCTATTTAGGTCTTCTGCCCATTTTTGGATTGGATTGTTTGTTTCTTTAATATTGAGCTGCATGAACTGTTTATATATTTTGGAGGTTAATCCTTTGTCCGTTGATTCATTTGCAAATATTTTCTCCCATTCTGTAGGTTGTCTTTTCATTTTGTTTATGGTTTCCTTTGCTGTGCAAAAGCTTTTAAGTTTCATTAGGTCTGATTTGTTTTTGTTTTGTTTTGTTTTTATTTCCATTACTCTAGGAGGTGGATCAAAAAAGATCTTGCTGTGATTTATGTCAAAGAGTGGTCTTCCTATGTTTTCCTCTAAGAATTTTATAGTGTCTGGTCATACCTTTAGGTCTCGAATGCATTTTGAGTTTATTTTTGTGTATGGTGTTAGGAAGTATTCTACTTTCATTCTTTTACATGTAGCTGTCCAGTTTTCCGAGCACCACTTATTGAAGAGACTGTCTTTTCTCCATTATATATCCTTGCCTCCTTTGTCATAGATTAGTTGACCATAGGTGCATGGGTTTATCTCTGGGCTTTCTATATTGTTCCATTGATCTATGTTTCTCTTTTTGTGCCAGTACCATATTGTCTTGATTACTGTAGCTTTGTAGTATAGTCTGAAGTCAGGGAGTCTGATTCCTCCAGCTCCATTTTTTTCCCTCAAGACTGCCTTGGCTATTCATGGTCTTTTGTGTCTCCATACTAATTTTAAGATTTTTTGTTCTAGTTCTGTAAAAAATGCCATTGGTAATTTGATAGGGATTGAATTGAATCTATAGATTGCTTTGGGTAGTATAGTCATTTTCACAATGTTGATTCTTCCAATCCAAGAACATGGTATATCTCTCCATCTGTTGGTATCATCTTTAATTTTTTCATCAGTGTCATAGTTTTCTGCATACAGGTCATTTGTCTCCCTAGGTATGTTTATTCCTAGGTATTTTATTCTTTTTGTTGCAGTGGTAAATGGGAGTGTTTCCTTAATTTCTCTTTCAGATTTTTCATCATTAGTGTATACGAATGCAAGAGATTTCTGTGCATTCATTTTGTATCCTGAAACTTTACCGAATTCATTGATTAGCTCTAGCAGTTTTCTGGTGGCATTTTTAAGATTCTCTATGTATAGTATCATGTCATCTGAAAACAGTGACAGTTTTACTTCTTCTTTTCCAATTTGTATTCCTTTTACTTCTTTTTCTTCTCTGATTGCCATGGCTAGGACTTCCAAAACTATGTTGAATAATAGTGCTGAGAGTGGACATCCTTGTCTTGTTCCTGATCTTAGAGGAAATGCTTTCAGTTTTTCACCATTGAGAATGATGTTTGCTGTGGGTTTGTCATATATGGCCTTTATTATGTTGAGGTAGGTTCCCTCTATGCCCACTTTCTGGAGGGTTTTTATCATAAATGGGTGTTGAATTCTGTCAAAAGCTTTTTCTGCATCTATTGAGATGATCATATGGTTTTTCTTCTTCAATTTGTTAATATGGTGTCTCACATTGATTGATTCGCATATATTGAAGAATCCTTGCATCCCTGGGATAAATCCGACTTGATCGTGGTGTGTGATCCTCTGTGTTGTTGGAATCTGTTTGTGAGTATTTTGTTGAGGATTTTTGCATCTATATTCATCAGTGATATTGGCCTGTAGTTTTCTTTCTTTGTGACATCTTTGTCTGGTTTTGGTACCAGGGTGATGGTGGCCTCATAGAATGAGTTTGGGAGTGTTCCTTCCTCTGCAATTTTTTGGCAGAGTTTGAGAAAGATTGGCGTTAGCTCTTCTCTAAATGTTTGATAGAATTCATCTGTGAAGCTATCTGGTCCTGGACTTCTGTTGGTTGGAAGTTTTTTGTTTTTGTTTTTGTTTTTTTTTTGCTGTATGCGGGCCTCTAACTGTTGTGGCCTCTCCCATTGTGGAGCACAGGCTCTGGATGCACAGGCTCAGCGGCCATGGCTCACGGGCCCAGTCGCTCCATGGCATGTGGGATCTTCAAGGACTGGGGCACGAACCTGTGTCACCTGCATCGCCAGGCAGACTCTCAACCACTGCGCCACCAGGGAAGCCCTGTTGGAAGAATTTTAATCACAGTTTCAATTTCATTACTTGTGTTTGGTCTGTTCATATTTTCTATTTCTTCCTGGTTCAGTCTTGGAAGGTTATACCTTTCTAAGAATTTGTCCATTTCTTCCAGGTTGTCCATTTTTTTGTCATAGAGTTGCTTGTAGTAGTCTCTTAGGATGCTTTGTATTTCTGCGGTATCTGTTGTAACTTCTCCTTTTTCATTTCTAATTTTATTGATTTGAGTCCTCTCCCTCTTTTTCTTGATGAGTCTGGCTAATGGTTTATCAGTTTTGTTTATCTTCTCAAAGAACCAGCTTTTAGTTTTATTGATCTTTGCTATTGTTTTCTTTGTCTCTATTTCATGTATTTTTGCTCTGATCTTTATGATTTCTTTCCTTCTGTTAACTTTGGGTTTTGTTTGTTCTTCTTTCTCTAGTCCCTTTAGGTGTAAGGTTAGATTGTTTGAGATTTTTCTTGTTTCTTGAGGTAAGCTTGTATAGCTATAAACTTCCCTGTTAGATCTGCTTTTGCTGCATCCCATAGGTTTTGGATCGTTGTGTTTTCATTGTCATTTGTCTCGAGGTATTTTTTAATTTCCTCTTTGATTTCTTCAGTGTTCTCTTGGTTATTTAGTAACGTACTGTTTATCCTCCATGTATTTGTGTTTTTTACGGTTTTTTCCCTGAAATTCATTTCTGATCTCATAGTGTTATGGTCAGAAAAGATGCTTGATATGATTTCAGTTTTCTTAAATTTACTGAGGCTTGATTTGATGTCATCTATCCTGGAGAATGTTCTGTGCGCACTTGAGAAGAAAGTGTAATCTGCTGCTTTTGGATGGAATGTCCTATAAATATCAATTAAATCTCTCTGCTCTATTGTGTCATTTAAAGCTTCTGTTTCTTATTCATTTTCATTTTAGATGACCTGTCCATTGGTGTAAGTGAGGTGTTAAAGTCCCCCACTATTATTGTGTTACTGTCGATTTCCTCTTTTATAGCTGTTAGGAGTTGCCTTATGTGTTGAGGTGCTCCTATGTTGGTTGCATATATGTTTATAATTGTTATCTCTTCTTCTTGGATTTATCCCTTGATCATTATGTAGTGTCCTTCCTTGTCTTTTTTAACACTCCTTATTTTAAAGTCTATTTTGTCTGATATGAGTATAGCTACTCCAGCTTTCTTTTGATTTCCATTTGCATGGAATATCTTTTTCCATCCCCTCTTTCAATGTATATGTGTCCCTAGGTCTGAAGTGGGTCTCTTGTAGACAGCATATATATGAATCATGTTTTTGTATCCATTCAGCAAACCTGTGTCTTTTGATTGGAGCATTTAATCCATTCACGTTTAAGGTAATTATCAATATGTATGTTCCTATGACAATTATCTTAATTGTTTTCAGTTTGTTTTTATAGGTCCTTTTCTTCTCTTGTGTTTCCCACTTAGAGAAGTTCCTTTAGCATTTGTTGTAGAGCTGGTTTAGTGGTGCTGAATTCTCTTAGCTTTTGCTTGTCTGTAAAGCTTTTGATTTCTCCTTCAAATCTGAATGAGATCCTTGCCGGGTAGAGTAATCTTGGTTGTAGGTTCTTCCCTTTCATCACTTTAAGTATGTCATGCCACTCCCTTCTGGCTTGTAGAGTTTCTGCTGAGAAATTAGCTGTTAGCCTTATGGGAGTTCCCTTATATGTTATTTGACATTTTTTGTTTGCTGCTTTCAATAATTTTTCTTTGTCTTTAATTTTTGCCAATTTGATTACTATGTGTCTCGGTGTGTTTCTCCTTGGGTTTATCCTGTATGGGACTCACTACGCTTCCTGGACTTGGGTGGCTATTTTCTTTTCCATATTAGGGAAGTTTTCAACTATAATCTCTTCAAATATTTTCTCTGGTTCTTTCTCTCTCTCTTCTCCTTCTGGGACCCCTATAATGTGAATGTTGTTGCGTTTAATGTTATCCCAGAGGTCTCTTAAGCTGTCTTCATTTCTTTTCATTCTTTTTTCTTTATTCTGTTCCACAGCAGTGAATTCCACCATTCTGTCTTCCAGGTCTCTTATCCATTCTTCTGCCTCGGTTATTCTGCTATTGATTCCTTCTAGTATAGATTTCATTTCAGTTATTGTATTGTTCATGTCTGTTTGTTTGTTCGTTAATTCTTCTAGGTCTTTGTTAAACATTTCTTGCATCTTCGATCTTTGCCTCCATT
This sequence comes from Mesoplodon mirus, assembly GCF_964341445.2. Lineage (NCBI taxonomy): Eukaryota > Metazoa > Chordata > Mammalia > Artiodactyla > Ziphiidae > Mesoplodon > Mesoplodon mirus. The sequence continues at coordinate 18,881,686 of NC_138977.1, read as the reverse complement.
GTTTTTCCAAGGTCCTGGATCATCTTCACTATCATTATTCTGAATTCTTTTTCTGGAAGGTTCCCTATCTCCACTTCATTTAGTTGTTTTTCTTGGGTTTTATCTTGTTCCTTCATCTGGTACATAGCCCTCTGCCTTTTCTTCTTGTCTGTCTTTCTATGAATGTGGTTTTTGTTCCATAGGCTGCAGGATTGTAGTTCTTCTTGCTTCTGCTGTCTGCCCTCTGGTGGATGAGGCTATCTAAGAGGCTTGTGTAAGTTTCCTGATGGGAGGGACTGGTGGTGGGTAGAGCTGACCATTGCTCTGGTCGGCAGAGCTCAGTAAAACTTTAATCTGCCTGACTGTTGATGGGTCGGGCTGGGTTCCCTCCCTGTTGGTTTTTTGGCCTGAGGCAACCCAACGCTGGAATCTACCTGGGCTCTATGGTGGGGCTAATGACAGACTCTGGGAGGGCTCACGCCAAGGAGTACTTCCCAGAACTTCTGCTGCCAGTGTCCTTGTCCCCAAGGTGAGCCACAGCCACCCCCTGCCTCTGCAGGAGACCCTCCAACAGTAGCAGGTATGTCTGGTTCAGTCTCCCCTGGGGTCACTGCTCCTTCCCCTGGGTCTGATGCACACACTACTTAGTGTGTGCCCTCCAAGAGTGGAGTCCCTCTTTCCCCCAGTCCTGTTTAAGTCCTGCAATCAACTCCCACTGGGGTTCAAAGTATGATTCTCTAGGAATTCCTCTTCCTGTTGCCAGAGCTCCAGGTTGAGAAGACTGACGTGGGGCTCAGAACCTTCACTCCAGTGGGTGGACTTCTGTGGTCTAAGTGTTCTCCCATCTGTGACTCACCCACCCAGCAGTTATGGGATTTGATTTTACTGTGATTGCTCCCCTCCTACCATCTCATTGTGGCTTCTCCTTGGTCTTTGGATGTGGGGTATCTTTTTTTGATGAGTTCCAGTGTCTTCCTGTCGATGATTGTCCAGCAGCTCGTTGTGATTCTTGTGTTCTCGCAAGAGGGAGTGAGAGCACGTCCTTCTACTCCACCATCTTGGTTCCTCTCTCTATTATTTTCAATAGGCTGAATCAGAGAATCTGTTCAAACAGAGTCATAGCTTGTAAGAATATTCAAAAGGGAAGAATGTATAAGAGGCAAAACTGATTTAACTTTTTCATGTTCTTTCACATAAATACCTAAAGATGCAAGGTTTCAAAATGGCCCAAAGTATAATTCAGATACAGGGAATCCATGTCATGCTAAATAACTTAATTAACATAGGTGAGACTTAAAGAAAAAAATCAAAAGCAGAACCTTCTCAATCTGATAGTCATCTTTCATTCATCTTTCAAACAAAACCTTTTCCTGAAAATTCATGTATCACCCACATGTGTGGAATTATCTTAAGAGAGCAGATAATTCTAAAAAGCTGTTATAATGGATTTCCATAAACTATTCCATTATATGCTATTTTACTAGATTTAACATATTGATAGGTATTCATAACATTTTATTTAAATCTGTTAGCCAAAGATATAAAATGTTTTCCTTCATTTTAAAACCAATTTCCTAAGGTAAAATTATTTTCTCAGTTTTAAATCAGAAAGAAAAATATGTATTAGGAGAATTTTTTTTTGCAAAAGTATTCCTAAAACTATAAATATTAATTTTTTCTGTATGTATTGGTTTAGAAGCAGAAAACCAATGAAAAATCCAGGGTTAATATTTTGATTTGCATATCCAGTCATGGTCCAAATAGCTATGAGAATAATCATTGAACTGTATCTGCATTTTAGTTTCCTTACCTGTTAAGTGATGAGAATCACAGTCTTGCTCTACAAAGTTTGTAGAAACTTCATGAAGTTCACTGAAATTCTTAGGAGAACTGTGCCTCATAAATGTAGAGTTACTACTTTAAAAATAATAATAATAATTAGGCATCACAGAGATTTAGACACACTATACTTGGAAATCCCTGAAAATAGACCTGGCCTCACCTGTTCCCAGGGATATTGGCAAATCAGTACTCTAGTGGGATGGATTTCTGTTGTCCTTTAAATGAAAAAAGCCCTTTTTAAATTGTAAAGCACTTACAGAAACTACAAGTTTGGGTGTTATTATTAAAAATATCAATTTGTGTCACAATTGTAGGTTGATGATCAGAGTTGGTCTCTGTCTCTGGGAAGAAACAATTAAATAACTTAAGAGTATATTTTTATAAGATCAAGTAAAGCTTACCTAGTTTCCTAAATTCCATGTTCAACTAGGCATAACTTTATGGTAGAAAAATATGCTTAAGCTATAGGTTCAATAAATAATTCCTGCATTTATAAAAGTATTATTATTATTATTATTATCATTATCATTCAGAGGACTTCTTTTTAAGGAGATGCTCATAAATTTTGGAGTCACAGATTCCTTTGACAATCAGATAAAAATCAAGAATCCTTACTGCCCCACTCCTGTGCATATACACAAAATTGTACTTAGAATTTCAAGAGGTCTTGGAACCATCTGACATCCAGGTGAAGAATTCACCTCTAAAGGGACTAAGGTTAATTCATTCAGCAATCACTCACTGGGCCCTTACTTTGTTCTCAAAAATGCCCTAGATACTGAAGATACTAGGGAACTAGGCGCTGCCCCAACTCTAGTAATCGTTATACATACGTTGAGTAAAATACTGTCTCACCTAATCACAGATATGACTTCATGTGCCTTCATGTAAACAAATAGGTGATAATTAGGATGATTACAACTTTTGAATACACTAGGAGAATTGAAAATATTCAGCTCAAGGAAATAATGAGCTTTTTTTTTGCCTTCATTTTTTTTTCTTTTGGCTTTTTACTACCATAAAATGTAAGTAAACATGAAACCCTAATTTTGCTTTCAAAAAGTATGTTATGGCCTATCTTTGAGTTAATAAGCATTTTTGAGTGCCTACAATATGAAGAGAACTACACTAGATACTGTAAGGATACCCATCTAAATGTTTCAAAGCCATCTTTTATTTCCATCCATTTCTATGCTTTCATACTCATGTGTTCTCTCTCACTGAACACTTGCCTTTGAAAAATGGTATTTTAACACTTGATTGTCTCTTCAGCAAAAGTCATCTTATTGAAATAATAAAACAGACTATATCCTGCTGAGCATGATATTGTATGAGGAAAAAGAGAAAAGGAATAAAGATTTGCTTAACATTGATGAATGTAAGGAAAAATAAACAAAATGTCAAGAGATAAAGGATAAATACCAAAAATTATATACCAGTGTGTATGTTCTATGCAGCCAGGTCCTAAACAAAAAATGTGAGTGATATTCAGATAAGGGAGCATAACAGTAAACTCTCCCTCCAGTTGTATTTTATTGTTTCTCATTTGGGAGCCAATTCATTGGGTAACTGGAAGGTAGGTGAGAGAAGTGAGTAAGACAATATAAATGGAGGGAAAATAATAGAGAAGAATCCCATTGGAGGTCCTCTGGGAGCTGTTCATGAAGTGGGTGTTCTTCTAGTAGAAAGAAAGAGAGACCCAATAAAACCCTTTTATTTCTGCAACTATTCTTCACCTAAAAAGTAAAGCAAGAAGCACTAATAATAATAATATTAAAGAGAGGACAGCAGAATAACAAATAACCACACACAGTCACTTCAGACCTATTCTGAAACAAGAGAATACACTTTAAAAAGCAGTAAAAACAATAAAAATCCAGTTATTGTGAAAAAGGAGAGCCTTAGCTGCAATAAAGCCAGTCAATAAAGAAGCTCTCTCATTTAAGCATCAAATGCACATTGTTTTGCAACACCTGTTATTCAGACATAATAGCTTTCTTAACCTGTCAAAGTGTTTAAGCTGAGGAAAAGAAATGGGCCTCCAGCTGTGCAGTTCTGTGGAGAAAGTCTGTGCGAAGCGATATTAGTTTAATGAAATGTGTACAGATTGTAATTGTGGTAATAAGAGGGCAATTCCCTAAGGTGCCATAGGAAGGCGGTGAGCGCAGCCAGGCAGAAAACAGAAGCTTGGAGGCTGAGGGAGAAAATTCGGCCTGCTCTGGAGAGAGGGCAGGAAGTGAGCAGGAAAGATCAGGGAAAGAGGAATTCTGCGAATGTGTTTTCCTCAGCCTCACTCCAAGAAAGAAATCAGGCCTACAAGGGGTTAAAACCCTCTCCTTACAGCGCTGCTGACCCAGAGCTAATCTGAATCAGTGTGAACTCTGTGCTGCAGGTGCTGGTTCGGAACTCAGGGGAGACAGCTCTCAGTCTGTGACAAGATGACAATGACCTTCTGAAACTCATATTCAGGGTGAGAGACAATGAATAATCAAAAATAAGTGAGGTGTAAAGGGAGTGATGAAAAAGGAAAATATTGCAAATCAAGCAAGCATTGCCTTCCTTTGTGTTTATCTAGCCATCACCCCAGGATTTGCGTTGGGAAGAACATATTTTAGGAATCTTCCTTAGAGAAGGAGCCACTTCTACCAGTCACTTGATAGACGTTCAATTTGTCATTGTTTTAAACTTCCCAAATAATTTAAACGCCTGAAGGTGAAGCATGTGTAGCAGGTATCCATAGACTAGCATTATATTTCCAATTCTTTTTCTAACTAGCTGTGTGCCCCTGGGCAAATCATAGAACCTCTCTGGACCTCCATTTTATTACCTGTAAATCTGAGGTAGTCAGTCTAAGCAATGATTTAGTATGATGCCTGTCAGTGGTTTACTATTACCTAATAACATCAAGATCCATTTTAATCTTGACCCTCCTCTCCTCCTCAGGGCTCATGTTCCATCTGCTTGACGGCAGAATTTTTTTTTAACACCTTTATTAGAGTATAATTGCTTTATAATATTGTGTTAGTTTCTGCTGTATAACAAAGAGAATCAGCTATATGTATACATATATCCCCATATCTCTACCCTCTTGCGTCTCCCTCCCACCCTCCCTATCCTACCCCTCTAGGTGGTCACAAAGCACCAGAACTGATTGCCCCATGCTATGTAGCTGCTTCCCACTAGCTATCTATTTTACATTTGTTAGTGTATATATGTCAATGCCACTCTCTCACTTTGTCCCAGCTTACCCTTCCACCTCCCCGTCTCCTCAAGTCCATTCTCTATGTCTGCATCTTTATTCCTGTCCTGCCCCTAGGTTCTTCAGAACTATTTTTTTTTCTTTTTTTAGATTCCATATATATGTGTTAGCATACGGTATTTGTTTTTCTCTTTCTGACTTACTTCACTCTGTATGACAGGCTCTAGGTCCATCCACCGAACTACAAATAACTCAGTTTCATTTCTTTTTATGGCTGAGTAATATTCCATTGTATATATGTGCCACATCTTCTTTATCCATTCATCTGTTGATAGAGACGTAGGTTGCTTCCATGTCCTAGCTATTGTAAATAGTGCTGCAATGAACATTGTGGTACATGACTCTTTTTGAATTATGGTTTTCTCAGAGTATATGCCCAGGAGTGGGATTTCTGGGTCATATGGTAGTTCTATTTGTAGTTTTTTAAGGAACCTCCATACTGTTCTCCATAGTGGCTGTATCAATTTACATTCCCACCAATAGTGCAAGAGGGTTCCCTTTTCTCCACACCCTCTCCGGCATTTGTTGTTTGTGGATTTTTGATGATGGCCGTTCTGACTGGTGTGAGGTGATACCTCATTGTAGTTTTGATTTGCATTTCTCTAATGATTAGTGATGTTGAGCATCCTTTCATGTGTTTGTTGGCAATCTGTATATCTTCTTTGGAGAAATGTCTATTTAGGTCTTCTGCCCACTTTTGGATTGGGTTGTTTGTGTTTTTGATATTAAGCTGCATGAGCTGCTTGTATATTTTGGAGATGAATCCTTTGTCAGTTGCTTCATTTGCAAATATTTTCTCCCATTCTGAGGGCTGTCTTTTCATCTTGTTTATGGTTTCCTTTGCTGTGCAAAAGCTTTTGAGTTTCATTAGGTCCCATTTGTTTATTTTTGTTTTTATTTCAATTTCTCTAGGAGGTGGGTCCAAAAGGATCTTGCTGTGATTTATGTCATGGAGTGTTCTGCCTATGTTTTCCTCTGAGAGTTTGATAGTGTCTGGCCTTACATTTAGGTCTTTAATCCATTTTGAGTTTATTTTTGTGTATGGTGTTAGGGAGTGTTCTAATTTCATTCTTTTACATGTAGCTGTCCAGTTTTCTCAGCACCACTTTTTGAAGAGGCTGTCTTTTCTCCATTGTATATTCTTGCCTCCTTTATCAAAGATAAGGTGACCATATATGTGTGGGTTTATCTCTGAGCTTTCTCTCCTCTTCCATTGATCTATATTTCTGTTTTTGTGCCAGTACCATACTGTCTTGATAACTGTAGCTTTGTAGTATAGTCTGAATTGACTGCAGAATTTTATAGAAGTATACCCAAATACTAGTGCTTCCTCATATACATGGTGGATTTAACTCCTCTATAACTTCACGTATGGTTTTCCCTTTCTCAAAAATTTTACTCAACTGGTTCAATTCTATTTGTTCTAGAGTATGAAGCTGAGGCTGTTCTTCCTATGTACTTTTCTCTAGGCTGGAATATTTCCTTCACTTCCCCCACTTTTCTCTGGCTACTCTTTCTCTGACTTCAATTATAAGTTCAGATGCCACTTTGAGAAAGACTTCCTTGAGTTCCCTTGTCTGGGCAGTTTTCATTCCATATATTCCAATAGCTTGTTCTACTTCCTATATCATGTCAATCTATATTGCAATAGCATAGTCACTAATAGTCAATTAAATTCATATTTCTTGAGGACAAGGTTTATATATCTATGTTAATTTTTTAATGGTAGTATCACAAGAGATTCATGAAATTCCTGATATCTGACTGACTCACAGTGAGTGTGCCTTGGAAGAATGAATGAACAGAGCACTAGGAGAAGCTTAGCGTGCACATCCAGGCAGAGCAAAGGACCTAGTCCATGTGCTGGCCCAGTACGTTCCTTATCAGTTAAATATTCTCTGACTTTGTCCACATCACTCACCAGATTCTTAACTTCCTTCAACACAGGAAGGCCATTTACTACCTTGCACAACAGCTTTACTGCAAAGATGTTTGACAAATACTCATTGGAATATGTGTTTACTGATGAAAGTTCTATACAGATTATATGATGATAAGTCATTTCCCAAAAGATTTTCACCCAAAAGGGATTTTTTTAATCCTAAATGATAGATATTGGTTGGGAAATTATATATCTAACTATTCAATACTTGTCCTGTGTTTTAGAGAGCATATGTATAAAATTTAGAGAAGGAAAAGCAAAAATGATCAAAAAACAAACATAGTACCAGAGCTGAACATAGATTACCCAGTTTACTTTCTATCTCCATAGAGGGAACATGGGAGATTATAATTCTTATCCTTAAAACTGTACAGACTGAACATTCCTCAAGCATCTTTGGTAACCACTTATGAATATAAAAATAATTAACTGATATAAAACTTCCCAGAATAAATTTATCTTTTTAATACATAATATATGCCCAGGGATCATTTTTTAAAGTAAATCAATCCTTTAATAAAGCTAATCTGATAGAGCTTGAGCTCTAGAAATCATGTTAAATTATCTTTCTTTTTCATATCTTGGACACAATAGAAGGTGGCCTAGACTTTGAAATTTAAAAGTTAGGTGCATGTTCTGACTCTCTAACTTTCTGTTGGTTGGCCTGTCTGAACCTCAGTTTCCTCTTATGAAAAATCAGAATAATAATACATACTCTCATTTCTACTGGATCCATCCACATAAGTTTTATGTAACCCTAACACATCCACAGTTGCTTAGGGACAGGCACCTTGAAAGTCTGAGCTAAGAAAACTAAGATCCAAGATAGCACAGGACAAATTGAACCTGGATTCTTGCATTGTTTGAAATTTGATATTAGAACAGATTTTAAACATTCTTTAAAAGGTCAAAATTACTTGGGGACTAAGTATATCTTCTTTTCTTCCTCCATGTAATTACTAGGCATTGAAGTCATACAGATATTTAGTTAATTACTCAGAAACCATGGGGTGCCAAGCAGCATTAACTGTTACTATTAACTAATATTTACTAATAGCATTGTAGTTTGTACAGCATCTTCATGAACAGTTGCTCACTTACTGTATGCAAAACATTTACTACCTTTTTACCTAGGAACTGTGGCCTAGGAAATGGTAAACTCTCAACAAATGGTAAATTTCTATAGCTTAATTACCTTCAACAACTCTTAGAAAGAGGAATAATATTTTAATTCATGGTTTACAAATAGGAAAACTGGCTCAAAATGTCAAGTGACTTGCCTAACATTACTGCACTAGGAATTGGCAGGTTAGAATCTGAATCTAGTTGACACAGTACCAAATTGTGTACCTTTATCATTACTCTATGTAATCACCTAATCCATAATCCATGAAAGATGACTAAACCATCATGAAAGAGGACAATTATTAGGAGTTCAAAGATTTCACATCTTACTAGTAACTCTATGTATTGCATGTCATTTACTTTCACTGACAATTTATTACAATTTCCTTTTCAAAATTATGCATTGCTTTAATTCCCATAACAACAATGTTTTCCTGTGTCATTTGTATCAAAGGCTATCTTGTTAATTAAGCTACCATTTGAAGAGGACATAAACTATGTGTGAGGTGCTGCAAAGCTATAGGATCTTTACTATCATTTTCTTGTCTCATCCCCACTCCAACCTTAGGTGGTAAATAATATTATCTCACATTTACTAGATAAGTAAATTCAGGCTTAGCGATGCTAACTGACATACCAGGTACACACAGTTAATGAATAGTAAAGTTAGGATTCTGAGCCAAATCTGTTTGAGTCGTCACCACCACACTACATTACTTGAGGAAATGATGAAGAAACATGTTAAACAGTTAAAAAAATTTTTTTTTAATTCTCAGGTCTTTAATACACTCATATACAATGAGCATCTACAGATGATGGTTTAGTATACATTACTGCTCATGTTTCTTTAACAATGGAACTTTATTTTCAGAACATCGTGTGGAAATAATATTCTTAATTCTGTATATTTTAGGAATTAGATGATTTCTAAGAAAGCTTCCAACTCTAATATTCTGTAGTTTTATTCCTAATTTTTTACTCTCTAGATCTCTCTTTTCTTTCTCTCTGAATCTGCTTTTTAACCAAGACCAGTCTCAGTTTTCCTCCATGTGAAACAATGTCACATAAACACAGAGAGATGTTTTGGTGTCATTGGGCACCAATTACAAAATAGCATAAAACAAAAAGCATTTATTTCTGAAAGGTAATAAGTACTGTGTAGATTTAAGTAATATCTTAGATTGTATCATCAATTTGAAAACCCACATAGGCTTTTCTAACTTATTTTTTAAATAATGGTCAGATAAATTAAAGAATTTTTAGCAAGTGAGATGAAGCCTGAGCTAAGTGGGAGAATTCTGATATCTATCTCCGAACTAAACAAAATCTCCAAACCCAACTTTGTAATCTTTGTTTACTCCCATGTGTTCTTAACTTTTTCTGAGATAAAATTTTGAACCAAATAAAATTCAATTTGCCCAGCAAGCTGAACTTTTCATTTCCAATTTATTTCCTTTTAATAATGTGTTGGAGGGTTTCTGAGACTTTCCCCAACTGAGACCTCACATTATGAATGACACCATCTCCTTTCATCATCTGCACTTGTCTCTGAACCATGAGGTCAAGTGGAGCATTATGATAGATAGAACCTGACACGCCCTGTCCTGGAGCCAGATGCACCAGCTGGGAAGCCTATGGAGCAACAAGCTTCAGCTAAGGGCAACTTGGAGGTTAAAAACTTGGTTTTTGTTTGTTTGTTTGTTTTTTGAGGACCAATTTACCTGAATTACAGGGAACCTTTTCTAAATCTAAGCCAAGAAAATGATTTAGAACCAGATCCATGTTCACTTTTGAGGGTAACAAGATTGTGGAACAATCCAACATATATATCTTGTTCTGATTCCTTTTAAAATAAAAATTAAAAGTTACTTTTCTCTCTTAATATTGAAACAAAAAGGAAACTATTAGACTGGCTTTTTTTTTCACCACAATAAGTGGTTTTATTATGACAATCTTTATTTTTTCACATTTTCACTAAGACTGGCATATTCTTAATAAAACTCAAACAGCATTTGGGTCATCTGATCTTGGTAAGTTTCTTAAAACAGAGTACAAATATTGTTTTTTCACTGATTGCTATTTGAGTATTACAAGGAAAATGGTGATCTTTCTCAGTGGCTTATGGAGTAACTTGTATTTTGTGTAGAGGAATGGTGGCAGGGTGTTCCCACAGGGCTGTTAGTATCGGCTCCCTTCTTTTAGGGCTTACCTGGTAATGTTGCCATGAGAAAAACTCTGCCTAGGGATTAAGCTGAATGAATTTATTCCTACTATCTTGACATTATTAAAATACATCTCCATTCTAAGTAGAAAGTCTTACCTCCTTGAACATTAGGGGAAATAATTCAAACTTCAGCTGTTCCATCAACTTCTCTGTTTCAGTAGCCCTGAGTTCAGCACAAAAGCAAAACTCCCTGTATGAAATGCCTCTGAAAGCATTATAATAGTACATATTGCCCCAATGTTAAGTAGCTGAACTTTTTTTCCACATGCTTATTCCTATTTTTTTATTATCTTTTTCCATTCAACATCTGAACTCCAAGATATCTTTTCTCTTACCTCACACCCATCAATCAATAAAGTAAAATGGATCAACTTTAGGTAAATATGAATTTTAGCCAATATTTAGTTGTGCTTCCATAGATATATAAGCCATTTCTTTAATGGAAACAAAAATTCTCAGTACCTCATTAAAAGGAACATAAAACTTCATTGAATGGGACAAAGGTAGAAAATTTTATGGCCTATGGAAGCAAATTCCCCTAGAACACCTCTACAAAAGGACATTCTAACCAGGATTGTGTTAAAAAAAAGATTTAGTCCTTCCTCTACTTATTAATTCAACATAACCTCTGCCTATATCAATGTTTCCAAGTTAAGAGTAAAAGGCTTGGTTTCTGATAGTTTGCAGAATGAGCTCTATTCCTAATATCATTTTTGCTGTCAATAACTATCACCAAGGTGAGAATTGTCTATCTCTACCCTACTTCAGGCTTCAGCTTTGGCAAAAAGAAAATATATGAGCTACCTGTATTGAAAGGCCTTGTTCAGTGAGTCTTCTGTATATGCTCTCTGGGCATCCACAAGTTCTGCAGTGTTTTGTTCAAGCTGCTCAAGGTTGAGCATCTATTCATATTACTTTGAAATTGATACATTCATAGCTTTTCCAAAATAACCTTCCTATTAGGTCCAAGCCTTTCTACCCCCTGTCTCAGGGAAAATAATCAGAACAGCTTCTTTTCTTCCTTTCTGCACGTTATTATGTGTTTCAAGGTTGAGAAAAATACAGAATCAATGATTCCCTTTAAAATATGACATAGCTATTTCTTGCCCACAGAATAGATACCATAGATTTTCCTAAGGCCCTGGTTATGATACTAGATGAAGCTAATTTTAATGAGTCTATTTCAGGCTGCTGGGTTCCTCTACTCTTTGCAGGAGTAATTCACTTCTGTCTTTACATATATCTCTGCTGACACTTTAAAATGATCTGTTTGTTTCCTTTTAAGCATAGTACACAAAACCAAGTTTAGTAGCAGCTTTATCCACCCAGAAGCCAAGACAACTCAAAAGCCAAAACAATTTCAAAAGCTAAAAACAGAAGAAAAATTTAAAATATCTATTAGAAAGAATAAAACATTAACTCTGGCTTTGCCTGGGATACTCATCAAACATAGGGAACAATATTGGCTACTTGCTATTATCATCCATCATTGGAGCTTTTTACACTTTGATTTTTATTTTGGTAATATGGCTAATAGAAATATTCCTACATTTTTGTATGATCACATCAAAATGTGTGAATCTCTGCTACTAGAATACAAATTTTCAGGGCACCCAAGCTTTTGCTGGGCAAATCTGAGCCTTTTTTCCTGGTGTCAGGAAGATAACATATTTGATCCAGGTGAACATATAATCAAGGGAAAAGTATTTTTAATGGTGGCTTATAGTTTCCATTTTTATTAATATTTTGACTAGCATGGCAGAATTTTTAATAAACGCAGTTGAAATAAATGGCTTTTTAGCAGTTTTAATCCAAACTGAGGCCAAAAGAATTCCTAGACACTGCTGAGCTCATGAGAAAGCTAATTATTTTCTCTTCTTTCGATGAAGTGATGAAGCATGAAATATAGAGATTAAGATCATAAACTTTGAAGTTAGCTATATTTTGCCAGTTATTAGCTGTTATTTAATCCCCATGATCCTCAATTTTCCTGTCTCTACAGTGGGGATAATAATGGGTAGGTAGAGATGATTTGTATGAGATAGCATAGATCCTGGCCCATAATAAATACTCAAGAAACTATTGATACCACGTTATATTTTTTTAACATTTGCTGAGAATGTAGAAGAGTTCCTCCAAGTTCACTGAAACCAGATAATAGTTCTAGACTCTTAGCTTAAAGCTTATCATTCAAAAACATAATAACCAATGGATATGCAAAACATTCCTTCAACTTCATACTCTTGACAGGCATGAGAGGGAACCATCAGCATTTTAAGGTTCCCTTTTACTCATTTTCTGCACCCTGGACTGAGCTTTACTTCAGGTGTGGCTACCAAATAATGACCAAACTGAAACTGTCTGCCCCTTGATTTTACTCCATGTTTTAGTTCTGACAAACTATGGGTTTATGTTGGGCAGGCAGAACCAGCTGCCAATGCCAAGTGAGGATTTCCACTGTATGAAAGATGGCAGAGATCATAACAATGCCAACCTCCAGAAGCAGGAGCCCACAGCCCTCGGCCCACTGCATCTCCTCTGGGTGCAGAGTTGCTAAAGAGGACTCAGCACATAATATGCTGGTTGGAAGAAGCCTTACTCACAGAAAGGAGAAGAGATGCAGTGAGATCAGTATCTATAGTGTGTGCTGTCATCCATGGCCACCAGGTCCCTTCTGATAGCCAACACAAGGCAGTGGCTTCAGCACATCTCTCATGCTGCAGGCGAAGACCCCTTTACCTTGGGTTGGGGAGGGCAGATTTACTGGTGGACCTGTCCATATGACACGCATGTAAGCAATACAAGGAAATTCACTGTGTACCCGGAACATGGGAAAGTTTCCTGCTAATAAGAAAGAAAAATCTGGAGTCAACTGACACTTCAGCACCTGTCTTCCGTATAAGGGAATGTTCCAGGTGCAGGGCACTGATTGGGCAATCCCAGAGAGAGGGGTGGCAGGTTGAGCAGTGGCTGCTTACCCAACAATTTACTTATTTTTTTAAATGGTGATGGGAAGACTGAAGTTCTGTGACTTAGAAGTGAAAGTCTTTGTACTAAATTACCAGGCCTCTGAACTCATATGTCTCCTAAATAGGCAATTCCTATCATCAAATTTTATTTTCTTTCTTTATGATTGTATTTCACCCATCACTAATTCCCTATTTCTCTTGGTTCTCATTAACTGCTTTCATTTTTTTTTTTTTTTGCTTATCAGTCCGTTGAGGAAATGTGTTCTACAACATGTTTTAAACAGTAACAAGTTCATATTTATTTACTCACCAAGCAATCATTAAGAAAGCAACTAGTCTGTACAAAAAATTATGCTAAGTATGGGCAAGTATACAAGGATAAACAAGATACTACTGTCCTAAGGACCTCACATTTAGAAAATAGAAAAGTGCTCACACCCAAGAATAACATGAGGCAGATTCTGATTAATTTCATAATTGTCTTATTGTCTTACGATAACTGATTTCATAGACTTCATGAAGAATCTATGCCTTGCTTTTATGTATAACTCAACCTGGAGTCATACTGGTCTTTAAAAAAATCTGATCATCGCTGGCCTTAAAATCCTTGAAGGGCTGCCTTTTGTTGTCAAGAAAAACTTCAAACTCCATAGCATGGTGTTCCACGCTTTTCACAATTTGATCTCTGTTTAGATCTGTCACCCTTCTTGTCCTCATCTCTCCCAAACCCCACCCCACTTTATGTTTACTTATCTCCATCACAGAAACTACATCCTGTTTATCATTCTATCCTTAGCACCCAGCAGTGCCTGGCTCACTGAAGCCAACTGATAAATATTTTTATTAAGGGGAAAAATGACATGTCTTTTAATATTGATTCAAAGTTCTGGCATAATATTCAGACCAAGATATTCAACAGGTAAGTGGAAATGTTGGATTAATGCTTGACATAGCAACTGAGGCCCATTATATGCAGTTATTTGCAGATACATGATCCTTTAAAATATAGCAGTTAACAAGAAACCAAAAAGAGTGTTTGAAATAGTGCTAGATGTTGAGTTAAACACAAACAAGATTCTTTATTCCTTGGATGTGTAAAAGAATCTAATATGCTTTGGTAAGTTACCAAGAAGAGGGTGTTATTTGTAGTATTTTCCAAATTTATTTGGCAAAAGAGCACTTTTCTCATTGACTATTATTTGTTTATAAACATTTTGAGAGAGAGAGAGAGAGAAAGAAAGGAAACAAGAAGTGATCAGAAAGGTAGAAGGAGAACCAGGTAAGTGAAGCATCTTGAAAATAGAAGGATCAATTTTAAGAATAAAGTAGTGTTCAGTAAATCGAGTAATGTTGGAAGATCAAGGAGGAGTTGCCTGGCATAAGTATTCTTAACAAAATAAAGTATAACCAACTTAGAAAATGGAGTAGAGTGGAAGAGAGAGTAAGAAAAGGGTAATGAGTAAGACCAGCAGGCATAAAATGGGACAGTGTAATAGATGGCAAAGCAGTTGTGGAACTTGAATACAGCCATCCTGAATTGTCCCAGTGATGTGAATTAGGTGATACCACCTCTTTCAGCTTCCAGCTACATGAACCACACCAATTAAGACTGCAGTCTTAATTCGTTGAGTACATAGAGACATTGCCCCAAATAGAATTTGGATAATAGTTGTGCCTGTTAGAATTATATAATTGATGGACCACAGTCGCCAAATTGAGTTTATTTATTTATTTTTGACAGCCTAATTTATTAGAAACAGGCACATTGACTGTTTAACATTCCAGAATCATTTGCTAAGGGACAAATAAAAAATGTGACCTCAGAGAGACTCAGCAGTATATTGCCAATATACCTGTGCTTATTTTATATTCCACATCTATTCACCCCACTTTCCTTCCATTTTATGTGTCATTTCTGTTTTATTTCACTTTTTCCCTTTAGAATCAGGCCTTTGGTGAGTCTGATTTTCTGCTTATTTTCCACCCTCCTTTTTTCTCCCTTCTCTCTGACCAACAAATGCTATATAGCAGACAGACTCATTCATCTCTAGAACCTTATCTAGGGGAGCATATGTTTCTTTTCTTTGAGGTCAGATTAACTATTCCTTATATGTAACACAAAGAAGAAATATGCATTGGCAGCGAATTCTCCTACGGTAAACCAACATTTCTGTCCACTACGTTAAGCCAATTTAACATGCTTAAACATGCCTTTTGTCATCAACAACAAAAGCAAAAAGCAGCTGAACTCTGGTTAATAAATCATTTTCTGAGGCAGAAAGACTGCTTGGGAAATATGATCCCAGACATTTAAGACTATTCTCTCAAGAATTTTAGTCATGAGTTCACCCAACTTCCTCATGATTAAAACTGTTTTACACCGCAACAAAGAGTCGCCCCCGCTCGCTGCAACTAGAGAAAGCCCACGCACAGCAACGAAGACCCAACGCAGCCAAAACTAACTAACTAACTAACTAACTAAATAAATAAATAAATAAATAAGAAAAAAAAACAACAACAAAAACTGTTCTAACAAAAGACACTTAAAAGTGCATGAGGGGGCTTCCCTGGTGGCGCAGTGGTTGAGAGTCCGCCTGCTGATGCAGGGGACACGGGTTCGTGCCCCGGTCCGGGAAGATCCCACATGCCGTGGAGTGGCTGGGCCCGTGAACCATGGCCTCTGAGCCTGCGCGTCCGGAGCCTGTGCTTCGCAACGGGAGAGGCCACAGCAGTGAGAGGCCCATGTACCGCAAAAAAAAAAAAAAAAAAAAAAAAAAAAAAGTGCATGAGGAGTAACTAATTTTAAAAACAAACTCACTAAGTAGTTGAGGCAGACTTTATATTTGCAGAAGGGTTTATTGGATAAATTATAATTCCACAGAGAAGGGTAATGGGAAGATATTACTGAAGTATTTCATGAGGATATGAATTACAAGAAATACTAGCTTCTATATTCCCCCCAAAATCACAATCCTTCAATCTTTCTCTATTTGAGCTTCTGTTATATTAATTTAAATAAAATGCATTCATTCACTATTAACAGGGTTATATAGTAATGAAGCTAATGTGTTTTCTCCAAGATTACGTTGTAAAGCACTTACCATAAAAGACAGAATACCTCAACACCAAGAAAAAAAAAAAGATTCAACTTGAAATGCTTACCCAAAAAGAGAGAGAAGCCAACTCCTGGAGACTGCTACATGTTCAGCTGAAATGGCCATCTATTATCTGACCACAGACACATAAAGACACTACGACTATTATAAGAAAAACTTGCCAAATGCCAGGTTCTTAATTATCACTGCCAAATATTTGAGATGATAGCATAAACAGGACTAACTATTCACACTCATGTATTTAATTTTATTTCACTATGAAAAAAATTGTCAGTATTATACATTCATTCATACATACATTCATTTCAGATAGAACATTTTCAGGTCTGGTGATATGTTTAGAAATACCTCTTCAGGTGGTCTGGGAAGAATTTTTCTGGCCCTATTTTTATCTCTCCTCCCACCCAGCTGGTAAATGACTTTTAGAGTTTGGTCATGCTTCCAAACTGAGCAAACTCAGAGTAAATGGGAGTAAAAGCTTTTGAACACACAGGTGGCACTGTATGCAGAATCTTCTGTTGCTGTGCTTACTAATGAGTGTAGGGGAGTGACAAACAGCCCTGGCCAGATAACATAGTCATCTCTAATCTCTGAAAATGACATTGTTTCCTAATAGATGAGTAACATTGCAAAATACCATTGTCTACATGGACCCCTAGAGGAAAATTGGGTTGAATCGCATTTAGGACGATGTAACAAGCTGTGCTTTGAAAAGAGCTGTCTATAGCCAGTAGAGACAAACAGCAAATCTCTGGCTAGTATATAGCTTGCTACTGTCTTCATAACAACATGCTATATTTATATAAATGCTTTAGCCTTACAATAATTAGGTCCTTAACTTGGCTAAATAAACTTATAATAACCATGACACTTATGTGCCAGTTAATGTGCAAAACACTAAATATTCATTATCTCTCTTTTATATGACAATACTGAGCTGATAGATGAAATTATTTAGCATGCCCTTCGTGATTGTATTTTTATTAGCCTTATTAATGGAAAGAGTGCTACTTTGAAACAACTTCTGTTTGTGGCCAGTTCTGTTCCATACAATTAATACTACCTTCACTATCTTTTTAAGCAAATATTTATTAAACACATACTATTCTGCAGGTATTGTTCTAAATGCCTTAGTCATTTAATGTTTACAATAAAACCATAAAATATTATTTCCATCTTACAGATGAGGTAACTGGAGGCAAAGAAGTTGTTTACCAGATACTACACATGTGATAGGAGGCACAGACAGGACTTGAATCCCAGCATTCTGGGTGTTCTTAACCACTTTAATATATTGCTTCTCTTAAAACCTTGGAATAGCTCACTTCTTAGAGTTTTTTATTGCAAAAACTATTGTGAGTGATGTTGGGGAAAGGAGCTTTGTATTCTGAAAAGTACTATGAAAATATTGGTGATTTATTCATCCATCCATCCATTCACTTATTCATTCACTCCTTTGTTCCACTAAAGAATGAAAGCATAAAAATCAGTAAAATGCTGTTTTATCAAACCACTGTATTGTTTCAGATGCTAGATTGACTTCTCACTTCCTATCTAACAGCAAAGGATGAATAATACTGATCCCAACCTATTCGTTTTAAAATCTACTTTGCTAATCCAAATATAATTTTACATTTGCCAGCTCTTTTCTGATTACTTTCTTAGGTATGTTTCAAATATATCACTAAGATACCCAGTTTAAATTGTGTTTTGATTTAACAGTATCTGCTTCAGTTTCTCCTAACTTCCTGATAAAGCTTAGAAAAGAAACTTCATTCATTAATGTAAATATCTTAGAGAAAATAATAACTTAAAGTCAACTGCATGTGACACCCTACATAAAGTGTAGTTTACTTCAGGAATGCACAGATAGTGTAATATCAGGAAATATATCAGTGCAATTAATTATATCATTATGTTAAAGAAAGAAAAAGTAATATTCATAGACAGTTCCTATGAATAGTGAGTTCCTGCTCCACACAGCAACCAGACATATCTTTTTAAAACATAAAGCTTGGGGCTTCCCTGGTGGCGCAGTGGTTGAGAGTCCGCCTGCCGATGCAGGGGACACGGGTTCGTGCCCCGGTCCGGGAAGATCCCACATGCCACGGAGCGGCTGGGCCCATGAGCCATGGCCGCTGAGCCTGCGCGTCTGGAGCCTGTGCTCCGCAACGGGAGAGGCCACAACAGTGAGAGGCCTGCGTACCGCAAAAAAAAAACCCAAAAAACATAAAGCTTATCACATCACTTGTTTGCTCAAAATTCGCCAATGACTTGCTACACATTTAGAATAAATTTCAAAGTCCTAACCCTGTCCTTAAAAGATTTTACATGCTCGGGTCCCAGATTATCTCCTTGATTTCATCTCTTAACCACCCTTCATCTCATACTTTTCTAGCTGAGTCTAAGACCCAGCACACCTGTACCCAGTCAGGTCCTTTATACTTAAGGTTCTTCTGCCTGAAAACTCTTTCCATTTTATTTTCATGTAATTTTACCCCCTCATTTCATACAAATTTTGTCTAGTAACACTCCACAGAGTGTTTATTGGCACACATTAGAATGCTAAAAAAAAATAAAGAAACACAAAAGCAAGCAAAATATGTAGAATACCTCTAATCAAGCACAGTAATGAGTCCCTTATACACATTTTGACTTTTCATAATTTATATATTAAGGGAATGCACATAAATTTTACTCCAGTCTAAATGATAAATATAAACTTTATGTATTCCTAGATTAACAGACTCATTCTGGATAAGCAATAAAAATTTACATTTTAAAGTATACAGATTTGCTCTGTCTGCCTCACATTTAATTCAGCCCAGACATCCATACAGATCTACAAAAACAATAAAGCAGAATGTTAAAATGAGCATCCACTTGGTTCAACATGAGGCAAATAACCTAATTAAAGGCACCCAACCTTCTTTCACAGCTGCATATGATACAACTAATGCTTCTGCAAAGATTATAAGCTTGTGTCCACTTGTCTCTATCCACAAAGGACAGATTTTCTGACTTTACAAAATTAATACAATGGGCAATTGGTAAAATATGTACAGTGTATTCACTGCTCAGCTGCACATTAAAATCTCAGGAATGAGGCATGCAGAGGACACCAGAAGTCTAAGCAATGGACCTCAGTATTCTAGTGTACTGTACACATAAGGACATCCTTTAATGATATTGACTTCTGAGCATGTAATTGGGTTGATAGATGTGCATAAAAATAGTTCTTTTTACAAAATTTGCATGGTTGCTTGTGTGGGTGGTTAGATTAATTATTTGTGCAATGTAATAGCCCTAAATTCTTTCACTGAGAAATTTGATTGTTGATATAAATAGTTGCCACCTTTTCCACTTGTGTATTTGGATCAAATGAAGGAGTACTGTGGTCAAAGACAACTGAGATTCTAGCTAGATCAACATCTCATGGATTTTATAACTGATGTAGGAAGAAAGAAACGAATATTAGCTTTGACCCCCTCCTCTGGAGTTTCTTCATGTAAGTTTAGATTCTCAACAGATTTCTCAAGGAAACTATGTCACAGCAAACCCCTAGATTTGGATATGCTCTCAGAGAGTCTAATCCTCCCTAGGTCTTTGAAGTTACAAATAGACATATTCTGACTCTGTCTCTGTATCAAGCCTCAGAATTAAGCAGGAAAGAAAAACAAAGAGGAAATGCTTTTATTTGTGAGGGCACCTAATTCAAAGTAATTTACTTTTCCAGGTATCACTGAGAAGTGGTGCTTACTTTCTCAGTCCAATCAGATCACTGGGGTAGTGAGCCCGTGCCCACAGTGTCTCTTCTTACATTCACATGAAGGGATTCTCTCAACTTACTATTGTATGAGGAATGAAAAAAAACTTAGGGGGGCTTCCCTGGTGGCGCAGTGGTTGAGAGTCCGCCTGCCGATGCAGGGGACACGGGTTCGTGCCCGGGTCCGGGAAGATCCCACATGCCGCGGAGCGGCTAGGCCTGTGAGCCATGGCCGCTGGGCCTGCGCGTCCGGAGCCTGTGCTCTGCAACGGGAGAGGCCACAACAATGAGAGGCCCACGTACCGCAAAAAAAAAAAAAAAAGAAAAAGAAACTTAGGAAAGACTGATGTCATTTTAGAGTTAACTGATTTTTATCTTATGTCACAAAAGCATAATTATATACAGAAAACTACAACTATATATATATCCATAGTCTCCACATAATTTTAGGAAATCTAGACAAGGAAAAGAATAAACAGGTCCTGCCAAGTTCTAGAAAATCACGTTACTATAAATTAATAAACATTTTCATAAATATTCTAGTGAAAGGAGTTAATATAGTATACAACGCATCTTTAGAAAAAATTTATTCTCAGTGAACTATTCTCTGAATTTTTCTGGAAGAGACTCCCTTTTCACCTTTAGTTTTCCCCTTCTTTGTGCCTGAAATTCAAATGTAGTGACATGATGTCATTACATGATGACATTATCCTAGGAGCAGAAAGTTAGAATCAAAGAAGGCTTCTTTTGTATAAGAAAGTAACAAACTCCTATCTTGCTTATATTACTACCATTTAATAAAATATCTAACCAAACCAAAACCAACAAATAAAAAAGACAGGTGGAGATAGAGAAGGTAGGTGTTGGTGCCTGGGGCACAAAGGGGAAGTCTTCTTTGTATTGACTGCCGTGATGAGCATGTGAAAGAGACCATATACCTGCTCTCAGGGGTTCCACCCTGAGAAGAGAAATATGCTGGCTAAGAATAAGGCTTCTTGTCTTAATATCTTTTTCCTAAAATGATCTTGAAGGTGCAATAACTTGAATTGATTTAGGTTTTGTTTTTTTTTAGATGATAAGCTAGAGTCCAATTTCACATGTCAGTTTTGCTGTAAAGCAGAGATCAGGTGGTCTTAACGATTTCCATCGTTATATGCTTTTATATGCTTTGTCCCAAGCCTGTTCAAAAAAAGTTAACAAATACCTTTGAATCGCATTTTATTTAATAACATAGGACCATTTAGGGAAAAATTCACATATTCATAGACTTTGACCATTAGAAATGACAAAGCAGTTTTTTAAAAAAGGCTAATTGTCCACATGGACACCTAGAGGAAAATTGGGTTGAATGGCATTTAGGACGATGTAACAAGCTGTGCTTTGAAAAGAGCTGTCTATAGCCAGTAGAGACAAACAGCAAATCTCTGGCTAGTATATAGCTTGCTACTGTCTTCATAACAACATGCTATATTTATATAAATGCTTTAGCCTTACAATAATTAGGTCCTTAACTTGGCAAAATGAACTTATAATAACCATGACACTTATGTGCCAGTTAATGTGCAAAACTAAATATTCATTATCTCTCTTTTATATGACAATACTGAGCTGATAGATGAAATTATTTAGCATGCCCTTCGTGATTGTATTTTTTTAATTTCACTCTTTTTTTAAATTTTTATTTATTTATTTATTTATTTATTTATTTATTTATTTATGGCTGTGTTGGGTCTTCGTTGCTGCACACAGGCTTTCTCTAGTTGCGGCGAGTGGGGGCTACTCTTCATTGTGGTGTGCGGGATTCTCATTGTGGTGGCTTCTTGTGGAGCACAGGCTCTAGGCACGCGGGCTTCAGTAGTTGTAGCACACAGGCTCAGTAGTTGTGGCTTGTGGGCTCTAGAGCATAAGCTCAGTAGTTGTGGCGCACAGTCTTAGTTGCTCTGTGACATGTGGGATCTTCCTGAAGCAGGGCTCCAACCCGTGTCCCCTGCATTGGCAGGTGGATTCTTAACCACTGCATCACCAGGGAAGCCCAGGTAAGGAATCTTAAGCAAACAATAAAACAGAGTAATTCTTAGGATTTTTTTTTAATTTGCTTTTGGAATAGTTGTTCCTTAAATGTTTGAGCCAGAATTACTAAAATATATACTGTATGTCAAATATTTTACATTATCGTCACAGCAATGCTTAGACCTAAATACTATGCATAACTTCAGCAATTACCAAAGACGTTTTCCTGCTTTGTTTGACCTTCATTCCACAATATATCTATATTACACATATGTAAATACTCCAAATATGTATTTTCAAAATCTTCTGTAATGAAAAGAAATACAAAACAGTTGTACATTTATTAATATTTATAAATTTATCAAATTTCCCATATGGTTTGCCCTCCCTTAAGTTTTATAAATGTCTTCATGCATATCTGGAAAGATAAAGTCCAAAGGATTTTCGAGAATCACCTTACAGTCCTTTTCCAAATGCCATCTGCCTTCTTGCCGAGAAGAAATCTTCAATTCAGAATTAACAGAGCCCCTTGCTTAGGTTTAATTTGGATACTTTCACTCTTTAAAGAGCCAGACATTTTATACAAACAGTTAAAGATCCTGTTTGGAAAGCAGTTGGCTGTGGCGGGGGTAATTCCTTCCCCCAGAGTTTTGAGTATGAGGGTGTATCAATGTCAAATCTAATTGCTCTCAGTGTTTTCCACGACTGATGGAGTTGAAGCCAACAAGTCCATAACATATCTCATCATTATAGCTTTCTCACCGTGGGGTTGATTGGTGCATCTGCCCATGTGAGACCAAGGGCCATCTAGATTTATTTATTTAGTCTCTCTGCTGCCCTTGCAGAGTAGAGCTCTCTCCTACCCTGAACATGAGTTCAATAATCATTTAGATGAAATATGAATTCATGAGGAAACCCCCAAAAATATGAAAACAAATTCATAAAGAAACCAATATAACTAATTTTAAACATAATATAGGCAAATTAAAAACTGATCTTACATATATATGAACTATAAAATGGGCATAGACTTAAACTATAAACTGGGGAAAGGCTTAAGCTATAAGATGGGAAAAACCGCTAACTACCAGTAAACTATGAGAGACATAGACTGATGCAACAGCACATCATGGGTAAAGAACACACACTGAGAAAAACTACAGCTCTGGTGGCTCCAAGTGTCATTGAATTACAACCTTAGAAGTTCATGAAGATAAATTTTATGTAATATCAAATAAAAATGATAATCACTAAGCTCATTCTGTGTTCTTGGTGCTATGCTAGATCAGACAAGGTAATCCCTTTCAAAGGGAACTATTTCAAGAGGAGTACACTGATGTGAGTTAATGGTCATATAATGTAACTTTGAGGTCATTTTCTCTTAGCAGAGGAAAAATTGCCTATCAGGACAATATCTTAGGATGTTCAGATAACATAGTATGCTAAGTACAAACACAAAGATGTGCGCATATGTCCGTGTCTTGAGTCTGAGTGTAGTTTGTAGAAAACTACAAAATTAGCATTCTATCTCAAAATCTGGCGGTACGTAAATAATAATTTCACAAACCTTATTTATTAGTCTCAAATATCTATAGATATAGATATTTTACTGTAAATGTGAATTCTAAAAATATAGCACCTTAACAAACAACCTGAATCATTTTCAGCATAAAAATTGACTGAAAAAAAAAATCAGGATGAACTAGAATCTTACAATTTTTTTTCTTTTTTTGGCTTGCAATCTTAATTTTAACATCAACAATTAATCAACTTAACTTACCATGGTCAATTGGCTTTCCATCCCAAAGGCCATTATATAGGATGGCAGGATGTTTCCTTTTGGAAACTGTGCCAGTTTCACTGTGGAGCAGATGGCAAGTCAACTGGGTTTAGGTGGGCAGTCTAGATAATGCCATATTAAGTGACATCTTCCAGCAGGAAGTCAACTTCATTGGACACTGGTACCACCTTGATACACCACAAGGCTATCTACTGCTTTCCATCAGACCTGTTGCCACTGACAATGAAAATAGAGAATCTTGGGCAATGATTGGGATATTCAGACAGTGTACTTCTGAAGGTTTATTTCAAAAACACCCCAGCTTCCAGGTGAATCCCAGTCCTTTAACTGTTCAAACAGAGAAGGGCATGTGGTTCTAGTCCACATTGTGAAATAACTATTGGTCTAACAGATTAGAATTCATCTTCTCTATAGTATCAGACACACAATCCACATCTTCTTGTCAGGCTGAAGAAACAGTGATACTATATTCCCTTTACCTCCTGAAATGCAGTTGGCTAGAATAGTGGAAAATCATCACTTTCACAGTAAAATAATAGAAATACTAATAACATATAAAATTCCTCATCAGGATTCTTACCCAATGAAAACATATCTGACACCATATTCAGTCTAAACTCAGGTTAATTTTGGCATGAATCTGTTGTACATCCTTAGCATTAGCTTGGAGCAGAAATAATTTCCTCTTCTACTTTCCTGGAGCTCTGACTTTTATTTGACTTTAGCTCAGCACTTCCATTTTCATACCAGAACATGAAACCTCACTGGTATTCAATTCTTCTGAATTGAAGTGAAGTCTCAGCCAACGAGCAGCTTCCAGTAGGGACCGTGTAACTGGCACAACCATGGCAGAAATGACAATGTGCTCTGCCAGTGTTCAAGTCTCATCTGTCCTGGGTAGTTTTATTGTTGTGCATGTTTATGGGTATGAATCTTCTTGTCTAAAGATTACAATACAAAAGAAACAGGTCTCTGACTCTGAAATGAGGACTAAAGCTTTATAATATAGTGCCTTTGATAGCAAATATTATAGCTGGTCAATTTACCTCCTCAAGAAATAGTATCCACATTTTTGGCAGATTGCAGTCAGTATTTTTTTTTTCACATCTTTATTGGAGTATAATTGCTTTACAATGGTGTGTTAGTTTCTGTTTTATAACAAAGTGAATCAGCTATACATATACATATATCCCCACATCTCCTCCCTCTTGCATCTCCCTCCCACCCTCCCTATCCCAACCCTCTACTTCCCACTAGCTATCTATTTTATATTTGGTAGTGTATATATGCCCATGCCACTCTCTCACTTCATCCCAGCTTACCCTTCCCCCTTCCCATGTCCTCAAGTCCATTCTCTACATCTGTGTCTTTATTCCTGTCCTGCCCCTAGGTTCTTCAGAATTATTATTATATTTTTTAGATTCCACATATATGTGTTAGCATACAGTATTTGTTTTTCTCTTTCTGACTTACTTCACTCTGTATGACAGACTCTAGGTCCACTCACCTCACTGCAAATAACTCAATTTTGTTTCTTTTTATGGCTGAGTAATATTCCATTGTATATATGTGCCACATCTTCTTTATCCATTCATCTTTCACTGGACACTTGCTTCTATGTCCTGGCTATTGTAAATAGTGCTGCAATGAACATTGTGGTACATGACTCTTTTTGAATTATGGTTTTCTCAGGGTATATGCCCAGTAGTGGGATTGCTGGGTCATATGGTAGTTTAGTTTCTTAAGGAACCTCCATACTGTTCTCCATAGTGGCTGTATCAATCTACATTCCCACCAACAGTGCAAGAGGGTCTCTCTTTTACCAACTAAGAGAAATACACTGATTGCCTTTCAACAACATCTTTTAAAATTATTTTAATGCCCAACTATTTCATTATTTTTTGAATAATATAAGCAAGAATTTCCATGCTTTTTGTGCTTAATTTTTTGTGATTTCATTAAGAAATGATTATGAATTGGAGCTTTTTTTCTTCAGGCAAGTGTGCCTGAGTTCATATCATAAGTCGTCATCAACATTTTTAGGGAAAGGAGAACCAAGCATTCTCCACTGGCACCTTTATCTTTGCATTTAGTTTTAAAATCCATCTCCCATACACCTGCCTACTATGAGAAGCAGCCAAAATATTTTGTTCAAAGTTCAGTTCTGTAAAGCATTGCCTGGTGACTAGGACACATGACAAGAAGTGATAAGCAATATTTCAGTGGATCTGTATTTTACCCAGGATAAATGTGCCATGTATCTGTGGTTTGATAACATTTCATTCAAATTTGTCTTCATGCAGAGGGCACAGAAAGCATGCACACTTAAAAGTAAGATGATTATTTTGGTTAGTGAGTTTCATGATATACCTCCATCTTATCCTCTACCCCCAATCAAGATATTTCTCTGCTTCTTTGTTTGCCCAAGGGGAAGTTAAGAAAACTGCTGAAGGCAGACTGATGCAGACATTGCATTAGATGCTTTGTCTATATGGCCTTATTTCATTCTCACAACAGCTATTTGTAATAGGCATTGTTAGCTCAGTTTTATAGTTCAGAGAACAGAGGCCAAGAGAGTCCAGGTAATTCTTCAAGACTCACAACTTACAAGTAAGAGCCAAAAACCAAGATTTGAACCCAAGTCTCAAAGACTTCATAACCCATGCTTTTTTCCACCCTTGATAATGGCAAAGTGGTTTTCCATCTCTTGATGCCAACTCCAGCTGATTGGCAGTGGTTCTCCTGAAATTTGTCTTTAGAAAGTTTCTGAGGTAGAGTTAAGACCCAAGAGGGAAAAGTACTGAGATATGTTGGTATTGCCTGGAAAAATGGGGGCAGTATTTGTCACAAGTGCTGTGTACTTGACATGAAACCTTCTGGTCTCTCAGTACCAGGCATGTTCTCTGATCTGCAAGTTGGAAAACATGCTTTTGTATTTCTCCATGTTGCCACTGAGAGTTGAAGTGACATTATGGTGGGGCCTTGCTATTATGCTTACTTTGAAAACACAAATTTGTCCCAATTGATTTATTAATTTATCTATTAAGGAACATTTTAAGCATCATGCAAATTTCACACTTGCTTATGTGTAATTTCATCAGTGAGAAATGCTATGTGATGGCAAAAAACTGCACCCTCCTGAACCAAGACATATATGAATATATGTAATACATACAGGCACACACCTCAAATATCTACTAGTTATCTCAGTTCATCCAGTGTGTTATGAACCACACCTATCCACAGCTGCCGTCACAACTTTCGGACTGATTTCAGGTAACCCTCCCTTTGCCATTTCACAATAACTCTCAGGCTACAACCCTTCCAAAACCCCCTTCCATGTAAACTTCAGGTCTCTATCAAGATAAAGTGTCATATTGAATTATTTATCTATTTCTTAACAATTTAAAATGTGTTAAACTATGCTAACATTTTTATTAGATTCCTATCTTTTTTTAATGTGTCACTGAAGTTTTTGAGTGTTGTGACTCTAACCCCATTGTTCCCATAAGTCCTGTGATCTTGACTTTTTTGTGTGTTAAGAGTTTAGCTAAACTATTAACTATATTACTGCCTTGGCATCCAGCATCTGTTTTACGTGGCAAACAACCTACAGGTACCTTGAACTGACACTAGGCACACCCTCGATTACACGCCCTAGATAGCCTGCAGAGTCACAAGTAAATGTAAGTTCCTGATATGACTCTTGGCAACTGCCCTCATGATAAGCAGTTTCTCCCACCTCCCAGGGCCTTCTCCTTGTGCACTACTTATATAAGCCCCCTTCAAAGCCAATTTGGTTTTAGCCCTGGAATCCCAAAGCACTCTGCCCATGGACCCTAGTGAAGGCATGTGCCCCATGCCCTGCCACTCTCTCTGCCTACACCCTGCCTTAATCTCCCCATGTAGTCTCTGAGGAATGCCTTTACCTCCAAGATCACCAAGATCTGTGAGTAATAAACTTCTCTTTTTCAGTTCTCTTGAGGTCTTTTGTTGAACCACAGCTCACCTCAGATACCCAGGGCTTTACGTAACAATTGTTAATTTAACAAAGTTCCAATGTTGAGAATTTGTATAGTGATTTTTAGGCACACAGATGTCTCATTATAGCAGCACTTACTGTACCTGAAATAGCCAAATTAGACTTTGATAAACAGAAATTTTTAAAAATGCACCTGGAAAGAATGTAAGTGATTCAATGGCAAACCAAAGGTGGAGCCGCAGGAAGAGTCCCCTCCTATGTAGAGATGGTGAAAGGATGTCTATTAATCTTCTTTTTCTTATCATGATCCTAAACAATATTAGTGGTAAATTACCTCTCCATGAAAAGGATCTTTTGATGGTCTAACTTTTAAACAAGTGCTACAGTTACTCTTGAGTTTCACTAATGTACAAGGAAGTTTAACATGAGCACATTTTCATTGCTTATCCTTTAATAAATATTGTTTCTTTCATTAAAGTTATTTCAGGCAAAATCTAGTTATACAACTGGCCCTGACACATATAGCCTCAACTATGCACATTTATTTCAAGAAAATTTCATAGCAATTCAAAATTTTTCACTTTTGGTGCAGTTCATTTATCTAATGCCTATGAAAAACCCTATTTAATAGATTAGAAATAAACATATTTTTGTGTTTAGCTTGTTAGATAGAAATAAATGAATTGAGCACAGTGATTGTAAAAATAAACAGACAAAATACCCAGTACTTGAGTTCCTTCAGTTCTGTCAATCCATGCATGATGCTCATGAAACAAACTTTTGTCCACTCACCCAACGCACAGTAAAGCCAGTCTACTGACACAGGTTTGTGGCGAAGGAAAGTACAGGGTTTATTGGCTTTCACGGAAGGATTTTTAAAGACAGTGTGAGGGAGAGGGTCACAGGGTGTGTGCTCAGCTTGTGCACAATTCTCTGATTGGTTGATGGTGAGGTAACAGGGTGGTATTTTGGGAGTCAACATCTTCAACCTTCTGGTTCCAACCAGTCTGGTGTCTACATGCTAGTGGTCAGCAGTTAATTTCTTCCACCTGCTGGGGGCTATAGTATCTGCAAAAAAAACTCAAGGGAATGACTCAAGGATATACTCCTTAAGAAGGAACTAAAGGAGTAGTTTATTTTTAAACTATTATTATTTTGTCTTGCTTGACTGTTTTCTTTCGTTTCTGCATTTCTCTGATTAAATTTGCTCTTTGGAACTCTAGGAAGGCCTAGGAGGCTAACTCTTTTCAACAAACAAGAGGAAGGGGACACGGTTGGGGGGCGGGGTGGGGCTCTTGGGAAGGCCCCGCAGGGTCTTGCTCAGTTTCAATGTGAGCATTTGGAGTTTTTATTTGTGTTTAAAATATAAAACAGTGAAAGAAAGGGCAAACTGTAAGACACAATATTTTTGATTTGTGTGATAGGCAAAATAATAACCGCTTCCCTAAGATGTCCATGTCAGAATCCCTGAATCTGTGAATGTTACCTTACTCAGCCAAAAGGACTTTGCACATGTGATGAATTAAGGATCTTGAGATGGAGTGGGCTCAGTATAATCACAAGGGTCCAAGAGGTTGGAGTGATGTAATAGCTGGATTTGAAGAAAGAAGAGGGACAACCTCTAGAAACAGGAAAAGATAAAGAAAGTCTCCCCCAGAGCCTGAAGAAGGAACATAGCTCTGCCAACAGTTTGATTTTAGTCCCATGAAACCCATTTAGTACTTCTGACCTCCAGAAATGTAAGACAATAAATTTGTGTTAAGTCACTAAGTTTGTGGCAATTAGCTATAGCAGCTATAGGAAATACTACAATTGGTTAAGTGCAATTTTAGCTCACACATAAAATATTTTAATAAATTTTAATAGCTTTAAAATTGAAAGTAATTCTCTTCTTAAATTATTAAGTTTTATTAATAAAGAACAAATAAAAATAATAATTATTAAATGCTACTTAATTATTACTCAAAACAATTCTGTCACAGAGAACAGAGAGATGTTAAAAAATATATCAACTAGGCTAGGTCCATCACAACGCTGGTGCTAAAGTTCAAGAATTAGGTTGGCTTTTACACATTTTATCATATTTATATGCTACCTTCTCTGATTTATTACTTTTCAACTTCTTTTCTCTCTATATCATCTTCTCCACTTATAACCCTAACTGACTGGTTAAACACAATTTTTTAAAAGTTTGTATCAATGTATTTATACTACAGGAGGAAAAAGGAAAAAAAGATAAATTGCTTTCATAACATGAAACATCACTATTATTTCTTTGAGGGCAGAGACCACACCTTATTCATCCTTCCTCCCAGAATCAGACACAAGGTCTGACATATAATAGAACAATCAATACATTTTGAGTAATAAATTAACAATAAAAAGCAAAGGTTTGTATTTTGAATGCCCCTACTCCCCAGATATCTCCTATATAACTTCTAGGTGCCTTTTAATATTCTACTTCAAAGCTATATATTTACCAAAATTTTCCCAGGTACCCTGCACTCAGAACTAAGTTCTTTCTTCCCTAAATTCTTATGGCCTCTTTGCACCACTGTATAAAGATCTTATTATGGCCTGCTGCATTTTAAATCTAATTATATATGATTTTTATTTCCTCTGCTAAATTATACGCTCTTAATGGTTAAGTGCATGCAGTTTATTCATAACTGTGGTCACCATAGGACCTACAGAATAATTTTCATATTTACATTATCAATAAATCATTGTTCAATTTCAGTTGAAAGAACTATCTCATCATTACCTATTTCATTTCTGTCAATTCATGCTTTTAAAGATATAAGAATGTCAAACATCTTTACATACATTCTAAAAGCCATACATAGTAAGATCATACCTTTACCTTATTACCTTTCTTATTTTATACTATGATGTATCAGATGAAGAAACTTTCTCCAGGGAACTGATTCAATTTACTTGAATCAGTTATTATGTCAGTCATTATGTGAGATTTCAATATATGTTACATGCACTTATTCATGGCCCTGGATATAAATGAGTTATTTTTCCTTTCCTTATCGAAACCATATAGTTTAAATGAGTCTTTTTGATATAAATGCATTTTCAATACATTTTCAAAACATTTTCATTCCTCCTTTTTCTCTGACTAAATCCTCACCTTACCCCCACCCACATTATATTACTGCACGTCATATCCTTATTTTCTCCATCTAAGTGACCTGTGGGGATTATGGAGGCTAAATGGTAATGACTTTAATAAACGATTTGATGTGAAACTGCCTTTGCAATTTAAGCATATATTCCCCCACAGTCTTTCCTGGAAAATAAAATAATCTGGACGTCATCCTTACCTCTTCATGTACAAAAGGGACAGACAGCTGGAATTTCAGACAAGCTGTCTATATTTCCCCCTGCTTCCAAGACTCCCCAAGCTCAAAACCTACTGCTACCGGCTTGTGGCACTAACATTATTATGCCAAAGGGCTCCAGGGAAGAGCAGCTTTTCCAACATCTGATGAAAGTATCCGGCTTAACTCTCTAATATTCCTATCACAAATAATCCACATTGCAGTATCTCAGATAAACCAAGTCCAAGATGTTTTACAAGTAAGTGCTAAGTTTTTAGGAAACAGTAACATGAAAAAAACTGAGGAAAAATGAATTTGGCTGGAGGATACTGAGAAGATAAAGTCTTCTCTCAGATGAGGATACTCTCTGAAGCAAATAGTCTCAATGAAATGCAAAGAACATATCATTAACAAATATAATACCTATATATATATATCTTGTCACAAAGTTTGTTTTAAACCACACAGTGGTTAAGGGTATGGATTCAT
Source organism: Mesoplodon mirus (assembly GCF_964341445.2). Classification (NCBI taxonomy): domain Eukaryota; kingdom Metazoa; phylum Chordata; class Mammalia; order Artiodactyla; family Ziphiidae; genus Mesoplodon; species Mesoplodon mirus. The sequence goes on along the minus strand of NC_138977.1, from coordinate 18,849,853 downwards.
AGACTAAAGATTCAACTATTTCAGATGATATTTGTAGATTTTTTCTAACAAAACATATGAGAAATAAGACATTTTGAAACAAATTGACTATAAAGAAAACATCTCCACATCTCTCTCCAACAGTCAGAGTGGGAAGGGAAGTAGTAACTCTCAGAGATAATGAAAGAGAATATGCTTTTAAAATATAGATGGTGGTGTGCTGGAGCCAGCTCATACTGGTTCATGAGTATTAAGGTAATTCTGTAAATATTAAAGAATTCTTATTGGTAGCTTGAAATTGTCCACAGTGGAGGTATTTCCACCACAGAAATTATTTATGCAAAATTATTTAGCACATACTAATTTATGGAGCATTATTTAGCCTAGTGTGAGCTATTTTATATACCTGGAAGAAGTAAGTACATATTTAACTAGTTTAAATTAGCTTATTTCTAGTTAGTTCTCATTACAGAGGTTTTACTACACAGGTTGATAGTTGTTTTGTAATTGCTATCATGTTGTTTCATGTGCCTATGTTTTATTTCCTCAACTAGCTTCTAAGGGCCTCATACTCAGGAACTATATTTTCTATTTTATATTCCTGTCTAAAAGACCTGTGTGCACTATTAGCTGTAAGATTACAATGAATGCTTAATTTATGTCAGATAATTGGGTACATATTTTTAAAAAACAGTTACTAGTATTCTCAAGAGGCAAATACATATAATACTGTTTTGTGCATCTTCAGTCAAAAATTTAGCTTCAAAAGCAATAATGTTAAGAAAAATGTACTTTATTATTGTAGTAGATATAAACATACAAACTTACCTTCATTGGTAGAGATCATCCTCCATTTTACTAGGCTGTTCCCTTGAAGCAAAGCTGATATTTTGTCTTTCTGACAATTTTCTGTGCTAATCACCAGGGCTAGTGCTTTGCTGTATTTGTTTATCAATAAATTTTCATTAAATAACATATTAGCTCTCTCTTAATAACCATAGCAAGAACAAGAGACCAAATTTCTAAGTTACGAAGCTTACATGGGACAGTTTCTGTGTTCTCAGTTATAGTTTCTAGTTTCTTACTACTAGGTCAGAAAAATGCTAATGATATTTGCAAGATTTTTTTATATTCAGCAGGCTCTCTTTTTCACTTTAATAACTTCTTGATTCTGTTGGGCTTTCTTTGTAGATAATCATGTCATCTGAAAATAAGAAATATTTTTTAGTTCATTTATATTTTAGCCAGGATCTCCAAACCTGTATATTATATTTTAGCTAAGTTTAAAATCAGTATCACAGCTTTTCTTTGAATTGATATTTTCCTGGTGTATCTTGTTTGATCCCTGGCTTTGTTCTTTGCCCTGAACCGTTTCTTTCAGGTAAAATCACTTAGACAAAGAGTGGTGAGAGGAAAATTCTCAGGAGCTACCCCCCCCCCATTAGCTCTAGATACTATGTGCTCTCCACCTCAGCTGGACCTCTTTCTGTACTGATGTTACCCTGTCACCTCTGGTTGGTTTCACTGTGACGTCACTGGTTTTTCTGTCCCAGAATAGTGCAAATACAGACAATTATCCCCCCATGCTTAAGTAGGGGAGAGAGAAAGGCACAACTATAAAGCTTTTGCCCACTTTAAAACATCTAATTCTCCTCTGACCTCAACTCCCAAGGGTCCCCATTACAGATGTGATCCCAAATGTCTTCTCTCTCCCCAGGATTTTCTTACCATTTTTCAGGTTATTGAATCCATCAGTGTCATTCTTCTATTTCTGGTTTTAGGTTTAAGGGATAAGCTAGCAGCCATGCTAGATCTTCTAGTCAGGAATCAGAAGCATTTTTTTTCAGTCAACTATTTGTGACTGGAAATTTCCTCATACTTAAAAGATTCTAACTTGGTATCACTGAGTATACTTGCCACTTTCCCTAAAGGCTTAATAACATTTAACTAAGATTTAGAAATAATCTTTAAAATACCTTGTATAAAGATGTCACCAGGGATTCACTAAAGGTTTGCACTTAAAATACTTTTATTAATAACGTGAAAAAGATAGTAAGCATGGAAAAAAAGAGCTTAGGAGACAAGTGTGAAGAGAATGAAAAATATTTTATCAAAGACATCTTGTGGATAAAATTTTAAGGTAATACTTTTAGGACAAAAAAATGGGGGGAAGTAAGGACAATAGAGCATAAGAGATTTTTAGATAGGTTGTTCTTTCAATGTCCTTCAAACGTTGAATGTTGCCCACATTGTCTATGTAGAATTCTAGTTCTGTTACTACATTTAGACCAAGCTGCATAGTTATATCACATGAAAAATTAATCTTATTTCTAATCAATTTTCTCTTCTGGCTGTTTGAAGAATCCTACCACCTATTTAAAAATGTTTCAGTTGAAGAACAACCATTTCCTCATTCAAGTTTAAGTAGAATTTTATGAGTTTATTCTTCCTAATAGATTTTTTTAATTTGAAAAAGAGGCAAAATCTCCAGGAAATTCAACCCATCTGAGAGGTGTTTTCCCCTTTCTTTCAGTGGCATATAATGTGCTGGTCAAGGATTTTTGATGCAATTAATATTGAGATAACAGTGACACTTCTGTAGGATTATTTATGTACTGTGTTCAAGAAGAGAGGAGAGGAATCTGCCAGTTAGAATTTCAGGTTATCTCCCAATACAGTTGATGATAGATGAGTTTTAAGGTTGTAATTGCATATTGATAAAACTGACTTAGAAACATCCTGAGATTTACAAACATAGAGTTAAATCTCCCCCTTGGTACATAGTGTACTTGACTATTTCTATACCTCCCCAACAAGGCAGAATGATTTTCATTCGTTGTAAAAAAAAAAAAAAAAAACTTCATGTGGAAGGCATTAATCTTTGGAATCCTTCATATGGTATATCTGTGTTTATGTACATCTGCCATAAAGTGAACTAAGAATCTGAGATAAAGGATGTTCTACCCTAAACCATAATCCATGTCTTTTGTTCAAATGACCCAATCTTCTTAAATATAATTAACATAGAACAAAATCTGCATTTTCCAAAGCCATGAAATCATAGTAATATAGAAATTTCAAGTAATCTACACATTAAATTCAAGTTATTTCCCATCGTTTCTAGTTCCAGCTCTAAACACCAATATAAGCTGGTAATGGTGGTTGGTTAGTTATTTGTTCAGGAACTCAACACATTTTTATTGAGCCAGAGATTCTTCAAAGGTCTAAAGATTTGGCAGTATACAACACAGAAAGTCCCTTTCTCATGGAGCTTACGTTTTGGTGGGAGAGAGAGACAATTAGCAAGTATTGATAAATAAATGAGATAATTTCAGATCATGATTATAACTATGAAGAGAAGAAAACAATAAAATGATATATTAATGTGAGTGGGCAGTGGGATGGGTGGCAGTGGGTGGGCTGTGCAGTGGGTGGCATTTCATAGGGTGCTCTAGAAAAGGGCTCTCTAAAAATGAGATATTACAGCTAAAATTTGAATAAGAAGTTGTCAGCTATGTGAAAATCTGAGGAAAAACATTGTAAGAAAGAGGAAAGGCAAGAACAAAAGAAAAGGAATAAAAGAAAGCAAACAAATGAAAACTCAAAACTTGATTGAAATCAGTGACGATCTCTTAGTTACAGAACACTGTGTGGACATTACCATATATACATTGTTTGGCTGGAACAATCTGTGTTTATGCCTATTGCCCAGGCATAATTACCCATAGCTCACCCATTCACTCTTAAAATGTTCTGGTTTCAAGAAGAAATAATGTGGTCAATCTGATTATAAATCTGAGATAATTGTAGCTATTTATAGGACAATATAGGAAACTTTGAATGTTAATTTTATTGTGCTGCAAACTCATAACTCAGAAAACTACTTTCATTCATTAGAATCTACCATTTTAGGAAAATTCTTTGAATTCAGAACCATCCATTTAATTTACCATCTCCTCTTATGATGCTTATACTCTCCTCTGTTAATTTTCTAGCTGTCTACTCTAAAGCTGCAAAAAAAAAAAAGGAAAATAAAATTAAATGCAAAAATAATTTAAATGCCTCCTATTATTAGCTTTCTTTAATTATCACTTTTTCTTAGTCGTTACAATGTACTTGGGAAGTAGAACGATGCAAATAAGAGTGATTGAGTAGACTTTTACCATGTTCCTTCATGTGTGCTCATCCATGGTTTTTATCCCAGTATTCTGCAGTCTACACAAGAAAAAGTCTTGCATAATCTGAAGCCAGTTTGAAAATACAGAAAATATTGAAAACATCAACACAACAGATGCCCCAGGACTGGACATGGAGCCCCAGTAGTTAAAAAGTAGAATATTTGTCTAACACAAATGTGCCAAAGGAGCATTTTTTTTCAACTTTCAAGCACTTTTAAACCCTGCTTTTTGGGAGAAAGCATTGCAATATATTTTTTAAAGCCTTATGTGTGTGTGTGTGTATATATATATATATATATATTTGCAGTTTCTACCAGATCCCAGGTGCAATAAAAGGTAAATGACATTACTTAATTATCTTTATGATTAAAACACTCAACAACCCTTGGAAACCAGAAAGCATAAATGTTACAGGACAAAGGTCAAATAGGGGATGTGAACAAAAGTAAATATTTCTTCTGGCATTTTAATGTGTGATGTCTATCAACAGCCAAAACATCACCTGCCTTTTTTTTTTTAAATCTTCTTTTATTTTTCCCGGAAAATTCAAGAAATTTAAAGGCAATCAAATGTGCACTTGGCTTAAAGATCCCAGATGTATAAATAGGCAAAATAACACAGTTTTATATCTTTTTAACATTCTGTTTGTGCATATGCTAGATATTCAGTAGCTAACTTGTGAACAGGGAGGTATAATGAATCTAAAAGTAGGATATCCCAAGCACAGTAAGTTAAGCAAAATGAGAAGACAGAGAAACACATAGAAGATGAAGGAGCAAGGGAAAAACCCACCAGACCAAACAAATGAAGAGGAAATAGGCAGTCTACCTGAAAAAGAATTCACAGTAATGTTAGTAAAGATGATCCAAAAATCTTTGAAATAGAATGGAGAAAATACAGGAAACATTTAAAAAGACCTAGAAGAACTAAAGAACAAACAATGATGAACAACACAATAAATGAAATGAAAAATTCTCTAGAAGGAATTAATAGAAGAATAACTGAGGCAGAAGAATGGATAAGTGACCTGGAAGTTAAAATAGTGGAAATAACTACTGCAGAGCAGAATAAAGAAAAAAGAATGAAAAGAATTGAGGACAGTCTCAGAGTCCTCTGGGACAACATTAAATACACCAATATTCGAATTATAGGGGTCCCAGAAGAAGAAGAGAAAAAGAAAGGGACTGAGAAAATATTTGAAGAGATTATAGTTGAACACTTCCCTAATATGGGAACAGAAATAGTCAATCAAGTCCAGGAAGCGCAGAGAGTCCCATTCAAGATAAATCCAAGGAGAAACACGCCAATACACATATTAATCAAACTATCAAAAATTAATACAAAGAAAAAATATAAAAAGCAGCAAGGGAAAAACAAAAAATAACATACAAGGGAATCCCCATAAGGCTAACTGCTGATCTTTCATCAGAAACTCTGCAAGCCAGAAGGGACTGGCAAGACATATTTAACATCAAGAAAGGGAAAAACCTACAACCAGGATTACTCTACCCAGCAAGGACCTCATTCAGATTTGATGGAGAAATTAAAATGTTTACAGACAAGCAAAAGCTAAGAGAACTCAACACCACCAAAGCAGCTTGACAACAAATGCTAAAGGAACTTCTCTACGCAGGAAACACAAGAGAAGGAAAACACCTATGATAACAAACCCAAAACAATTAAGAAAATGGTAATAGGAACATATGTATTGATAATTACCTTAAATGTAAATGGATTAATGCTCCAACCAAAAGACATAGACTGGTTGAATGGATACAAAAACAAGACCCATATATTTGCTGTCTACAAGAGACCCACTTCAGACCTAGGGACTCATACAGACTGAAAGTGAGGGGATGGAAAAAGATATTCCATACAAATGGAAATCAAAAGAAAACTGGAGTAGCAATTCTCATATCGGAAAAAATAGACTTTAAAACAAAGACTATAACAGGACACAAAGAAGGACACTACATAATGATCAAGGGATCAATCCAAGAAGAAGATATAACAATTGTAAATATTTATGCACCCAACATAGGAGCACCTCAATACATAAGGCAAATGCTAACAGCCATAAAAGGGGAAATTGACAGTAAAACAATCATAGTAAGAGATTTTAACACCCCACTTTCACCAATGGACAGATCATCCAAAATGAAAATAAATAAGGAAACACAAGCTTTAAATGATACATTAACCAAGATGGATTTAATTGATATTTATAGGACATTCCATCCAAAAACAACAGACTATACTTTCTTCTCAAGTGCTCATGGAACATTCTCCAGGATACATCATATCTTGGGTCACAAACCAAGCCTTGGTAAATTTAAGAAAATTGAAATAGTATCAAGTATCTTTTCTGACCACAATGCTATCAGACTAGATATCAATTACAGGAAAAAATTCAGTAAAAAATACAAACACATGGAGGCTAAACAATACATTACTTAATAACCAAGACATAACTGAAGAAATCAAAGAGGAAATCAAAAAATTCCTGGAAACAAATGACAATGAAAACACCATGACCCACAACCTATGGGATGCATCAAAAGCAGTTCTAAGAGGGAGGTTTATAGCAATAAAATCCTACCTCAAGAAACAAGAAACATCTCACATAAACAACTTAAAGTTACACCTAAGGCAATTAGAGGAAGAAGAACGAAAGAACACCAACATAAGCAGAAGGAAAGAAATCATAAAGATCAGATCAGAAATAAATGAAAAAGAAGTGAAGGAAATGATAGCAAAGATCAATAAAACTAGAAGCTGGTTCTTTGAGAAGATAAACAAAATTGATAAACCATTAGCCAGACTCAACAAGAAAAAAAGGGAGAAGACTCAAATCAATTGAATTAGAAATGCAAAAGAAGAAGTAACAACTGACACTGCAGAAATACAAAGCATCATGAGAGATTACTACAAGCAACTATATGCCAATAAAATGGACAATCTGGAAGAAATGGACAAATTCTTAGAAAAACACAAGCTTCCAAGACTGAACCAGGAAGAAATAGAAAATATGAACAGACCAATCACAAGCACTGAAATTGAGACTGTGATTAAAAATCTTCCAACGAACAAAAGCCCAGGACCAGATGGCTTCACAGGCGAATTGTATCAAAAAGTTAGGGAAGAGCTAACAACTGTCCTTCTCAAACTCTCCCAAAATATAGCAGAAAGAGGACCACTCCCAAACTCATTCTACGAGGCCACCATCACCCTGATACCAAAACCAGACAAAGATGTCACAAAGAAAGAAAACTACAGGCCATTATCACTGGTGAACATAGATGCAAAAATTCTCAACAAAATACTAGCAAACAGAATCCAACAGCACATTAAAAAGATCATACACCATGATCAAGTGGAGTTTATGCCAGAAATGCAAGGATTGTTGAATATATGCAAATCAATCAATGTGATGCATCATATTAACAAATTGAAGGAGAAAAACCATATGATCATCTCAATAGATGCAGAGAAAGCTTTCGACAAAATTCAACACCCATTTATGATAAAAACCCTGCAGAAAGTAGGCATAGAGGGAACTTACCTCAACATAATGAAGGCCATATAGGACGACCCACAGCCAACATCGTCCTCAATGGTGAAAAACTGAAACCCTTTCCACTAAGATCAAGAACAAGACAAGGTTGCCCACTCTCACCACTGTTATTCAACATAGCTATGGAAGTTTTAGCCACAGCAATCAGAGAAGTAAAAGAAATAAAAGGAATCCAAATTGGAAAAGAAGAAACAAAACTGTCACTGTTTGCAGATGACATGATACTATAAATAGAGAATCCCAAAGATGCTACCAGAAAACTGCTAGAGCTAATGAATGAATTTGGTAAAGCAGCAGGATACAAAATTAATGCACAGAAATCTCTTGCATTCCTGTACACTAATGATGAAAAATCTGAAAGAGAAATTAAGGAAACTCTCCCATTTACCACTGCAACAAGAAGAATAAAATACCTAGGAATAAACCTACCTAAGGAGAAAAAAGACCTGTATGCAGAAAACTATAAGACACAGATGAAATAAATTAAAGATGATACAAACAGATGGAGAGATATACCATGTTCTTGGATTCGAAGAATCCGCATTGTGAAAATGACTATACTACCCAAAGCAATCTACAGATTCAATGTAATCCCTATCAAACTACTAATGGCATTTTCACAGAACTAGAACAAAAAATTTCACAGTTTTTATCAAAACGTAAATGTCCCCAAATAGCCAAAGCAACCTTGAGAAAGAAAAATGGAGTTGGAGTAATCAGGCTCCCAGACTTCAGAGTATACTACAAAGCTACAGTAATCAAGACAGTATGGTAGTGGCACAAAAACAGAAATACAAATCAATGGAACAGGATACAAAGCCCAGAGGTAAACCCATGCACATACTGTCACCTTATTTCTGATAAAGGAGGCAAGAATATACAATGGAGAAAAGACAGCCTCTTCAATAAGTGGTGCTGGGAAAACTGGACAGCCACATGTAAAAGAATGAAATTAGAACACTCCCTAACACCATACACAAAAATAAACTCAAAATGGATTAAAGACCTAAATGTAAGGCCAGACAGTATACAACTCTTAGAGGAAAACCTAGGCAGAACACTGTATGACATAAATCACAGCAAGATCCTTTTTGACCCACCTCCTAGAGAAAGGGAAATAAAAACAAAACTAAACAAATTGGACCTAATGAAACTTAAAAGCTTTTGCACAGCAAAGGAATCCATAAACAAGGTGAAAAGACAACCCTCAGAATGGGAGAAAATATTTGCAAATTAAGCAACCAACAAGGGATTAATCTCCAAAATATACAAGCAGCTCATGCAGCTCAATGTCAAAAAGCAAACAACCCAATCCAAAAATGGGCAGAAGACCTAAATAGACATTTCTCCAAAGAAGATATACAGATTTCCAACAAACACATGAAAGGGTGCTCAACATCGCTAATCATTAGAGAAATGCAAACCAAATCTACAGTGAGAAGAAAGAAAACAATGGGGAACACTCAAAACACAAACAGACAAACAAACAAACTACAGTGAGGTATCACCTCACACCAGTCACAATGGCCATCATGAAAAAATCTACAAACAATAAATGCTGGAGAGGGTGTGGAGAAACAGAACCCTCTTGCACTGTTGGTGGGAATGTAAATTGATACAGCCACTATGTAGAACAGTATGGAGGTTCCTTAAAAAACTAAAAATAGAACTACCATATGACCCAGCAATCCCACTACTGGGCATATACCCTAAGAAAACCATAATTCAAAAACAGCCATATACCACAATGTTCATTGCAGCTGTATTTATAATAGCCAGGACACAGAAGCAACCTAAGTGTCCGTTGACAGATGAATGGATAAAAAGATGTGGCACATATATACAATGCAATATTACTCAGCCATATAAAGAAATGAAATTGAGTTATTTGTAGTGAGGTGGATGGACCTACAGTCTGTCATACAGAGTGAAGTAAGTCAGAAAGAGAAGAACAAATACCATATGCTAACACATATATATGGAATCTAAGAAAAAAAATGGTCATGAAGAACCTAGGGGCAGGACAGGAATAAAGACACAGACGTAGACAATGGACTTGAGGACACGGGGAGGGAGAAGGGTAAGCTGATATGAAATGAGAGCGTGGCACTGACAGATATATATTACCAAATATTAAGTAGGTAGTGGGAAGCAGCCGCATAGCACAGGGAGATCAGCTCGGTGCTTTGTGACCACCTAGAGGGGTGGGATAGGGAGGGTGGGAAGGAGACACAAGAGGGAGGAGATGTGGGATATATGTATATGTATAGCTGATTCACATTGTTATAAAGCAAAAACTAACACACCATTGTAAAGCAATTAAACTCCAATAAAGACGTTAAAAAAATTAACAGAAGAGGAAGCATGCATAGCTGTATTATTAGATAATCAAACTCTGTGAAAATTTTAAAGTAGAAATTAAACAATGATTTTCCAGATTATTTGTATTTGAATGTTATTGTGTTACATACATACCACACACTGTATATCTCATTGGAATTTAAACTAGAGACGTTTGATAAATTTTTTACATTTATAGAGTAACCTTTAGGACAAGAAAGTTTCCTAGGTTCTCGTTGCTGGTGACCACATAAGCAACATGGCAGCAAAGAAGCTTATATATTTCCTTCATTATCTACATGATTATTTGCAAGTAGATAATATGGCTGTGCCTTTTCTTATAAACTTCAGATTCACTATGGAGTTGGCTAAAACGTAGTGAAGTTCTCTGTTCCATTTCTGAATATTCATTCAGCCTCACCAGGTTCAGCAAACTTTCTATTAAATGCCAGATAGCAAACATTTTACACTTATAGGCCATAGGGTCTCTGTTGCAACTTCTTGACAATGCAGTCATCAGGGAGGAAAAACTCCTTTTCAACCCTCTTAAGTTTATTACTTGGGGCCCTGTGAATTAAACTGACAGAAGACATATTAGCAAGAGAAAAGATAAAGTTTACTCATATGTTCACAGGAGAGCTCACAAAAACAAAACAAAACGTGTCTCGAAGAGACAGAATTTGAGGTTTATATACCATATCAATAGGGGAAGAGGTTGAGGAGAAAGGGCACTTGTGGGAAAACAAATGACTTTTAGGAAAGATACTGGGCCCTTAGCAGAACAGATGGGAGATATGATAGTTTTGTGACAATTTCTGTTTATTTCTTATCCCCATTGCTGACTTCTTTCCAGTGATAGGAGTTAATCTTCCCTGGTTGTGAAACTCCAGGGAGGGGTTTTATGACAGTTGAATTCTTTTGGGAGAGTCTGTTTCTAAGCAGATAAAGGGAATTCAGAAAAAGCCTTCATCTATTGATTCTCAACTGTCTTTAGCTCAAAATAATCCTTATGTCACAGTGGTATATTCTAGGACCCTTCATAGTTTTATAATGAAAACAGTCATAGATGGTATGTAAATGAATGGGGATGGCCATGTTCCAATCAATCTTTCTTTACAAAAAGAGTCATCGGCTAGGGGTTTTTGGTTTGCAGATCCTACTCTAGACTTTTACTGTAAGTTCAGGTCACACACATTAAATATAGATAAGGCAGTTAAGATTCAACTTGTTAACAAAGATTTTTACTTAATTTCCTGTACTTAGTTTGTCAAGAGCCTTCATTATTTCTATAGTTTTATAATGCTGTTTTTGAAAAAGTGGGTAATAATAACATATAATGTTCAGATTATTAGGTAATTGTCTACTTGAAAGAACATGGCTTTGGAAACAGACAAATATTCCTCAGATTTTTGGCTCTGCCATTTACTAATTGTGGGAAAATAATGTCTCCAAAACTCAGTTTGTTCATTTATAAAAGGGAAAGGATAAAATCTATTTCATAGGGTAATTATGAAAATTAAATGTAAAATACATAAAAGGAGTTAGCACACTCCCTTAGCATATAGTAACTTCTAAATAACTAATGGCTAAGTTACTCTTTCATAGTTTATCATGTATTATTAAATAGAGGTTTTATTGTACAGGCAATGGAGAAATGAGCATTTGGGTTCTACTGATGTCCCTAGAATAGACTTGATATCTACACCTTGAAACATTCAGTTTTAATGATAATTACCACTTAGAAACACCATGCTCTAAATTTTATAACTAAGAAGATATCCGTATTATTTTGTTCAGAATTCTGAACAAAAAATTTCTCCTCAACCCTCTAAGATTCAGTTCTTAAGATGAAAGTACTGAAATAGTACTGATGAAATAGACCCAAGTGCCAGTTTGAAACCTTATCATTTGAAAGATGCGGAAGAGTCTAAGTTGGTATCACCATAATTTCAGGAGCCTGACCCTTGTGTCCTTTTGTATGAACTTCCTAGTTTTATGTAGGGTGACTAGTGACTGAATAAGAATAGTGCAGTTGAATAAACAGATTAGAATAGTGCGTTGAATAGTTAAAATACAATATAATGAAGTAAATTGCTATCAAGCATGGGAGAAGCATATGACATCACAATCTCGAAACATCCTCTACAAGTCAAAAATACTTTATTCACCCTTCTCTCTCATCAGGGAGCATTGACAACCCTAATGACATCTGGGTTTCTTTTGAGCCAGTGGGTTTTGGACAGGGTTGAGAGGTTTTTTTCTTTGAATGGTTCACAGCCCCAATTAGGAAGAAAATTAGGCACTATCAGGGGATGGATGATTCTTTTCACAGAAGACTTTTCTGAATATATTTGAAATGCAAATGTCAAAACCCCTGAAGAAAATGAAGGCAAAATAAGTAAACAGTGCAAGTGTTAAGAGCAACAGTAATTTATTATCAAGCAATTAACCTTGCAATAAGCTCCCATTTCTCAGTTTAGAATATTTCAGTCAATATTGGAAATATAATTATGATAAAGGTTGAAGACATAGTGTAGTACTCAAATGTTAACCATTTATAAACAATTTGTCTTTAATGACAGACAGGAGAGCATCTAATTACACTCAGCATTTCAAGAAAGGCTGACTATTTGCCAGACATCACTCCCTTTGATTGCTTGTAAAGTGCAGCCCTGGGTTGTTAAAGGGAAAATAGGATTTTGGGCTCCAGGTAATTAACTTTCCCACTGTTCCTTTCTTAGGCCCGAACGAAGGTCCTTTGAAGTCTTCAGTTTACCAGTGGGTATTTGTCAAGGCCAAAAAATAATGCACACCCCAAGTCCTTCAAATAACAGTTTTCTTTGTCATTACTCTGTAACATTTTTGAAATGACTAATGATGGCCTGATAGGTGCAAAGGGCAAGGTTCTCTGCCTGCAAGGAGGTCAGTCATCTAGAAGGCTGGGAGAGGACAGCCTAAGAGAGGAAAGTGATACTGAACTGAAGGAGGATAGAGAGGGATTATTTGTAATCTAGATTCTTTCAACAAAGGCTCATTCTTCAACGCATTGTGGAAAGTGTAAAGGAAAAAAAAAGAAAGTATAAAAAGTAAAGTGAAAAAATTTAAAGCATATTTTAAAATACACACGTGATCATAGGAATTCTTTGTTGAGTGTGAATGGGCCAATATTTAGAAGCATTTGCCTTGAAATAGGAATAAGGGTGAGATCAGTCACAGAGCTGGTCTGCTGCATTTGTCTCAGAGATCACTAGATATATTTCTAGCACTTCTTTGTCTCCTAAGAGTCTAGCATTTATAGAATCTATTCGACAAGAACTCAGAAGTGCAGCATTTCTTGGACTCTTGATAAGCTGTCTGAATCAGGTGCCATTGTGCCACGGATTTCCTCAAGCCCCTTCCTTTATTAAGGTGCACAAAGAGACTCTGAATTACAGATTTGCCTTTGTTAAGACTTTTCTGCCCAGTTTCTGCAGTGTCCTACTGGAGACAAGTTTTCTTAGAGCTAATAATGAGCTCTCTAATTTTGACACGTTTTGGGAGTCTCACATTCTTATATATATTTTTTCAGATTATTCAAAAGAGAACCAACACTGATGGAATACTCACTGTGTGCCACATTACCATTTTCTCACTTTAACCTCCCAGCTTTTGTGAGGATGAAGGGATAGCCTTAATGAGTTAGTCCCCTCCTGGTTTCGACTCCTAGTAGCCTAGACTTGATTTACTTAAACCGTTAAATCTCCCAACAACGACTTTAACACCCAGTGCAAATATTCTTCCAGCAAACTCACTAGGTAAAATCTAAACCTTAAAATAATGGAACCATCTGCTTTCTCCAATGCCTCACTCGATAGCTTATTCTAGCTGTGGTTCAAATGATGCCTCTAAAAACTTGCTTAAGACTTGCTTCTCTTCTCAACATGCAAGTGTTCTACAGCTGTGCCACATAAAATTGTTAAAAAAGAAGAAAACAGGCCCAAAACTGAGTCACTTATGCTGAGCCCAAGGTCACCAGAACTGAGACTTAATTACTGTTTTGGCTCTCCCAGAAACGAAATCTTAAACCAGTCAATCAGGAATCACCTGATCAGCACTAGTTAGGTAATCTGTCTGATTACCTGCCATCCCCTAAAGGAAAGTAACCTTGCAGTAACCAATCTGCTTTTTTGACTAGTACAACTTCCTTGTTCCTGCTCCCTTCTGCCTATAAAAGTCTTTCATTTTGTACAGCTTCTCAGAGCTCCTTTCTATCTGCTAGATTGGATGCTGCCATATTCAAATTGATTTTTGCTCAAATAAACTCTTAAAAATTTTAATATGCTTCAGTTTAACATAATAAATCTTCTTTGATTTAACATTCTCCTCCAGCCATCATCTGATCTCTCCTTCACCTAAAAGCCTGTACATCAGAAAGAGAGCTAAACCCACGCTGTCTCCAGTGCTTCACCTGCCATTTAATTTGCCCAGTGAAATCTGATTTCTGTACCTCACTATCACAGTGATTACACCTAACATCATCTATGACCTCCTAGTTGCTAAATCCAGTGGAGAGTTTTAATTTTTTACCTCAGTAAGTCTCTCTGCAACCTATAAATATCCCTTCTCCCTTGGGTTCTGAGATCCACTTTCTCCTTGTTTTACTAGCTTGCTGGAAGTTCCATCTTGGTCTCCTCTTCTAGAATGATGTTCTTCCTATATTAATAACTTGCATTCTGACATTTCCTAAAATCAATCCCTGACTCTTTTGTCTCCTTATTTTGACCTCATTCTGGGATCTTCTAAGTTCCCTAATGGCATCCGTATCTATGATTGAAGCCAGACCTCACCTGGGGTCTCTAGACACAGGTTTTAAACTTGAATTACAGACCCAGGAAATCTCTTCTTGGATTTCTTGTCTTTCCTACCCTCCTCCACCTCCCCCAAATATATTTCATCTTTATTACTCACAAACCTAATTAATGGCACAATCATCCACCCATGAGCTAGTCTGGTAATGGCTGAAAGCTTAGAGATGGTGATGACTTGGCTTGGCTTGCCCTTCTCTATGGTTTATTCATGAGGCCACAATAGGAAATGCAAAGGATACAAGTGATAGGCATGGCTCCCAATTCATTCCTTGTTTTCATGAGAAGGAATGCTCAAAATTTGGTATTCTTTTTTTTTGGCCACACCACACAGCATGTGGGATCTTAGTTCCCTGACCAGGGATCTAACCCATGCCCCCTGCAGTGGAAACATGGAGTCTTAACCACTGGATCGCCAGGGAAGCTCCAAAATTTGGTATTCTTGACCACCCACAGAGAAAGAGAGGCCTGCCAGGTCAGAGGAAATACAGAACTTTGGGCATACTTGCTCTTTATCTGTTGCTACATCAGCACTTTGAAGCAAATTATCATACAAGGCTCGGCCTTCAGGCCTTGGCATTCTTAATGTGCCTGCACTGTGCGCAATCTTCATTGATCTCTGCCTCTGCTCTCAGACCCTAAGAGTTTTCTGTTTATGTCCTTTTAGAAGGTATCTGTGGACAAGGCTGGTCATGGCCCATCACAACCCAGTTACCCAAGTCAGAAAATTTGGAGTTACCCTTGCTGTCTCCCTCTCCCTCACCTCCTGTATTCAACTAATGAATAAGTCTAGCCATTTTATTCATAAATGTCTTTTGTCTGTCTATTTCTCCTTATTTATTGTGCTATTGCCACCATCATCTCTTAAATGAGATACTGCAAAATCTCCAGCCTGGTCTGTACCCTCAATCCTTGCCCTCTCTCCATCCATTTTCCAATCTACTGTCAACATTAGCCTCCTACACTGTAAATATAAAACTGCCTCACTCCTTCTCAAAAAACCTTCAAGGATGCCTTTCCACATTCAGGATAAACTCCAACCTCCAGAACACAGCAGCAGATCCTATATAAGCTAGGTCCCCTTGAGCTTTGAGATCTCCCTTGTCATTTATTTTTCTTCTCCTCTTCCGCCAAGGGCTTTCCAACTCCTCAAGCATGTACTCTTTCCTTAAGCCTCCATGCCTTCTGATAGGTGTGGAGTGCTGTCCCTTCCACTCCCACCTTCACTACTCCCCTCTTCACCGTGATGTTTACTTGTCTGACAAAACTCATTTCAGGTCTACTCACATACCCCATCTGCAAATCTCGGATTCCATTTTCAGAACATAACAACTCCAACCACTTCTCATACTAGTTCAAGTCACCATGACCTTTCAAATAGATTCCTGCAGTCTCCATCTAACTAGTCTGTCAACTTCTACCATTGTTCACCCCATGCTGAATTCCTCTACACAGCCACCAGAGGGACACTTGAAATCCTATGTTAGATCATATTATTCCTTTGCTTACAACTAACCCATAAGCAGACTCACTCAGAGGAGAAGGAAAAATTCTCAAATGGCCTTCATAGCCTACATGATCTGGTCTTCATTTACCTCTCTATCTCCTGTCACATGTTTCTCCCCTTCACAGGCAATAGTGGCTCCTTTGCTATTCCAACAATACTCTTCTACCTTAGGACGTGTTTCCTTTGCCCTCTCGCTCTGTGTGTGTGTGTGTGTGTGTGTGTGTGTGTAAATATATATATATATACACTATATATATATATATATATACATACACATATCTGATGTGTATATATATATATATATACACATATATATCTATGTAGATCCATATACACATACACACATATCTGATATATATATACATACACATATATATCTATATAGATCCATATATGCACATACACATACACATATCTGATGTATATATGCATACACATGTATATCTATATAGATCCATATACACATACACATATCTGATGTATATATATATATATATACATATATATCTATATAGATCCATATACACACATATACATATCTGTTGTATATATATACACATATATCTATATAGATCCATATACACACATACACGTATCTGATGTGTATATATACACATATATATCTATATAGATCCATAAACACACATACACATATCTGATGTATATATATACATATATATCTATATAGATCCATATATATGGCTCATTCCACCCGAATGCTATCTGATGAAAAACACTTCGTCTGACAACCCCAACTGAAAAAGTAACCTCCCTTCAATATTCCTCATCTTCTTATCTGACATTTTTTTTCATAGCATCATCCAATGTATCCTATATTTTATTTTTTCTGCTCTACCCCAATAAAATATAATCTCCAGGAGAAGCGACCTTCATTTTATTGCCCACTGCTGTATCCCCAAAACAGGGGATAATGAGTAGATGAATCTACTATCTTTCATTTTGTGTCCTCCTCTCATTATAGATTCTAAGTAAAAATTTATTATCACTTTTTTATGATTCTAAAGACAGTTTGCTCCCAATTTTGAGATATTTGGAAACAAAGGACATCACTTTCCATACATTACTGTTACCCAGTAACTTATAAGTATATGTTCATTCAATTGTTTGTTCACTTCAAAGAGCTCACATTTCAGGTGGATGCCATGTTGGGAGACCATTAACACCTTACAGAGTAGAGGCAATCCTTAAGTATCACATATGCTTTTATTTTCTTGCCTACACCAGTTCCAATTTAAAGATAACCCCAGGTAACATAAATAAGACAGTTTAAACATACTAGGTGTTTTGGTTACCTAGCATTTCCCTAACAAAGCACCACAAACTGGGTGGCTTAAATTAACATAAATTTATTCTGTCTCAGTTCTGGACACTAAAAGTCTGAAATCAAGATGTTGACAGTATCATGCTTCCTCCAAAACCACTAGAGGAGAATCTTCCTTGTCTCTTCCAGCCTCTGGTAACCCCAGGTGTTCCTCAGGTTATAGCAGCATAACTCCAATCTTTAGCCCTGTCTTCATGGCCATCTTCCCTCTGTGTCTGTTTTTCCTCCTCTTATAAGGACACCAGTCATATTGTATTAAGGGCCCACCCTACTCCAGCATGATCTCTCTTTAACTAGTTACATCTGCAACAATCCTATTTCCGAATAAGATCACATTTTGAGGTACTGGGATTCAGGATATCAACATATTATTTGGGGGAATACAATTCCACCCAGGAAATAAAACCTCGTATATTTCCCACCATTGAGGCTGCTCCTTTATTAATTTCACACACATTTATTCAGCAGTTCTTTTTTGATAGACGCAATGCTAGATTCTGAGTGATAAAAATTAATTAGATCTAGTTCTTACCTGAAAGAACATATAGAAACAAACACTTAAAATACTGTATTTCGATGTGATACTTGTGGTATGACCAGAGTGCCCTGGGGGCGTAGATTAGTGTGTGATTAATTCAGCCTGTGAGACCAGGCTAGCCATTACAAAGAAGATTTTCTGGATTTAATATTAATTGAAGTATAAGAGCTAAGCAGGCAGGGCTTCCCTGGTGGCACAGTGGTTGAGAGTCCGCCTGCCAATGCAGGGGACACGGGTTCGTGCCCTGGTCCTGGAAGATCCCACATGCCGCGGAGCAGCTGGGCCCGTGAGCCATGGCCGCTGAGCCTGCGCCTCTGGAACCTGTGCTCCGCAAAGGGAGAGGCCACAACAGTGAGAGACCAGTGTACCGCAAAAAAAAAAAAAAAAGAGCTAAGCAGGCAGAAAGATCAGAGGAGGCATTCCAAATATGAGTTTATTCAACACACATATATTGAGCACCCACTGTGTGCTAAACATAAGAGTTAGGTGCTGGCATACAGATATAATTTGTGTTAGTTTTTGGAGATAGAGACATTAAATGTTCCTGTTTTATGAAATATTAATTTAGTCGGGAATACAGAAAAGTCAACAAATAACCATAATGGAATGTGATAGGTACTATGACGGAGCTATAAAGGAATAGACGAAGACAAATAATTAGGCTTGAATACCATGTTAAATGCCTTGGCAATATCATGCAGACTACTTATACAGGGGAGCGATATGATTAGACATTTTGCTAAAAAGAAAAAAAGACGCCTACAGAGCATTTTATTGCCAAATGAAGAATACTTCAGACAGTGCAGTATCTATCTTTTTTTCAAGCCCAGATTTTTATATATCTATATCCATATTCTCTTTGCTAGATGTTGCTTGGATGTTGTGTTTTTTATCCCTATCCATAAATTAGCCCCCAGGGTCTAAAACAAACAGATGATAAGAAAGGAATAAAAGGAGGGCCAAGTTTCTCTCTTTCTCTTCAGCATCAAGCTATTAAAAAGAAAAAAAAATTGAAAGGGAAAAATAAAAAATTCTTTGGTAATATAAACTTGAATTTAAAGTTTTTCTATGCATTATACAAAATGTAATCTTTTAAATCACTGGATTCTGTAGTAAGAAAGGATTTGGGAAAACTCCTCATTTACCAGAGTTCAGTTTTTTCTAAAGACAACGTTTTCTCATGATTCCTTTTGTTTTAAGGGGATCTCAGAAATAATAGTTTTACATAAATGGCCATATGCGAAAATTATATGGAATAAATTTATGTATACATATGAGTATACATGTTATAACTTTATCTTTTTAAATACATACAAATGAAATTCTATAATACATTGATGTCTGGAAGCCACCCTAAACAAAAGGCAGAGAGAATTTTGCTAAAATTGTTAAGCATAAGCATAAAACCCTGTCTTTGAGGAAAAACTTTTCTTCTACCCTCTTACGTTGAGTTTTGGGAGGCCTGCAAATTAAATTGACAGAAGACAGATTAGCAAGAAAAATGACAGATTTTAACCACCTATGTACATAAGAGAGTTCACCAAAAAATGTGACTCAAAGTGGTGGTTAGAATTTAGAACATATAGGTGAAGGGAATGGGGAGAAGAACACATGGGAAAACAAGTAAATTCTTAGAAGGGGAGGTGGGGCATAGAGAAAGGCACTTATGGGAAAACAAATGAGTTTTTGGTAAGATAAATGAGTCCTTTGGAGAACAGACAGGAGTTATGATAGCTTTTTGACAGTGTCTTTTAGGTGTGCTGCTGACTTATTGTTTGTCTCAGGTGATAAGAATCAACTGTCCCTTGTGGCTCCCTGGAGGGAATTTATAACAATTGAGTTCTTTTGGGAGGCTCTACTTTTAGGCAAATAAGGGATTTCAGGAACTCTAATGCCTTCAACTCACAATAATTATTATGCCACAGTAGCATATTCTTCAACCAGATAAGGGAAAGGCGGGTACAGGTTCTCAAGGAATAGTAGAGATAATAGGATTCTCTCTGTGCTGAGCACACTAAGGCTAAAAAGAATAATCTTTCTGTGTTCTCACTTTGTAACTGGGTGGCTACCACATCCAGTGGAGTGTTTAAGGATAGATAGATTTCACCTCCAAGTTTTGTCTTTGCCCCTCTCCCTCTTTATTTCTCTTTGCTTTTTATGGGGAAGAATGATAAACAGCTTAAATTAGCCAAAATCCTCTTTGCTGAGTTATTTTCTAACTACCCTTGCAGTTAAAAAAAAAATCTACTCCTGCCAGTTAAGGAATTTTAATCAGGACTCTGGAATCCAAACACAATATAGCACTGTGTGTGATTAAAAACTGAGGAGACCCAGGAGCATCCAGGGTGTCCACAGTGAGCTGGTCTACGAGGTCAGGGAGAGTGACAGAATACCTGGAGAGAGCTGCCAGTGCTTCTGGGCAGGAGGGGGAGGAGGCTTCAGACACGGTGGCCCACAGCTTGGGGGAGTGGGGAGGGTGACGGTGCCAGCGCAATCCAATCATTATCTCTCCTCCTCACAGGCTGATTTTGATACCACTACCATCAAACATTCTTTTCAATTATCTGTGCTAAATATAGGCAATGCAAATCAACCTGAAGGGATTTTTCTATAAAAATATTAAAAATGCATTTCTCTTTCTTAAATGGACCAATGCCATCTTGCTCTCTGTATTCCTATCGTAAATTCTGTAATTGTAGCTTCTTTTCACTTCCCTTCTTTTCTATTTTTACTCACTTTTATGTACAGATGAGAGGTTTTAAAGGCATTCTCATTTGCTGAATATAAAAACTGAAGTGTAACTGAAATTCTTAGAAGAGCAACCTATGTCTCTCACTCAACCATCACCTTCTACATTGTTTGTGATTACTGGGCTTGAACTTAACAAAAGGCTTCGTTAGAAACCAAGGGCAAGATCCCACCTTTTTGAAGGAATCTATTAAACAAAACCAAACCCATGAGATTTGGGAGAAAAAAAAAATAACAAAGAAATATCTGACCCATTTTTAGCATGCTAAAATAAACCACCAGCACCATCTATCAGGAGATTTCAGACAATGACAATAGCACAAAGACTTCATCCAAACGGAAAGGTGATTTGAGTAGAATTGTTGGTATGCCTCACAGTCTTTAATTTGTTCATTAATTTAATTAATTCATTAATTATTGTTCCGTTCAAACTCAAAACTCATTTCTTGTATACAAAACATTCAAAATACATGTGCATGTCTGAACCTATGTATATGAGTGTGTGAGTATACATCTACACACTGTAAAGTGCAGCAAACACAAACACACACATACACAATAAAGTCACGTTAAGGTGAGTCTAAAAACATATATTATAAAGACTTTTTCACATGTTAGATATGGGCTTTTAGATTTCTAATGGCAACAAAGAAGCTATGATCAGTTATAAGATTCACAGTGGCCAAAGATTTATGAACCTATTTCAGTTAAAATATTATCTCTATTTTGAACAAATAACTTTATAGAGCCTATGACTAATAAGAGTTATACTCTGATTGTATTATCCAGAATATCCAGCAAGTTTTTGTGTACTATCATTGAAATAGCAAAGCAGGGATAAAAGTTAACATAAGAATTACTGAGGGTAAACGTGGATGTCCTGGCTGTTATCACAAATTCTAAAACTCTGATGATTGCAGTCTTCATATGAATTCTTTCCAGAAAATAAGTTTTTGCAAAAAGAGAGTGTATAACACACACATATAATTCTTTAATTTGTAATCTGGATTAAAAATAAAAAGAATGGGAGGTTTTTTGTTTCGTTTTGTTTTTACAAGTAAAACTTTTTGGCATTATTGGTAATACACTTCTACCTTTCTCAGCAATTTCCTTTAAATGTTCAATTTACATTTATCCAATCAAAGAAGACACAGCATGAGTGACTTTATAAAAATGATCCTTCATCCAGTCCCTTATGTTATCCTGGCCCATGTCAGTGTTTTGAAGGTATGATTTTAGATAACAAGAAGTAAGTGAAAACTCTGAAACCCAAGCAAAAACATTTTATTCGCTTTGCATATGAGCTTCCTCTAGTCATAACTACTCCCAGCATTTGGAGAAGAGGTGCAAGTTAGGACTACAGTCCAAAGAGTTATACTCTTAGTATAAATACCCGTAGCTGATGCAACATCTATTGTAGAGGCTGGTTAGAATCAGCGCTATTAGTTTTAAAGAAAGATCAAAACACCGTCTTTATTGTCTTGTTTTGGTTCTATATTAAAAGTGAGGTATTTTATTCGGCAATTTTCCATCTAGTTGTGACACAACAGGACTCATGATTGGTGATGGTGGATGATTGAGCTGTTTTTGAGATAAGGACTGCTTAGTGGAAGAGTTGTGAAGCAAAGCAGCCAGTAAAACTATCTACAAAGAATAATTGACAGTGATGACAGAGCTATAAGCACAGCAGGAAACGTTTTTAGCTCCCTTTCCTGTCATGGGAGTGCACTTTCCTCTGCATTAGCAAGGGTTGGGTCAACACCTGCAATACAGTGCATTTTAAATCTCAAATGGAAGCTCACCCTGCTCAAGAAAAAAGGTACTATCAGATTTGCCTTTAGCTTAGTGCAGCCCTTGTGATTGTGTGACCACTTAACAAAATATGGGGCTGGGCATCACAAGAAGAAAATAGCCAAATTATGACAAATTCATAGCATCTGGTAATCCCAACCTGTTTACATGTAGATATAAAATGATCTAATCCAAATGACAGAATCTTACTTCTCCCTCAACCACAAACATAGAAAAAGTGCTCAGTGGGCACATTTTATTCCTAAATCCTAATTTCAGTTTCGTATCCACCATCACATTTCCAAGTTATTATTGAAAAGAAGTGGAGAAGAGAATGGGAGTACAGGAGAAGTCCTGGCTTGAGCCTGGGCTACTGGTATTCTTGGGCAAAATTGGAAACTTGAAGAGAAGCCTAATTTTATGAGACTAAAATTTTCCAGGGAAATAACTCAGGCTGAGAGACACTAACAAATCCCTTTTCTTTGGAGGGCAAGAGGAAAGACAGTCAGTCATTAAGATGGCCCCCATGGATATGTAGCTAAGTGGAGTATCTCATAAATAAAAACCAAAACTTCTGCTTTGCTAAGAACTCAATTAGGCACAGACAGACCAGCATGGGACATAAGAATTCCCTGGAGTGATTTTATGTGTTACTACCTCAAACAGGTTTAAAACGGTTTTGCATTCAGTGTACAGTTAACAGGGGCAGAGAGAAATTGATTTGCTCTTTAATATTGTTTAAAAACCAGTTTCACTTATCATTTCATTTCCATGGTCTGGATCAGACCTGGCATTGTGGAAATAGTTTACAAACCACCTCCTTTTTCTTTTGCACTTGTTCTTCTTTAGCCTCTTGTGATTTTTCAAAGCTTCTTGGGAGGCACATTAAGCCATTTATGACTTAGATAATAAAAGCAGAAAATTAGTCTCAGTAAACAGCACCAGGCCATGTATTCGTATGTTTAGGTTTTCAGTTAACTGTGACCACTGGCTTTCAACTAGCCAAGTATGTAACCTTGCAAAATGAATCAACAGAAATAGACCTGTGTTAGCAGGGAGTTGCTGCTGTTGTTGTACTGTGATGCCGCTTGGTTTATTTTTGTCAAATTCCAGCCAATGGTCTAGTCCATTTCACAGGGAGTAAGCATCATAATATAACAGTGATGTTTCCTCTCGATTACATATAGGTAGCAGAGCTATGCTCTGGCTGGCCTACTCTTTTCTCAGACTCTTCACCAGGACAAAAGTAATACCTTCTCTATACCCTCTATCTTAGAGCAACATTTCAAGATGAGAGACCAGTTAGTCCCCAACTTTGCCTAAGAACACTACACAGTGCTAGGGGATATCCTATTCTGTTTCCCCATGTTTATGTGAGTTTCTCCCTCCAGCTTCTCTCTCCTTCTCTTAGTTCCTCCTCTCCACAGAAAAAGGATTGACTGATTTGATTGGTGAGATGACGAGGCTCTGGTGCCCATTGTTCCACTGGTCCATGTTCCTCCATTGCTTAGTGGCCCAGGCCCAGGCCCTGGGCCTCACTCTCTGTCCCTGCTCTCAGGGGGCAGTGGGTATGAGACTGTGATTTCCCATTGCAGCTTATCTGTGTAAACAGCCTGCATACCCTGTATTCCTAAAAGGAGTTTTCTAAGATCAGAACTCAGGCAATAGCTATTAGGAAGTCTGTGCACAGTCACACACCCAAGCTGTGTTTTCTAACCCACCTCCACTGATGATTAAGCTGACATTTTAGTCTATATTTATCAAGCTCCTGTATCTGTTTTTCAACTGACTCTACACTTGAGGGGGAGGGGGACTGTGTACTACATTGGCCCTAGTTAAACTCCCAACTCACAGGTCTGCCACCTCCAAAGCTCCAGGGCAGTGTCCCTAGAGAAGGCAATGGACCCGGCGGGTTCCCAGGACCTCACACAGGGAGGCCATGGCAGGAGAAAAGGTAAGAAATTGTGGATGGCATTTGGCAGCTCATTGAAAATGTTTATGAGAACGTGAGAGACATTCCTTGGAGGCTCATAGAAAAACTCAGATAAAATTCAGGAGGAGGTGTGGTGAAATTGCAAGATGTGGGATGAAAACATTCAAGCCATTATTATATTTGGGATCTCAGACTAGTGAAACTTGGGGAAATTTAGGTTACCTTTGCGTATATCAAGTAAGTTGTTATAAGCAACTTATTTGTTCAAATGACTCTTTTGGTTTATGTCATTTAATTATAAGAATATGTCTGTGAGGTAGACAAGATAACCACAATTTCCCTATTTCACATGTACAAAACTGAGGCACAGTAGGTTATGAAATTAACCTATGTTGTATAGCTGGCAAGGAATGGGAAAGAATTTTAAAATATATATTTTCTCTAATTTCTAGACAGATTTAGTAATACATCACTTAGGATTTCTCAAGACTACAAATTCTCCACCACAGAAATATTTGTACAGAATTTTGCAGGAATACAAATTTACTTAGACATAACTGGATTCAAAAATAGAGAAATAGTTTAGGGCTTAGTAATTGGGATGGGAAGATTTTAAGATGGCCCCCAGTGATCCCTGCCTCCTGGTATTCACACCTTTGTATAATCATCTCCCTTATGAATGTGGATAGCACCTGTAACATACCTTTAGCCAACAGAATATGGCAAAAGTGATGGATGTCACTACCATTATTATATTACATAGGGCTATAGTTTCCGTCTTCTAGCAGACTCTCACTATTGGCTCTGTCTCTTGCTGGCTTTGATGAAACAAACTGCCTTGTGAAAAGGCCTACATAGCAAGGAACTGAGGGAAGCCTCCAGCCAACAGCCAGCAAAGAATTGAATCTTGTCAACAACTATGTGAACTTAGAAGTAGATCCTTCCTCAGTCCAGCCTCAGGTGAAACCCCATTCCTATTGGACACCTTGATTGCAGCTTTGAGAGACCCTAAAGCAGAGGCCTCAGCAAATCCATGCCCTGATTCCTGACTACAGAAACCATTAGGAAATAAATATGTGTTATTTTAAGCTGCTAACTTTGTGATAATTGATTATGCAGCACTAGTAACTAAAGTAGTAATTGATCCATTTTATTTTCAATAGAACAAGAATGCTACTGTAGGTAAAATGCTAACAACACACCTAACAATTATGTTTGCTGTCATCACCCTGTTTTATATGCTACCCTAACTTGTACCAGATAATAGGATATATACTTGTACCTGATGATCTTGTGCAGCAGACGTAGTCATCTTATTGTGTTATCTCTTACCTCCCTGGCAGAGTTTAATGCTCAGTTGTCCACTACCAGGCACTGCAAGGCCAAAATCATTTATTATAGAATGCTTAAGAATGTTTCTGTATTAACAAGTCCTTGTGACATAAACATTAATGGAAAGCATAACTCAGTCTCAAAGTACCTTATGGAATATTTATCATGAATGGCTTTACCAAGGCCTGGAAACAGTTAATCAGAATTCCCCTCTGATGATGTATGCAGCTCAGAACTACTGTGACAGATGAAGGAAGGGAGGAAAGAAGAAAAAAGATAGCAGCCCCCTTCTATTGTTCCCAGGCAGCCTTTCATTTAGGGCATCTATTTTATTAAGTGTCTTTTATTCCTTCTGTTTCCATGCAAGAAGTGGAAATGAGAAAGAATTGGCTTAATCATTTTTCTGAGAAATCAGCTAAATTCTAATGTTGTTTGATCACATCCAGTTGCAAAAATGTCAAGTGCATTTCCATTTAGAGTGCTTGCTTAAACAGCCGTGCAAAATGGGGAACACCCGAAAATCAGCATATATCATGGGAGTTTTGATTTTTTTTTCAGTACACACTTGCATTAATCCACTCTATTACTCTTGAAAATAATGCATTTTTCCAGCACATCATTCCTTAAATGAGAGTGATCCATCACCACTGGAGATTCACCAGTGAGGTACATTAATAAAAGCAGACAGCTTCAGTCGTGTTTTCTTTGGGAAGGTTTGCTTCTCCTGAGTACATTTGGTTGCTTATGCCAAAAATCCAACCCAGATGTTCCTACAACTTCTATTTTCCTTGCTAGGACATTTCCCCAGATAATAGTCTTTCACAACTCTCATTCTACTCTTCATTAAGGACCTGTTCATCTCAAAATATTCTATGTGACATAGTGGGATGGGATTTTTCTCCCCTCTTCTGAAAACTGAAGAATTAAAAGGTGTTATACTAGACATCCATTCTCTGATTAACTCAGAACTCTTATGTGATTAAAACACACACACATTCAGTCACTCATTTGAGTAATAATCAGTGAGGCTCAGACGTGGAGTTCAAACAAATTTCACATTTTTATCACATATTTTTCAAATCTTAAATGTTTCTGGATCATTTGCTTCTTGCAAATGGAAAATAATGTGTTAGATGGGAGCACTGAATCTTGAAATTTGGGTATTTAATTAGATTAAGAATTAGCTAAGTGATGTTCTATTGAATGAAATTATATGGTATTTTTTGTCCTAATCAAAACCCATTTTTTTAAAATTCCAAAATGTCTATAAGTACATTACATGTTTGGGTAGCACTACTGACTACGTGCAGTTTAATCTCTAAACCCCACTACTGTATTTTATAATCTAGACTTTCCATAGGGTAGGGTGAACTCTCCAGCATAGCTATATTTTAACTTTAATGAAAAGATTATTTCATCATCTCATATTCATCCTGACAATTCCATACTTCAGCTATATATAATGATTGAAACAAGTGTCTGTGCTTGTAGTGTTGCATCAAATATTTAATCACCTCAATAACACTGAAAATAAATATGTCGTAATCTATATATCATCAAATAATCAGCGCTCAACTATATGTTTATGACATTTAGAGAAATATAAAAATATAACAATAAGATACATAGAAACTCCCTAGAGCAGATCAGCTTTTCTTGTTATGCTCAGTAATAGATTCAAAGGAGCTCAATCAAGTAAAGCAAATTGATAAAATATGTGTTGATTAATCATAGCAATATAGTTATGTGTTAGATGCATGGGGCCATGCATCATTTGAAACATAATTTACAAAAATTCTCAGTAGAAATAGTGTTGAGTATCTAATTGCATGAAGTTGCCAAAAGATGCAAAGGGATTTATTTTTATTTTTTCTTCCAGTTTTATTGAGATGTAATTGTCATACAGCACTGTATAAGTTTAAGGTGCACAGCATAATGATTTGTTTTATGTACAGCATAAAATGATTGGCATAATAAGTTTAGTGAACATCCATCATCGCATATAGTTAAAAAATAAAAGAAAAAAAATTTTTTCTTTGTGAAAAGAACTCAGAATCTACTCTCTTAACAACTTTCATATGTAACATACAACTGTGTTAATTATATTTATTATATTGAATGTTACATCCCTAGTACTTATTTATCTTATAACTGGAAGTTTGTGCCTTTTGACTGCCTTCATTCAGTTCCCCCTCCACCTACCCCTTACCTCTGGTAACCACAAATCTGATCTCTTTTTCTATGAGTTTGTATGTTTGCTTGTTTGTTTGTTTTTGAAGTATAATTGACCTATAACACCATGGTAGTTCCTGGTACACAACATAGTGATTTGATATTTCTATACATTACAAAATGATCACCACAATTAGTCTAGTTGCTATTTGTTTTATTATTTGTTAATAATATTACATTATTATTAGCTATATTCCCTTCACTGAACATTTCGTCCCTGTGACTCATTTATTTTGCATTTGGAAGTTTATTCCTTTTCATCTCCCTCAGCTATTTCACTCATCCTCTCCAAGAGACAGGAAGTGTTTTCAAAGAGAAGAGAATTACCATAATACTCAGATTTAAGTTCAGGAAGAGTCACATGTCCTTATATTGGGCTGGCCATGAAGTTCAGGTTTTTCTGTATGATGTTACAGAAAAATCCAAACAAACTTTTTGGCCAACCAATGTGAAGAAAAACTGACCTAAAGAAAGAAAGAATACATTCAAATCAATTGAGGAAGTCAACACAAAAAAAAGAATACTAAAGAAATGAATTGGAATGTTCAAAGGCAAACACCTAGTATGAAAAAAGAACAGGTTTGAAAAAAAGGAGGTGCTTGGGAACAAATAAATTTACTTGCTTGATTTTTTCCTTACAGTTTCCTGAGGTTGGATGTGAATTTCATTGTGCCCCAGGGCACCGGAGTTCAAATTAGTATTACTAATTTTTCATCACCAAGTGGAGTTAGTATCTAGAAAGTCACAACTGAGTGTCACTCCATCCAAACAACTAGAACAAGCTAGGTAAGCTACAAATGAAGGGTGTTAAAAAATCAGAGAATTGACTATGCAAAGAAACCAAAATGAACTAAAATCCTGAAAGTTATTAGCATTTGGACACCTGCTTTCACTGCTAACAAGGGGAGAAATGGAGAAATCTTCCAGAGATAAGGGTAAGACATGTAGAAATCTGAACAACCTTTAATGAACTTTCACAGCAGAATGTAGATCAGTATAATGGGTGAGAATCATAGGGCACCTCAGCCACAGAGTAAGCCTGTACCCACCTGCCCAGTCTTTCCCCAAGTATTCACATAATAAGGTACACTGCAGCCCAGAGACAGAGCAGCAAAGTTGAGAGAGATACCCCTCAAGGTACCTGGGCCTTCCGAAGGAAAAGCAGCTATATACTGAAAGCTGGGTCTAGGGAGGGAGTAATCAGAGAAATTCATAAAAATTTTCTGGGCTTTTGCCACTGTACTGCAGCAGCATGCCAAAGGCTGGGGCAGAGCAGGAGAACAGAGAGAAATCCCTGTGGGAAACTCTGGCGCTTCACCAAGTGTACTGCAGCAGTACAGAAGCCTATGGACTGGGCTGCAGGACAGAGAGAGACCTCCCAAGTAGCAGGACCGGAGAGCAAAGAGAACTCCCAAATGGCCCAGAAAGCTGGAAGATGGATGTTCATGAAAAAGAGGTTAGCAGACTCTTGCCAGTGCCCAGGTCCCAAGACTCGCTAAAGGGAAACATTTTAAGTCAGTTCTTCAAAGTATTTTAAATCAGTGATTAACTGAATTTAACTAAAGCTTCAAGAAAACTCAGACGGAGGTCAAATATATATTAGGCTGATTTAGTCCTCATCACTAATGGCTGATATAAGAAGGGCACACCTTTATGGAGATAAATATTATTTTCTTTGGTTGCTTATGTACAAATTCTGTCATAAAAAGCAATAATAATAATAAACAAAAAGAAATAAGGTATATGACCTTTGATGAAGAGAGGAAATAATGGAAACAGAACTAGAATTAGCCACAATGCTGGAATTATCTATCAGACAGTGACTTTTAAATAACTGGGAAAAATATGCCTAGTGAAAAAGGTAGACAACATGCATGTACAGATGATGGATTTTAGCAGAAAGGTAGACACTATAAAAATGAAGAAAATGAAAAATACAATATCAGAAATCTTTTTTTCTATGAGATTAACAGAAGACAGGACACAACAGAAGGAAGAATCAATGAGTTTGAAGACCTGTCAACAGAAATTATACAAAGTGTAACCCAAAGAGGAAAAAAAAGGTGCAGAACACCTGAGGTCTGTGGAACAATATCAAATGGTAAGACAATATATGTGTAATTGAGGTCCCAGAAAATGAGCACATAGAAAGTGGGCCAGAAGAACTATTTGAAGAGATAATTTGCTGGGATTTTTTCCAAATTGATAAACCATATTAACCTATAGACTGAGAAAGCTCAACAAACCTCATGCAGAGTAAATGCAAAGAAAACCATAACTGGTTTCATCATACACAAACTGATGAGAACCAAATATATAGAAACAGCTAAAGAAAAATGAATCATTACATAGAGATATATTGGTAGCTGACTTCCCATCAGAAACAATGAGAACCAAATACAATTGAACAACATCTTTAAAGTGCTGAAAGAAAAACAAAAAAGAACCATCAAATGAAATTCCATATTGAGTGAAAATATGCTTCAAATATGAGGGCAAAAGAAAGACATTTTCAGACAAGCAGAAGCCAAGCGAATTGATTGCTAGCAGACCTGTACTGGGTGAAATGTTAAGAGATCTTCTTCAGGAATTGATACCATAGAGAAGTCAGATATGCAGAAACCATTAAGGGGACCAGATAGGGTAAAAGTATGGGTAATTATAAAACATCTTTTTACTTTATTTACATACAAATTTATTTTTAAATGTTTTAAAAAGAATACTGACTTATTAAAGCAATATGTTTTTAGCATATACAGAAATAAAATATATTACAATAAGCGTGGAATTATACCATTGTACTTTTAAACATTGTAATGAAGTAGTATAGATAGGAACAAATATGAAGATGATAGACAAGCTCAACCACAATATACTAAATTAAAATGAGCTAATCACTCCACATAAAAGGCAGATATTGTTAAACTGGATTTTAAAAAATGGATTCGATTATATGCTGTTCCAAGAAACACAGTTTATATATTAATAAAGATATTGAGAGTAAAACCATGAAAAGATACACCATGCAAATGCTAAGCACAAGGAAACTGCCATGGCTATATTAACACGACGGTGATTTTCACTAGAACTAAAGACATAATGATAAAAGAGGAAATTCATTAAGAAGACCTAGCAAGTTTAACTTTATAACTACATAAAAACAAAACTTTCAAGTATATGAAGTACAACTTAAACACTAAAAGAAGAAATAGACAAAATTCACACACAGTTGGATATTTTAAGAACCTTATCTCAGTGGTTGAAAGGACAAGTAGACAAAAATATAGGTATCATGGTGGAAGACTTGAACAAGAGTATCAACTTAGTTGACCCAGTTGATATTTGTAGAACTCTATACCCAACAGCTATAGACACACACATTTTTGGTAAGCATACATAGAATATTCACCAAGAAAGACAATAAGCTGGGTGCAAAAAACAAGTCTCAATAAACTTCAAAAGATTGATATAACAATACAGAATAGTGTTTCTGACCCCGATAATGTTAACTAGAAATTAGTAACAATAACATATCAAAAACATCACAAAATATTTGGAAATAAAAACACAAATGACCCATGATCAAGATACAGAACTGGATCAGTCTGGTAAACTTTCAGATGCCATCAGGAAACAAGAGTGTGGGTATATAGCTATAGAGCTATAGCTTTAAAAGCACAAGGAGGGGGCTTCCCTGGTGGCGCAGTGGTTGAGAGTCCGCCTGCCGATGCAGGGGACACGGGTTCGTGCCCCGGTCCGGGAAGATCCCACATGCCGCGGAGCGGCTGGGCCCGTGAGCCATGGCCGCTGAGCCTGCGGATCTGGAGCCTGTGCTCCGCAACGGGAGAGGCCACAGCAGTGAGAGGCCCGTGTACCGCAAAAAAAAAAAAAAAAAAAAGCACAAGGAAATGATTATTCCTTCTAATGTGAAACAGAAATCTTCTTATATGTTTCATGATCACTGACAGTTAATTCCTACTTTTTGGAGTCTTGATCAACTATGTCATTCATTTCTGTCTGAAATATATGGGATATTCTTTTTTACAATTTCTCCCCACTGCTCCCATTTTATTCTTCATCCCCAGAAAATAGTTTATAGCGATACCAGAATAGTATGGGCAGCAGCTGGTAAATACATTTAGTTCCCCCAGGAGTCCACAGTGCTATAGTTATCATTTTAACAACAGAATGTTTGTAAGGGAAGGTTAGGTGTCAGTAATGAATGTTGTTAATTAATCAACTCATGATCACAGTTGTAATTTAAATAATACAATGTTGGTATAGTTAAAAAATAAGTTCTCTAGTATTCAAAATCTTACAATAAAGCAAGGCAAACAAATGTAAAGAATGAGATATTATGCAAAAATGGAACATAAAACCCATAATGATTGTTCAATAAGGGCAGCTGCATAAAACTAACGTGCATAAAACTATTTTACTTTGATCTTTCATAAGAAGACTTGATGGAAATTGGTAAAGTATACAAAAATCAAAAGATTTTACATCTGATTATAATACCTGCATCTATAGAATAATATCTGATCACAATTCTTTTCTGTTAAATTACTAGTAAGTATTGGGCCAATTTTGCATATGTAACTAAATTTTCTCCTTTATTTGGAAGTCGTTTTTGCTCTTCAGATTATTTCTATAATCAAAGTAACCTTGTTCTATTTTATAAAAGTAATGTATGGATATTATTAAATATATCATATATAGAAATGTCTAAACTGAAGAAATGTATAAAGGAGAAAATGAAGTTGCACCTTAAATCACCCTAGAGATCATCACTGTTCAATAGTCAGTAAATATCCATTCAGACTTGCTTATGTACATAAACAAAATTTGGAGATATGTATACATATATATGTGTCTGTGTATAAAACATTCATTAAATGTGCATATAATTATAAATACATATATACACCTATTATCCTGTAATCTTATTTATTCACATAATTATGCAAAGCAGTTATATTTCAAAATGTACTATAGGTAATAAAAATCCAACATATATAATAGCTGTATGCCAGGTATTTTTCTCAGCATTTGACATAAATTAACTCATTTTATCTTCATAATAATCAGTGTGTTAGATACAATTATTATCATTTACAGCTGAGAAAAATGAAGTACAAAGAGGTCAGGTAAATTGTCCCTGGTTACATCACTAAGATGTGGAATAACAGAGGACTTCATCCTCTTTTATAGTTGCCTGACAGCCCAACGTATAAATGCACCCGGTTTATTTAATTAATCCCATATGGATGAACATGTAAGCTACTTCTACTATTAAAACAGATGTCACAATAAGCAATCCTATACATATATATATGTATATTTGTCCAGTCATTTTCAAAGGATAATTTTGTAGGATAAATAGACTAGCTGGGTTCCAGGAGACTGGGGGTGGGGGTGGGGGGGAGATACACATATGTGTGTACATATATGCATGTACAGTTGCACCTTGATTACATGGTGGGGCTCACGGGCACCAACCCCAAGCAGGTGAATCCATGTATAAGATTACAGTCTGACCTCCATATTCAAGGTTCCTTTGTATCCATGGTTCCACATCTGAGGATTCAACCAGCAGTGGATAGTGCAGTACTATAGTATTTATTAAAAAATATCCACGTATAAGTGGACCCATGTAGTTCAAACCTGTGTTGTTCAAAGGTCAACTGTACATAGTAAAACAAATAGAAGAAAAACAGTTTTTGTTTCTTGAAAGATTATTGATAAGGGTACAAATGGAGAAATATAAACTTTGATGATGAATTTTCTATATGCATATAGATATGTTATACATGTGCGTATATATAGTCTTACAAATAGGTTTTATACACACACATATATCATGTAAGTATTGTGTATGTATCATGTGCATATTGCATATATATTTATGTAGGTATATACAAACATGAAATTGTATATCAAAGTGTATTTTTATCCATATATACCTTTACCAATAATCTTTGCAAAAAACCCACAAAATTGTGTTTCTTTTACTATTAGTAATATTATGTATCTTTTCATAAAGTTTATTAGCTATTTATTCTTTCTTTCCCAAGAATATTTGATCCTGTGTTTACTTCTACTCTGGGAGACTATTGTTTCACATTTGTGGCTGCAGTCGGGTAACTGCTTCTAGGCTACGCAGTGCTCTCAAAAGGAAAGCACATGTTCCTATAATTTATCTATAGTTAAAATAAAAGTGCCTGAGAGTTGGCCTCTGTGGGAAGAACACTTGCCTGGAATGCAGGAAAATAGATGCACAAGCCCCCATGTGTGATGCGCCTGCCTCTATTTGTAATGCAAAGTTTGTTAATAAGAGCCAGCTGTCTCTTATAGTGCCAGGGAGTTCCTACTCAGAACATGTTTACTAAAAGGCCCTCTCAAGCTGACAACCAACTGGGCAAGTATCCTCAAGCTGTTTTTAAATGAGAGAAAAGAAGGGAAAATGGGGTTAAAGATACATTTTATAGAACCCCTGCTGAACAACTTCAGGAAGCTTTCCAATAAATTTAAGGTGGTACTCAATAAATGAAAACAATTCTACTTAGAAATTGCATTTAAGTCCCTTAATAGCCTTCATTTTCCCTGCATTTGGACCATTTCATCAAACCAACTTCTAATCTGGTCATGATGCAGATCTCTTTACTTGTTCAAAATATCTATCAATTATTTATTTTTCAGTCATATGCCAAAGTGTTTAAAGATCATTTTTCTTAGATCTGAAAATGAATGGCTTGAAATGAATTTTTCAAAATGAAATATTACTCTTATCTAATGTGTGTGTATGTGTGTGTGTGTGTGTATGTATGTGTGAAAGCACTTTAAACAAAGAATAACATACAGTTTATGTGGAAAGGTTTAGGAAGCCAGTAAGGAACTCTATTATTCACAGAAGGAAAATTGTGGAAGAGAACTTAAGCAAGTTGTTTAATGTATGGATTATGATTTGGAATATCCTGAGAAACAGGACATAGTTGGAAGAAATCCTTTAGAGATTTCATGTGGTAAACCATGTCAGCTCAAGCAGTATATTATTTGAAAGTCACTAATTTTGAATAAACTACTGATTTCCAACCTATGGAAACTTTGCATAATTCTATGGATATACTGAGTTACTGCACAAAGTTAAATAAGATCCAAATGCAAATCAAAATGTAGTATAACAGAGATGTTGCTTTACATTTACAGGCTTCTTTAAAAATCAGTAACAAACAATGGTGGTTCAAAGGAAAATATTGTGAGTAAAAAAATACAAGTCATGAATAGATTTTATAAAATACCAGTATCCAGGACATGAAATTTTGAAATGTTCATTTTCAGTACGAAATGTTGAATGATACATTGTTGACAGCAGTAGCTCATAAGTGAGAAGGACATGGGTTCCAGCTTTGTGACCTATGGTAAGATACTTACATGGTGTTCTGAGTCTCAGTGTATCTCAGTGTCTTTATTTATAAAAGAAAGACAGTTCTTACCTCATGGTCTTCTGTGAGAATTTTTGTTTTTTTAATGAACGCATCGGTAGCTAGTGAGAGATTTTTCATTCATTACTTAGTCAAAGAATTAAACGATGCTATTCTATGTTGGCATGATTTTGAGAAATGAACATAGCACATTATATGCAGAAGTTCAAACTGAATCATATTGCCACACTGGAAGGAGAGTCGGCAATCTGAATCAACACAGGGAGCAATTCCATTTGTAGAATCCATAATAAATAAATCGAAAAATAATAAAAAGTATATGTGCAAGGTTGTTTCCTAAAATTTTCCTTATAGTAGCAAAAAACAATTCTAACACAGTAACAACACCCTTTGCCACGTAAAGCAGGACATGGTACATAATAATACTTATTTACATGGCTGATATAATTCTCTTACATTAGCAGTCAAATTAAACCTATTGAACTGCTATTTCTTAAGTTCTCAAGTTCTATTTGCCTAGCCCTTACTAGGGTGAGCTAATTACAAAGATGGAGGAAATTTTTTTTAAAAATCTGACTCCTCTCTTAGGTCTACCTATCCCCTTATAAAAAAAAATCTAAGCATTTCTCATATTTTAAAAATGTTGCAAAACACATTGGTCAGGTTGCAAAGAGTAGAAATTTATCTCTATAATTTTACTAAGGTTTCCTAACTCATTCTGTATTCAAAAGCATAGAAATTGATGCTAGGTCACTCTTGCATTTATTGACCCAATAAATGTTTATGGAGGGACTTCCCTGGTGGCCCAGTGGTAAAGAATCCGCCTTCCAATGCAGGGGACACGGGTTCAATCTGTGGTCAGGGAACTAAGATCCTACA
This sequence comes from Mesoplodon mirus, assembly GCF_964341445.2. Classification (NCBI taxonomy): domain Eukaryota; kingdom Metazoa; phylum Chordata; class Mammalia; order Artiodactyla; family Ziphiidae; genus Mesoplodon; species Mesoplodon mirus. The sequence continues at coordinate 18,813,194 of NC_138977.1, read as the reverse complement.
TGTCAAGGGGCAACTAAGCCCATGCGCCACAACTATGCGTGCTGCAATGCAGAGCCCACGCACTGCAACGAAAGATCCCGCGGGCCACAACTGAGACCAGACACAGACAAAAAATAAATAAATAAATAATAAATCTAAAAAAATATATTTATGGAATACCTACTCTGTGCCCGGAGTCAAAGCCTGAGTGTAAACAATGGCTGGATGTATCCATTGATTCTAAAACAAGAGTTATACTAATGATTAAAAGAACCTGGTCATGAAAGAAATAAATAATTGCATTACTTTTTCCCCCACTCATTGATATAGAGGAAGTAACTCAAAAAGTAAATAAAATTTGTATCCAATGATTGACATTTCTCTAAGCTTATTTAATGGTAATTTATTTTTCTTTTGCTATGTTGGCCTTTATTTGCAACTTACAAACTTTTGACTACTAGATCTGATTTGAATATTATGAAAAAGATTACAATAATAGCATTTCCATTACTCACATACAGAGTGGAGAGAAAGAAAATAGGAAAAGGATGAAACTATCATAGTATATGATGAATCCTAGATGAAATACTTTACATATATTGGAATCCCTTTCTAAGGGACGTTATGTATAATTTCAACATACAAGAAAAGCCATCTTACCTAATTGTGACTGAGCTAGAATTTGTAAACGCAGAGACAATGACTTCTTAGTAAATTTGTCACTTTCTTCGTACAATGCAGATTGTGAAGAGAAATGAACAATTACAGGAGACTCAGTTCAAGTTTGTTGAGTCTATTTAAATTCAGCAAATGTTTATTGAACACCCAATGAGTGTCAAATCTTGGTGCTGGAGTAATCGATTCATAATGGTTTGGATGGTTTTCAGTTAACAGAGTTTGCAGTATTTCTTTGCTGTATGTGTGGTTGGGTGGGGTTCTGAGATAATTAATGTATTAAAATCATATAAATTCCTGGAGGAATGATACAGAAAGATAAACAAATGTTATTCTCTCCACTCATAACTATCATTTCTTTTCAACAACCTATTTGTCAGAAAATTGTGCCTTAAAAACAAATATGGAAAACTCATAGTTGATAACAAATGTAAATGGAAATCAATCTGCAAATTATTTTGAAACTTTACAAAAATCTTGACAAATCAACATCTGCTCCTAGAAAGTTACTCAGACATGCTAATAAATAAAGAAAGATGAGGCTCATAAAACCATGAGGCTAAATGGGACTTCAGGATGTATCTTTATTTTTTGTCTTCCCAGGAGAACTATATCAAATCATTCACAGAAGATTTGGCTATTTTATTCATGCAAACCTCCAAAAAGGAGTTTTTCTTTTTTTTTCAAAGCTGTGACAGGAGATTCATTTATTCTCTAAAGTGATATTTATCGAATTCTATGGCAAGCCACTTAATATCTCCTCATATGGTCAAAACTCACTAAGCTTACCATTTAGCTGCCAATTTTTATTTTTTTATAATTGAATTTCTTTAGCACTTCTCACAGATTATTCTAAAATATTTCACAGCCTGTGCCTCTCTTCAGTATCCTCTTAAATCTACTCTTTAAAATTCTCCTGTAGTTTTTTTTTTTCTAATATGAACAAAGTCAAAGCATCTAGAATTTAACCAGTGTGTAGTCTTAGGAGATAAACTCTTATAGTAGCAGAAGCATGAAAAACAGAAATCCAGGATTTTTATCTTATGTCGTTTTGTCACACCAATGGTTTATCTGAATTCCAGGCACTGTTGAAGGAAACTACTGACATCAGATACTTGTATAGTTCAGATCTAGGACATAGGGTTGTACTTGTGTTAAAGGAGGTACCCATGGGTGGTGAAAAGCAAGAAAAGTAATTCCAATAGCAGGTTCTCAGAGACAGCCATTGACAGCCTTGCCTGCCCATTTGCTTCCCATGAAGCCATTTGATTTAGATAACAGTTCTGCTTTCAGGGCTTGGCATCTGGCAAATCCCAAATCCACACCAACAAAAGCTTTATATGGTTGGTTTCCACTAAGAAGGGCCTACGGTAATAGGGCACCCTTCTGCGACCTCCAATACTGAAACCCTGGTACTCAAACACCCCTTACCCTCCCACCCCACACCCCTTGTCAAAGTCCTCAAAATAAGATTTTGACGGGCACAAATAGGCTGAGCTTGACGGCACCTCCAGAAGTGACCACATGATGTTACATTTACTCCAGAAGAAAGGGGTTTGTGCTTTTTAGTGGCACAATTAAATGTCAGGCATCTCTTTGCATACATTTTTAAATATAGATGGGGAAACGCGGTAGGGACTAGATTCATTATCATGGGAATGTTTCTGCCTCCTTATCTAACTTAATCCCTTCCCTTTACCCAAGGGAGTGATACAATTTTTTGGATACTTTGTAAATGAATAAACAGGATAGTAGGAAACGGTGGAGGCAAGAGTGAAGGACTTGATTTCAGAGGCTAAACCTATCAATGCAATAAAAGCCTGGGAGTAGAGGGAGAAATTAGGTAAAAGAAAACTTGAAATGGAGAGAATGGTGGGTGTGAGGTGTGAGAGATTCCAAATGAGTTCTGAGTGAATGGGCTGTTCGAGATGTGTCACCCTGGGCTGTTCAGGAGACGAGAGTAAAGAATGAAGTTCTTTTTACTTACATGAGTTATTGTCCAGTGCTTCTCTAAGTGTGTCTGTGCAGATGTGGAACCCCCTTCCCCCAGGTTTTGTGGGTCTTAATATAATATTCAGTTTATCTCTATTTCCCTCTCTAAATTTTAAACTTCTTAAAGGCAATTCTCTTTTATTCATATCTGATTTCTGGCCATGGCTGAACAGTTGTGTGATTACTTCAACATGTCCTGGGGACGCTACATTGACATTTCCAAATGCAAACCTTTTATTATTCAATACAATATTTTAATAACTTTCTCTTGAAAGATTTAATATATTTGTGTTACCTTAAATATGTATATATATATATATATATATATAAATGCATAAATATATAGATAGAGGCATAGATATATTTAGCATATATCTTAAAAGTACATATATTGAAGGTATAGTCAGAATATTAGACTTTATTCTTAAGAAATATTACAAAAGTGTGATGATTTTGTGCTTGAGAAAACATATCTTCTACCTCTGAAGTTATACTGTTTGGCAGCTACTGTTTGAACAAAGATATAATGAACATATTCTAATGTTGAGGAGCTAAAACATTTAAAAATAACTTTTAAGTTTTATTACATTCTAAGTCTAGAATATCACCTAAGAAAATAATTTTTTTCTTTTTTTCTTCCCCAGTCTCTCTCTCTTTTTAAAAAATTTTCATTTTATATTGGAGTATAGTTGACTAACAAGGGTGTATTAGTTTCAGGTGTACAGCAAAGTGATTCAGTTATACACATACATGTATCTATTCTTTCACAAGTTCTTTTCCCATTTAGGTTATTACAGAATATTGAGCAGGGTTCCCTGTGCTATACAGTAGGTCCTTGTTGGTTATCTATTTTAAATATAGCAGTGTGTATATGTCAATGATTTTTAATTCAGTAAATAAATTTATGTACAAATACATTCATTGAGCATTGCTTTTTGATAATGAAAAATTGGAAATATCCAAAAATATCCTAAAAAGAGATTAACAGTTTAGTTAAATTAGTATAGTTTTAAAACAAAATAGCTAGAAAATATTTTGTTGTGATGTTGCTGAGAAAGGTAAGATTAAACTAATATACATATATATGAAACAATCATAACTAACTTTAAAGTATAGATAGAAAATGATTAGAAAGTAATGCAGTTGAATGTTAACAGTGTTTTTTTAGTGTTCTTTAGATTATTTTTTCTTTCTTTTTACATTTCTGTATTAACTATATTTCTATAATTGCATAACTTTTAAAATTAAAAATAACTTTAAAAATCTTATTAAGGAATAATTAGATCACTATTTTTTTCAATTCTATTAATAAAATTTCTTTTTCAAATTTCTCATGTGCCAAATAAATTAGCATGCATAACTACTCATTCAATCAACGTATATTGAGCACATTCTATATATGAGAGAGTGTGTTAGATGCTGGGGACACAAAGTGTCAGGCTTTGAATTAGTCATCTCTCCTATGTTACTTTTTGAAATAATGAAAACTATTATTAACAAGATAATCATATATATTATAGGAATTTTTACTATTGGAATTATTAAAATGTATTGTACTACCTTTTTGTATATGTTGGGTATTAAAAAATATATAAAAATCAATAAAATATATTAGCTACAATTAAGTTCCAAAAGATATTTTAGAAGTAAGCCAGCCTAAAAGTAAGTACAGTAAGTCCCCTACATACAAACCTTCAAGTTGTGAACTTTCAAAGATGCAAACATGCTCCTGTATGCCAGCTGTGGTACTGTACTACTGTACTTTTCAAGGTACTGTACTGTAAGATTAAAAATGTTTTCTTTGTTTTTTGTTTTTTATGTATTATTTGTGTGAAAAGTATTATAAACCTATTACAGTACAGTACTGTATAGCCGATTGTTTAGTTGAGTACTTAGGCTAACTCTGTTGGACTTAGGAACAAATTGGAGTTATGAATGCAGTCTTGGAACAAAACTCATTCATATGTAGGGGAGTTACTGTAATAAAAAGCATGCTTATACTACCCTTTCACCCCAAGAAAAGAATCACACTAAAAGACAAAAAGAATTTAAGAAACAGTAAGATAACAAACTAAAATCAACCTTGGACTTTAATCCATCTATGAACTTCTTTTACTATCTATACTCACTCCTTAGGTGATTTCATCCAGTTCAGCAGATTAAATAGCATCTTTAGGTTTGTGTCTCCAAATCTTATATATCTGGTCTAGATCACACCCTTGAATTTCAGGCAGCTATCCAACTAGCTCTTCATTCTCTTCACTTGGATATCTAATCAACACCTCAGACCTAATGTTCAAAACTGGCCTCCTGAGAGTTTCCACTGTTCCTCTTACAGCCTTTAGTTCTATTTTCCCAGAGGCTTAGGCCAAAATCTTGATGGTCTCCCTTATCTTCTCTTTTTTTTTTTTCTTTCACACTCACGTATGATCTGTCAGCACATCCTGTTGGATGTACTTTCAAAATAGTTCCAGAATCTGGCCAATTCTCTCTACCTCCACTGCTGCCATCCATCTCTCACCAGAATCATGATCTCCCCATTTCTGTTCTTACTTTCTCCTCATTTTCTTCTCAAAAAAGACACCAGAGTGATCATGTCAAAATCTAAGTCAAATGCCTCATCACTGTTCACAACTCTCCACGGGGTTTCCCACTTACTCAGCGTACAAGCCAGAGTCCTCAAAAGGCCCTCCAAGGCTCACTGTGATTTGCTTCTCTCCCATGGCCTCTTTGACTTCACTTCCTGTTCACCTCATGTTAGTTGCCTCTGCTCTACCACACTATCATTGTGATTTCTTAAACAACACGTCCTCACTTGAGGGCATTTGTGCTGTGCCTGGGTTCTTTTCTTAATAGCCACAAGGCTCATCCCAACTCTTCCTTTTGATCTGCCTTCAAGTGCCCCCTTCTCAGTGAGACCTCCTCTGGCCAGCATTGCAAGCCCTGCCTCCCACACGGAAATTCCCTAACCCCCCTCCCTACTTTGTTTTTCTAACCAGCAGTTTAATTATTTTAATATCTTACACACTCCCCTCCCAATATAAGCTTCATAAGGGCAGATATTTTTGTCTATTTTGTTCAGTGCCACATCTCCAGTGCCTAATAAAGATGCTTGGCACATAGCTGATACACAACAAATATTTCTTAAATTAATGAATGAGTGACCCATGGGATGATTGTGGTAACACAGGTAGAAAGCTGAGTAGAGGCGAAAGAGGGACTAAAGAAAGAAGCATGCTTGTTTAAGAACTGGGGAATGTAGCTGAGTTATTTCTCCCATCAAAAAATTAATAGATGGTGAAAATAAATTAATATTGGCCAGTTTGTGTGGTTTCACATTCTCTACCAACCAGCCTCATTGAAAAACTGGCTCCTATCTTTAGAGACGGAATTGCTTTGGATTGGTCAGTTTCTGGCAGTCTTGCCACAGCTGAATTGCTCTCCCAGCTCCTGCTTCCAGCTGATGCATGAATGAGAGAGTGGGCTCTTCAGTATCTGGACATGGGGATACATTTTTCAATGTCTTTGAATTTACATAATAGAGAGTTAAACTGCTGAAGAAGATAAACACGATTATTGGAATCATCTACATTTGCAGGACTTTGAGCTGGAAATGATTTGAGAAAGATATAGTATATTCAGTGTTGAGGGATCTAACTTTTTCAGTAATTGGCTAAAGATGGAAACAAATAATTAGAAAATTAGATATTAGAAGTTACAGTTTATATTTCAACAAGGACACTTGATAGGATTTTTTTACTGTGTTTTATAAAAATCAATTGTTAGATGCAGTAAGGTCAAGCAAACATAAATATGACCTCCTATTTATATCTCTGAGGCTCAAGTGACAATGATGCAGAAGTGCCATATTCAGAATATAATTCACAGATAATTATGTTCCATATTTGTAAGGAATCTAGTACATAAATCCTTAAATGGAGCAGTTTAACCAAGTTTTAAAAGAATGAACAGCTGAATGGAATTGTAATGATATAATGTAGAAACATAAAAATCGAAAGAGTATGGTCACCCTATAAATTTTCCCCATTTCATATTTATGCTCTCTCTCCTCGATTTATTGTATCATATATCAAATTATTCAGCTTCCTTGGAAACCCATTTTTATAAGAATAGCCCCAGTGATACAGCCATGGTAAGTCTGGAGTAGGAATTTAAGGATACATGACAACCTATATACTCCAGATGGCCTTGTATGATTTCTTCAATCGTTATAAAATGCAAAGAAGCTCTATGGACATCAGTCAAATGGTGACATTTAAATGTTCACTAACCTAAGATTTTCTTGTGTGAAGAAGGCGTATGGATAAATATGCACATTTGGAAAACAGTGGAGTCCCAGCCTCTGCCACACAGGCCTGTAAAATAGCCAGAATGGGCCAGGAATGATCAGATGAACTCCCACACAAAAGCAAATCATGCTGTACCTTGAACCAATTCTTCATCTTGAGTGTCAAATTGGGCTTAGAAATAGCTTCATAGCTGTTGATAACACTGGATTATTTAAATTGCCACTGAATTGCCCCCTTCAATTACTTTGTCGTGATCAGTAAAAGGCTCACTACATTATGTAAGGTGGTGTCTAGACCTATTGTTCATGATGAGCTGTATGAAGCATTTAGTATTACCTTCTTAAAAGACACTTATTTCATACGATTCTTATATATAATTTTTCAGATATTCTTCTGTCTGTTGCTAATAACTACTTTAAGTGTACTTTGAAGTAACCATTACAGAATATTTATATTTCTCACTCTATTACATGTTTTTGGCCTTCCTTAATCTCATTCAAGCATATTTTTTTATTAGAGAAATAAAAATTATTATTAGCTTATTTCACAGAGAAAGTTTTTTCCTTCTTTATCTACAAAAATAATTCAGATGTGTAAAATGTCTACAATATACAAAGCAGTTGTATTTACAAAGCAGCCATAAGCCAGAAAATTTTTAAAGCCAAAGTATATCTTTGCATGGCACTAATTTTACTCAGAGGTGACTACAAAACAAAATTTTATTACAGTTAATGTAATATATTAAGGAATAGAATTTAAAAGTCATATACATTTTTTATTTAAAAAAAAAAAAACTAGTAAATCAAAGAAATTTTGTGTTTGTACAGCTGGTTCAGACTTAGCCCCAGAGTCCCAGGGTTATACATCCATACCCCAGAATCTTAAGACTTACATAGATAAAAACGGCGAGACACAGCAAATATATAATTTATATGTTTTAATCATTGTGACAACTATGTGTGGTAGGTAGAGCAGAAGTTTAACAATCCCATGTTACAGAAAGGGAAGCTGAGGCTAAAAAGAATTCCATGATTTGCCAAAATGAATAATTATTGTTTTGAGACATGGTCCCAGGTCTTTAAACTACAAGTCTGCATCTTTTTCCTGAATGTCATGCTCATTTTAATAATAATGGTGAAGGACAAAAAAGTATAAAGAAAAAAGTAGTAAAAACATAGACAAGAGTAGACAAACCCATCAAATCAGAAATTAACTTTCTCCCTCGATTCTAATATATACTTTCTCTGATTTGTAAAAATTCTATTTAATAAATTTCTTAGTACAGCACTTTTACTATGGCTCATTTGCCAAAATAATCTCGTAAGAATCACCCACAAGAAGTACCTATCCATCTATCTATCTATCTATCTATCTATCATCTATCTTCTATCTACTTACCTACTTATCTAGTTATTTTTATGTCTACGATGAGTGAAGTACAAAAATCAAAAGCTAAAAGGAAATATTTCCTGACCACAATAATGATTACATAAAATTGTTCTCTGCAAGACAGCCATGGCCTGGTGTGATCTGTATTGGATGCTGTAATATGAACTAAATGCAGTATATTAGCCAAAGGATCTCAACAGCATATGCAGCTGTTAATTGACAAAAATAAATTCAGCTGGTACATGAACTCATACCATGAACCATGCTTTATATTCCGACAGTTTATGTGAAACTGAATGGGGCCCACATGGCATAACAATAAAACGGTTGTTAGAAAAATGGCCTCCTCTACCTCCACTTGATTTGTATATTTAAGTACTCCCATGGTTTCACACTTCATACAAAGTCATTACTTAAAGGGGGAATCACTGAAGAAACAAAAGAAAAAAATTGTTGAGGAGTTCAATTATTTTGTAATGTCTTCAAATAAATAAATAAGTCAACCAGTTCCATCCAATTTTAGAGAAGGACTTATTTAAAATGTGAGCTTTATGGTTGGTATTTCTTATAATAGAAATTTGTGAAACTGAAATTTCCAAAACGTGTTATGGATTACTAAAGAATGACTTAAAATGAAATGTGTATTCAGTAAAATCTCTTTACATGGCATATATTGCATCTGTTTGACAGATTGGTTTATGCTACAAATACCATGTGTAACAGATATTATTTTTGCCCAGATACTAACTTTGACTCTTGCCTGTGGATCAGGAGGATTTTTTTCAGTAAAAATGAAAAGTATATAAAATAAATAATCTGAATTGTCTCACTTTACTAAATATGCATTCTGTCATTTAATTCTCACAGAATAACTATTAGATAAGTAATTTTATCTGCATTTCCTATAAGAGTAAGTCAAGGTTTATAGCAATTAAGCAGCTAGCCCCAAATTGCACATTAAAACTGGTAGTTGATCCCAGGCCTATGTAAATACTCCAAAACCAATGCTTACCATATTTGCCTCTAAATGAGTACAGGAATTAAAAAAAAAATCAACCCAAGTCGGGTTATCTTTTCATTTTCTAAGCTTAGAAAAACAACATAAAATCATGAAATCTTTAACTGGGTATGACAGACAGACCCTGAGGTGACCCCAGTGATCTCTGCTATCTGGCACTCATGCCCTTCAAGATCCCTACCCCTTGAGTGTGAGTGGGACCTGTGACTTGTTTGTAACTGCTAGAATATGAGAAAGGGATGAAACTTTCTGTGATTATATCCCACTGTATAAGTCTTGCTAGCCAAATTGCTTCACAGCTTCTCCTTGTTAGCTTGATGAAGTAAAAAGCCCACCTGCAAGGAATCTCTGGTGTTTTTTAGGACCTGAGGGGAGCCTCAGATGAGAGCTGACAGCCAGTAAAAAGTCAGGGCCCTCAGGCTTACAGCCACAAGGAAATAAATTCTGCCTGGATGTGCTTAAAAGAAGATACATTCCCAGCTGAGCCAGCTGAAAACGCAGTTCAGACAACGCCTTTATTGCAGCCCTGCTTCATCTTGAGCAGAGAAACCAGTCCTGTGCCAGGATGCCTGACCTATAGAGAATAAGAGGTAATAAATATGTGTTGTGTTACCCACTAAGTTTATGGTGATTTTTTATGGAGAATATAAAACTAATGCAGGATGAGAAGCAGGATTGGCAGGAATATTTCAGAAACTAAAATATCTCTATTTTAATTCACTTGCATCTGAACCATATCTGTGTGCACTCTCCATCCTTGAGATACCGATGCTAGACTTCTGCAGTTACCTCAGTGATCTCGACCTTGAGGCCTAGAGAAAATCCCAAAATGGATAGTGCTCAGAGTTACCTCATGTCAAGTGGAGAGAGGTTTTGCTTTCTCTCAAGTTAAAGTATTTTTATTCTGCAAGTGAGAAATCATCTCCTGAGTCATTATTATTCAATACCAAATATGTAATATTTGAGTTGAGATTTTGCTAACACACAAGGAAAAAAAATAACATTATTCTTTTATTTTTCTTGCTGCCCCTTGATTTTCTTGGGTGCCCTTTATAAAAAGTCAAAACATACCCAGGGAAAAATAACTGATTTTCAGAAACTTTGGAGTTATGTTGCTTAATTTCAATGACTATTAAATGTCAGGAAATCATCTGAAGGGAAAAGTGATGTTGATGCTAAATTCTAAATAGTGTTTGGAAGAAATTTAGATGTATTTACAAAGTGCTTCCTGATTTATTGTTTGTATGGTTTCTATCACTACCATAAAGAATCACCACAGTCTTAGCCATTTAAACAACATAAATGTATTTTCTCATAGTTCTACGGGTCAGAAATCTAGTGGGTTTGGCTGGTTTCCTTACATAGGGTCCCACAAGGCCAAAACCATCAGGGCTCTGCTTTTTTCTGGAGGTTCTTGGGGAGAATCCATTTCCAAATCCTTTTCGAATCTACCCACTGACAGAATTCAATTCCATGGCTTTGTGCTACTGAGGTCCCCATTTCCTTGCTGGCTGTTGGCTCCAAGTGTAATAGGGAAGAAACTTTGTATTCTATTATAAGTTGATCACTAAAGGGATGTTGCCCATAAGCTTAAATTTTACATAATGATCTATCTCTGGGAACCTGGCCTCCCAGGTAATGAAGGTTAAGCTAAAATACCTTTGGTTAACTCAGGAGCGTCTCAACCAGGCCCACCTGTGCGTGGCTGGGGAAAAGAATCAATTAACGTATCCCTTCGGAGTGCAGCCAGACGCAGGACTTTAACCCCTCCCCTTTTAGTATAAAAGAAGGCTGAATTCCGTCTCGGGGGAGACAGTTTTTTGAGCGCGGTAGTCTGCCATCTTCTCGATCTGCTGGCTCTCTGAATAAACTTGCTATTCCTTGCCCCAAAACCTTGCTTCTCGAGTGATTGGCCCGTTTTGTGGCGAGCAGTATAAGCTTGGACTCCGTAACACCGGAGGTGAGTTCATTTCTTGGCTTATGACCACTTTCCTTCCATCTTCAAAGGGGCTCAAGCTCTTCTCACACTTTAAATTTCTCGGCCTCACCTCTCGGCTGCCGTTCTCTTCTGTGGCATCTCTCTGACAACAGCCAGAGAAATTTCTCTGCTTTTAAGGGTTCATATGACTGGATTGAGCACATCCAGATAATCCAGGATGATCTCCCTACCTCAAGGACTGTAATCTTAATCATAGCTGCAAAGTCCCTTATGCTGTGTAACCATAACATATTCACAGGTTTTGGGGATCAGAGAGTGGGCACGTTGGGGGGGCTAGTATTCTGCCTACCACACTATTCTTCAATTAAGTTTAATTATAATTTAATAATAGACAGCTGCATAGGGCCTTAAACATCTTTAAATGGGGGGAAATGGTATCTCAAAAGAGTTTTCTGTTGTGTAATTTTTGTGAGCTTTGTTTGGAATTGATTCCATCACTTTCTTTTCCTGTCTGTATAGAAGCCCATTTGAAGGCCTCTCTGTAGTTATCAACTGGCATAACTTTTTGTTTTTAGTATCTAGCTATCTAATGATACATTCCTCTATTTTTTCTTTACTTCACTGACTTTTTAAAATTGATAAAATTTACATAACATAAAATATTAAATTAACTTTTTTTTTTTTTTTTTCCCTGTACGCGGGCCTCTCACTGTTGTGGCCTCTCCTGTTGTGGAGCACAGGCTCCGGACGCGCAGGCTCAGCAGCCATGGCTTACGGGCCCAGCTGCTCCACGGCATGTGGGATCTTCCCAGACTGGGGCATGAACCCGTATCCCCTGCATCGGCAGGCGGACTCTCAACCACTACACCACCAGGGGAGCCCCTAAATTAACCATTTTTTAGTGTACAGTTCAGTGGTATAAAGTACATACACAATGTTTTGTATCCATCACTACTATCTATTTTCAGAAATTTATCATCATCTCAGATAGAAACTCTCTACCCATTAAGCAACAACTCCCTATTGCCCCCTCCTCCCAGCTCCTGGTAACAATTTCTCTCCCTAAGAATTTGCCTTATTCTATATACCTCATATAAGTGGAATCATACAATAGTTTTTCTTCTGTAACTGGCTTATTTCAGTTAGCATAACGTTTTCAAGGTCCATCCATGTTGTAGCATGCATCAAAACGTCATTCCCTTTGATTGCTGAATAACATTCCATTGTATGTATATATTACATTTTGTTTATCCAGTCATCTGTTGATGGATACTTGGGTTGCTTCTGTCTTTTGGGTATTGTGAATAATGGTACTATGAACATGAATGTACAAATGTATCTTTGAGTCCCTACTTTTAATTCTTTCAGATATATAACTAGAAGTGTAATTGTCAGATTACTATTAAAACTCTATTTTTAATTTTTTGAGGACCCACCATACTATTTTCCATAGCAGATGCACCATTCTACCTTCCTAGCAACAGTGCACAAGGATTCCAATTCTTCCCCATCCTTGCCAATACTTATTTTCTGGGTTTTTGTTGTTGTTTTGTGTGTTTTTTCATACTAGCCATCCTACTGAGTGTGAGGTACTATCTTAATGTGGTTTTAATGTGTGTTTCTCTAATTATTAGTGATGAGCATCTTTTCATTTGTTTATTATTGACCATTTGTATATCTTCTTTGGAGAAATGTCTATCCAAGTCCTTTGTCCATTTTATAATTGAGTTGTTTTCTTCTGTTGGTAAGATGTAGGTGTTCTTTAGTCTCAATATTAAATCCATATTAGATACATGATTTGCAGAATTTTTCTCCCATTCTTTGGGTTGTCTTTTCACTCCTTTTATAGTCTCCTTTAATACACGAAAGTTTTTAATTTTAATAAAGTCCAATTTATATATTTTTTCTTTTGTTGCCTGTGATTTTGGTGTCATATTTGAAAAATCATTGCCAAATTCAAGGTCATGAAGATTTTCCTTTTTTTTTTTTTCCAAAGAGTTTTATAGTATGAGCTCTTAAATTTAGGTCTTTGATCCATTTTAAATTCACTTACTTTTAAGCTTATCATTTACTCTTTCATTTTTCAAGATTTCAGTTCAGATAGCAAAAAGTGTTGTTCACGTTTTTTTCATGGCTTGGCAGCAAAAAATACTTCCCCTTCTGTTTCAAATGAAAATCTAGGATATGAACAGTATTTAATTGCTTGATATTGTGTTTTATTCATTTTAATAAATGTAATATTGAATCAAGATATAGATACTTTATAAACTATGGCCACTGACCTTTTTCTCATTATGTTTAAAAATGCACGCATGAAAATCTAAGGAGACCAATTTTCTTCTGCTTGGTAAGAAAGTTGTTAAATTTGTGTACTTATTTTGTGTGATAAAGGATTTGGCTGGCTGTTACCCCAGTTCTGAGGAAATAACCTCCTAACCCTTCGAATTTCCCAAGTGATAAGACTGTCTTTGTTATCCAGGGTGGGCCCCTGGACCACATTTGATAGTTTATGCTAACAAGGTGAATCGTGGTGGGCCCCTATATAGTTTATGCTAATGAAATGACTCAAAATGGGGGCTGGCCATGCCAGAAAGACCAATCATGTAATTAGAGGGTTTGGGCTTTGACCCAGGTGATATCTATCCTACCTCTGAGGGTAAGGAGGATGGAGATTGAGTTCAATCACATAGCCAAATCTTTTAATCAGTCATGCCCACAGAATGAAGACTAAATGAAAACTTTGGACACTGCAGCTTAGCTGAAGTACCCTGGTTGGCAATACTTTTTGAGTATTATCACACTTTGGTTCTGAGAAGGTAACCACATCCCTGGAAAGTTTGCATTTGGAACTCTCCCCAACTTTGCCCTGTGTATCTCTCCTTTTGGCTCGTTCTAGTTTGTATACTGTTGTTATAATAAAACTAATGCTAAGACTGGGGCTTTTAGTAAGTTTGTTGGAAAAAAAAAGACTCGATGATAAATCTGAAGGAAGGTTAATGGAAATAAAGGACAATTAATGGAAGAGAGGAGATGAAGTCAAGGGTTCAGTTTACATCAATTGTAATACATCATGTGCTGAATATGAGAAAGAAAGATTACTCTGGGCTTGAGGTATCTGAGAGAACTTCTTGGAGGTGTCAAGTCTTGTTCAGGACCTTGAAGTTAGAGCAAAGTGAATGAGAGAGAAGATGTGAGTTTTCCAGGCAGGGAAACAATGTGAGCACAGTCACACAAACTGCTCATCAATTTTAAGAGAAACTTCATGGTGTGAAGATCTAGAGGTACAAATTGAAACTGAGAAATGGTTTTACTTTTTTCCTAGAATTTATCTCCTAAATTAAGTGATAAAAGTCTGATAGCCAATAGAATGGACTAGGCATATGCTATGTTTTTCTTATTTTAGTATATACAAGACTGAGCATTAAAAAGAGATTATATGCCACAAGTATGCCACTTAAGCTCACCACATGGAACTAGGATACTTAGGGTTTTTTTTTATTTTAAATTTTAAGCTAATTTTTTACTTATTATAAAAATGTACATGTATGGCATAAAAGCTAATTTTAATAAAGATAATATAAAGAAGCAAAATAAGATCATCTAGAGATAATAGTCATTATAGATAACTATATTTTTACATAGATATCCTTTTGGTCTATGCATTTTTTTACATAATTGGGATATTATAAATAGAGACAAAGAGAATTCTACTTTAATTGTATAAATTCATAAGCAGTTTTCCATGTCTTTATAAAAAAACATTTTGAAGGACTGAAAAGCATTCTAATATAGTTAGCCATTTGCCTTTTAAATATTTCATTTGTGTTCATTTTCACAATTCCAAATATTTATATACGTAAATCATTATATACATTGCAGATTATTACCTTAAATATCTAGGCATTATATTATGGATACAGTGGGTAGGACTGAGATACCTTATTTTGACAACCAACTTCTTTATCAAACTTGCAAAATATTTGTTTTATATAATTTAATGAATAACCAAGAATCAAACCAATACCCTCATATACACAAAGAGAAGACTACTTTCTCCTCTTGGGGTCTCTTTGACACTGTTATGGAAGAATGAGCTTGTGGGAAATTATTTTGTGAAAGCATTTTGTTTGTTCAGCTGAGCTAAAAGAAAAGAAACAGTTATACCACATACCTGGAACAGTGATGTACATCCACTATAACCATGTAACTAAAATAAAATATGATTTATAACGGCATTTAGAACAAGCACATTCTATCAAGGAGCAACCATGGAAGAATGCTTTCCAGGAATCTGAGTCTGCCTGTACCTCCCAAATCCACAGCTGAAACTAAGAAAGAGCTTCCTTTAATTCAATGTAAATCCTATGACAAAAGGTAGTATGCACTCCTAGATAGGTAGGAAAGTACGTATAGAATTTTCCCCCTTGACTAGACGAAGGTGCCCAGTTTTTTGGCAATATCAGTCTAGATACTGCTGTGAAGGTATTTTTTAGATGTGATTAATATTTAAATCAGTACACTTTGAGTAAAGCAGATTACCCTCCATAATGTGGATGGGTCTCATCCAGTCAGTTGAAGACTTTAAGAGAAAAGACTGGGATCCTTGAAAAGGAAGGCTTTCTCCCTTGAGCCTGATGATCTTCAGGCTCAAGTCTGCAACATCCAATCTTGCTGGGATATAGGGATATATCTATATCTCTATATAGTAGTCCTATGTGTTCTTTTCATTTTATATATGTGTGTGTGTGTGTGTGTATGTATAGAGAGAGAGAGAGAGAGAGAGAGAGAGAGAGAGAGTGAAAGAACATAGGATAGGAGATAAATCTATGTTTATCCATTTGGTTCTTTTTCTCTGGGGAACCCTGACTAATTAGTTAAATAGGTGAATGGATATGGATGGAGAGAGGGAGAGATGGCCAGATAGCCAGATAGATAGAGGTGTTGCTCCCAGGTGATATGACAGTGTGCATTGAAAGTGCATTGGAATAATAGTCAAAAGACTGGGGTTTGAGTTTTGGTTCTACCGTTTATAAGTTGTGTGACCATAGAAAAGTCATTTAACCTCTCTGAGTTAGTTTCCTTATCTATAAAATAATATCAATAGTCTCTTTGCCCATCTTGCCAGGCTGTTATAATGATTAATGATAAAAATAACATGGATAATGGCTGCTAATATTTACTGAGTCCTAACTATGAGCCATGCAGTGGTAGTCACTTTGCATACATTATCTCATTTAATCCTCAACAAAAAACTTCAACGTAGATACAATTGTTATCTTAACCTCATAGACAAAATCTCATCTCAAATGTTATTTCCTCAGAGACCTTCTTGATTATCCTACCTAAAGTAGCACCCCCTTTATGCAACTTTCATTCATCTCCCTGTTTAATATCTTAAGAGCACTAATCACAATCTAAGATTTTCTCGCTTAAATGACTTGTTTACTATTTTACTATTAACTTGGCAGAGAGTAGGCTCTCATTTAATACTTAAGATGAATGAGTGAATGAGTGAAAATTTTGGGGGGAGATGTGAGCATATATTATAATTTTGGGGGGAGATGTGAGCATATAATATAATATATGTAACCATTAAAAATTTAGAAGTAAAAGCTCTAGAGATGAACATTATTGCAGTTTACACTATTGCACAAGTGACAGGGCCTCAAAGACTCATCTCTACTCTTTCTGAAGAGTAGAAGAAGAAGCCTAAAATACAAAGCCTCTTCCTGGTTCTTATTTCCACTATCCTGTAGAAACTGAGGGTGGGGAAGCTCGTCTAAGAAGGGAGATGCACTCCAGAATGTACTTTTTCCTTGCAACACTTACTCTGGAGAAGATATTTAGTGCATGCTGCTGATTTTTGCCCTCCTCCATCATAACTGCCCTTGTACTGTAACCTAGTCCTTCAGTAATACAGTCCTTTAGCCCTGCTGTCTTGGTGTTATGGTCTTGGTTTTATTTGAAGGACCTAGATGACCAAGGAGGACAACCTCCACCTCTCCACTAACTCCCATGCTCAGCAGCCTGTACCCAAGAGAGGAGGAGTGCTAGAAGGTGGTCAGCGTTATTGTGAGTGGGGGATCCCAGAGATGCTGGGACATGTGCAAATCAAAAGGACCAGCATCTACATTTCCCCACCATAGTCTAGGCTGAGCCAACCTACAAACAAGACAAAGCAAGGGCTTGAGGAGGAGTGTGGGGAGAGGTATTTAAACTGCAGTGTTACTGATGAGGAAACTGTGACCAGACACATCAGGAATTGTCCAGGTTTACATGTTAGTGATAGAGAAAGGTCTAAAACTCTGATTCTTTCCACTAAATGGTGCTTCACTTTTTTTCTTGACAATGAGTATTGCAAAGCTTATTTTCAATGAATATATTTGAACAATAATGAGAAGAAATGATATTTCAGAATATGATAGATGAATACCTGTATTTGGCAAGGCAGTTTCTTCCCATAGGCCTAATTAGGTTATAATTTCAAAAGATTCATGTGACTCTCTGATGGTGCCTCTACTATATTTTCATGCTTCATTTCTTACCCCCCCCACCGAAATGGTGTTGCAAATGGTCCAGCAGCTGTTATAACCAGGCATCGCATTTTCCTTCTATTTATAATTTTGTAGAAATTCTGATAGTCGCTCTTATCTTTAAATGTAAAGTCAAAGTAAAAATATTACTTTCCCATCTTCCACATTTAATGCTTTCAGAGCCAAGCTGTGGGTGAAGGGCACTTTCTGTTTGGCTAGTATTTGGTGTCTTCTGGGTTGAATTTTGAGATCTCATCAGCAAAATTAGCATTACCTGGTAGACTGGTGGTTCTCTTCATTGGGAAATTGTGCCTTAAAGTTGTGTGAAATATTAGTGAAATGGTTCAGACCTTCAGGCCACATGAGACAAACTGGGCTCAGATTGATGTGACACATGCTCACACTTCAGTGTTAGAGGGCAGCTGTGAGCAGTTGGGCTCAGGGAGCTCAGTTACTTATATTTTTTATGACAATTAATGATTTCTTTAGCTCTTCTTCCCTAAACACTTTCATAACCAGAATCCCCGAATCCTTCCTTTTTCTGTTATTTGTATTATATTTGCATTGGGTTGGTTTTTTTTTTTTTTTTGCCTTTTTTTTAAATCTCCTGAACCCTTGCTCTAAACTCATTCTTTTCATCATTTTTGAACAGATTATTCACATAAAGTGAACTTCGTTTTTATGCATAGTTGACTTGGCATACTGTATTTTTACAAGAGTGTAACAAATGTGGAAGCTGCCACAAAGTGCATGGTTTCCCATAGGGCTTAATTATATATTTCTTTTTATAAGACAAGGTAAGCCACTGAAGTAAAAAATTTCACAACATAACAGTGAGAACAGTAGCCATCTAATTAAATCTTTCCCTAGGTGACAGATATCAGGTGAAAACATCAAGGTGGGCTCCAGATAACATCTAGTCCACTCTTCCTCTAATTTTCACTTATCTTACTTTAAACAAAGAAGGAAGAGGGAGCACTTATTTGTGGAAGTTTAAAGAAAGCTGTAAAAGTGGCCACCAGTGACAAGTGAAATATGCTCCGTAGAATGAAATAGAACATACAGAAACAGCAAGTGCCTGCTATTCCAATATTCCCTTCAACTATGTTCATAAATAGACTGAAACAAGGCAAAATAATATATACATACCCTCCTCTGTACTGAAGGAAAATGTTTATAAATCAGGATCATCCTGGGAGAATATGCTTATAAAAATGGACCATACCCACATTGTTTTCAGGAAATCAAGTCAGGATATATCTTCAGTCTCCCTTAAGATATATCCTGCCCGTGACCCATTATTACCCACTTCACTGCTACCACCTTAAATGGAAATGCTTTGAACTCACACCTCAGTTACATCAGTGGCCTAATTTCCTTGCTTCTACCCCTTACCCTTTATAGTGTTTCACCAAACCAGCACTTACAGTGACCCTTTTAAAAGAGAAGTCAAATCTTATCCACCTTCAAATTGGCAGTCCTGTCACTCAGAGTCTAAGCCTTATAATGGCCTAAAAAGCCATTACTGGACTAAAAAGCCTTACTGGACATAGAACTTGGTGTTCTGATGACCTATTGCTGTGTAATAAGTCACCCCACAGTGATCATTTTATGATTCTCTCTCATGGTTCTGGGGTTGATTGAGCTCAGCTAGGTGGTTCTTTCTCAGGTTCTTTCATGATGGTGGGGACTGGAATCATCTGACAGTCTTTACCAGTTACAAGACTGACAACTAATCCTGGCTGCAGGTGGTCATGCCCTGTTAGCTGGGATCTACACGTAGCCCCTCCACGTGGCCTGCACATCTCGCAGTTCTAAGAGCAAGCAATCCAAGGAACAGTAAGCAGAAGTTACCAGTTTCATAAGGTCTGGACCTAGAAACTGGCACAGCATAACTTCAACCACATTGCCAGTCAGTCACCCACCTCCATTCAAGGGGGAGAGACCTATAAGCTCCACCTGTCAGTGAGGGAAGTGTCAAAGAATCTGGGAATTAGGTTTCGAAACCACTATAGTTGGCTACCTCTCAGAGCTTATCCATGTACCTCTTCTCTTTGCTCACTCAATTCTAACCATAGTCACTCCCTTCTGGTCCTTAAACACACCATCCAGGCCCCTTCCTTGAGGCCTTTGCACTACTGCACCCCCTTCCCCCCACCTCCTGCCATGACCACACACAGATTGTCTACACTCCATAGTGTTCCTGAAAGCTTTCTCTAAAATATCTCCCTTGAAACTATGCTATTTTTTATACTAGGGTATTTGTTTCTTAAAGAAGCTTCAGCTTACTCTTCCTTTGGTATGCTTAATGAGCAAAGTCATTACTGAATATAGAATGGGTTGAAGGGTGATTAATAATTGATATTTATAAGAATGACTTAAAGAGAACAAAAATAACCTTGACTCATCAAAAAATTATGTTTGGTATGATGTAGATAGTAAAGCAAAGGATTAACAGTTTAATTTTAATAAGATTTTCAATTATGAATATTGAAATAAGGAGAAAATTCTGGTTAATTTAGGGTTAACCAGAAAATGATTTAAAATACTTCTTTTCTTAGATCTCTTTTAGTTCAAGTTTCCACTGAAATATGTAATGCCGTATCACAATAGATGAAAATTGTATCTTGTGTTTATATCTTATTTATACCTGAGTATTCAAGGTGTTTTTTGCTGGAAAGTGATGTGAGAGTTTGTTCAAAGATACATTTTATCTTTGCTATCTTAGGAACTGACAATAAAAAAAACATTACAAATGGATGAACATTTTCAGGCTTTTAACAAGTGAGAAATACATGCTTGGTGAAGAAGTATCAATATAAAACATAGAGTAAAACAGTGTTACAAAAACATCCTTTGATGAAGGAGGAAGGGCTAAAGCATAATTATCCTATGTCATTCCTCATGTCCAATTAACCACCAAGTGCTATCTGTTCAATCTCTCGAATCTGTCCTTTTCTCTCCACCAGGGCACCAGCACCTTGAATTACGGCATCATCATTTCGCAGTCCACTATGGTAACAATTTCCTAAATGGTTTCCATGACTCCTGTCTTGCCCCCTTAAGTTCACTTTTCACATTATCACCAGGGTAATATTTCTTAAACCTGAATTATGTAGTGACACAGTTTCTTTCTTAAAACCCTTCAATAGCTCTCTGTTGGCCTAAGGGAAAGGAAAGTTTAAACTCTTCAGTGTGACATGTAGGCCCTTTTATGGCTTTGCTTCTCCCATGGTAGCCACTCAAAATCTACTCCTTCTGAAGCACTATCAGTTCCCTGAAAGAGTCATGCTTTGCTTACCTTCAAGCCTTTGCATTTGTTATCCTTTCTGTCAAAACACATCTTCATTCTCCTTTCTTTCCTTTGGGAACATGTAAAAGTGTTAGCACCTGCCCATTATCTAGTCCTCTCTATACACATGAATTAGGAGTAGTGGATACAGAAAATTATAATTCAGATGCTTCCAGGCAAAGTAGGACCAAGACCAGGAAGGACTGATCAGCACAAGTGGGCACACACCGTACCCAGTTTAAAAGAAGGTCCAACAGTATATTGCAATGGACATGAGCCTTGGATAGGCTGAGGCTGGATACACACCCCTTGCTCTCAAGTGGGAACAAATGAATGTGTTGTCTCTGGCTTATTGCTAATAAAGAAGGCCAACTGTCCTTGGGGCCAATAGGAAATTCTTCTGGCTACATTGGTTTTGGTGCTTGTGACTTGGGACCTTATAGCAAGAACTACTGGATCACAGTCAAATCTGAGGATTAATATTTGCCTGCTCCTGGAAGACTTTCCTCACTTCCCCTGGCCTTTCCTTCCCAGGCTAGGTTAATGCCCTCCGATGTGCCTGTGACAGCCTGTGCTTATATCTGTAGAAGCACACTGTCATTTGTGCTTTGTAAAAAAACAATGTTTTGTTTTTTTTTTTACTTCCTCCACCTATCTGTATGTTCTTAAAAGAAGTATAAATAATTCCCCATCACCTAGTAGACACCTGAGACATAGTAGACTCTGAATTAATAAAGTGAGTGATGTCCTGTGACTTTGAGGGACACCAAAGTCTGAGACTATCACTACTGTATATTTACCTTCAAATTCTAGGGTGGAAGAAAACAGGTAGAGGACACGACTTCCCTGGATAAGATGTCTTAGCTTACTTGGTGAGAACCTGTGGTTCTAAAATAAAACAGCATTATGTTCTAGCATAGTGGTCAGAGTCTACATTCTTGCATTCATCCCAGTCTCAAAGGAAAAATGATGAATATTTCATCACTAAGCATGACGTTGGCTGTAGGTTTTTCAGAGATGCCCTAAATCAGGCTGAGAAAGTTTCCTTTTATTTCTCACTTGCAGCAAGTTCTTATTAAAATGAGTGCTAAATTTTAATCAAATGCCCATACTGATTCTATTGAGGTTAATTTATGATACTTTCTTCATAATATGGTAATTAAATTGGTAAAAATGTTAGTGCTGAACAAACAGCATTTCTGAGAAACTTTCTTGATCATGATGGATTAGCCTTTTATGTATTATATGATTTGATGCACTATATCCTGTTATGGATTTTTGTGTCTATGTTCATAAGTTTCAGATTTGATAAGTTTTATTGACATTGATTCGAGTTCACTAAATCTTTCTCCATCTGTGCCCAGACCACATTAGCTCATCAGATAAATTCTTTTTTTTTTCAGATAAATTCTTTATGATTCATATCATATATTTTTATCCATAGGAATCCCTTTTGGTTCTTTCTATAGTTTCCATCTCTCTCCCATTGTTCCCTTAAGTTGCTAATCTTTCCTCTGGAACACTTAACATTATATCTCATAGTTATTTTTAAGTCTCTGAAAATTCCAACATCTGGGCCATCTCTGAGTCTGATTTTATTGATGCTTTTCTCTTTTGACTATATATATATATATATATATATATATATATATATATATATATTTTACTTTATCTTATAATAAAAACACATGATGTGTTTTATCACATGACAGTAACTGTATAAAAAACAACAAAAAAAGTATGACATTAAATATTTTTTGCCACTTAGAAAAGTTTGTGTGTTGGGAAAGGCAGTCTCATGTTTACAGGCTTTTGACTCCCACTCGGCCTCATAAGAATGGGCCTTGGACCTGGAACATTTCCTTACCAAAAGAAAGGGAACCTCCTATACTGTTGGTGGGAATGTACTATGGAGAACAGTGTGGAGATTCTTCAAACTAAAAAAAGAACTACCATATGATCCAGCAATTCCACTCCTGGGTATATGTCTGAAAAAAAACACAAACACTAATTTGAAAAGATACATGCACCCCAGTTTTCATAGCAGCGTTATTTACAATAGCCAAGATTTGGAAGCAACCTAAGTGTCCATCAACAGACGAATGGATAAAGAAGATGTGGTATATATGCACAATGGTATGCTACTCAGCCATAAAAGAACAAAATTTTGGCATTTGCAGCAAACATGGATGGACTTGGAGGGCATTATGCGAAGTGAAATAAGTCAGACAGAGAAAGACAAATACTGTATGTGATGACTTGTATTTTTTAGATTCCACATATAATAAACTAGTGAATAAAACAAAAAAGAAGCAGACTCACAGATATAGAGAACAAACTAGTGGTTACCAGTCGGGAGAGGGAAGGGAGAAGGGGCAATATAGGGGTAGAGGATTTTAAAAAAGGGTTATTATGGGAATTATATGAAATCATGTGTGTGAAACTTTTGAAAACAGTAAAGCACTATAGAACTTAAAGAATCTTCCATTCGATTTTTTTAAAAGTTTTAAAAAAACTTTAAAAAAGCTCACCCAGCCTATGCCACGCTTATCACCTTGTGTGGAAATACCTTTCCCTGTTTCATGTTCAGTGGGTTCTCTGTGGTTCTCCTTACATGTGTGTGCTATAGAGCACTTGATCAACCCTACCACTATGTCTGTCCTTCACAGGGATGGCATGGGGTGTTTCCACTGCAGCACGGGAGGGCTGCACATAGGAGAACTGCCCTGCATTGGCTGCTGAGAGAGAGACCTGCAGGCCATGGGAACCGACACCCACTACAGAAGCTGATCTCACTCTGTCCCTTCTCTATGTAAGTAAAGCATTGTTTCATCCAGTGCTTGATGCATTGTTTTCCTTGGAAACTCCAGTACCAAGATTCAGTGGGCAGAGGTGTCTGGACTGCTATTTCTGGTGGTTGGCACAGTGATGATGTTTGCTACTCTCCGTGTAGTTGAGGAGTCTTCCCCTGGAAATGGGAACCAGTATACAGTGTTCTGGACGTCATGCCTCTTATTCTCTCAAGCTGTTGGTATAGGGGCCTGAGTTAATGTAATTTGTGTTTTATTTTGGCCTGAGTTTTGTTGTACTTCTAGTTAGATTCAGTTCACCACTGGTTTCAATTATTTGAGGGTGAGATCATAATCTTCCCTTTAGAAGCTGAGAGGCTAGAAGTACATGGCACTGTTTCTGAAAACAGCATTGTGATTTGGGATCGTAAAATCTTTGGAGGATGCAATACATTTTTAATATCTTTACTGTAGAATAGATTTTTATTCTTTAAGTGGACTTTTGGTATTTTAAAATGAATTAAACATCTTTGAATCGATCTGGTTAAATAAAATTTGTGTGACCAAAGGGTAAAATATTATTATGGGTGCAGTAAGATAGTGTGGCCACAAGGGGAAGATGCTGATTTCTTGGGGTGTCTTATGCTCTGTCCCAAAGCAAAGTTCATAGCAGATTTCAAGCAATGACAGTCTCTTTGGACTAGATGTACTACTCAAGGCACTGCTTTCAAAAGGGCAATGTGTCTGAGTCAGTAATTCTAACCTAGTGCTTCTCGGAAGGTAGTGTGCATACAGATCACCTGGAGATCTTATTAAAATATAGGTTCTAATTCACTAGATCTGACATAAAGCCTGAGATTCATCATTTCTACTCAGCTCCCAAGCGATGCCAACCCTTGGATCACACCTTGAGTGGCAAAGGTTGTGTCTCTGGTCCAGAAGTCAAAATGCCTGACTCCCCACTTATGGTAGCTAGCTTCCAACATGGCCTTCAGTGATCTATGCCTCCTGGTATTAAACACTGTTAAGTCCCCTCCTTTGTCTGTATGACCAATTAAATATGACAGAATAGATGTTATCTCACTTCTGAGATTAGGTTACCAAAGGCACTGTGGCTTCTGTCTTGGTTTCTCTTTTTCTATCTCATATCCCTCACTTTGATGGATGCTGACTGTCATATCACAAACATCCCTCTGGGGAGGCTGACCTGGTGAGGAACTTAGGCCTAAAGCCAACTAACACTGCAGAACTAAGTGAGATTCCAAGTGGATCCTCCAACCCTATTTAAGCCATCAGATGACTATAACCTCAGACACCAGTTTGACTAAAACCTCATAAGAGACCCTGAGCTACAACACCCCAACTAAACTTCTTGATTCCTGACCCTCAGAAACTGTTAAATAATAAAGGCTTATTATCTTAATTGGAGTAATTTCTTATGGAGCAACAGAAAACCAATATAAGTTGCTTAACTTCTCTATTTTAAACACAGTGATGTCAGTAGATTTTAGAGACACTAGATCAGAACTTTTTACTTTGGGTGCTTTAGTGGATTAAATTGTGTCACCTCCCTACCTACAACCATATATTTAATTCCTAACCCTGGGTACCTGTGAATGTTACCTTATTTGGAAATAGGATTTTTGCAGATGTAATCAAGTTAAGATGAGATCATTCTGGATAGGTTGGACCCTAATTCCAGTGATTGGTATCCTTATAAGGAGAGATATAGAGACACAGACACAAAGGGAAGAAGACAGCGTGACAACAGAATCAGAGAATGGAGCAATGCAACTGCAAGCCAAGGGATGATAAAGACTGCCAGCAACCCCCAGAAGCTAGGAAGAGGCAAGGCAGGATTCTTCCTCTTCAGGGCTTTCAGAGAGAGTATGGCTCTGCTGACACCTTGATTTTAGACTTCCAGCCTCCTGAACTGTGATAGAATACATTTAAGTTGCATTAAGCAGCCCAGTTTATGATAATTTTTTATGGCAACTCTAGGAAACTAATACAAGCGCCCATCAGAATGATCTGTTACACATCTAAAAATATACATGCCAGGTTCTCGTTCTTACTCATCCAGTGAATAAGCATCTCAAATTCTTATTCGTACATACCTGGAGCTCAAGTATATATTCTTTAGCACCAAAGCTTATTATAATGCATATTCAAGCTTGCAAATCACTGGACTAGATGATTTTAAAGTCCTAACTTTAAAATTCAGTGACTACAAGTCCTAGTGAACTATTTTAAAAGGAAAAAGGTAATGTATTAATGTATAACCTACTTTGATTATTCATGCAAACACATGAAAGCCATTTGCAATTGTTTTCAGGGATACATATATAAACCTAATTAACTCTTTTGTATGAAAGACATTCTAGGTATTGGGTTGTTGACGTTAAATTGTTTGGGAGTTAATACCAGTTTTAAAGATAACTACATTTAAATGTTTACAAATTTATAAGTATCCCAAACAAGAACAGCATATGGTTTTGCTCCTGTAAGCACTCCACAAAGAATAACTGCCTGTATGTTGCTGCTTTTTTGAATTGTGTGATAAAGTGGAAAATTATCAGGATCTGGCTCTTCAGTTTTTGCTAAAATAATTAGTGAAAAAATTGAACAGATGCTGGATATAAATAAATTTCATAAACTCAGATATTTAGAGATCTATGAATTCTGGGCACCACTTGTAGAGATATATTTATGATGGCCTCAATGAAACAGTTATTTTGTACATTTCCAGGTCAGTGCAGTGAGGTGAATCTCTCTTCCAAAAATCACCACAGCAATGTGGAGCCAGAATGTCATAGTTTTTATCTGACAGTAGGAGGGTAAACAAGCTCTGATTCCTATATAGCCAAAGCCTCAGCGGTCATAAATTACTTCCAGCATAATACTGCTCTTCTTTTTCTGTTCTCCTACTGGCAGTACCAAAGCATAGGAAGCAAAATTTCCCTACTAAAAATAGAGATTCTAAAATTTGTTTCTGTGACTTATAAAAGAAGAGGTGACATGAATAGGACCACACAGATTTCAGTACACTTGGTGAGGGCTTGGTGAGAAAGGCTGCCACTTCCACTGCATCATCAAATTTACCAAGGAGGAGGATTAAACCAATGACAAGTACCATTCTTGGGAAATTGAATTTAGGACTGCTATCACTGCCACACTCAGAGTAATGATGGTACAATAAGATGAGTGCACACAGAAAAGCTGAAATGTATAAGAGTGTTTCTAACAACAGATACTTACCAGAGGGCAACTTTGGATTTATGATGATTTCTGCATATTCAGGCAGAAGGAGCCAGCATGAAGCAGAAGATGTGATTCACATGTGGGCTTCAATTAAGGCTATCAAAGAGCAGCAAGGGAACAAAATACAGAGGTAGGAAGGTAATTAGAACTTACTCTTAACATTCCTTAATTGCCAACCTTTATCAGCAGCAGATGGTAAGTGAGCAGGAATTTGGGGGAATAGCCACCTTTTTGACATTACTTCTAATTAAGAAGGCTTTCTCAGTTATCAGAACAAACTTTGAAATCATTGCATTTTTCCCAGGTCAATATTAACTCAGAAGGTGTAATGAATTCTGTTCCCCTTCTGTCTATCATTTTCTCTAGCTGCTTCCATCTGTTCTAAGGTGAAAAGATGAACTTTCCAATGATTCTAGTCCAGGTTGCATGCTCAGGGCCCCCAATGACTCATGAGTGTTACTTCTCATTGGATAACTTTTAGGGGAGAGCCACCTTAATGGCACCATTGATACCTGGGAGAGTGTAAAATGGGCTCTAATAGACCACCATTATGTGACAGCATGGGAATTTGATACAAAACAACAGTGAAACAAAATATTGCTACCTAGCACCAAGCTTGAGTGCAATACTGTTTTGGAAGGAGAAGTCGTCCCAGGCCAATACAAGACCAATGCATATCAGCTGAAGACATTTGTATACCTCTTCAAAAATTCTATTCTTGGCAGACTCCATGTTAAGACAATAATTCTGCCTAAAGGCCCTTTTCTTCAACGTCTCTGATAGGCATATCTGTTAAATGCCTCTGATAAAGGCACCTGATACAACATGACCACTTTGACAGCTTCTCTTTTTATAGAACATTTGTCAGGTACTCTATGGCAGTGATTCTCAAAGTGTGGTCCTCAAAGCAATAGCATCAGCATCACCCGGGAAGTTACTAATAATGCAGATACTCAGGCCTCGTTCCAGATCCACTGAATTAGAAACTCTGGGGGTAAAGCTCAGATCTGTGTTAAAAAGCCTCCAGTGTGTCTGATGGAAACTAAAGTTTGAAGCTGTGATAGAAATAGACACCAGTTACTGGGTGATACCGGTATACCACACTAGATCCAGTGTTAATCATTTAATTGTAAGCATTTTGTCAGTCATCACGATAACCATGTGAATCAAGTTTTATCATCACTCACGTTGTATAGGTCAAGAAGCCAAGGCTTATCAATGTAAAGTAACTTGACCAAAGTTATGGAACTAACAAGTGGGAGATAGATTTCTAAGCACATTCTGACCAGTCTAAAGCTCATACTCCGAACCACTGAAGAATATCCAAGCAGAAATGGGAAAGACAGGGACTTCTCCAATGCTGTGCAAAGATACACTGTAGGCACAACAGAAAAGTCAACTGTAGGCCCCAAATAGAAAAGGCTACATAAAACTTTTCAGAAAAACAAGGCTCTGGGGATCAGTAATTGACCCAATGGTGAGAAAAAATGACCTCTCTTATGGACATAAAAACTCCTGTATTGTGGAATACAATCACTTTACCCCCATTTAATGCATGATTTAAGGTTATGTTAATACATATTTTCCAAAATTTCAATTGGGAAGCAACTAATCTGAAACCTAAATAAGTTATAGTTTTGGAAATTATGACAGATACTCCATTTTCATTCCATCTAATAACCATAGGAAGGTTATATGTAGTTTAGCTTCATTCAGGACAATCTTTAACACATTGTAATTCTGTGTTAATCATTTAATTAAAAAAAAGTTCATGAAAGTATGTAAAAACCAATTCAGTATTTGTTTTTTTGGATTTGTGTCAAGGATATGTTGAGTATATTATTCAGTGCCCCTCTAAGGACCCACATTAAACAAGACTTTTATGACTTTTCCATAAAGATGATTCATGGTGAGTCATTAGTTCTGCAAGATTTTAGTGAGTCTTCCAGAAAACATTGTTGCACTGTTGAGCAGGTCTACAAATGCTAGATTACACCTACTTATACGTAGGTCTTCGTTGTACATCCCAGAGCCTTCAGCATACTGACGTGCTTTGTGAATTTCCAAAGAAGTTATAACATGGGTAAAGTTCCCCAATTCATTAAGCCATGGAATCCTTTTTTGGATGATTATTCTGAGAGACTACAGTTCTCTGGAATAAGTGCAAAGATACCTTTTTATAATTAAATACCAAGAGGAATGTCTTCCCTAAGGTATCATTACGCTCCATTTTTGCCCTACATTCGGGAACTCAATCAAGTCAGATACTCAGTTGTGCAAAGTGATAGCATAATGTAGAGGAAAAAGCATTAACTCCAAAGCCTGTCTACCAGGATTCAAATTCCAGTTCTACTGCTCCTTGGTTATGTGACTCTAACAAGTACATAAACTTCCTGTGTCTCAGTTCCCTCAGCTGGCAAATCTTTTTTTTTTTTTTTTTTAATAAGAGTAACCTCTTTGGCGTTTTTGTAAAGGTTAAAATTTGCAAAGGACTTAGAAGAGTAACTGGCATACGATTAAAACTACCTAAGCATTTGCTAACTAGCAACTAAACTAGCTTTCTCATGGTAATATTGTTGCTTTCTCTTTTGATCCAGGTCCTGCTTGTCAGCATCTATTTCTCTTTTATTAATTTTAAGGTACCTAAGTCACTTGTGAGTGGCATACTTTTTGGAATTATATAAATCATATAATGGCATATTTCAAAATGAAGCATATGGAATTAAAAAAAAAACAAGCTTTCAAAATAAACCTGATCAGCCAGTGTTTCTGAGAACAGTTCAGGGAAATTAATGCTATGTCAGTTTATTGCAAATATAGTTAATAAGGCCTTTCCAGAGGATCTGATTGGTCATTGGTAGGGGCCAGCTTTGTGACACTGCTCCAAACTTAGTATCATCTAATTCCTTTTGCTCTGACCTTAGTGAATTTCCCAAGAAAACTTTCCTACTGGGATAAATAGCTATTGTGGAACTATTCTATTCCTCTTAAAATTATTTTAGTTTATCTTTTGTTCTTTTCTGATTTGGGGTGGTGTACTTTAATTTACCAGGGTTTGGACACCTTGAGCGAACTCATAGAAGTGTGCTTTTACACTGACAAAGGTAAGAAGTAGAAAAAGTTGCAGAGGAAGCTGAAACAGAAGCAGTGCCCGTGACTGAGACACATGGTCTTGCTTAGATTAGCAAGTCAGCTCTGCTTTCATTACAAGGGCTACAGAGGGCTGTGCTGTCAGAGGGCCGTGCTCCACAAGTAGATCTGGTGATGAAGGCATGTTATTTGAAGAAATGGAGAAAAAGTGTTTGCAATCTGACAAGAGTACAGTTGTGAGACAATAATTAAATCAAGATGGAGACTAGGTTTGGAACCTGCCAGTGTTAATGAAGATTTATTCACTAGTGACATTTGACCAGATCTACTAGGTGGATTCTTAGATTTCATTAGTTAAAGACGTAAAGCGGTCTGTCTGATTAAAAAGGGGAAAAACAGTAGGGAGTACCCATAAATTATTATAGCTCAATTAGGTGCAGACAGTTTAGTGAGTGTTTATTACTAGTACGAAGGAAGATTTTCCAATTAGATTAAAAGGTTTTGAAAACAACAGTTATAGTTACAGTGATTTAGACCCGTTGCTAGAATAATACATTGTGAGATGCTTTATTAAAAGTAAACTGATAACTTATTTGTAGTGTTCACTGTCTATCAGTAGAACCCCTGCTATGAGGTACAGTTTCCCTCACAAGATCAATGAGAGGACTGGGCTAATTTCTTCTTGCTCTGAAAATTGATAAGAATATAAAGGTCACTGCTGAAAAGACCAGCATGATTTATTCAGGTTAATCATCGAGAAAGTGACATTGCATAAATCATTGGGAATTTACCTTGCCAGACTGGGCCCTTCAGGCAGGTTTCACTGTCAAAAGCTGGACCAAAGAAAGACAAAAAGAAGCCGAGGATTTGTTCAGACAAAGCCTTTGGCTCACTGAGCTGCCACCATAAGCTATTGTAAAACCTGGAAATGGCAAGAAATCAAAGGGAACTTACAGGGACACCTCTGTAATAGTGACCACTAGAATTTATTACAGTACTTCGGTGGGATGAAGCTCTAAGATGCAGGTAGCTCATGTGTCTCTTTGTCTTGAAATATCCATGTGACTTCCAGGAGTGCTGGAAATGCCCTCCACTTTGCCACATGTCTTGGAGTAGGCATTTCATTGGCCACAAAGTATCGATTTCTCACTACAGGTGATTAAATATGAAAAGAGGGAAACAAAAGCAAAGAAATGATAGCTGAGTTTCTGGATTCTGTGGATGCAAGCAATACTAATGCATGCTACACATAGATATCATGACATATGTTACCAAAATTTTGCTTAAAGAATGAGATATTTTTTCCCTTAAAACTCTTGCTCTTTAAAAAGTAGCTTAGAAATAAACAGTATCCCTTTTTTAATTTCCTTATTGAAAAATATACTGAATTTGTCTTTCTGATAGATTTGTCCCCTTGTGGTTCTATTCTTTCTCATTCAGTTCTTCTAACTTTGACTTTCCTAACTGAAATTTTGAAGCCAGAAGCAGCAGAGGATAGAAAAAGACAACAAACTAGAATTCCATCTGTTGTGAGATTTAGTATTAATTTTCCCAAGAAACTGCTTAGTGAATCAATTTCATATTAGCATTAAAAAATTAAAATCTTAGTTCACATGATAGCATACACTTATATTTCCCTTGATTCTGGAATCCAGCTGCTTTTTTTGCATACCTGAACTGCTTTTCCTTGCTGCATGTATGTGCCATTGGACAAGTTTTATTTTAATTGAAGTACAGTTGGTTTGCTATATTGTGTTTCTGGTGTACAGCAAAGTGGTTGAGTTTATATAGATATATATATATAAACTGAATATATATATATATTCTTATTCAGATTCTTTTCCATTATAGGTTATTACAAACACAGTAGGAACTTGTTGTTTATTTTATATATAGTACTTTGTATCTGCTAATCCCAAGCTCCTAATTTATAGCCCCCTTTCCCCTTTAGTGACCATAAGTTTGTTTTCTATGTCTGAGTCTGTTTCTGTTTTATAAATAAGGTCTTTTGTATCATTTTTTAGATTCCACATATAAGTGATAATATATGATATTTGTCTTTCTCTGACTTACTTCACTTAGTATGATAATCTCTAGGTCCAACCATGGTGCTGCAAGTGGCATTATTTTGTTCATTTTTATGGCTGAGTTATATTCCATTGTATGTATGTGTGTGTGTGTGTGTGTGTGTGTGTATATATATATACACCACATCTTCTTTATTCAGTCGTCTGTTGATGGACACTTAGCTTGCTTCCATGTCTTAGCTATTGTAAATAGTGCTGCTATGAATATTGGGGTGCATGTATCTTTTCAAATTATGGTTTCCTCTAGATATATGCCCAAGAGTGGGATTGCTGGAATCCATGGTAGCTCTCTTTTTACTTTGTAAAGGAACCTCCATACTGTTCTCCCTACTGGCTATACCAATTTACATTCCCACCAACAATGTAGGAGGGTTCCCTTTTCTCCACACCCTCTCCAGCATTTATTTTTTGTAGACTTTTTGATGATGGCCATTCTGACCAGTGTGAGGTGATACCTCATTGTAATTTTAATTTGAATTTCTCTAATAATTAGTGACGTTGAACATCTTTTCATGTACCTGTGGGCTATCTGTAAGTCTTCTTTGGAGAAATGTCTGTTAAGCCTTTTTGCCCATTTTTTGATTGGATTGTTTCTTTTTGTGTTCAGTTGTACAAACTGTATGTATATTTTGGAAATTAAGCCCTTGTTGGTCACATCATTTGCAAGTATTTTCTCCCATTCTGTAGGTTGTCTTCTTGTTTTGTTTATAGTTTCTTTGCTGTGCAAAAGCTTATAAGTTTGATTAGGTCCCATCTGTTTGTTTTTCCTTTTATTTCTTTTGCCTTAGGAGACTGACCTAAGAAAACATTGCTATGATTTGTCAGAGAACGTTTTGCCTATGTTTTCTTCTAGGAGTTTTATGGTGTCATGTCTTATATTTAAGTCTTTAAGCTATTTTGAGCATTTTTTTCTGTGTATGTTGTGAGGAAGTATTCTAACTTAACTGACTTACATGCAGCTGTCCAGCTTTCCCAACACCACTTGCTAAAGAGACTTCTCTTTTTTTTTTTTACTAGAAGAAACATAAAATGTTGTGTATTATTAAGAAATAGCTGTACATTTTTTAACTTGCTTTTCTAACTCTAAACACAGATGGAGTTCAATTTATACACATACATTTCCTTCTAACTACCAGCCAGTTAATTATATGATTGATGTATGTAAGGGAAGAAAAGAAAATATTGCTCTGTCACTTTTCATATATTAATACTGAATAGAACTTAAGGAAGACTCGTGACATCACTGCTTCTTCTTTCCTACCTCCATTAAGTCCACTTATCAAAATGTAAAAGTTTTGTTATTATTTTCTAAAAGAGAGTGGACATGATTAATGATTCTTATATTCTTTTGAAATCATATTACTCCTGTAATGACCTTATATTTTTCCACGTTACCCATTATTCAATTAAAAACAAAGAGGTTCAAAACGTTAGTATATTGTAAACCTTGGCTTTTTGTTCATTTTTTTTTTTTTAATGGTGAATGAAGCATTTGGCATGAGTAGCTCTTATAAGTGATGGCTAAATACAGGTCAGCTTTTTTTTCAGATTCAAAAAATGAACAGTGTATTTCACATCTAGATCAAGAAACAACACATTGCCCGGAACACAAAAGTTCCTCTCATGTTTCTTTTCCAGGCACAACTCCCTCAAAGATACCCACTGTCCCTAATTTCTTTTTTTTTTTTTATTCAGACAGGAAGTCACAAAACTTATAATCATCCTCATCAGTTCACTCAGTCCCATGTAATTAATTTCTTTTTCATCTTGATCTTTTGTTAGCACTATTATGAATTCATCAGTTTTCCATTAGAGTTCTGAAAATGCTTATTCATTCAGTTCAGCAGTATAGTCAGTTACCACAAACCTGTACTTGTCAGAGCCTTTTCCATGAATTTGTTGAAGACGAAACCCTTTTATAGGAACATTTTTGCAGATGCATCAGAGTTCACCCAGAACTGTCTGTAAATGACAAAAGACTTAAAAATGACCATGGTTAAAGATTTGATGGAAGTTCATAATAATGCAATTGACAAGGAAATTTAGTTATTTCTGAGATATACAATTTAATGTAATACTAGAATTATGACTTATAACATTACACCAGAACATGTAAGATTTCTAGGAATTTCATGTAATGTCTGAAACATTTATATTAACATATTTCCATACAAATAATCCAAAGAAAGTTTAGTATTCATTGTTTTTTTGTTTGTTTTTTTATACAGCAGGCTCTTATTAGTCATAATTTTTATACACATCAGTGTATACATGTCAATCCCAATCGCCCAATTCAGCACACCACCATCCCCACCCCACTGTGGTTTCCCCACCTTGGTGTCCATACGTTTGTTCTCTACATCTGTGTCTCAACTTCTGCCCTGCAAACCGATTCATCTGTACCATTTTTCTAGGTTCCACATACATGCATTAACATACGATATTTGTTTTTCTCTTTCTGACTTACTTCACTCTGTATGACAGTCTCTATATCCATCCACGTCTCAACAAATGACTCAATTTCGTTCCTTTTTATGGCTGAGTAATATTCCATTGTATATATGTTCCACATTTTCTTTATCCATTTGTCTGTCGATGGGCATTTAGGTTGCCTCCATGACCTGGCTGCTGTAAATACTGCTGCAATGAACATTGGGGTGCATATGTCTTTTTGAATTATGGTTTTCTCTGGGTATATGCCCAGTAGTGGGCTTGCTGGATCATACGGTAATTGTGTTTTTAGTTTTTTAAGGAACCTCCATACTGTTCTCCATAGTGGTTTTATCAATTTACATTCCCACCAACAGTGCAAGAGGGTTCCCTTTTCTCCACACCCAATCCAGCATTTGTGTTTGTAGATTTTCTGATGAGGTCCATTCTAACTTGTGTGAGGTGATACCTCACTGAAGTTTTGATTTGCATTTCTCTAATAATTAATGATGTTGAGCAGCTTTTCATGTGCTTCTTGGCCATCTGTATGTCTTCTTTGGAGAAATGTCTGTTTAGGTCTTCTGCCCATTTTTGAATTCGGTTGTTTGTTTCT
The DNA here is from genome assembly GCF_964341445.2 of Mesoplodon mirus. NCBI lineage: Eukaryota > Metazoa > Chordata > Mammalia > Artiodactyla > Ziphiidae > Mesoplodon > Mesoplodon mirus. Next base: position 18,777,797 of record NC_138977.1, on the reverse strand, counting down.
TTCATATTGAGCTGTGTGAGCTGTTTATATATTTTGGAGATTAATCCTTTGGCCGTTGATTCATTTGCAAATATTTTCTCCCATTCTGAGGGTTGTCTTTTCGTCTTGTTTATGGTTTCCTTTGCTATGCAAAAGCTTTTAAGTTTCATTAGGTCCCATTTGTTTATTTTTGGTTTTATTTCCATTACTGTAGGAGGTGGATCAAAAAAATCTTGCTGTGATTTGTGTCAAACAGTGTTCTTCCTATGTTTTCCTCTAAGAGTTTTATGGTGTCTGGTCTTACATTTAGGTCTCAAATCCATTTTGAGTTTATTTTTGTGTATGGTGTTAGGCAGTGTTCTCATTTCATTCTTTTATATGTAGCTGTCCTGTTTTCCCAGCAGCACTTATTGAAGAGACTGTCTTTTCACCATTGTATATCTTTGCCTCCTTTGTCTTAGATTAGTTGACCATAGGTGCATGGGTTTATCTCTGGGCTTTCTATCTTGTTCCATTGATCTATGTTTCTGTTTTTGTGCCAGTACCATATTGTCTTGATTACTGTAGCTTTGTAGTATAGTCTGAAGTAAAGGAGTCTGATTCCACCAGCTCCGTTTTTTTCCCTCAAGACTGCTTTGGCTATTCGGGGTCCATTGTGTTTCCATACAAATTTTAGGATGATTTGTTCTAGTTCCGTAAAAAATGCCATTGATAATTTCATAGGGATTGCATTGAATCTGTAGATTGCTTTGTGTAGTATAGTCATTTTCACAATAATGATTCTTCCAATCGAAGAACACGGTATATCTCTCCATCTGTGTGTATCATCTTTAATTTCTTTCATCAGTGTCTTACAGTTTTCTACATACAGGTCTTTTGTCTCCCTAGGTAGGTTTATTCCTAGTTATATTATTCTTTTTGTTGCAATGGTAAATGGGAATGGTTCCATAATTTCTCTTTCAAATTTTTTGTCATTAGTGTATAAGAGTGCAAGAGATTTCTGTGCATTCATTTTGTATCCTACAACTTTACCAAATTCATTGGTTAGCTCTAGTAGTTTTTCTGGTGGCAGTTTTAGTATTCTCTATGTATAGTATCATGTTATCTGCAAACAGTGACAGTTTTACTTCTTCTTTTCCAATTTGTATTCCTTTTATTTCTTCTCTGATTGCCGTGGTGAGGACTTCCAAAACTATGTTGAATAATAGTGGTGAGAGTGGACATCCTTGTCTCGTTCCTGATCTTAGAGGAAATGCTTTCAGTTTTTCACCATTGACAATGATGTTGGCTGTGGGTTTGTCGTATATGGCCTTTATTATGTTGAGGTAGGTTCCCTCTATGCATACTTTCTGGAGAGTTTTTATCATAAATGGATGTTGAGTTTTGTCAAAAGCTTTTTCTGCATCTATTGAGATGATCATATGGTTTTTATTCTTCAATTTGTTAATATGGTGTATCACATTGATTGATTTGCATATATTGAAGAATCCTTGCATCCCTGGGATAAATTGCACTTGATCATGGTGTGTGATCCTTTTAATGTGTTGTTGGATTCTGTTTGCTAGTATTTTGTCGAGGATTTTTCCATCTATATTCATCAGTGATGTTGGTCTGTAATTTTCTTCTTTTGTAGTATCTTTGTCTGGTTTTTGTATAACGGTGATGGTGGCCTCATAGAATGAGTTTGGGAGTGTTCCTTCCTCTGCAATTTTTTGGAAGAGTTTGACAAGGATGGGTGTTAGCTCTTCTCAAATGTTTGATAGAATTCACCTGTGAAGCCATCTGGTCCTTGACTTTTGTTAGTTGGAAGATTTTTAATCACAGTTTCAATTTTATTACTTGTGATTGGTCTGTTCATATTTTCTATTTCTTCCTGGTTCAGTCTTGGAAGGTTATACTTTTCTAAGAATTTGTCCATTTCTTCCAGGTTGTCCATTTTATTGGCATAGAGTTGCTTGTAGTAATCTCTTAGGATGCTTTGTATTTCTGAGGTGTCTGTTGTAACTTCTCCTTTTTTCATTTCTAATTTTACTGATTTGAGTCCTCTCCCTCTTTTTCTTGATGAGTCTGGCTAATGGTTTATCAATTTTGTTTATCTTCTCAGAGAACCAGCTTTCAGTTTTATTGATCTTTGCTATTGTTTTCTTTGTTTCTATTTCATTTATTTCTGCTCTGATCTTTATGATTTCTTTCCTTCTGTTAACTTTGGGTTTTGTTTCTTCTTCTTTCTCTAGTTCCTTTAGGTGTAAGGTTAGATTGTTTATGTGAGATTTTTCTTGTCTCTTGAGGTAGGCTTGTATAGCTATAAACTTCCCACTTAGAACTGCTTTTGCTGTATCCCATAGGTTTTGGATCATCGTGTTTTCATTGTCATTTGTCTCTAGGTATTTTTTTATTTCCTCTTTGATTTCTTCAGTGATCTCTTGGTTATTTAGTAACGTATTGTTTAGCCTCCATGTGTTTGTGTTTATTACAGTTTTTCCCTGTAGTTCATTTATAATCTCACAGTGTTGTGGTCAGAAAAGATGCTTGATATGATTTCAATTTTCTTAAATTTACTGAGGCTTGATTTGTGACCCAAGATATCATCTATCCTGGAGAATGTTCCATGTGCACTTGAGAAGAAAGTGTAATGTGCTGTTTTTGGATGGAATGTCCTATAAATATCAATTAAAACTATCTGGTCTATTGTGTCATTTAAAACTTCTGTTTCCTTATTTATTTTCATTTTGGCTGATCTGTCCGTTGGTGTAAGTGAGGTGTTAAAGTCCCCCACTATGATTCTGTTACTGTTGGTTTTCTCTTTTATAGCTGTTAGCAGTTGCCTTATGGTATTGAGGTGCTTCTATGTTGGGTGCATATATATTTATAATTGTTATATCTTCTTCTTGGATTGATCCCTTGATCATTATGTAGTGTCCTTCCTTGTCTCTTGTAACATTTTGTATTTTAAAGTTTATTTTATCTGATATGAGTATAGCTACTTCAGCTTTCTTTTGATTTCCATTTGCATGGAATATCATTATCATCCCCTCACTTTCAGTCTGTATGTGTCCCTAGGTCTGAAGTGGGTCTCTTGGAGACAGCATATATATGGATCTTGTTTTTGTATCTATTCAGCAAGCCTTGTGTTTTTACTTGGAGCATTTAATCCACTCACGTTTAAGGTAATTGTCGATATGTATGTTCCTATGACCATTTTCTTAATTCTTTTGGGTTTGTTTTTGTAGGTCTTTTTCTTCTCTTGTGTTTCCCACTTAGAGAAGTTCCTTTAGCATTTGTTGTACAGCTGGTTTGGTGGTGCTGAATTCTTTTAGCTTTTGCCTGTCTGTAAAGCTTTTGATTTCTCCTTCGAATCTGAATGAGATCCTTGCCTGGTAGAGTAATCTTGGTTGTAGTTTCTTCCCTTTCATCACTTTATGTATATCATGCCACTCCCTTCTGGCTTGTAGAGTTTCTGCTGAGAAATCAGCTGTTAACCTTATGGGAATTCCCTTGTATGTTATTTTTCATTTTTCCCTTGTTGCTTTCAATAATTTTTCTTTGTCTTTAATTTTTGCCAATTTGATTACTATGTGTCTTGGCGTGTTTCTCCTTGAGTTTATCCTGTGGGACTCACTGTGTTTCCTGGACTTGGGTGGCTATTTCCTTTCCCATGTTAGGGAAGTTTTCAACTATAATCTCTTCAAATATTTTCTGTGGTCCTTTCTCTCTCTCTTCTCCTCTGGGACCCCTATAATGCGAATGTTTTTGCGTTTAATGTTGTCCCAGAGGTCTCTTAGGCTGTCTTCATTTCTTTTCATTCTTTTTTCTTTATTGTCTTCCGCAGCAGTGAATTCCACCATTCTGTCTTCCAGGTCACTTATCCGTTTTTCTGCCTCAGTTATTCTGCTATTGCTTCCTCTTAGTGTAGTTTTCATTTCAGTTACTGTATTGTTCATCTCTGTTTGTTTGTTCTTTAATTCTTCTAGGTATTTGTTAAACATTTCTTGCGTCTTCTCAATCTTTGCCTCCATTATTTTTCCGAGGTCCTGGATCATCTTCACTATCATTATTCTGAATTCTTTTTCTGGAAGGTTGCCTATCTCCACTTCATTTAGTTGTTTTTCTGGGGTTTTATCTTGTTCCTTCATCTGGTACATAGCCCTCTGCCTTTTCATCTTGTCTATCTTTCTGTGAATGTGGTTTTTGTTCCACAGGCTGCAGGATTGTAGTTCTTCTTGCTTCTGCTGTCTGCCCTCTGGTGGATATGGCTATCTAAGAGGCTTGATGGGAGAGACTGGTGGTGGGTAGAGTTGACTGTTGCTCTGGTGGGCAGAGCTCCATAAAACTTTAATCTGCTTGATTGTTGATAGGTGGGGCTGAGTAACCTCCCTGTTGGTTGTTTGGCCTGAGGCAACCCAACACTGGAGGCTAACTGGGCTCTTTGGTGGGGCTAATGGCAGACTCTGGAAGGGCTCACGCCAAAGAGTACTTCCCAGAACTTCTGCTGCCAGTGTCCTTGTCCCCACGGTGAGCCACAGACCCCCCCACCCCCGCCTGTGCAACAGACCCTCCAACACTAGCAGGTAGGTCTGGTTCAGTCTCCCCTGGGGTCACTGCTCCATCCCCTGGGTCCCAATGCACACACTACTTTGTGTGTGCCCTCCAAGAGTGGAGTCTGTGTTTCCCCCAGTCCTGTCGAACTCCTGCAATTAATTCCCACTGAGCTTCAAAGTCTGATTCTCTAGGAATTCCTCCTTCTGTTGCTGGACCCCCAGGTTGGGGAGCCTGACATGGGGCTCAGAACCTTCACTCCAGTGGTGGACTTCTGTAGTATACGTGTTCTCCAGTCTGTGAGTCACCCACCCAGCAGTTATGAGATTTTATTTTACTGTGGTTGCGCCCCTCCTACCATCTCATTGTGGCTTCCCCTTTGTCTTTGGATGTGGGGTATCTTTTTTGGTGAGTTCCAGTGTCTTTCTGTCAATGATTGTCCAGCAGCTAGTTGTGATTCTGGTGTTCTCGCAAGAGTGAGAGCACGTCCTTCTACTCCGCCATCTTGTTTCCTCCCCGAGAATTTTCTTCATTGTATGTTCTTGCTTCCTTTGTTGAATATTAATTGACCGTAGGTGTGTGGGTTTATTTCTGGGCTCTTCATTATTTACCATTGATCCATATGTCTGTTTTTGTGCCAGTACCATGCTGTTTTGATTACTGAGGTTTGTAGTATTGTCTGAAGTCTGGGAAGATTATGCCTCCAGGTTTATTCTATTCCTCAGGATTGCTTTGGCAATTCTGGGTCTTTTGTGGTTCCATATGACTGTTATGATTACTTGTTCTAGTTTTGGGGAAAATGTCATGGGTAATTTGATAGGGATCACATTAAATCTGTAGATTGCTTTGGGTAGTATGGCCATTTTAACAATATTAATTCTTCCAATCCAACAGCATGGGATATCTTTCCATTTCTTGACTCATCTTCTGTTTCCTTTTTCAATGTTTTATAGTTCTTAGCATATAAGTCTTATACCTCCTTGGTTAGGTTTATTCCTAAGTATTTTATTGTTTTTTGATGTGATTTTAAAAGTGATTTTACTTTCTTTTTCTGATATTTCATTGTTAGTGTAAACAAATCCAACAGATTTCTGTATGTGAATCTTGTATCCTGCTACTTTGCTAAATTCATTTATCAGTTCTAGTAGATTTTCTGTGGAGTCTTTCAGGTTTAGTGAATGTTCCTGAGAGAAAAGATGCAACACTCTTCTAATCTGGCCCACATACTCAGAAGTTCAGAGGTTAGAGTAATTTCAAATAAGTCATGAATATACTGCCTGAGGAATCAGCAACCTTCAAGGGATCAATCTGGGTAACCAAATGCAGTAAGTGTCGCTTTGTATTAGCTAAACAGTGGCTTTAGGCAGACAGAAATCAGTGATCAGTAAACCATATCAGTTAAACTAAACAGCCTGCACTGTTTATATATGAATAAAAGAAAGAAGGGGAAGAGCCATGAACAGAAGCCAGCTGAAGATTGGGAGTCAAAGACCCTGACTAGAGATCAGGGGGAAAAGAAAACAAAGCAAACAAAAAAAACCCAGGCATTATTTTTTTTCAGAGTGGTGATTTTTATTTTTTTTTAGAAAATACTTTTTTTTGTGTGTGTGTGTGTGGTACACAGGCCTCTCACTGCTGTGGCCTCTCCCATTGCGGAGCATAGGGTCTGGACACGCAGGCTCAGCGGCCATGGCTCACGGGCCTAGCCACTCCGTGGCATGTGGGATCCTCCTGGACTGGGGCACAAACCTGTGTCCCCTGCATTGGCAAGTGGACTCTCAACCACTGCACCACCAGGGAAGCCCGAAAATACTTTTTTTAATTTTTAATTTTTAAATTTTTTTAACTCTTTTTTTTTAAAATATTGGAGTATAGCCAATTAACAATGTTGTAGTAGTTTCAGGTTCACAAGCAAAGAAACTCAGCCACACATATTCATGTACCCGTTCTCCCCCAAACTCTCTTTCTGTCCAGGCTGCCACATAACATTGAGCAGTGTTCCCTGTGCTGTACAGTAGGTCCTTGTTGGTTATCCATTTAAAATATAGCAGTGTGTACATGTCCATCCCAAACTCCCTAACTATTCCTTCCCCCCCATTCTTTCCACTTGGTAACCATAAGTTTGTTCTCCAAGTCTGTGAGTCTGTTTCTGTTTTGTAAATAAGTTCACTTTTATCATTTCTTTTTAGATTCTGCATATGAGGGATATCATACGATATTTTTATTTCTCTGTCTGACTTACTTCATTCAGTATGACAATCTCTAGGTCCACGCATGTTGCTGCAAATGGCATTATTTCATTCTTTTTAGTGGCTAATATTCCATTGAATACATGTACCACATCTCCTTCATCCATTTCTCTGTCAATGGAGTTTTAGGTTGCCTCCATGTCTTGCTTATTGTAAACAGTGCTGCAATGAACACTGGGGTGCCTGTATCCTTTCAGACTATGTTTTTCTCCAGATACATGCCCAGGAGTGGGATTGCTGGATCATATGTTAGCTCTATTTATAGTTTTAATCTCCATACTGTTCTCCATAGTGCTTATAGCAATTTACATTCTCACCAACAGTGTAAGAAGTTTCCCTTTTCTCCACACCTTCTCCAGTATTTATTATTTATAGACATTTTGATGATGGCCATTCTGACTGGTGTGAAGTGATACGTCATTGTAGTTTTGATTTGCATTTCTCTAATGATTAGTGATGTTGAGCATCCTTTCATGTGTTTCTTGGCCATCTGTATATCTTCTTTGGAGGAATGTCTATTTAGGTCTTCTGCCCATTTTTTGATTGGGTTGTTTGTTTTGATGATATTAAGCCTCATGAGCTGGTTGTAAATTTTGGAGACTCATCAGTTTTTGGTCACATCATTTGCAAATATTTTCTCCTAATCTGTGGGTTGTGTTTTTGTTTTGTTTATGGTTTACTTTGCTGTGCAAAAGCTTTTCAGTTTCATTACGTCCCATTTGTTTATTTTTGTTTTTATTTCCATTATTCTGGGAGACAGATTGAAAAAGATATTGCTGAGATTTTTGTCAGAGAGTGTTAAGCCTATATTTTCCTCTAGGACTTTTACAGTGTCCAGGCTCACCTTTAGGTCTTTAATCCATTTTGAACTTATTTTGTGTATGGTATTAAATAATGCTCTATTTTTGTTAACATGTAGCTGTCCAGTTTTCCCAGCACCATTTGTTGAAGCGACTGTCTTTCCACCATTGTGTAATCTTGCCTCTTTTGTCCCAGATTAATTGACCATAGGTGCATGGGTTTATTTCTGCACTCTCTATCCTGTTCCATTGATCTATATTTCTATTTTTGTGCCAGTACCATACTGATTTGATAACTACAGCTTTGTAGTATAGACTGAAGCCTGGGAGCCTGATTCCCCCAGCTCCATTTTCCTTTCTCAAGATTGCTTTGGTTATTTGGGATCCATTGTGTCTCCATACATATTTTAAGATTTTTTGTTCTAGTTCTGTGAAAAATGTCATTGGTTATTTGATAGGGATTGCATTGAATCTGTAGATTGCCTTGGGTAGTATAGTCATTTTGACAATATTGATTCTTCCAGTTCAAAAACATGGTATATCTTTCCATCTCTGTATGTCATCTTCGATTTCTTTCATCAGTGTCTTATAGTTTTCTGAGTACAGGTCTTTTGCCTCTTTAGGTAGGTTTATTCCTAGGTATTTTTTTCTTTTTGACGCAGTGGTAAACAGGCTCTTTTCTTGAATTTCTCTTTCCGATCTTGCATTGTTAGTGTATAGAAATGAAACAGATTTCTGTGTATTAATTTTGTATCCTGCAACTTTACCAAATTCATTGAGCTCTAGTAGTTTTCTGATAGCGTCTTTTAAGATTTTCTATGTATAGTATCATGCCATCTGCAAACAGCGACAGTTTAACTTCTCCTTTTCCAATTTGGATTCATTTTATTTCTTCTCAGGTGCCATAGCTAGGACTTCCAAAACTATGTTGAATCAAAGTGGCAAGAGTGGACATCCTTGTCTTGTTCCTGAACTTAGAGGAAATGCTTTCAGCTTTTTACCATTGAGTATGATGTTAGCTGTATGTTTGTCATATATGGCCTTTATTATGTTGAGGTATATTCCCTCTATGCCCACTTTCTGGACATTTTTTTAAAATCATAAATCGATGTTAAATGTTGTCAGAACCTTTTCCTGCATCCATTGAGATGAGCATATGGTTTTTATTCTTCAATTTATTGATGTGGTGTATCACACTGATTTGCAGATATTGAAAAATCCTTGCATCACTGGGATAAATCCTACTTGATCATGGTGTATGATCCTTTTAATGTATTGTTGGATTCAGATTGCTAGTGTTTTGTTGATGTTTGCGTCTATGTTCATCAGTGATATTGGCCTGTAATTATTTTTTCTTTTTTTTTTTGTGGTATCTTTGTCTGGTTTTGGTATCAGGGTGATGGTGTCCTCATAGAATGAATTTGGGAGTTTTCCTTCCTCTGCAAGTTTTGGAACAGTTTCAGAAGGATAGGTGTTAGCTCTTCTCTAAATGTTTGATAGAATTCGCCTGAGAAGCCATCTGGTCCTGGACTTTTGTTTGTTGGGAGTTTTTTTAAATCACAGTTTCGGGGCTTCCCTGGTGGTGCAGTGGTTGAGAGTCTGCCTGCCGATGCAGGGGACACAGGTTCGTGCCCCGGTCCGGGAAGATCCCACATGTCGCGGAGCAGCTGGGCCCGTGAGCCATGGCCGCTGAGCCTGCGCGTCTGGAGCCTGTGCTCCGCAATGGGAGAGGCCACAGCAGTGAGAGGCCCGCATACCACCAAAAAAAAAAAAAAAAAAATCACAGTTTCAATTTCAATACTTGTGATTGGTCTGTTTATATTTTCTATTTCTTCCTGGTTCAGTCTTAGGAGGCTGTACCTTTCTAAGAATTTGTCCATTTCTTTCAGGTTGTCCAATTTATTGGCCTGTAGTTGCTTGTAGTAGTCTCTTATGGTCCTTTGTATTTCTGGGGTGTCAGTTGTAACTTCTTTTTCATTTCTAATTTTATTGATTTGAGTCCTCTCGTTTTTTTTCTTGATGAGTCTGGCTAAAGGTTTATCAATTTTGTTTTTCTTTTCAAAGAACCAGCTTTTAATTTCATTGGCATCTGTTGTTTTCTTTGTTTCTATTTCATTTATTTCTGCTCTGATCTTAATGATTTCTTTCCTTCTACTAACTTCAGGTTTTGTTTGTTCCTCTTTCTCTAGTTGCTTTAGGAGTAATGTTAAGTTGTTTATTTGAGATTTTTCTTGTTTCCTGAGGTAAGATTGTATGGCTATAAACTTCCCTCTTAGAACACTTTTGCTGCATCCTATAGGTTTTCATCATTGTGCTTTCATTTTCTTTTGTCTCTAGGTATCTTTTTGATTTCTTCAGTGATCCATTGGTTGTTTAGTAGCATACTGTTCAACCTCCACGTGTTTGTGTTTTTTATATATTTTTTTCTTGTAGTTCTAATCTCATAGCATTGTGATCGGAAAAGATGCTTGATATGATTTCAGTTTTCTTAAGTATACTGAGCCTATCCTTGTGGCCCAGCATGTGGTCAGTTCTGGAGAATGTTCTGTGTGCACTTGAGAAGAATGTGTATTCTGGTTTTGGATGGAATACTCTATAAGTAGCAATTAAGTCCATCTGGTCTAATATGTCATTTAAGGCCTGTTTTTCCTTATTCATTTTCTGTCTGGATGATCTGTCCATTGATGAAAGTAGGGTGTTAAAATCTCCCACTATTATTGTGTTACTGTTGATTTCTCCCTTTATGGCTGCTAGTATTTGCCTTATATATTGAGGTGCTCCTATGTTGGGTGCATATGTATTTACAATTGTTATATCTTCTTCTTGGATTGACCCCTTGATCATTATATATTGTCTTTCTTTGTCTCTTATAAATCTTTAAAGTCTGTTTTGTCTGCTATGAATATTGCTACTCCAGCTTTCTTTTGATTTCCATTTGCATGGAATACCTTCTTCCATCCCCAACCCGGCCATTATTGATGTACTAAGTACATGAACAAGGTGCTGAGTCAATGATAATTGTTTCCCCCTTCTAGAACAACTGTGAAAAAACACTGAGAACTCTATTACTGACTTCCTGGAAGAGGGTATAACTAGTTAAGCTGGATGTCCTACTGAGTATTTGGAATCAGCACATTCTTTGGTCTTTCTAGTAGTCATTTTTTAGAGAAATAAATGTCTTGCAGAAAATGGCCTAAGTTTCTCTCCATTTAATGACTTCTACCTTTAAATGAAGATATTTTGACTTGTGAAAGAAAAATTAATTTTATTTCTGGCTCCAGGTAAATACCTGTTTAATTTCTGAGACATTGCATAAGAGCCATCCAGAACATATTTATTGAAATTTACTCTTTCAGGGAGAATACTGAGTTGCCACAAACTCTTCAGATATCTACACTCACAATGTTTTGGTCTGAAAACAGAAGAAGGCCAAGCAACCAATTCTCCTATTGAAATTTATTTGATTCCCTTTCTAATATGCATGTTGAAATTTTAAAAAGTAGCCTTATGCTGATAATCACTAGCAATCTGAACAATAAACTTAGAAACTAACTGTTACATTCTATCATCAAATCCTGTCCATAATGTCTTTGAAATAGCACATATATCCATTCTATTCATCATATTTACAATTTTCATTTTCATTCTGTGCCATTATTTCTTCTATTCTAAACTAAAGCAATTATCTCATAAATGACTCTATTGCTTCTGTTTTTATTCAAATATTTGATCCTAAAATCTTTTGTAAGCTACCATTTGCTGAGCACTTACTAAATGTAAGCCATCATGGTGAAGGCTTCACAAACAAGCTCATCTAATCCTCACAGTCACCCTGAGAGTTAGGAGGTGATAATGTGCATTGGCTCCTTCAACATTTAATCTTAACTTTTTCCCAGTGTACCTTCCTGGCCTGGAAAGTGGGAAAGCTAAATGCCACATTCCCCAGACTCATTTCCAACCAAGTGCATCATTCATATGCATTCATGCAAAACTTGAATCAGAACTGAGGGAAGTCTAGAGAGATGCAGAACTGGAGGTGTATGTTTTCTATTACAAATTATAGCAAAGATGTCATGACTCTGGTCTTGAGAGATGTCATGGTGACTTCTTGATACAGCAGTGGCTTCCTGATTATGGCAGGAGCAGCAGTATATCCATGTTGGTCCAGTTCTTCATTGGCTTTGGGCATCATTTTTTAAAACTCAGCAAATGCTTCCAAAGGCCATTTGGTATTCTGTAGTAACTCTCTCCATGCTTAAACCAGGCAGAGTAGATTATAGTAACCACAAATAAGCACTAAACTCTGTAGGTAAATTATATTCCCACTGTCTATTTGAGAGAGAGTAGTTAAAAGTATTTTAAATTTATACAGATAGTAAATAATGATTTAGGATTTAAATCCAGACAACACTGAGACATTGTTTTAAACCACTATGGCATGATGTGTGTGCACTGTTTTAATTCTCTCTTTATAAATTCATCACCGCTGACAAGATGAAGTCCAAATACATTTGATTATCACCAAAAGCCATTTTTAGCTTATCCCAAGTCCCTTTCTTGTTTCTCCTTTTTTTTTCCCCCAAAGCATTCTATGCTCTAGTCATGCTGAAATTACTCCTGGCCTTGCCCTTCCATCTTGTTTTTCACCCTAATTCTTTTATCTGGAATTCTTTCCACTCACTTAACTTAGCCCAATTCTACCCATACTTTGGAGGATTTATTCCAATCTATTGCTCTGAGAAAATTGTAGTGCGTAATTGTCCTTTCTTTTAAATTTCATATCACTTATTATATATCATTGCTTTGATAATTAAACATAATGCCTTATATCTCACCATTATCTTATATAGTGACTCTTTAAATTCTTTATGGCTAAATCAGAAAGTTTTTGGTAAATGTGCGTCCTCTTGTAGTTCACTGAATCCTCCTCAGCAGTATAGATATCCTGGTGACTTGCTTCTTTTATTTGTGTAATAATTTTAAGATGATGATTTTCAAGCTATAGCTCTCACAAGGATTTCCTAGAGAGTTTCTTAAAACATGGATTCCTGAGCCCCATCCTCAAAAATTCTTATTCAGTAGAGCTGGGATCTGAGAATTTGAATTTTTAACAAGCTCCCAGGTGATGCAAATGCTGCTAGTCTTGGAACTGTATGTCAGCCTTGTGGTAAGAATAATGGTCATTTCTATAAAAATTTTTTTAAATTATTTTTAATTATTTTTTATTGGAGTATAGTTGCTTTACAACATTGTGTTAGTTTCTTCTGTAGAGCAAACTGAATCAGCTATATGTATACATATATCCCCTCTTTAAAAAATTCTTTTCACAAGTACTATTTTATTTGATCCCCATAATAGCTCTCTTAGAATTCTAGTATTACACCATTTTAAAAATTAAGAAAGGATATTGTGAAGTTTAAATGACTCTCCCTAGTCACAATGGTAGTAAGTAGCAGAACAAGATTTCTAATTCAGGTCCATTAATTTTAAATTCTTTTCTTTCCCTTGACATCATAATGCCACTCCCTTCTCTTGAAACTTGAAAATAATTTATAGTAAATTATTTGTTACAGTAGTTTTCATTCCTTGCAATCTTGAAGCTCAGAAGTAAAATTTTCTTGTCATAGGGTATATTTATTTTATAATCCTTGGTCATACTAATTTGATGTCAAGTGAACAAATAAAACAGTTTTATACAACTCTGATCAAATGAAAACCTTTACTGAAGAAAAAGGAAAATGTAAGGGAAACAGAAAGAAAGCATATATTCATTTACATTTCAGAAGATTCTAGAAAATTGCATATGAGTCAAGACTATTTTAGTTGCAAATGACAGAAACCCAACTCAAACCACTTTAAGCAAAAAAAGGATATGTACTGATTCACAAATCCAGGGAGTAAAGCTTCAGTTAAGGTTGTTATCTAGGTGTTTAAACAATACTACTAATATTTTCTTTTTCTCTTCAATTGTCAAATTCTTTTCTCTGGTCTGGATAATTCAGAGAAGCTATACTCTCATGATGGCCAGAGAGTTACCAGTAGCTCCAGGTATGGTTCCAGTTAGTACCTCATAAACCCCATACAAAAGATAGATGGTCTTTCCCCATAGTCTGGCTCACACCTATTGGCTCTGTTTAGCTCAGCCTGATTCATATATCCACTCAAGTGACACTTGTTAACAACCAAAATTCAACTGAGTAAATTTAAAGACCTAAGCTTGCAGAAGCTTTAAATGATTCATGAATCAGGCAGCATCTCATCTGGCAAGCAGAAAGATATTCTGAGGGGTTATACAAAATAGAAGGCTTTTAAAGAAAGTGGGATAAGGAAGTCATCAGCAAGAGAGAAATGAAAGTTCATTGAAGGAAAGTAAGAGCTCAGGTGATGATAGCTTCTCATTGACTGAGCTGTGGCAAATCCATTGACTGGGCTTGTTGCTGGGCAAGAAGATCTTCCTTCCCCCTGCTGGCTAGGAAAGTAGTTACACTTCCTGTTTGAGAGTACAATGTAGTCTCTTTCAATTGGGGTCTGCAGTTGACCAAGATCGGTACCGTGTTTGAGTTCCCTCTACAGTCCTTCCTGACTCCAATTTTAGTTGAGGTTTTTCTTTTATTAGTTTTCACACACTTTAAAGCACAGAATATCCAACTGAGACAGGGGTTTGAAAATGGTTAAAGGGTAATTTTTTTAAAAAAATTGGAGTATTATTACCAGAAAAGGCTGGAACATTATCTAAAGCAGGCAGAAACAAAAGATGTCTAACAGGCCACTAAATATTTGGGTATAAATTTTGGGAAAAGTAATATGAACCTGCATATAAGGAAACCTTATGTTGATTTGGGGAGTTTGAAGAGATTAATCATGCACATGGATAAAAGTAATCTGATTAAGTGTTTTTCAAAAGTCCTTTTATGAGAGTGATCAATATTAGTCATTTCAAGATTAGAATTATGTTCTTCCAGATGAGAAACAATAACAACAACAGAAAGAACAGAGGTGACCATAAAGGGGTACATCCATGAAGAGAAAAATACCAATATTGGTGTTTTATAGGTATCAGAACTATGATTGGTCTTTGTAATAGATTGTATTTTGTTCCAAATTATTTTCTTCCTCCTTCCTTGTTAGAATATTGCATTTCTACCTTTTATTATGTGACTTGCAGTGCCTTTCTATTGAAGAAGTATACTTCTCAACCTCGTGGCACCATGCTGGCCCAAATGATCTGCATTTGAGTAGAAGTGAGAATATGCCAGCTGTGAGCAGAGCTTTAAGAGCCATTGAGTACTTTGGTTTGGACTCCTTTCCTCTGTTACAAGAATAGCATGTTCTAGATAGGTACTTCAGGCTCTATTTTTAGCCTGCATTCTGGAATGAGGGAGAAATGTGGGGCAGGAACAGAACTAGTGTGACAAGTAGATAAAACAAAACAGAAACAAGAAAAAAACAAAAACTAAACTACAAAAAAAGTTTGTTCTTATAAACTACTTGAGATTTGAGGGAGGGTCATTTGTTACAGCAAACTAACCTAGAAAAAAATTGACACAGTCTTGTGTAAATTTTGTTGAGTGACCTGGAGAAAGGCCTGCATTGTTTTCTCTTCAATTTGTAGATAACACTAAGCCATTTTGAATAATAAAATGAAAACAAGTAAATTTCCTGAACATTTGTTAAATCTCAAGCTTTATGCTAACAGCTTTACCAACTTTATTTTCAGTATCCAGTTCAGACTTCTCTGAATCCCTATTACAAATATCACGAATCCCTTTACCAGTAAGGAAACTCACTCATAGGTCATAGACTATGACTCGCCTAAGGTCATAGATCTACTACCAGGCAGACTCAAATTAAAATTCCAGCTTAGGTGCCAGGCTTTGAAGCATTTATGAATTTTGGAATGAACAAGTGATACATAACACATGTTTGCAGTGATAATCCAAACAATGGTAATGCAATTGCAGACCCTAAGAATGTAGAAATTACCCTAGAAAGAGTAAGAAAGAACACTGTAAGACACCTGCATGAAAGCAATTGGAACACCATAGACACTGAAAATAAAAGCTGGAAGAGTAGGTGACAAATCTAAAAGCCATGAAGAGTGTTAAAAATAAAAAAAATGAATATGGCTTCAAATATAAATTTTAGACTATAATGAGTTATTATTTCAAGTTGCTTGAATAAATTTAACTTAGATTAAATAAAATTGTGTTATGGGTTGAATTATGTGCCCCCGACTGCCAAATTCGTATATTAAAGTTCTAATCTCTAGTATGTCAGAATGTGACCTTATTTGGAAATAGTTGTTGCAGAAGTAATTAGTTAAATTAAGATGAGGTCATACTGGAGTAAGATGGGCCCCTAATTCACTATGACAGGCATCTTTATGAAAAGGGGAAATTTGGACACAGACATGCACACAGAGACTGCCACATGAAGATGAAGGCAGAGATCAAGGTGATGCAGCAGAGGCTAATGAAGGATAAAGATTTCTACCAAACCACCAGAGGCTAGGAGAGAGGAATAAACAGATTTCTCTCTCCCAGCCCTCAGAAGGAACTGATCTGGCTGACAACTTGATCTCCATTTTCTAGCCTCCAGAACCAAGAGACAAAGCCACCCACTTTGAGGCACTTTATTGTTGTTTAAGCCACCCGGTTTGTGGTACTTTGTTACAGCAGCCCTAGAAAACTATTAGAAATTGATGATTACTAACTTAGAAAATAAGTTGTAAACTTAATACGCACCACTACAAAGTGATAATTAGCTTATCAATAGGATAAAACAAAGTTTGTATAAATTCATAAAGCTAAAAGCAGCTGTGAAGGACAACTGTGATATGTTCATGCTTCTAGTCTGAGGCTGACTTAGAGGGAGAACCTAACAGAAAGCTTGAAAAGTTGTTAGTTTATTCTATCAAAGGGATAAACATTCGAGGTTACTTCAATAATTGTGTATAAGACTGGGATGATTTTCCAGATTTAAGTTTTGGTATTTCCCAAGAGTGTCTAATATCTCCTTGTAAATTTTTAGTTGCTTTAAAAATGTAGGCATAGTGGAAAGGGCAGAAGTACTTTGGCTTCTCGTGGAAATAGTGTATTCTTTAATGCCCTATAGCACTCAGCTGAAAATGGTGCCTTGATGGATGTGAGAGAGTTAATCCACATCCCAGATACCTAACTTACTCCCTGGGAGTAAATTACTCATGGCAGGGCAAGGTCATTCTTCATTTTAACCATCACCATAACATTTTATATTGTCAAGTGCTACGTGGTTTCTCAATCCTTAAAATCCCCTGGTGGAGTAAAGGGGATGACAAACAAATTATGTCTGATTTACAGACTAGGGAACTGGGACTCAGGCAAGAGACAAAGCCGTCATTGGTAAGGACCATCCCAGAAGGCAGGAACTGTGGCTTGGGTCTCTGTTTATCATGTAGAGTGCAGGAATAAACCTAAGGGATATTAGCTATGCATGCAATTCTTATATTTCCTGGAACTTTAGCTCCCCACCCAAGCTGATTCTTAGCAGCAGCCATCTGTCAAAGAAACAAAAGGTACAAAGAAAGTTAAGTACAAATTATGTACAGTGTGTTAGAATCTAAGCTGCAAAATCAAAATGAAACACACTGTAACTTAAAGTCAACTCCCCAAAACAGCATCCACGAAAATAAGGACACTCTACTATGTGCCACTAGTTTGACAGGTGAATCCAGTTAAAACTATCAGTGGAGGCATGGAAAGGGGGCCAGGAGAGAAAAAGCTTAGAAAAAAGTACAAAGAACAAACACTCCATTACTTAGTATAATTTCATCTAAAAGTTTACATTAATTTGAACAAAATCACTGTTTCTACTTTGTCATTTTATTATGAGGTCAAGCCACGACTTGGCATTTATTCAAACAAGCATGTTTTACGGACTCTTGCAGCTATACACTCAGCATTTGTCAAATTATCGCCTGTAAAACAATGCTGGGCTTTGTGTTGTGAGTCTTCTGGGAATGCTCAGATTCTACCAGCCTACCAACCTAGGATCCTAGTTCTTGAAAAGTGATAAAAATTTCAAAATGAGATATCATAAAGAGCCCTTAAGAGTAAGTCCACATTTGGGTCTCAACTGGAATGTTGGGCAATGGGATACAAAGTTGGGGTGGCTGGCTGATTTTCAAATTTCTGAAGTTGAATGTTGGACATTTCATGTCTGCTTCAAGCTGAATCCTAAAATGCAAGCAGCCAGAGCAGATGTGATTTCGTGAAATTTAATGTTTATTTTGCCTTTATTTTATAAAGTTTGAAATGTTCTAACCCATTTTCCTGCTGCCAATCAGAGATCCAGTGTTGCCCTGATGTCCCATTGATTCTAAAATCAATGGCTGTGCTACCAGTGCTTAGGGAGCATGATTGTTCTTTGAAAGCAAGCTGCTGGGTAAAGATGACCCTTCTGAGTTTGATCAGTTTTTACCACAATGAGGCAGAAGAGTTAAGAATCAGTGTGATGATCTATTTATATTGATGTCACTCAGGTCTACAGCTCTTCTGGCACAAAGACTTACAGATGGAAATTACAAATTGGGGGTGACACGCGTGGAAACAGCTGCCACAAATCTATGACACAGAGTATACTAAAACTTATTTCAGTGTTTTTACAATTCAATAAAATGAACACATAATTAGACTTAATTTTATGATCCAAATCGCACTCTTTAATACAATTATAGAATTTCTTCTTTGGTGGTAAGGTCATAGTATCTACTGAGCTAAATTACTTTCTAACAGACCAAGCAAATTAATTACCATTATATGCTCTCACTCTTAATAAATAAGGGAAAGTTCTCAGATACTCTTTCACCTGGACTTCAAGGTAAAATTCCACCCATTACAAGTATTTGGAAAAACGTTTATCCTTTAATGAGAAATTAAACTTCAAAAGAATGTACACGATCCATTGGTGGGGCCTTTTTTTTATAAATTTTTTTTATTGTATTAAAATTCATATAGCATAAAACTCACCATTTTAACTACTTTGAATTGTACAGTTCAATGGCATTTATACTAATGAACATGTGCAACAAATGAATAAGTATACTATTCACAATATTGTGAAACCATCATCACTGTCTTATTCCAGAGCACTTTCATTACCCCAAACGGAAACTCCATATCCATTAATGAGTCACTACCCATTCCTCCCTGCCCACAATCCCTGGCAGACCACTTATCTGTTTTTTGTCTCTACCAATTTGTCTATTCTGAATATTTCATATAAACAGAATTATACTGTATATGGTCTTTTGTGTCTGGCTTAAATTTTCACTTAGCATAATGTTTCTAAGGATATCCATGTTATTGCATATATCAGTGTTTCATTCCTTTTTATGGCTGGGTAATATTCTGTTGTCTAGATATACCACACTTTGTTTATCCATTCATCAGTTGATCAACTTCTGGGTTGTTTATTTCTTTTTGACTATTCTGAATAGTACTGTTATGAATATTCATGTATAAGTTTTTGTTTGAACATTTGTTTTTAATTCTTTGGAGTGTTTACCTAGGAATGGAATAGTTAAGTCACATGGTAATTCTATGTTTAACTTACTGGAGGACTGCCAAACTGTTTTCCACAGTCACAGCACTATTTTACATACCCACTAGCAATATATGGGTATTCCAATTTCTCCATGTCCGTGCAATATTTGTTATTGACTACTTTTATTATTATAGTCATCTTACTGGATATTAAGTGGTATCTTATTGTGTTTCAATTTGCATCTCTCAAATGAACAATGATGTTGAGTATCTTTCACGTGCTTGTTGACCATTTGTGTATCTTCTTTGGACAAATCTCTATTTAAGTACTTCACCCAAATTTTAATTGGGTTGGCTTTTGTTGTTGACTAGTAAGGTTTCTTTATATATTCTGGATACTACACTCTCTCTATATATATGATTTACAAATATTTTCTCCTATTATGTGGGTTGCCTTTTCACTTTCTTCATAGTGCCCTTTGCACAAATGTTTTTAATTTTGATGAAGTCTAATTCATCTGTTTTGTTTTAATTTGTTTCTTGTGTTTTGGGTATAATATTTAAGAAACCATTGCCAAATCCAAGGTCATGAAGATTTACTTACGTTTTCTTCTAAGAGTTTTTAGTTTTAGCTCTGGCACTTAGTTCTTTGCTCCATTTTGACTTAATTTTTATATACTGTATGAGGTAAGGATCGAATTTTATTCTTTTGCATGTAGATATTCAGTTGTCCTAGCATCATTTATTAAAGACACTATTCTGTCCCACTGAATGGTTTTGGTACCTTCATCAAAATAAATTGGTCATAGATGTATTGGTTTATTTCTAGATTCTCAATTCTATTCCATTAATCTATATGTCTACCCTTATGTTAGCATCACACTTTTTTGATTATTGTAGCTTTGTAGTAAGTTTTGGAATTAAAGAAGTGTGAGTGTTCCAACTTTGTTCTTCTTTTCTAAGATTGATTTGGGTATTTGTGGTCTCTTGCAATTCCGTATGAATTTTAGGATCAGCTCTTCCACTTCTTAAAAGTAAATGATCATTTAGATTTTGATAGAGATTACATTAATCTAATGGGGTATAATTCCATTTTAACAATATTATGTCTTCTAACCCATGAATATGCAATGTCTTTCTATTTATTTAAGTCTTCTTTAATATATTTTAGCAATGTTTTATAGTTTTCAATGTACTAGTCTTGTACCTCCTTGGTGAAATTTACTCCTAAATATTTCATTCTTTTTTATGCTATTATAAATGGAATTGTTTTCTTAATTTCCTTTTGGGATTGTTCATTGCTAGTATATATAAATACAACTGATTTTTGCATATTGCAAAATATTGCAATCCTCCAACTTTGATGAATTCATTTCATAAAACTATGTTCTATGTTATAGTTACTAGTCAAAAACAGACTAGAGAGTGCCTGAATAACTTGGTACAATGAGTTACTTCAGAAAAACCATTACATTAAAAAAAAAAGGATGGTTTTCTTATCACATTTCTATTTTAATTGATATTATGGCTATTATTACATACCTCTTCCACAAAATAATGGTGAATTTAAAATAAATCTTTCTGCATATGACCAGAACAATTGCAATGTACTCTTCCTTTCAGAAAGACTATTATTTTTGTTAACAAAACATTGTTTGTCTGGTGAGTAAATAATAAACCTGACAGCACAAGACCTATGAACCACTGAAGAAAGCAAAGAAGAATTAGGAACTAAGCAAAATCGATTTTTAAAGAAATGGTCAGGAGATATAAAAATGTATTTTAACACTTTAGACTCAGATATATTTCTTGTACAAGTTTATCTTAAACAGCACATAGGACCTGTCTATCTATTGGTAAAAACTTCACAGTATTTGCAGACAAGTTTAAACCAAAGCACCAGAAAGTCTGCCACTACAAAGAAAATAAACACACAAAACTTATGTCATAAAGTGTTATGAATTTAAAGCAGTCAGGATTCATAAAAAATTTAAAAGCTTAACAATGATTAGGGAGAAGAGACTAAGTGCCACCCAAAACATCTAGCTCAGAGATAATTACGTGATTAAAAGGGTGGGAATAAGAACATAATTCTCTAGCAATAAAGAAAAAGAGCTGAAGCAGAAATAGGTTGGCTCAGGAATGAGACTGATCACAAAGGAAAATTGAAGGAACTAGATGATACATGGCCAGGGGACAAAAACCTGGAGAAGAATCAGATTTCACATTAAGAGCTTAATGAACAAAGTAAGCAACGTGCAGAGAGCTTAAGCAGCAGAATTATCAACCCATAACATCCCTATCTGCAGTACTCATAGAACCCGAGCTCTCTAGGCAGAGGTGTGAAGTAACTGGCTGAAAATATTTTAAAACAAGTACAAAGGATAAATTTTATGGCATCAAGGACATGACATTTTAAATAATTTTGTTTTAAAGTCCCAGCTTAAATTCCCTTGAGTGGTAGCAGGAAGAGGTGATCAGTGACAAAAAAGGGAGTTGCTCTTTAGAGTTTGCTCTAAGTCTGCTTTATCATGCTGATCTAATAGTGTTTGAAAGTTCAGGTCAGCATCCATCAGTGTTGGGAATCATTTAGCATTCAAAATTTCACAGGGTGTCCATAGAGGTGAACCCTGCCTCCAGCAAGGTCACCATATGAATATATTGCTTATCTTAAAGCTAAAAATCTAAACTAGTGGATGATTTTTTCCTCTATGAATTAAAGCATCCTTCGTTTACAGAAGTTTTAAATATGACATCTCTTGTCTCATAATTAAAATGGTTCCAGTTTTTAAAAAATCAAGCCCTGTATAGTATTAGGAGAGTATCTTTTACAAGGTAAACTTGTGGTGATATTCATTCTCCCATGTAATGGGCACTGTAACGCGGTACCCAGATTCCTTTCAGTGAAGGACTTGCTGCCTCAGCTATGGGAAGCGCTGGTGACAGACAGCTTTGAACTGTCAGCACCTTCAAGGGATTCACTCAGCTGCAGAGAGCCACCTTGCACAAGGTCACACTCTTTGTGGGGTGGCCCACTGCAATGACTGACTGATCTATGCAGGAGTACAAAGGCCAGTTGTTTTAGCCCAAGTTAGAACAACTCTGAAAGCCCATTCTCCCTCCAGAGCACCCTGCTGGGTTGACTAGGGCTGCTGTTGAGCTAGGATTGCAGCTCAACTTCTCCCTCTGCTCAGTCCTGCTTCCACACCCTCCCTTCCATAAGTGTTGATCCCAAGGATCCTTAAAAGACATTCTGCATATTAAACTGCATACCAGAGACTGTTTTCCAAGGAGCCCCACTTCTAAGTATGTAAAGAAAACAGATCCAGATTGTAAAAACGTACAGATTACAGAAAATATGTAAAGAAAAATTTATCCAGATTATTGAATTATATACATATTTTCAGAGATAATAGAGTATTGAAAGAAAATGATAAAAAATGGAAGGACTTAGATAATATCAAGTAGAGAATTAAGGTTCGAGCTAATACATACATAGTGGTCAAAGGGATTGTGTGTGAGTATACTCTCAAGGATATGCCTTTACTTTTTTTTTTCAAATGAATATTACCAGAATTAAAAAAACAGGTGTTGTTCTTCTCCTCCCGTCCATAAGAAAATAGAATTCACCTACTCTTTACTGTTGGTGGACAAAATGAGGATTATTAATAAAATTGAAAAAGGGCAAAAAGAATAGAAAGTTGGAACAGGGAAAGGAAATTTTCTATAATAATTTTACAGTATTAGTTCATCTATGGTTCTATTTTCACTTCCAACACTGGTTTGTACAGACTTTTTTTTTTTTAATTTCCTTAAATCAAAATCTGATATTGTATATAGATTTCTGTTGACTTTGCATCACAAACATTTGTTTTTGCCTCCAAAAGCACATTTTAACTAGTAACAGAAAGGTTAAACACAAAGTTCATTCTTATATAACCTAAGTATTTAAATCTAAATTTTAAGTTGTTTATGATTCATGCATATTCTATTAGTTTGCTAGGGCAGTCAGAACAAAGCACCACAAACTAGGTGGCCTAAACTATAGAAATTTATTGTCTCGCAGTTCTGGCAACTGAAACTTTGAGATCAGGGTGTTGGCAGGGTTGGCTGTTTCTGTGGCTATGAGGGAGATTCTGTTCCATGCCTCTCTCCTAGCTTCTGGTAGTTTTCTGGCGATCTTCAGCATTCCTTAGCTTCTGTTGCATCACCCTGATTTCTGTTTCATCTTCACATGGAGTTCTCTCTATGTGCATTCACAAAGAGAGAAAATTCTCCCTTTTATAAGGGCAGAGTCATATTGGATTAGGGTCTACCCTGATCTGTCTTAACATAAAGTTCTGCAAACATCCTATTTCCAAATAAGATCACATTTACAGGTACTGAGAATCAGGATATCAATATCTTTTTTGAGGACACAATTCAACCATATACATATGAAATTTTTTTCATGCGCACAAGTAAGTTACAACAAGTTCTAGTAAGATATGTACGTTGAAGGTGGCCTAATACTTTCGATAACATTTAGCCTGAGCAAAAGAAAAAGAAAAACCTTACTTTGTTTTGCTGTAACTCTTATTTTATCATAAATTCTGCTCATGCCAGATTGATCTCAGTAAATTAACATGTATTGACTGACTATTACATGCAAAACATTTTGCTATGCACTTTGGGTGATACGAAGATATACAAGTTGAGGACTTTTTAAGAGTTTGTAATATTGTATTTATAAAAATATCAAGGGTACAAAGACATTTAGATCTACTCCCTGCAATTTAAGAAAAATGTTATAGAGTTCTTCAGTTTTGTATACATTTCTTCATTGCAGAATTTGGTTTATACTCTGAGAGCTGAAAGTTGTGAAAAGTCCTTGAATGATGTAATTCTATAAATTCATACCACCAGTTACATTGAGAATGACTATAATATAACAAGACCTTTTCAATTGATAAAGGAAATTTAAAGCATTTTTATTGCTGAATAAAACAATGATCTATTGCACAAAAGATCAATTGGTAGTTAACTTCTTGTTATAGGTTCAGCAGTTTACATTTATTTGACATTCATGAAAAATTATCCTTGGGTATTAATTGCATGACTTTAGTTGAGAGTGAACAGCTTTAGGCACAAGATCTGGGACAGTAACCCTTCTTTTGCTTAAAAATTTGCTCTGTGACCCCTTAGCAAACAGCATACAATATATTATTATCTTTACATAAAATTCTGATTAATGCTATATTCAATTTCCCTGTTTCACTATTGTTTAAAAAAGAACAAAAACTTAGGCAAGTAAGAACCACTCTCTAAGAATATGGGTTTAAGTGTCATGTTCCATATAATCCTATAGATTACATAGATCTCTATTCACCCTCAAAGCAGTTTACAAGATTAAATTCAAAATGAGATAATTTGTATTTTTGGAATAATGTCTCTTTTTACAAATCATTTTACAAGATTTAAGACATATTTAGCCATGGGAAGAGAAGATAATCTTCAGTAAAGAATTTATGCCTCCCCTATGATATCATCTGCTAAGAATAGTGTTAAATCCAACTTCAGATCTTTGATTGTAAAGAAAATTATATGCATAGGCACCAAGGTAAACTGAAGACAATTCACCAATAAGATCTACCTCACATAAAGATAAAATCATAATGCACAGATGTATATCATTCTGGATATCTGAATTATCTTGATAGGTGAGCTATAACATTTTAAATACTATCAATTAAAAATTTTAATTATTTTTAATGGCTGCATTTCTTCAACCTACTCTGCACTTCACTGTCATGTTAAGTAGATGTGTAATGAAACTTTCTTGACACCTTAGCCATTATTATTTAATATTTGTTACTTAATATAGCAAAATATGATTTTAGACACATATGTATAACTAAGAGATTTAGTCCTGAGGGGGCCCTGACCAAGACATGGGCCCTGAATTTTCTTTCTTGATGTCAATTTGCTTTTTAATTATCTGTTGCATCTTTATGAGAAACTGCCTTGTGAAAAATTAATTGGTACCTCATGATTTGATGTTACCTTCTTTTATGTGGATTTCTTGTTGTTCAGAAAATTATATTCTTCATTATGTTAATCCCCATCACTCAAAAGTTTTGTCTCCAACTGAATATCATTGGCTCAAAAGCCGTCCCCAAAATCTTTGTATCCTTTCTTCTATAGTAAGTATCTTACTTTCAAAAGAGCATAAAGAAAACATACACCATATCTTTTTAAGAATTAGGTAAAAAATTTAGAGAGGTAGCTTACTATAAATTCAATAAATACATAGATAATTCTGTAGACAAGACTCTAAGATTTTCTTAGTGCTTGACATTTATTAGAATTCTAGGTATAAGTAATATTAAGAATACCACTTAACCTACATAAATAAATATACAGTATTTATGAGCACAAGATTACAAATCAAAGAACCTTTTTTATCTTGTGTTTTATGGGTAAAACTCAGCTTTTAAAATATATATATAGTGCTTTGAACGATGCAGGGGTTAGGGCCCTCAATGCGTGTGCACTGGAAAATCTGCATATAACTTTTCCGTAGGCCTTCCAAACCTGTGGTTCTGCATCTGTTGATTTAACCAACTGCAGATCTCCTTTAGTATCATAGTAATTATTGGGAATAATCGTTGGGGAGGTCTGATTTAAAATAATGGAAAACTTAAAATAAGGCACATAAAATACATTTTCAGCAACCTTGGAGGTAAAGAGGTAGATAATAATTTTCCAGAACTGCTAAAACTGAGGTACAATCCTAGTTTTTAAATAGCTACTGATTGGGAGAAATAAGCTATATTAATTAAAATGCCAGAGAGCAAGAAAACAAATGTCTTTAAAATTGGATGTAGAATTAGAAGCCACAAGGGAAGATCATTCAAGTCATAGCATAATTTAGCTGCTTCCCACATGGGGAACTTTAGGCAACATACCCTGGTGTGAGTAAGAGCAGGAATTTGTTTATGTTACCAAGGCTAATGACAACCCTGGGCAACATAGGAAAAAAGTGACAGTGCAAGAGTAACAGTATAAATTTTGAGAGCGTCCACATGATGGATTGTCCTGCTTGTGAAATCCCTTTTGTAATAGCGTTTAATATCTCGAACATTAACATATTAAGAAAAGATTAAATTGGTCAGTAACACTAAAGGACAGAAGATTAAAAAATATTCCTAAAAAAAACTGCCTCCTTGAAATGAGCTCTATAATCATCAAATAAGAATAAGTTTCCTCAAGAAAACCTAATGTTTTAAGTGATAGTGATAGTTCAGTTGAAAGAGATGAAAACTAACTAAAAGCAAATAAGAGACTTACTGGATGAAATTGCTGGAAAGGATTAGTTGGTGGGTAGGGAGGAAGCTTTTCCAACTTATGTTTTTCCAACTAATTCTGGTCTAGAAAATTTTTAAACAATTCAAGATTACAGATGTAAGAACTGTATTGTCTTAAGAGCTGTGACTGGCAACTGTCTCCCACATTCTAAATTTTCATTTTTCTTTCATGAACAGATTTTCATATCATGTAATATATTATAGAAGAATAGAATTAAGACAAAGACAATAAAAATTATTCTATAAAGTTTTATCATAAAAGAATACATGCAAGGGTGTTGCAACATATGTAATACAATTCAAATGTTCCTGGTCATCTGAATTTTCTGTGACCAGAATTATATTTTACATGGTCACATGACATAAAAAAGTAACTGCTGAAAAAAATACCATATGGCTAATAGAAACCTTGGGGGCTATGTAGCTACAGTTTAACTTCATCACATTAACACCTAGAGGACAATACAGGTTCCAGGACTCCATCCAAGGATACAGACCACAGTAGTTGGGGAGTTGTTAGATGAGGAAGTTGTATTGTTTTATCAACTCATTTGGTAATTGTGAAGCAGTGTCTGTGTTTGAAAACTACTAACCTAGCACACCAACTGTTTATTTTAGAGCCATAGAACAAAGAATGAGGTGATTAAGTAATTCACTTAGCGTTTCCTAGCCAGGACATGAGCTCAAGGTTTCTATCAACCATCAGTTCTGTGCTGTTTTTCCAATTCAATTCAATTTAATTCATGAATCCAATGGAAGAGCAAGTATTCATTGACCATTTATTCTGGGTTTTATTGTTCCAATCTTAGATGAGTAATTCTAGGTACACTAGTGGAGATATTTTAGATAAAGTTTTCTTAAACCAGAATATATTGAAAGAGTTCAGGACTTGAATCCTTTGAAATGATGCTAAATTTTGGGTTCTAAAATTTAGAAAAAAATTAGGTTCTAAAATTTATGCCATTCTAAAAATAGCATAAGTCCATTTTTATTAATTAAATTTCTATAAGTTTTATCAAAATTTCAAAGGGGAAATAATTATGTTCCCCCCCCAAATTAAGACCCATTGATCCAAATCCTTATCCCTAACTGATTTCCTTTTCAAGACTATGTTAGAATTAGAACATTAACCCCAAGTCTTGGAATTTCATATTTATCTATCTTCCCCAAATATATTGGCTACTGGAATTAAATTGTGTTACCACAATTCAATCACTTTTTCCTTGCTCTCTTATTTGCACATAAAACTCACAAAAAGTAAAATATACTGAACATTCCTTTTATGATTTTTATTCTCCACTTTTATAATTTCAGAGAAATAAAGAGTAAGAAAATAAGTCAAGTGGATAACACATACACATAATAACATCATTTGCTTTGTTTCAGCATGCCTGGTATTTGGAAAGTAATTGCATTCTCTGGTCACAGAATGAGAGTCTAAAGTGAAAAAGACTTTTCATCAGATGTCTTTATTCAGCATTATATTTTGTATGAAAGCACTAGTAATATATATTGAGAAAGAATGCAACAAATACATTTACTGTTTTTGTAATAGGAAAATTTTTGAGGAAAAAATAATTAAATGTCTTGCAAGAACAGATTTTTCTATCTCTTGAGGTTAGAAGAGCAATTATGTTTGAGCAGCTGATGGAGGACATCATCAAAATGGAATTACTTCTTTGTGAGAGAACTGTCAGCTTACTTTATATTAATAGATAATAACTTTGGAATATATCTGTGGGGAAAGAAAGCCTGTTTCAGTAAGTGGTGTCTTTATTGTACTACTCAACCTAAGCCAAAATATTCTCTCAGATTGCTCCTCTAGTTACATTACCTCAAATTAAAAAATATACAAAAATTTCACAAAATACCTTTTTTCCCCTAACCAAATTGACTAAGTATCACTGATATCAAGTAGTTCATATTATGCCAAAATCCTAGCTTTTGGATTGTCCTAATGACTCTTCTAGAGATTCAGGGTACTTGAAAGTATATATTAAAATACATATTATAACTGCAATTGTTTGGATGTTACATCGTAATAATAGTGAATTTAATAAGATGAAGTATCAACTGACAGAAGTCACAACTAAATAAACTGATAAAACTTTCAAAATATAATTTGATATACTGATTTATTCATTGATGAATATTTGGGGAATGAAGATCCTTTATAATATAATTGGTTTTAAAATGTACTTGTAGCACATAAAAGGCTGTACTAGATTTCATCTTAGGAGAAATCAATTTTTTAAGGAAGTTTCATGTATGTGAGACTATACATGCCAAAAATATTTTATGTTTATTTCCATTATGACCAGGAACAGTTGAGCAAAATGTGGTTATTTGATCCTGGCTAAACCTGTGAAGTCCAGAGAATTTGTTTTGGTGACATCATCCTTGCTATTTAACATTCAATTGGTGATTCTTTCCCAGTTTTCAATCATCCAACACTCCTCTGTTATCTAGCTTGCTCCCCCTTCACCCAAACATGAGTGGAGCTGATAGCAGCCACTTGAACATGTTAACTCACTCATTTTTCTTTAGAGTTAATGTAGTAGCTCAGCCAAACATTAAACTCCTCTCTAATTGTGAAATAAAATTGTTTTTCCTGAAAATTAATTAAAAGAGGGAGCCTCTAAATTACACTATATTTACTGAAATGCAGAATAATTCTGAATCCAAATCTGATGTCCTTTTTTTGAGGTTCTCTAGTGGTAATGATAGGAGAGTATATAAACAGAAAAGACGGAATCAGTCTTTTTGTTCATCTGTGATGGAAATGTTGAACAAGGAGCTAGTCTGCTTTGTCTTCTGAAGGTTTATTGCACAGAGGGTTTGGGATGTGGGTGGGCACATCTGGGACATGAAAACATTTTTGAAGGACTTATTTTGTGGCACCATGTAAAAATAAATAATTAAACATATAATCTTAACATATTCTTTTAGTTTATAATGTGACAATAATAATTCTCAGAGAAATAAATATGCAAGTAAGTTAATAAATATACTTTCTTAAAAATACTGTATACTTTTAGTTGGGTGATGAGCATATAGTTACATGTCTAGAAAATATTATATTTAGTTATAAATGTTCATCAAAGATATATGATTTCAAGAATTGAGTGGTAAAAGGCAAAGAGCTTGGCAAACTATAGTAAAGGAAGAATTTCAGATATGGCAGAGTAACTTGTTGTAGACCAAGTCTCTGAGAAAAATTAGGGAATTTATTTCTGTTTATATCTAGTCAAGAGAATGGAGAGCTACACAGACAACCATGTCTTGTAAGGGCCAGGAACCTGGTGAGAAGGATGGGGAGGGCACAACTTTGAGTGTAACATTGCTTTGGAGGACTGCTGTAGTTCCTAAGGCTAAGAAGACAGCCACGAAGTAGATAGGAATCTAAGCTGAGATTCTGGCCTTCTTAGGGTCTATAGAAACAAACCCTAGAGTTCAGGTCCAAGATAGCAGGACTTGAGGGGACAAAAGTTCCAAAGAAACGAGAACACTGATGAAAGTCTAGTATTGTGTCGGGTTTTTTTTTTGCCCCTCAAGCCATTGCTAAATTTTATTTGATGTTGGGTCAAGAGTCTAAGAAGTAGAGTCAGAAGTGGAAGGTAAAGATCTGGGCATCTGCACAGAGTGTTTGGCAGTTTCACAGGATGGAGGAAAAAATGTTAGGGGAGGAACTCTAGTGATTGCCACTGACTTCCTGTTAGGATCACAGAAATATACCCTAGGAACATGGATGATGAGAATTAGATCAGTTCTCACAAAAATGGGAAGCTCAGTCCTAAAAATGCAAAATCCCACACTGGAAAAAATTGGTTTGCTCCATATCTAAGGTGCCTGAGAGAAAGCAGAAGAATATTCTGTCTGGAGGAATATAGTATGAGACAAAACATCAAATTATCTCTATAATTTTTCATAAGCTAAAACCAACATTTAATCAAATTTATTAGGCATGCCAGAAGATAGAATTAAAAGACAGAAACTAAGAAAATAAACAATATGAGCAGATCCAAAGGTGAATCAGAGTTGGAGTTATGTATTATGGCCTTTAAAATAATGAAGAGTAAGATGCTTAACAAAATTGTTGATGAGATGGAGAATCTCACCATATAACTGGAATTTATAAACAATAAATGGAAATTATAGAATTAAAAATATAATAATTGACATTAAGAATGCAATAGATGTGTTTAACTTCAGATTAGACTATTGAAGAGAGGATTAGTGATCTAGAAGAGAGATTGTTTGCAAATATACAGACTGAAGTACAGAGATAAAAGAGAGTCTGTAATATAGAAAAGAAATCCAGGATATATGACATACAATAAAAAGATTTAATATCTGTAATTATATTTTCAAAATAAGAAGAGAGAGAATGTTATAAAATGTTATAAAAGCAATATTTTAATAGATAATGTGTGAAAATTTTCCACAATTGATAAAAGGACATCAATCCACACAATCCAGAACTTTAGCAAATACCAAGGAGGATTGTGGTGGAGAGAAATAAAACCTAGGCATATTAGAGTAAAATTAATTTTTTAAATGCATAAAGAACATTTGGAAAAGCAGCCAGATAAGACACATTATATTCAAAGAAAAAACATTTCATAAAAGAAACATGCAGAAGATAATGAAGTGACATCTTTAAAATGCTGAAAGAAAATATGTGTGAACCAGGAATTCTTTATCCAGGAAAAATATTCCTCAAAAATGAAAATGAAATAAAAATGTTTCCAAACAAAAACTGAGAGGACTCCTTAACAGCAAATCTACATGAACCTACACATTAAAAGGAGTTCATTAGATAGAAGAATAATGATCCCAAATAGAAGCATAGAAATGAAAGACAGAATGAAGAGCAATGGAACAGATAAACACATGGGTGAATCTAAATGAATATAACAAGAAATGATAATAACCCCTTTGGGGTAAAAAATAGATATAGAATTGAAAATTATGACAATTATACCATAAATGGTAAGGCAGTGGTTTTAAATTAAATGAAATAGCTTTTAAATCTTTGTATTTTAAAGGAAATGCTGCATATTAATAACTAATAATGATTATGAGTAAAGTTAATGGGCTATTGCTCCCTGTCATAACAAAACATATAACAGAAGCAAAAGTATAATGTGTGGGGCTCCCCTGGTGGTGCAGTGGTTGAGAGCCCACCTGCCAATGCAGGGGGCGCAGGTTTGTGCCCCCGTCCGGGAAGATCCCACATGCCGCGGAGCGGCTAGGCCCGTGAGCCATGGCTGCTGAGCCTGCGCGTCCGGAGCCTGTGCTCCACAATGGGAGAGGCCACAGCAGTGAGAGGCCTGCTGACCGCAAAAAGAAAAAAAAAAAGTATAATGTGTGAAATGAAATTGAAAATGAGACATTATTGTAGATATTCTTTTTCAGCATAATTTACTGATGAATTCACTATTCCTAAACATGGATGCTCTAGATCCTCACTGTTCAATAGAAATATAATATGAGCCTATGACCATATTAAACAAGTAAAAATAAACAGATGAAAATAAGCATAATGGTATATTTTAACACAATATATCTTAAATATCATCATTTCAACATATAATATAAAATATTATTAATCAGATATTTTATACTCTTTGTCAAATTAAGTTTGCAAAATCTGGTGTGCATTGCAGACTTACAGCTCATTTCAAACTGAAATAGCCACATTTCAGGTGCTCAATAGTCACATGTGGTTAGTGGCTACTATAATGGACAGCAGAGGTCTAGACTGTAAGCAGGAATAAACTCAGATGACATCTATATGAATTTGATCTACTGACCAGTAAGTAGTCTAATGATATATCAGATATTAAAGTTTATATTTTATTGTAATACTTTAATAAATAATTTTCTGTTTAGAGTCTAGTTCCCTAGCAATTAATATAATCTCAGTTAGTTCCTGAAATATAATGCCACTTGGTGGTATGGATACTGAAGTGAAAAGGAATTTTTGTCTGGAATACAATAACATCAAATTGTTTAAATCCAGCCCCTCCCCACCCCCCAAATCAAAGTCGAAACCACTGTCACAGTCATTATTATATAGTCAGTGTTTAACCCATAATTCAACAGCAGCTATTGATCTATCTTAGTGCAATCTTGCTTGATTGTACAATTTGGTCAAAAAAGCCTAAATATCAATGAAATGTAATCTCACAATAACTGATTTAAGCATTGCCTTAATTTTCAATTACTTTGTATTGAAAAACATGTTAATTAAAAGAAAGTCTGTTGCCTTTACCTCATTAAGGTAACTCTTCTATCTTGGCAACAAAGGTAAATGAAAAGCAGGCTTTATAAAAATGAAAATGTAATAGCTCTTCTTGACCAGATTAGTACTCATTTCTAGAAGCATGCAGATTGTCCTCTACTGTAACCCCTTAATTACTCCTTGGGGCCATAAATATAACCAATCTTTAGAAGAGGGATGCAAATATACTGCCTTGAAAACAGAAAAAATTTATGTCACCCAGAGATTCTGAATGACAGTTAAATTATGGATTGTAAAAATGTAGCAGCCATGTGATTCAGTGAGGACAAGCAAGCACACTTACCATTTAGAAGATTCTACTTTGCTTCCCGGGTGTTTTTGTTTGTTCTTTTGTTCTATAATTGAAGCATTTTCTCTTTTAATTGGGAAAGGATTTGATAGAGTGACATTAAATGTTCTTTTCAGAACAGAATACCTTAAAAACGGACTGAGCTATGGATATTCAAACAAAAGAATAACATCTTAATTATATCATTCATAAACTTTGAAAAATTATTTTACATAAATCAATAATGGATTCATTAATGTAAATAACTTCTGTAACATACTAATGCTATTCATTAATATCTTACACATTTAGATTCTTAGGGTTAATATGTATAAATGTACTTTAAACTGTAAAAAAGTTACTAGTCATGAGGTTAACTAAAGTATGTTTAATAGTTTTCCCAAACATATTTGAGAGAGACCAAAATCTTTGGTGAAACCTTAACCATTTTTCAAAAAGAAACACAGAGTTTTTTGCATATATTAACATCAAATAATTTTATTCTCAAAACAAATTTTGCTTCTAATGAAAGTAGATATTTGACTCCCAAATGTGTCTTCTCTCAACATTTATCCTTTCAACAAATATTGATTAAATGCTTATCATCTGTCCAAAACTATCTTTAGTACTGTGAACATGCAGTAACAAAAGTTCATTTGTATTCCGCATTCACATACCAATGAAAATATTGAGAAGACAAAATTTGAAACTACTCTGAAAACTAGAAAACAAACAAAACCCCAGTGCCTAATTTTCAACTGCTGTGAGGAATGTCCACTGAATCTCTTGCTAAAAGGAGATGACTGATGGACAAAATTATGGAATTTCATTCAACCAATATGTATTGAGTGCCTCCTATATGACTGGTATCAGTCCTAACATAGCCCTATCAACACATATCCTTTTTTTTCATGCCCCCACCAAGAACACTGTGTAACAGGATATACAAAGAAGTTGGGTATTGAGATGCACAGCCGATAAGTACATATTTTTGAGAATACTGCATTCATAGATGTATATTGTTTCACTGTCTACATGTGATAGGATGAGAATTACAGATTTAGAACCAGTTTCATGAAAAAGGATACTTAATCTCAGTGAAATTTTAGACTCGTACACTTATAATATCTGTGATGTTTGGAAGGTTATCTCCTCTTTATGAACCTCAGTTCCCTAATTTTTCAAATAGAGACAATGTTATCCACCTATAAACTTTCTTGGCATTAATTGAATTAAATATAATTGAATTAAATATAGAAAGTAGTCTTTGTTCTTGAGAAGCAATATAGCTTAGTGATTAAAAGCATGGACTTTCTATGACCACACCCTTGCTATGTGCTTTCTTTGTGTCCTTAAGCAACTTACTTACTTACTCTCTGTGCTTTGTTTTTCACGTTTGGAAAATGAGGATGATAAAATGATACCTATTTTGTAGTACTGTATTGAGGACCAAAGAAATTAATATGTTTAAAGCATATCAAGCCTGGCATATCAACACCATTATTTAAGTATCAAGTATTGTCACTATTATTATTATTACTTGTATAGTGTCCTCCCAAAAAGTAAATATTTGCATCAAGTTAGTTAAAAATAAATTTCTGATGCAAAGAGACAGAAAGATATCGTGTGTAAGTGGATTGGAAGAATTACTATTGTTAAAATGTCCATAAAACCTAAAGCAATCTACATATTTAATGCAATCTCTATCAAAATACCCATGACATTTTTCACAGAACTAGAAAAAATAATCCAAAAATTGATATAGAACCACAAAAGACACTGAATAGCCAAAGCAATTTTGAGAAAAAAGAACAAAGCTGGAGTTACCACACTCCCTGACTTCAGACTATACTACAAAGCTACAGTAATCAAAACAGTATGGTACTGGCACAAAAAGAGACACATAGATCGATGGAACAGAATAGAGAGCCCAAAAAATAAACCCACACACTATGGTCAATCTATGACAAAGGAGGAAGGAATAGACAATGGGGAAAAGTCAGTCTCTTCAATAAGTGGTGCTGGGAAAACAGGACAACTACATATAAAAGAATGAAATTAGAACACTCTCTAACAACACCATGTACAAAAATAAACTCAAAATGGATTAAAGGCCTAAATGTAAAATGGGATAGTATAAAACTACTAGAAGAAAACATAGGCAGAACACTGTGACATAAATCATAGCAATATTTTTTTTGGATCTGTCTCTTAAGGCAAAGGAAGCAAAAGAAAAAAGGAACAAATGGGACCTTAATGAACCTTAAAAGAAATGGGAAAATCTGAAACTTAAAAGCTTTTTCACAACAAAGGAAACCATCAACAAAATGAAAAGACAACCTATGGAATGGGAGAAAATATTTGCAAATGATGGACCAACAAGGGGTTAATATCCCAAATATAAAAACAGCTCACACAACTCAATATCAAAAACAAAAACAAAAAACTCAATCAAAAAATGGACAGAAGACCTGAGCAAACATTCTTCCAAAGAAGATACACATATGGCTAACAGAAACATGAAAATGTGCTCAGTATTGCTAATTATTAGAGAAATGCAAATCAAAACAACAATGAGATATCACCTCATGCCTGTCAGAATGGTTATCATCAAAAAGTCTACAAATAACAAATGTTGGCCAGGATGTGGAGAAAGGGGAACCCTAGAAAACCATAGGTGGGAATGTAAATTGGAGCAGCCACTAAGGTAAACAGTATGAAGGTTCCTCAAAAAACTAAAATTAGAACTACTGTATGATCCAGCAATTCCACTCCTGGGTATATATCCAAAGAAAATGAAAACACTAATTTGAAAAGATGCATGCACCCCAGTGTTCATAGGAACATTATTTACAATATCCAAGATATGAAAGCGGCCTAAGTGTCCATCAACAGATGAATGGATAAAGAAGATGTGGTATATATATACAATGTAATACTACTCAGCCATAAAAAAAGAATGAAATAATGCCATTTGCAGCAACATGGATGGACCTAGAGATTATAATACTAAGTGGAATAAGTCACACAAAGACAAATATCATATGATATCACTTATATGTGGAATCTAAAAAAAAGACACAAATGAATTTATTTACAAAACAGAACAATGAACCAACGTTCATAGAATTACTCCCAAAAATATAGTCGTAATCCAAATTTTTCATGGTTTAAAAAAGGAAAACTGGGTAAATTCCATTTATTCCGCCTTCCTCTCATTTATCCCACAAGTGGATATCAAGTGCTTACAATATACCAGGCACTGTACTAGGGTCTAATGATAAAATTGTCAAGAAATAAGATAAAATTTCAGGCCTTGTGAAATCCACTACCAATAATCAGATAATCATAAAATAAATGTAAAATCAAACAGTGATAAGAACACTTAAGAAGAGGTACAAATTGGAAGATTTGACCAAGGAAGTGCAATCATTGGCTTCATTAAGGAAGTGATGTTTGAACTGAAGTCTGAAGGAAGGATAGAGCTTAGCTAGGCAATGGTGATGGGGGGATTGAGGGAGGTACTCCAGCCTCAGAGATCAATATAAGCAAAGACTCTGTAGCATGTTCTAGTAACTGAAAGAAGACCAGTGGGCCTGGAGTGGAATAAAGAAACAGAGGCATCACAAGGGATGATGCTTTGGAGGAAAGTAAGCCAAGTTAAGGAGTCTTTATGATGAACTTGACTAGAGACCATTGAGGTTTATTAAAAATAGGGTGAGAGATGATTTTCTGATTTACTTTTTAGAAAGATCATTCATTACTACATTTTGCATTAATGTTTTTATTATGAAAACATTGAATAGCATGTGTGTATTATCTAATTACTGAAATAATTGTGTATCATCAATTTCAATGGGAATTATTTATTTTTGTTTATTTTCTTAAATGAGAATTACTCAGCAAGAAGTTTTTCAGGTTACAGTTATCTTCTGGAAGCAGGGAAGACTATAGTCTGAAGCTCAGAGGAGAAGAATGGGTTAAAGATTAAAATTTGCAGATTGTCTGCAAATAGACTATGGAGAGATCACAGTACAAGAGAAGGACCCAGGGTCAAATTTATGAAACCAAATTCATGGCCATGTATGGGAAAGGAGGCTATAAAAGACAAAAATGGAGCAGGTAGAGAGGCAGAAGGAATAGCAGAGAGTAGTATGTCAGTGAAGCCAAGAGAAGAGAGTGTACCAAGATTTCAGTACTGCTGAGAAGTCTAATAATAAGTGGACAGAAAAACATTCTTCATTTTGAAACAAAAGGAGTATACTAATTAACTTAGTTGAGGTAAGCTAAAGTGAATATAAGCCAGACTGGAGGAAATTGAGAAGAGGAGAAGAAAGTACAGCATTACTGAGAAACTTTTTCAAGAACTTAGGTTCAAAGATAGAAAAGAGGAAGAAATAACCAGAGGTAAATGAAGCATCTGGAAATACTGGTTTATAATTTTAGTTTTATTTTTTTTAACAGAGGAGATTTAAAACTATTTAAAGATGAGAAATTACCCTGTTGATGAGAATAAGAGGGCATAACTGATAGTAAAATGTCCCAGAAAATATAAAGAGGATAAAATCCATAGCATAAGATATTTGGAGTTACTAGTATTAGAAAAAATGAGTGAGTTTCTATTGTAGCAGTTGGAAGGATTATGAGATAAAGCCAGATGTATATAAATTTATGAATTAAATAAAATGTAAATGAGAGACTTTCCATCTGATGTCTTTTTGTTGGTTTGTTTTTCTCTATAGCTGGCATCAAGTGTTCCTCCTCAAATTCCCACAGATATGGCCAAGGAAACATATGATTAGGGAAAACTCTGTTAATGAAAAACAAGGATGGAACATCTATCTGCTGAAATTTTCAAACAATTACAGGTAGATATAATAGTGATGGGAATGGACTGAAGGAGATTTAGAGGGCTGATTCAGGCTTCCTATCCCCCATCCTCAACCTACTTCCAAGTAGAAATATTCACTTCAGGAAGCTGAAATTTTGTCATTCTCAATCTAGAGATAATTAAGTAGTGTAATATCATTGAGATTAAAATACTGGAGTCTACTGACTCCAGTATTCAAATTCAAATTTTTTTGAATTATTTATTTTTAATTTTTATTGAAATATAGTTGATTTACAATGTGTTTCAGATGTACAGCAAAGTGATTCATATATATATTCTTTTTTTATATTCTCTTCCATTATAGGTTATTATAAGATATTCAATATAATTAACTATTAAATATAGTTCCCTGTGCTATACAGTAGGTCCTTGTTGGTTATCTATATTATATAGAGTAGTGTGTATATTTTAATTCCAAACTCCTAATTTATCCCTCCCCCCTCCCCTTTGGTAACCATAAGTTTGTTTTTCACATCTGTGAGTCTATTTCTATTTTGTAAATTAGTTCATTTGTATCACTTTTTTTAGATTCCACATGTAAGTGATATCATATGATATTTGTCTTTCTCTGTCTGGCTTACTTAGCTTAGTATGATAATCTCTAGGTCTATCCATGTTGCTGTAAATGGCATTATTTCATTTTTTAAGGCTAATATTCCATTTTATATATAATAGTCATATATATGTGTGTGTGTGTGTGTGTATATACACACACACATACCACATCTTCTTTATCCATTCATATGTTGATGGACATTTAGGTTGCTTCCATGTCTTGGCTACTGTAAATAGTGCTGCAATGAACACTGGGTGCATGTATCTTTTCAAATTACGGTTTTGTCTAGATCTATACCCAGGACTGGGATTGCAGGATCATATGGAAGCTCTATTTTTAGTTTTTTAAGGAACCTTCATATTTTTCTTTATAGTGGCTGTACCAGTGTACATCCCCACCAACAGTTTCTTTTTCTCCACACCCTCTCCAGCATTTATTATTTGTAGATTTTTTGATGTTGGTCCTTCTGATCCCTGTGAGGTGATAACTCATTGTAATTTTGATTTGCATTTCTCTAATAAATAACAATGTTGAGCATCTTTTCATGTGCCTCTTGCCCATCTATATGTCTTCTTTGGAGAAATGACTTTTTAGATCTTCTGCCAGTTTTTGATTACGTTGTTTGCTTTTTTAATATTGAGCTATATGAGCTATTTGTATATTTTGGAGATTAATTCCTGGTCAGTTGCATCATTTGCAAATATTTTCTTCCATGATATAGGTTGTCTTTTTTTCTGTTTATGGTTTACTCTGCTGTGCAAAAGCTTTTAAGTTTAATTAGGTCCCATTTGTTTATTTTTGTTTTTATTTTTATTACTCTAGGAGGTAGATCCAAAAAGATATTGCTGCAATTAATGTCAAGGAGTGTTCAGCCTGTGTTTTCCTCTAGGAGTTTTATAGTATCTGGTCTTATACTTAGGTCTTTAATCCATTTTCAGTTTATTTTTGTGTATGGTATTAGAGAATGTTCTAATTCCATTCTTTTACATGTATCTGCCCAGTTGGCCCAGCAACATTTATGGAAGAGACTATCTTTTCTCCATTGTATATTCTTGCCTCCTTTGTCACAGATTAATTGACCATATGTGCATGGGTTTAATTCTGGGCTTTCTATCCTGTTCCATGGATCAATATTTTTGTTTTTGTGCCAGCACCAAACTGTTTTGATTACTGAAGCTTTGTAGTATAGTCTGCAGTCAGGCAGCCTGATTCCTCCATCTTTATTTTTCTTAAGTTTGCTATTGCCTATTCAGGGTCTTTTTTTTTTTTTTTTTTTTTTTGCGGTACACGCGCCTCTCACTGTTGCAGCCTCTCCCATTGTGGAGCACAGGCTCCGGACGCGCAGGCCCAGAGGCCATGGCTCACGGGCCCAGCCGCTCCACGGCATGTGGGATCCTCCCGGACCGGGGCATGAACCCGTGTCCCCTGCATCGGCAGGCGGACTCCCAACCACTGCGCCACCAGGGAAGCCCCAGGGTCTTTTGTGTTTCCATACAAATTAAAAAATTTTTTGTTCTAGATCTGTGAACAATGCCATTGGTAATTTGATAGGAATTGCACTGAATCTGTAGATTATCCTGGGTAGTATGGTCACTTTTAACAGTATTGAGTCTTCCAATCCAAGAACATGGTATATCTTTCCATTTGTTTGTGTCATCTTCAATTTCTTTCATCAGCATCTTACAGTTTTTGAAGTACAGGTATTTTGCCTCCTTAAGTAGGTATATTCCTAGGT
This sequence comes from Mesoplodon mirus, assembly GCF_964341445.2. Lineage (NCBI taxonomy): Eukaryota > Metazoa > Chordata > Mammalia > Artiodactyla > Ziphiidae > Mesoplodon > Mesoplodon mirus. The sequence continues at coordinate 18,737,608 of NC_138977.1, read as the reverse complement.
ATTTTATTATTTTCATGCAATGGTAAATGTGATTGTGTCCTTAATTTCTCTTTCTGATCTTCCATTGTTAGTGTATAGAAATGCAACAGATTCTGTGTATTAATTTTGTATCCTGCAACTTTACTGAATTCATTGATGAGCTCTAGTAGTTTTCTGGTAGCATCTTTAGGATTTTCTGTGTATAATATCATGCCATCTACAAACAGTGACAGTTTTACTTCTTTTCCAATTGGGATTCCTTTACTTTCTTTTTCTTCTCTGATTGCTGTGGCTAGGACTTGCAAAACTATGCTGAATAAAACTGGAGAGAGCATATAGCCTTGTCTTCTTCTTGATCTCAGAGGAAATGCCTTCAGCTTTTCATTGTTAAGTATGATGTTAGCTGCGTGTCTGTCAAAAATGGGCTTTATTATATTGAGGTTAAGTTCCCTCTATGCCCACTTTCTGGAGAGTTTTTTTATCATAAATCGATGTTGAATTTTATCCAAAGCTTTTTATGCATCCATTGAGATGATCATATGGTTTTTATTCTTCAATTTGTTAATGTGGTGTATCATAATGATTGATTTGCAGACATTGAAAAATATTTGCAGCCCTAGGATAAATCTCACTTGATCATGGTGTATGATCCTTTGAATGTATTGTTGGATTTGGTTTGCTACTATTTCGTTGAAGATTTTTTCATCTATGTTCATCAGTGATATTGGCCTGTAATTTCCTTTTTTGTGGTATCTTTGGTTTTTGTATCACAGTGATGGTGGCCTCATAGAATGAGTTTGGAAGTGTTCCTTCCCTTGCAATGTTTTGGAATAGTTTCAGAAGTATAGATGTTAGCTCTTCTCTAAATGTTTGATAGAATGATAGAATTCACCTGTGAAGCCATCTGGTCCTGGACTTTTGTTTGTTGGAAGTTTTTTAATCATAGTTTCAATTTCAGTACTTGTGATTGGTCTGTTCATATTTTCCATTTCTTCTTGGTTCCATCTTGGAGATTGTATCTTTCTAAGAAATGGACAAATTCTTCTAGGTTGTCCATTTTATTTGTCATATAGTTGCTTGTAGTAGTCTTTTATGATCCTTTATATTTCTGTGGTGTCCCTTATAACTTCTCCTTTTTCATTTCTAATTGTATTGATTTGGACCCTCTCCCCTTTTTTCTTGATTAGTCTAGCTAAAGGTTTATCAATTTTGTTTATTTTTCAAAGAACCAGGTTTTAGTTTCATTGATTTTTTTCTATTGTTTTTTAAGTCTCTATTTCATTTATTTCTGCTCTGATCTTTATGATTCCTTTCCTTCTAACTTTGGGTTTTGTTTGTTCTTCTTTCTCTAGTTGCTTTAGGTGTAATGTTAGGTTGTTTATATGAGATGTTCCTTGTTTCTGGAGGTAAGTTTATATTGCTATAAACTTCCCTCTTAGAACTGCTTTTGTTCCATCCCATAGGTTTTGGATCATTGTGTCTTCATTTTCATTGGTCTCTGGGTATTTTTTGATTTCCTCTTTGATTTCTTCAGTGATCCATTGGTTGTTTAGCAGCATATTATTTAGCCTCCACGTGTTTGTGCTTTTTGCAGTTTTTTGTTGTAGTTGATTTCTAATCTCATTGTGATCAGAAAAGATGCTCTATATGATTTCAATTTTCTTAGATTTACCGAGGCTTGCTTTGTGGCCCAGCATGTGATCTATCTTGGAGAATGTTCCATGGGCACCTGAAAAGAATGTGTATTCTGCTGCTTTCAGATGGAATGCTCTTTAAACATCAATTAAATAGCAATTAAGTCTATCTGGTCTAATGTGTCATTTAAGGCCTGTGTTTCCTTCTGATTTTCTGTCTGGATGATCTGTCCATTGATGAAAGTGGGGTGTTAATGTCCCCCACTATTATTGGGTTACTGTCAACTTCTTCTTTTATGTCTCTTAACATTTACCTTGTATATCAAGGTGCTCCTATGTTGGGTGCATATATATTTATGATTGTTATATATTCTTGAGTTGATCCCTTGGTTATTATGTAGTATCCTTCTTTATCTCTTATAACAGTCTTTATTTTAAAGTCTATTTAAAGTCTGATTTTCCCATCCCCTCACTTTATGTCTGTATGTGTCTCTAGATCTGAAGTGGGTCTCTTGTAGAGAGCATATATATGAGTCTTGTTTTTGTATCCATTAAGCCAGTCTATGTCTTTTGGTTGGATCATTTAATCCATTTACATTTAAGGTAATTATCAGTATGTTCTTATTTCCATTTTGTTAATTGTTTTGGATTTGTTTTTGTAGGTCTTTTTTCCTACTTTCTCTTTTGTTCTCTTCTCTCATGATTTAATGACTTTCTTTAGTGTTGTGTTTGGATTTCATTTTTTTTGTGTGTGTATATCTATTGTAGATTTCTGGTTTGTGGTTACCATGAGGTTTTGTTATAGCAGTCTATATATGTATGTGTGTGTGCATATATATATATATATATATATATATATATATATATATATACACACACGATTGTTTTAAGTTGCTGATTGCTTTATTTCAAATGCATTTCAAGTATCCTCCATTTGTACTCTTCTCCTCTCACAATTATTGGTTTAGATATCATATTTGTGTGTGGATGATTTCCTACCTTTACTGTATGTTTGCCTTTACTGACTGGTGAGCTTTCCCATTCACAATTTTCTTGTTTCTAATTGTGCCCTTTCCTTTTCTGCATAGAGAAGTTCCTTTAGCATTTGTTGTAAAGCTGATTTGGTGGTTCTAAATTCTCTGAGCTTCTGCTTATCTGTAAAGCTTTTGATTTCTCCATCAAATCTGAAGGAGAGCTTGCTGGGTAGAGTATTCTTGGTTGTACATTTTTCCCTTTCATCACTTTAAGTATATCCTGCAACTACCTTCTTACTGGCAGATCTTCTGCTGAAAAATCAGCTGATAACTTTATGGGGGTTCCTTTGTGTATTATTTGTTGCTATTCCCTCATTGCTTTTAATATTTTCTCTTTATCTATAATTTTTGTCAATCTGATTACTGTGTCTTGGTGGGTAATCTCTCTGCTTCCTGGACTTGGGTGACTGCTTCCTTTCCCATGTTAGGGAGGTTTTCAGCTATTATGTCTTCAAACATTTCCTCAGGATCTTTCTCTCTCTCTTGTCCTTCTGAGACCCCTATAATGTGAATGTTGGTACATTTGACATCGTCTGAGAGGTCTCTTAAACTGTCCTTGTTTATTTTCATTCTTTTTTCCTTTTTCTTTTTTTTTTAATTAACACCCTCAGGTCTTTCTTTGCATGAGCTGCTGTCAAATGGATCCCCCAGCTCTGTAACTCTTAAATTGATTTTTTAAAAGCCCAAATGGAGATTTCAAATGATTTTTTTTCTGCTTTATAACAAATTTAATCAGTTATACATATGTTCCCATATCCCCTCCCTTTTGTGTCTCCCTCCCACCCTCCCTATCCCACCCCCCCAGGCGGTCACAAAGCACCGAATTGATCTCTCTGTGCTATGCGGCTGCTTCCCACTAGCTATCTACCTTACATTTGGTAGTGTATATATGTCGATGCCGCTCTTTTGCTTTGTCACAGCTTACCCTTCCCCCTCCCCATATCCTCAAGTCCATTCTCTAGTAGGTCTGTGTCTTTATTCCTGTCTTACCCCTATGTTCTTCATGACATTTTTTTTTCTTAAATTCCATATATATGTGTCAGCATACAGTATTTGTCTTTCTCTTTCTGACTTACTTCACGATGTATGACAGACTGTAGGTCCATACACCTCGTTACAAATAGCTCAATTTCATTTCTTTTTATGGCTGAGTAATATTCCATTGTATATATGTGCCACATCTTCTTTATCCATTCATCCGATGATGGACACTTAGGTTGTTTCCATCTCCAGGCTATTGTAAATAGGGCTGCTATGAACATTTTGGTACATGATTCTTTTTGAATTATGGTTTTCTCAGGGTATATGCCCAGTAGTGGGATTGCTGGGTCATATGGTAGTTCTATTTGTAGTTTTTAAAGGAACCTCCATACCGTTCTCCATAATGGCTGTACCAATTCACATTCCCACCAGCAGTGCAAGAGTGTTCCCTTTTTTCCACACCCTCTCCAGCATTTATTGTTTCTAGATTTTTTGATGATGGCCATTCTGACTGGTGTGAGATGATATCTCATTGTAGTTTTGATTTGCATTTCTCTAATGAGTAAAGATGTTGAGCATTCTTTCATGTGTTTGTTGGCAGTCTGTATATCTTTTGTGGAGAAATGTCTATTTAGGTCTTCTGCCCATTTTTGGATTGGGTTGTTTGTTTTTTTTGTTATTGAGCTAAATGAGCTGCTTATAAATTTTGGAGATTAACCCTTTGTCAGTTGCTTCATTTGCAAATATTTTCTCCCATTCCAAGGGTTGTCTTTTGGTCTTGTTTATGGTTTCCTTTGCTGTGCAAAAGCTTTTAAGTTTCATTAGGTCCCATGTGTTTATTTTTGTCTTTATTTCCATTTCTCTAGGAGGTGGGTCAAAAAGGATCTTGCTGTGATTTATATTATAGAGTGTTCTGCCTATGTTTTCCTCTAAGAGTTTTATAGTGTCTGGCCTTACATTTAGGTCTTTAATCCATTTTGAGCTTATTTTTGTGTATGGTGTTAGGGAATGATCTAATCTCATACTTTTACATGTCCCTGTCCAGTTTTCCCAGCACCACTTATTGAAGAGGCTGTCCTTTCTCCACTGTACATTCCTGCCTCCTTTACCAAAGATAAGGTGACCATATGTGCGTGGGTTTATCTCTGGGCTTTTTATCCTGTTCCATTGATCTATCTTTCTCTTTTTGTGCCAGTACCATACTTTCTTGATTACTGTAGCTTTGTAGTATAGTCTGAAGTCAGGGAGCCTGATTCCTCCAGCTCCATTTTTCGTTCTCAAGATTGCTTTGGCTATTCGGGGTCTTTTGTGTTTCCATACAAATTGTGAAATTTTTTGTTCTAGTTCTGTGAAAAATGCCAGTGGTAGTTTGATAGGGATTGCATTGAATCTGTAGATTGCTTTGGGTAGTAGAGTCATTTTCACAATGTTGATTCTTCCAATCCAAAAACATGGTACATCTCTCCATCTATTTGTATCCTCTTTAATTTCTTTCATCAGTGTCTTATAATTTTCTGCATACAGGTCTTTTGTCTCCTTAGGTAGGTTTATTCCTAGATATTTTATTATTTTTGTTGCAATGGTAAATGGGAGTGTTTCCTTGATTTCACTTTCAGATTTGTCATCATTAGTATATAGGAATGCCAGAGATTTCTGTGCATTAATTTTGTATCCTGCTACTTTACCAAATTCATGGATTAGCTCTTGTAGTTTTCTGGTAGCATCTTTAGGATTCTCTATGTATAGTATCATGTCATCTGCAAAGAGTGACAGCTTTACTTCTTCTTTTCCAATTTGGATTCCTTTTATTTCCTTTTCTTCTCTGATTGCTGTGGCTAAAACTTCCAAAACTATGTTGAATAAGAGTGGTGAGAGTGGGCAACCTTGTCTTGTTCCTGATCTTAGTGGAAATGGTTTCAGTTTTTCACCATTGAGGACGATGCTGGCTGTGGGTTTGTCATATATGGCCTTTATTATGTTGAGGAAAGTTCCCTCTATGCCTACTTTCCGCAGGGTTTTTATCATAAATGGGTGTTGAATTTTGTCAAAAGCTTTCTCTGCATCTATTGAGATGATCATATGGTTTTTCTCCTTCAAATTGTTAATATGGTGTATCACGTTGATTGATTTGCGTATATTGAAGAATCCTTGCATTCCTGGAATAAACCCCACTTGATCATGATGTATGAACCTTTTAATGTGCTGTTGGATTCTGTTTGCTAGTATTTGGTTGAGGATTTTTGCATCTATGTTCATCAGTGATATTGGCCTGTAGTTTTCTTTCTTTGTGACATCCTTGTCTGGTTTTGGTATCAAGGTGATGGTGGCCTCGTAGAATGAGTTTGGGACTGTTCCTCCCTCTGCTATATTTTGGAAGAGTTTGAGAAGGATAGGTGTTAGCTCTTCTCTAAATGCTTGATAGAATTCGCCTGTGAAGCCATCTGGTCCTGGGCTTTTGTTTGTTGGAAGATTTTTAATCACAGTTTCAATTTCAGTGCTTGTGATTGGTCTGTTCATATTTTCTATTTCTTCCTGATTCATTCTTGGCAGGTTGTGCATTTCTAAGAATTTGTCCATTTCTTCCAGGTTGTCCATTTTATTGGCATAGAGTTGCTTGTAGTAATCTCTCAAGATCTTTTGTATTTCTGCAGTGTCAGTTGTTACTTCTCCTTTTTCATTTCTAATTCTATTGATTTGAGTCTTCCCCCTTTTTTTCTTGATGAGTCTGGCTAATGGTTTATCAATTTTGTTTATCTTCTCAAAGCACCAGCTTTTAGTTTTATTGATTTTTGCTATCATTTCCTTCATTTCTTTTTCATTTATTTCTGATCTGATTTTTATGATTTCTTTCCTTCTGCTAACTTTGGGATGTTTTTGTTCTTCTTTCTCTAATTGCTTTAGGTGCAAGGTTAGGTTGTTTATTTGAGATGTTTCCTGTTTCTTAAGGTAGGATTGTATTGCTATAAACTTCCCTCTTAGAACTGCTTTTGCTGCATCCCATAGGTTTTGGGTCGTCGTGTCTCCATTGTCATTTGTTTCTAGGTATTTTTAAATTTCCTTTTTCATTTCTTCAGTGATCACTTCGTTATTAAGTAGTGTATTGTTTAGCCTCCATGTGTTTGTATTTTTTACAGATCGTTTCCTGTAATTGATATCTAGTCTCATAGCATTGTGGTCAGAAAAGATACTTGATACAGTTTAAATTTTCTTAAAGTTACCAAGGCTTGATTTGTGACCCAAGATATGATCTATCCTGGAGAATGTTCCATGAGCACTTGAGAAAAATGTGTATTCTGTAGTTTTTGGATGGAATGTCCTATAAATATCAATTAAGTCCATCTTGTTTAATGTATCATTTAAAGCTTGTGTTTCCTTATTTATTTTCATTTTGGATGATCTGTCCATTGGTGAAAGTGGGGTGTTAAAGTCCCCTACTATGATTGTGTTACTGTCGATTTCTCCTTTTATGGCTGTTAGTATTTGCCTTATGTATTGAGGTGCTCCTATGTAGGGTGCATAAATATTTACAATTGTTATATCTTCTTCTTGGATCAATCCCTTGATCATTATGTAGTGTCCTTCTTTGTCTCTTCTAGTAGTCTTTATTTTAAAGTCTATTTTGTCTGATATGAGGATTGCTACTCCAGCTTTCTTTTGGTTTCCATTTGCATGGAATATCTTTTTCCATCCCCTTACTTTCAATCTGTATGTGTCTCTAGGTCTGAAGTGGGTCTCTTGTAGACAGCATATATATGGGTCTTGTTTTTGTATCCATTCAGCCAATCTGTGTCTTTTGGTGGGAGCATTTAGTCCATTTACATTTAAGGTAATTATTGATATGTATGTTCCTATTCCCATTTTCTTAATTGTTTTGGGTTCGTTATTGTAGGTCTTTTCCTTCTGTTGTGTTTCTTGCCTAGAGAAGTTCCTTTAGCATTTGTTGTAAAGCTGGTTTGGTGGTGCTGAACTCTCTCAGCTTCTGCTTGTCTGTAAACGTTTTAATTTCTCCATCAAATCTGAATGAGATCCTTGCTGGGTAGAGTAATCTTGGTTGCAGGTTTTTCTCCTTCATCACTTTAATTATGTCCTGCCACTCCCTTCTGGCTTGTAGAGTTTTTGCTAAGAGATCAGCTGTTATCCTGATGGGGATTCCCTTGTGTGTTATTTGTTGTTTTTGCCTTGCTGCTTTTAATATGATTTCTTTGTGTTTAATTTTTGACAGTTTGATTAATATGTGTCTTGGCGTATTTCTCCTTGGATTTATTCTGTATGGGACTCTCTGTGCCTCCTGGACTTGATTAACTATTTCCTTTCCCATATTAGGGAAGTTTTCAACTATAATCTCTTCAAATATTTTCTCAGTCCCTTTCTTTTTCTCTTCTTCTTCTGGAACCCCTATAATTCGAATGTTGGTGTGTTTAATGTTGTCCCAGAGGTCTCTGAGACTGTCCTCTATTCTTTTCATTCTTTTTTCTTTATTTTGCTCTGGATCAGTTATTTCCACTATTTTATCTTCCACCTCAATTATCCGTTCTTCTGCCTCTGTTATTCTGCTATTGATCCCATCTAGAGTATTTTTCATTTCATTTATTGTGTTTTTAATCGATGCTTGATTCATCTTTAGTTCTTCTAGGTCCTTGTTAACTGTTTCTTGCATTTTGTCTATTCTATTTCCAAGATTTTGTATCTTGGAAATAGAATCGTGGATCATCTTTACTATCATTATTCTGAATTCTTTTTCAGGTAGACTGCCTATTACCTCTTCATTTGTTAGGTCTGGTGGGTTTTTATCTTGCTCCTTCTCCTGCTGTGTGTTTTTCTGTCTTCTCATTTTGCTTATGTTACTGTGTTTGGGGTCTCCTTTTTGCAGGCTGCAGGTTTGTAGTTCCCATTGTTTTTGGTGTCTGTCCCCAGTGGCTAAGGTTGGTTTAGTGGGTTGTGTAGGCTTCCTGGTGCAGGGGACTAGTGCCTGTGTTCTGGTGGATGAGCCTGGATCTTATCTTTCTGGTGGGCAGGTCCACGTCTGGTGGTGTGTTTTGGGGTGTCTGTGGACTTTTTATGATTTTAGGCAGCCTCTCTGCTAATGGGTGGCATTGTGTTCCTGTCTTGCTAGTTGTTTGGCATAGGGTGTCCAGCACTGTAGCTTGCTGGTCATTGAGTGAAGCTGGGTGCTGGTGTTGAGATGGAGATCTCTGGAAGATTTTCGCCGTTTGATATTATGTGGAGCTGGGAGGTCTCCTGTGGACCAGTGTCCTGAAGTTGGCTCTCCCACCTCAGAGGCACAGCACTGACTCCTGGCTCCTCAATTTGGGATGATTCGTTGTCTATTCATGTGTTCCACAGATGCAGGGTACATCAAGTTGATTGTGGAGCTTTAATCCGCTGCTTCTGAGGCTGCTGGGAGAGATTTCCCTTTCTCTTCTTTGTTCTCACAGCTCCTGGGTCTCAGCTTTGGATATGGCCCCGCCTCTGCGTGTATGTCGCCGGAGGGCGTCTATTCTTTGCTCAGACAGGACAGGGTTAAAGGAGCAGCCGCTTCCAGGACTCTGGTTCACTCAGGCTGGGGGGGAGGGAGGGGCACGGAGTGCGGGGCGAGCCTGCAGCAGCAGAGGCCGGCGTGACGTTGCACCAGCCCGAGGCGCGCCGTGCGTTCTCCCAGGGAAGCCGTCCCTGGATCCCGGGACCCCTGCAGTGACGGGCTGCACAGGCTCCCCGGAAAGGGGGTGTGGACAGTGACCTGCGCTCGCACGCAGGCCTCTTGGCAGCGGCAGCAGCAGCCCCAGAGTCCCACACCCATCTCTGGGCTCCGCGCTTTCAGCCGCGGCTCGCGCCCATCTGTGGAGCTCCTTTAAGCAGAGCTGTTAATCCCCTCTCCTCGTGCACCAGGAAACCAAGAGGGAAGAAAAAGTCTCTTGCCTCTTCGGCAGCTCCAGAGTTTTCCTGGTCTCCTTCCCGGCTAGCTGTGGCGCACTAGCCCCCTTCAGGCTGAGTTCTCACTGCCAGCCCCAGTCCTCTCCCTGTGCTCTGACCGAAGCCCGAGCCTCAGCTTCCAGCACCGCCCACCCCGGCGGGTGAGCAGACAAGACTCTCGGGCTGGTGAGTGCCGGTCAGCACCGATCCTCTGTGCGGGAATCTCTCCGCTTTGCCCTACCCAGGTACGTGGGGAGTATCTTGCCTTTTGGGAGGTCTGAGGTCTTCTGCCAGCGTTCATTAGGTGTTCTGTAGGAGTTGTTCCCATTCTGTTTTCTTTACTCTGTTCCATAGTGATTTCCACCACTCTGTCTTGCAGCTCACTTATTTGTTCTTCTGCCTCACTTATTCTGCTACTTATTCCTTCTACTGCATTTTTCATTTCAATTATTATGTTCTTCAAGTGTTTGGTTGTTCTTTATTTTTTCTAATTCTTTGTTAAAAACTTCTTGTAACCTCTCACTCTGTGCATCCATTCTTTTCCTGAGTTCTTGGATCATCTTTACAATCATTACTCTGAACTCTTTCTTGGGTAGATAGCCTATCTCTATGCCACTTAGTTATTCTTCTGGGGTTTTATCCTGTCTTTTCATCTGGAACATGTTCCTCTGCCATCTCATTTTGCCTAAACTTCTATTTGTATTTTTATGTATGTGGAAGGTTTAGTTATGTTTCTTTACCTTGGAGAAGTTGCCCTCTATAGGGGATGTCCTATGTGTCCCAGCGGTACACTACCCTCTTTTCATCCAGTGGCCAGGGACCAGCTGGTCCAAGGGTAGGTTCTGTCCTATGTTTGTGGACTCAGTTCCACAGGGTGTGGGACTTTATATTTCTTGCTTCTGGTCCCTGCCACTTTTGGGTGGAGTTGAGTCTTGGCCCTAAGCTGGGCAGGGCCATGCAAAGGGGCAGGTGTAGAGGTTGCTGTGCGCTCCAGAAGTCTTTAGGCAGCCTCTCTGTCTGAGTGGGACTGTTTTCCTGCCCTGCTGGTTGTTTGGCCTGAGGCAACCCAGCACTGGAACCTAAGGCTGTTGGTTGGGCCAGGCCTTGGTGCTAATGTCCCAAGCAAGATGTCAGCCTTCAGATGAGTACTCCCCGATATATTTACCACCAGCTTTTATATCCCAAGAGAGGGTCATACCTGCCCCCCACCTCAGCATGAGACCCTTCAAGACCAGCAGGTAGGTCTGGCCCAGCCTCCTGTAAAGTCACTGCTTTTGCCCTGGGTCCCAGTTCACATGGAGATCTTGTGTGTGTCCTCCAAGAGTGGTGTCTCTTTTCCCCCCCATCCTGTGGAGCTGCTGTGATCAGGACCCACTGGCCTTCAAAGCCAAATGCTCTTGGGGCTATCCTCCTGATGCCAGACCCCCAGGCTGGAGAGCCTGATGTGGAGCTCAGAATCCTCACTCCTATGGGAGAACTTCTGCAATATAATTATTCTCCAGTTTGTGGGTTGCCCACCCAGTGATTATGGGATTTGATTATATCATGAGTATGCCCCTCCTACCATCTTGTTGTGATTTCTTCTTTGTCTTTGAATGTAGAATATCTTTTTTGGTAGGTTCCAGTCTTTTTTATTGTTATTCAGCAGTTAGTTGTGATTTTGGTGTTCTCATGGGAGGAGGTGAGCTCAAGGTCTTCTACTCTGCCATCTGGTCTTCTCTCCTCTGGAGTCAGTATAGTTTTGTGAGGACCCTAGTTTCAGTCATGACACAGCACACGAAATGAACTTAGACATTATCATGGTCAACTTTGTTTCTGACAATAGAAGCCAGACAAAGCTGAGACACTAGCATGTATGAATGTGGGCAGTGGAGACATATAAGTGGGGTGGAGGTCTGTCAGGCTGTATCTAGAGCAGAGGAAAGAAATGAAACTCTTCTAGTGGCTATTCATTGCACCAGTTCTCTCTCTATACCTTTCCCCAAAGTCTTCTGGTACTGAAAGGGTCTGAAATTGAAGGTCCATCTGAGAAAGATTTGAAGAGACGTGGGAGATAGTACCAGACATTATAAAATAATATAAATCTATAATACTTAAAACAGTATGGCTCAAGCCCCAAGACAGGTGGTAAATTCATTGGAAAAGTAACCTGCTAGGCTTAAGATAAACATATTCATTTAGCAAATGGTAAAATTGGCATTTCAAGTCAACAGGAAAAGGATGTACTCAAAGGTCATGGGTACTGGAATAATGAGATTTGTAAATGACTATAAATAGTATCTTCACATTGTGGGCTCAGGCAAATATAAATGTTTAAATTTTTTTTAATGGAACATTAGAATAAATAGAAGAAAACACAAATGTATATCAGGTCTAGGATTTTATTTTAGGAAATCATCCTGATTCTTCACAAATTGGTTTATGAGATGATATTTATTGTATTGTTTTATATAATAAGTATGCTGATAGTCTTTTAAATGTTCTAGAAAGAACTTCTGATAATGTTTTATAAATTTGTCCCAATATAGCAAAAATAGAATGGTCATTTTATAAAATTAGTTATATGATTCTAAAAGGCTACTGTTCTTTATTTAAAAAACATCCAAATTCAAGAGTTACTATACCTTACATTTGACAAAGTAATCAAGATATTGTGGTACTGGTGAAAGAACAGACAAAAATAAATGGAACAGAATAAAAAGCCCAGAAAAACATCCACACAACTATAGTCACTTGATCTTTTTTTTTTTTTTTTTTTTTCTTTTTTGTGGTACGCGGGCCTCTCACTGTTGTGGCCTCTCCCGTTGTGGAGCACAGGCTCCGGACATGCAGGCTCAGCAGCCATGGCTCACGGGCCCAGCCACTCCATGGCATGTGGGATCTTCCCGGACTGGGGCATGAACCCGTGTCCCCTGCATCGGCAGGCAGACTCTCAACCACTGTGCCACCAGGGAAACCCTAGTCAACTGATCTTTGACAGAGGAACAAAGCCAATACAACAGAGCAAAGACTGTCTTTTCAACAGTGTTGGAACAACTTGACATCCATATGCACACAAAAAGGATCTAAACACAGAACTTACACCCTTCAGAAAAATTATCCAAATTGACCTAAATGTAAAATGCAAAACTATAAAGCTCCTAGAGGATAACACAGTAGAAAAACGAGATGAACTTGTGTTTGGTGATGACTTTTTAGGTACACCATCAAAGGCATAACCCATAAAAGAAATAATTGATTAATTGGCCTTCATTAAAATTGAAAACTTCTGTTCTGCCAACAATACTGTCAAGAAAATGAAAAGGCAAACCACAGACTGGGAGAAAATATTTGCAAAAGACATATCTGATAAAGAACCATTATCTAAAACATACAAAGAACTCTTAAAACTGAACAATCTGATTTTAAAATGGGCAAAAGATCTAAACAGACATCTCAGCAAAGAAGATATACACATAGCAAATAAGCATATGAAAAGATGCTCAGCACCATATGTCACTAGAGAATTACAAATTAAACCAACAAGATACCACTACACATCTATTAGAATGGCCAAAATCCCAAACAGTGACAACACCAAATACTGGTGAGGATGTAGAACAAGAACTCATTCATTGCTGATCAGAATGTAATATGGTACGTCTACTTTAGAATAGTTTGGTGGCTTCTTACGAAACTAAACTTATTCTTACTATACAGTCCACATGAATTGTATTTACCCAAATGAGTTAAAAACTTCTGTCTACAAAACACCTCCACACAGATGTTTATAGCAGTTTTATTCATAACTGCCAAAACATGGAAGCAACAAATATAAGCTACAGTAGATGAATGGATAAATACACTGTGGTACACCCAGACAACGAGATTTGATTCAGGTCTAAAAAAAAATGGGTTATCAAGCCATAAAACCTATTGAGGAAACTTAAATGCATATTACTAAGTGAAAGAAGACAAAAGACTTCATACTGTATGGTTGCAACTATGACATTCTGAAAAGGCAAAACTATGGAAACAGTCAAAAGATGAGAGGTTACCCAGTGTTATTGGTGTGGGAAGGATTAATAGTTGGAACACAAAGGATTTTTAGAATAGGAAAACTATTCTGTACGATACTAGAATGCTGGATACATGTTTTTTAAATTGAAGTAGAGTTGATATACAATGTTTTGTTAATTTCTGCTGTACAGCAAAGTGATTCACATATGTATACATATATATGTATATATATATACTTTACCATTATGGTTTATCACAGGATGTTGAATATACTTTGCTGTGCTATGTAGTAGGACCTTGTTGTTCATCCATTCTATATATAATAGTTTGCATCTGCTAACCCCAAACTGACTCCATCCCTCCCCTACCCCCACCTTGCAAACCACAAGTCTGTTCTCTATGTCTGTGAGTCTGTTTCTGTTTCATTTGTATCATATTTTAGATTCCACATATAAGTGATATCATATGGTATTTGTCTTTCTCTCTCTGGCTTACTTCACTTAGTATGATGAATTCCATCCATGTTGCTGCAAATGGCATTGTTTCATTCCTTTTTATGGCTGAATAGTATTCCATGTATATATGTAACATGGCTTCTTTATCCATTCCTCTGTCGATGGACTTTTATGTTGCTTCCATGTCTTGGCTATTGTGAATAGTGCTGCTATGAACATAGGGATGCATGTATCTTTTTGAATTATAGTTTTGTTGTGATATATGCTCAGGAGTGGGATTGCTGGACCATATGGTAACTCTGTTTTTAGTTTTGTGTGGAACCTCCATACTGTTTGCCATAGTGGCTGCACCAACTTACATCCCCACCAGCAATGTAGCAGGGTTCCCTTTTCTCCACACCCTGTCTAGCATTTGTTATTTTTAGACTTTTTAATAATGGCCATTCTGACCAGTTTGAGGTGGTAGCTCATTGTAGTTTGGATTTGCATTTCTCTAATAATTAGTGATGTTGAGTATCTTTTCATGTGCCTGTTGGCCATCTGCATGTCTTCTTTGGAGGTCTTCTGCCCAGTTTTTGAATGGGCTTTTTATTTTCTTGATGTTGAGTTGTATAAGCTGTTTATATATTTTGGAAATTAAGCCCTTGTCAGTCGCATCATTTGCAAATATTTTCTCCCATTCCATAGGCTGTCTTTTCACTTTGTTTATGGTTTCTTTTGCTGTACAAAACTTGTAAGTTTGATTAGGTTCCAATCATTTATTTTTGCTTTTATCTCTATTGCCTTGGGAGACTAAGAAAACACTGGTATGATTTATGTCAGAGAATGTTCTATGTTCTCTTCTAGGAGTTTTATGGTATCATATCTAATGTTTAAGTCTTTAAGCCATTTTGAGTTTATTTTTGTGTACAGTGTGAGGCTGTTTTCTAACTTCATTGATTTACATGCAGCTATCCAACTTTCCCAACACCCCTTGCTGAAGAGACTGTCTTTTTCCCATTGTATATTCTTGCCTCCTTTGTCAAAGAGTAATTGACTGTAGGGGTGTGGATTTATTTCTGGGCCCTCTATTCTGTTCCATTGTGTGAATGCCATGCCCTTTTGATGACTGTAGCTTTGTTGTATTGTCTGAAGTCTGGGAGGGTTATGTCTCCTGCTTTGTTCTTTTTCTTCAGGAGTGCTTTGACACTTCTGGGTCTTTTTATAGTTCCATATAAATTTTAAGATTATTTGTTCTAGTTGTGTGAAAATTGCCCTTGGTTATTTGACAGGGATTGCATTAAATCTGTAGATTGCTTTGGGTAGTATAGCCACTATAACAATATTAATTCTTCCCATCCAAGAGTATGGGATATCTATCCATTTCTTTGAATCATTGTCATTTTCCTTTATTAATGTTTTATAGTTTATAGCTCTCTCCATATAAGTGTTTCACCGCCTTGGTCAGGCTTATTCCTAAGTATTTTATTTTTTTGGCACAATTTTAAAAGGTTTTTTTTTTTAACATTCTCTTTCTGATACTTCATTGTTAGTGTAAAGAAATGCAACCAATTTCTGTATGTTAATCTTGTGTCCTGCTATCCTGCTGAATTCAGTTATCAGTCCTAGCAGGTTTTATGTGGAGTCTTTAGGGTTTTCTAAATATAGTATCATGTCATCTGCATATAGTGACAATTTTACCTCTCCCCTTCCAAACTGGATAACTTTTATTTCTTTTTCTTGCTGTGGCTAGGACTTCCAATACTATGTCGAATTGAAGTGGTGAGAGTGGGCATCCTTATTTTGTTCCATATTTTAGTGGGAAGGCTTTCAGCTTTTCACTGTTATTATATAGGGTGTGGGTTTGTCATAAATAGCTTTTATTATGTTGAGATATGTTCTGTCTATATCCACTTTAAGATTTTTTTATCATGAATGAATGTTGAAATTTGTCATATACTTTCTCTGAATCTATTGAGATGGTCATGTGATTTTTCTCCTTTTTTTTTGTTGGTGTGTTGTACCACACTGATTTACGTATGTTGAACCATCCTTATGAATTGGGGATGAATTCAACTTGGTTGTGGTGTTTGACCTTTTTTATGTGCTGTTGGATTCAGTTTACTAATATTTTACTGAGAATTTTTGCATCTATAACCATCAAAGATATTGGCCTGTAATTTTCTTTTTGGTTGTATCTTTGTCTGGTTTTGGTATCATACAATGTCTTTGTGAGTGTTCCCTCCTCTTCAATCTTTTGGAAGAGTTTGAGAAGGATCAGTATGAGTTTCGCTTTGTATGTTTAGTAGAATTCACCTGTGAAGCCCTCTGGCCCTAGACTTTTGTTTGTAGGGTTTTAGGGAGGCTTTTGTGTTTTTTCTTTATATATATATATATATTACAGATTCTATTTCACTTCTAGTGATTGGCCTTTTCAAATTATCTATTTCTTCTTGACTCAGTTTTGGTGGGCTGTATGTTTCTAGAAACTTGTCCATTTCTTCTAGATTGTTGAATTTGTTGGCATAAAATTGTTCATAATTTTTTTTTGTATTTCTGCATTATTGGTTATTATTTCTCCTTTTTCCTTTCTTATTTTGTTTATTTGAGTTCTCTCTCTTTTCTTCTTGGTGAGCCTGGCCAGAGGCTTGTCAATTTTGTTTACCCTTTCAAAAAACCAGCTCTTGGTTTTATTGATTTTTTCTATTGTTTTTAAATCCCTATTTTATTTGTTTCCTCTTTGATCTTTATTATTTCCTTCTGCTGATTTAGATTTTGTTCGTTCCTCTTTTTCTAATTCTTTTAGGTTGTAGGTTAGGTTGTTTGAGACTTTTCTTGTTTTTTTTTTGAGGAAGGCCTGTATTGCCATGAACTTCCCTCTAAGAACTACTTTTTTGCTATATATAACTCATAGATTTTGCATGGTTGTGTTTTCATTGTCATTTGTCTCAAGGCATTTTAAAATTTCCTCTTGGATTTCATCACTGACCCATTGGTTTTTCAGTAGCATGTTGTTTAGTCTCCATGTAATCATTATTTTTTTCATTTCTTTTTCTGTGGTCAATTTCTAGTTTCATGCCACTGTGGTCAGAAAAGATGCTTGAAATAATTTATATACTCATAAATTTGTTGAGGCTTGTTTTGTGCCCTAGTGTATGGTCAGTCCTAGAGAATGTTCCATGTGCACTTGAAAAGAATGTGTATTCAGTTTTTTGGGATGTAATGTCCTGAAAATATTAAGTCTAACTGTTCTATTGTATAATTTGGGATGTCTGTTTCCTTACTGATTTTCTGTCTAGAAGATCTGTCCATTGATGTGAGTGGGGTGTTAAAGTCTCCTACTATTATTGTATTCCTGTCAATTTCTCCCTTTATGTTTGTTAGTATTTTTTTATATATTTGGGTGCTCCTATATTAGGTGCATGTATGTTGATGAGAGTAATATCCTCTTCTTGTATTGATAGTTTTATCATTATATTGTGTCCTTCTTTCTCTTTCTTTATGGACTTTGTTTTAAAGTCTATTTTGTCCAGTATGAGTACTGCAACCCCCCTCTTTCTTGTCATTTCCATTTGCATGAAATATCTTTTTCCATCCCCTTACTTTCTATGTGTGTCCTTTGTCGTAAGTGGTCTCTTAAAGGCAGCATATTGTAGGCTCTTGTTTTGTTTTTATCCAACTTGCCACTCTATATCTTTTGATTGGAGCATTTAGTCCATTGATATTTAATGTAATTATTGATAAGTTATTTATTGCCATTTTAAACCTTGTTTTGTAATTGAATTGATTCTTTGTTTCTTCTTTGTACCTTTCTTTTTGTTTTTCTTTTTGTGGTTTGATGATGTTTTATTTTATGCTTGTGTTCTCTTTTTGGTTTCTGTGCATCTACTGTATGTTTTTCACTTGTGGTTACTCTGTTTTTCAAGTATGTAACCCTCTCCTATATCTACTTACTTTAGACTGATAGTCATATAGGCTCACACACATTCTAAAAAAAAGAATCTTCTCATTTTCTTACTCTCCTCCCCCTATGTTTTATGATTTTGATGTCCTTTTTTACAACTTCATGGTTATCCTTTTGCTGTTCATTCTGGGTATCATCACTTTCACAAAATTTTTTAATTAAAAAATATTTAATCTGTATACTGGTTTATTTAAGTGATTTACTTTCCAATTGTGATTTTCTCTTTCCTATAAGATTCTCACTTCTTTTCTATTTAGAGAAGACCTGTCAGCGTTTTAGGATAGGTTTAGTATTGCTGTATTCTTTTAGTTTTTGCTTGTCTAAGAAATCCTTTCTCTCTTCTATTCTAAATGATAATTTTGCAGGGTAGAGTATTCTAGGTTACAGATTTTTCTCTTTCATGACTTTGAATATATTTTGCCACTCCCTTCTGGTCTGCAGCATTTCTTTAGAGAAATCAGCTGATAGCCTTAGGGGGGTTCCATTGTAATTAACTCTTTGTTTTTCTCTTACTGCCTTTAAGATCCTCTCTTTAACATTTTCCATTTTAATTATGATATGTCTTGGTGTAGGTATGTTTGGGTTCATTTTGTTTGGAACTCTCTGTGCTTCCTGTACCTGGACATCTGTTTCCTTCTTTAGGCTTGGGGAGTTTTTATCCATAATTTCTTCAAATACATTTTTGATCTTCTTTTCTCTTTATTTTCCTTCTGGAAGCCCTGTTATGCATAGATTGGCATGCTTTGTATTATCCCATAGGTCTCTTATAGTGCTTTTTAAAAAAAATTGGGCTTTCTGTCTGCTGTTTTAATTGGGTGATTTCCATTATTTTATCTTCCAAATCACTTGTTCATTCTTCTGAATTATTCATTCTGCTATTCATTGCCTTTAGCTCAGCTTTCATCTCAGCAAATGAATTTTCTAATTTTTCTTGGCTCCTCCTTATAGTTTCTAGTTCCTTTTTACAGAAATATGCATTTCTGTTGACAGACTTTCTTAATTCCTTCAGTATTTTCATTTTCTCCTTTTTGAACTTAATATGTTAGACTGAAGAGGTCTGTTTCATTCTTCTTTCAGGGGAATTCTCTTGGTCTTTTAACTAGGAGTGTTTCCTCTGCTTCTTCATTTTACTTATATTTCTTGTAATCTGTGAGTTTAAGAGAAACAATTATCTATTGTGGTCTTGGAGGGCTATTTTTATGTGAGAGTGTCCCTGTATAGCTTGTGTGCGTTTAACATTTTTCGTGTGAGAGTTGTTTTTAGTATGGATGCGTGCTGCCTCTTTCCTCAGCATGTGCTGGCTGTTATCCCCTAAATAGGGGGTGTGCAGATGCAGCGACCGGTGCCCACATCTATGGCAGTCCCAGGCTCCCTCCACATATACCCTCGGTTGCGCCTGCAACACACTCCAGCCCTTTCAAACTGTCTCTGCGCTGCCAACCCCAGACCTTTCCCTGGGCCTGATCTCCGAAGCCTGAGCTTTAGCACCCAGCCCCTGCCTGTACCAGTGGACACGTGTCTCAGTCTGGGGATTGCAGGATGGTGGCAGGGATTGTCTGTGCATGTCTCTCTCCAGTCTGTAAACTGGCTGCTGCACTACCCTCCGAGGCTCTGAAGCTCCCCCTCCATCCTAGGTGATCTCTCTGCTGGTTGCAGGGCTCCGCAGGGCACAAAGCTCCTCTCCTCTTTCACATTTCCCTTGAAGGTGCACAGGTCCCATCCTGATTCTCTCTCTCTCTCTTTTTTTTTCTTTTATCCTACCCATTTACGTGGGGATTCTTCTTGCCCTTTCAGAAGTCCAAGGTCTTCTGCCAGTGTTCAGTAGGTATTCCGTGAGAATTGTTCCACAGATGTATTTTTAGATATAGATGCATTTTTGATGTATTTGTGGGAGGAAGTGAGCGCTGCATCCTGCTACTCCACTATCTTGATCATTCCCCTCTGGATCCATGTTATTACACATCTGTCCAAACAAACAGAATGTATAACACCAAGAATGAACACTAATGTAAACCATGGACTTCAAGTGATAATGGTGTGTTGCTGTTGTTTCACCAATTGTAATAAATGTACCATTGTGGTGTGGGATGTTGATAGTGAGGGAGGCTGGGTGGGGAAAGGAGTATATGGGAACTTTCTGTATTTGTCACTCAATTTTACCATGAACATAAAATTTCCCTAAAAATAGTCTGTTAAAAACATGGAGTAATTCTGACATTCATCTGAAAGAATAGACAAGAAAGAATAGATTGGTAATTTTTCATAAAAAATACTAAGGAGAAAAAACTTGCCCTGTTATAAATTTTAGTATATGTGCTGCCAAAAGTGAGCATGCCCTGTTATAAATTAAATGATTTAAATAGTCATAATGATTAAAATAGAAATGTACTGGGTTGCTATTGACACATTTTTGTGTGGAAACAACTTTTATCAAACTCAAATGTTACCATGTCCTACATTTTCCATCCTAACCTCTTACTTGCCAGACAACATTAATTCATCCTCTTGGACTATTCTTAATGTAATTTCATATCATATTCTTTAATATAAGTTAAATAAGACATTCATAGTAAATTGTTCAAGAATACATCTATTTATTATCATTGAAAATACAAACTTAGAAGCTGAGGATGGTATGCAACATAAAATAAAGGGTTAAAAGTCATTAATACTGCAAATAAATTGCAGAACAACAATAAACAAGTATACGGAGAGACAGCTTAGGTTTGGAAAAGACTAAATTACATGATGAGAGGTGACAATATCCAAAAAACTAAACTTTAACACTTATTATACTGTTAGGCAAAAAAATGAAGTTATATG
The DNA here is from genome assembly GCF_964341445.2 of Mesoplodon mirus. Classification (NCBI taxonomy): domain Eukaryota; kingdom Metazoa; phylum Chordata; class Mammalia; order Artiodactyla; family Ziphiidae; genus Mesoplodon; species Mesoplodon mirus. Next base: position 18,716,850 of record NC_138977.1, on the reverse strand, counting down.
TATGATAGCACATAATTATGAGTTCTTAACTATGCAAAAGCATCATCTAATTAACAATTTGCTTTTTCTTCAGGCATATGCAAGTAGGAGAAGTAAAAAGACTGCTATCCTTGCTATATGGAGATAAAAACATTTATTTTGTATTCCAAGCGTTTTCCACCTGGAGTTAGAATGAATATGAGATGGCTTTTAAGTATATTTGATCTGCATTGAAACCATGTTCAGACTGTAGCTTTCAGAATACAAAAATATCTGAAACTATTTGTCTGCAGCAAAGAGTTGTCTAATGTCCACTTAGACTTTTTATATTCTGTGCTCTATGGTTTGCAAAACTGATTTAAGATTAATCTGAACTAAAGAACAATTTATATATGCCATTCCATTGAAATTATGATAAGTGCTTTGAAATTTGAATTACAATTGAAGTAAAATCAATAGTGTTCAAAGCTATACGTTTTCTTTCTCAAACTCATAATGAAATAAAAGCTAAAATGACTATATTCTAATTTGCCATGTTTATAGTTTTCACTGAAATTATAAATGATATGGTATCTATTTGTTATGTGAAATAAAGCACATTGCCTAAGATATTTTAGTCACAATGAATCATTAGGGTATTTTTGTTTGGTAGGATAACAACGATTATATTTTTCCTGGCATGATGAATGTCTTTTCATGTCACTGTGGGATATTAAAAAAAAATGCATTACATTGTTCCCTGTCAGAGAAGGATGAAAGGACAACTACCTGATAACTTTTGTACTACTGATTAGAAGTATGCATTTAGAAGAGACAATAAACAAATATTGAAACTAATTTTACTAAACAGCATCAAAAAGGTCTCATACCGCTACTCAGTCTCATACCATGCAGTTCAAAGGATGCCTCTTTTAAACAGTTTTGATGTTAGACAGTCTCAGATTTTTCTGCTAGAAATTTTTAAAATCTGTATTATTGAGCTGGTTGGGTCCTCCTAATCATCAAGTCTATTTGCATGAACACCATCCAACACCCTTACAAGTACTAAAGAGAAGTGTGTTTTTCCTATTGTCTTTCTGTCATTCTTCTTAAATAGCATGATCCTTTGACCTTTTCCTCTTTCAGGTAGTTAGAGAATGATAGTGAAAGCAACATTATGCTTCATTTACTAAGTGTATGGGGTAGAAGGGGCACAGAGAGGGAGAGGGAGATGCAAATGATACAGTACGTTAACGATTGACATATAAAATCATTCCACAGGGTCATTAGATAACACTGTGGAATATCCCTCACAATCAGGTAATAGGTAACTGAATTATGATTTCACTACAGAGAATTAGCTACAGTATTTGTAGAAGGATATCTTACTTCACCCTCTTCTATCAACCCCCACAACCACATCTCCCCACCTGCCTATATTTGTACACTTTATATCTCTCTACATTCAGTAAGGCTCTCCCTAGAAGCTCCACTTAAGATTTCCACATTGCTTCCCAAACCCAATATTTCATAGACTCTTTCTCTGCTTTATGTTTTCTACTTACTACTAAGTTACATATTATAGATTTTATTTTGCATCTTGCTTTATTTCTTATCTAGCTTACTAGAAGTAGTTTTTGTCTTTTGTTCTGTAACAGAGACCTGAGAGGTTTTATGTGTGTTTGTTTGTTTTAAAATTCTGAGGACTCAGGTCTTCATTCATTTCTGGAAAATTCTCAACTAAGAGTATGTATGTATCTCTTCTCCATTTTCTGTATTTCCTCTTTCTGGAACTGCTATTAGACACTGTTTAATCTTCTTAAACATTCTCCATGTATTTATTTAAGTAAGTGTTTACTAAAGCATAACATACATAGAGAAAAATGTAGAAATAAGTATAATATAATGAATCTTCAAAAAGTGAACATGTTGTGTAAAAAGACCCAAGTCAAGAAATAAAATATTACCAGTCCTCCAGAAGGTTCCTATATGCCTCCAGGCAGTCACAACTCCTGAGATCCACTTCAGAGCCTGCAAAAGTCACAAGTATCCTGACTTCTAAGAACATTATTAGATCAGTTTTGCCTGAATTTGAATTTTACATAAATGGAATCACACAGGGAATCTACTTTTGTATCTGGCTTCATTCATTCAACAATATGCTTGTGATATGGATTCAAGTAGTTGTGTATAACATTCTCCATTCTTTTGCATTCTACCATATAAACAATGTATTTAATCCATTCTACTTCTAAAGACCATTTATAGGTTGTTTCCAGATTTTAGCTGCTAGCCATTATTATGCATGTCTTTTGGTGCACATATGTACACACTTCTGTTGGTTATATACCTAAAAGAGTAATTGTTGGGTCATAAAGCATCTGTACTTTCAGTTTTAGTAGTCATGTCTTTGTGTGACTTCATAGCTCATTCCTTTTTTCACTAAATTTTATTTCACTGTATAGATGTATCACAGTTTGTTTTTCCATTCACCTATTGAATGACATCTTGGTTCCTCTTAGTCTTTGGAATTATGTATAAAGCTTCTATAAACATTTATGTCCAGGTTTTTGTGTGGCATTAGTTTCAAATCAGTTGGGTAAACACCTAGAAACATGATTGCGGGATCGTATGGTAAGACTGTATAGCTTTGTAAGAAACTGTCAAATTATCTTCCAAAGTAGCAGTACTATTTTGCATTCCCACCAAGAATGAATTTTGTTCCTGTCCCTATAGTTCCACATCCTCACCAGCAATTTGTATTGTCCATTGTTTGAATTTTAGTAATTTTAATAGGTTTGTGGTAGGATCTTTGGCTCTTTTAGCTTGCATTTCCTAATGATAAATAATGTTGAGCATATTTTTTATATGCTTATTTGCCCTGTCACTGTGCCTGGTATGTGTCACTATATAATAGTAATTAGTAAGTAACATTACTTACTAATGTTAATTACTTAATTACATATTTTTTATATGCTTATTTGCCCTGTCACTGTGCCTGGTATGTGTCACTATATAATAGTAATGATAAATAGTGGGTGAACTGAATTATTTCACAGAATATTTGCAAGGAATGTAAATGCATTATCATGTAGCCATATATCAATAGCCAAAAAGGTCACATTTATGTCCACTCCAATAATTATAGCCCTCTTAAAATATGCACTCTTTAAAAAAAGAAGTCACCTATTTTTTTTGTGCCTCAGTTTTCTTCAGCTGGTATAAACTTTCAGAATTACATCAGGAAAAGTCCTTCCCCCTGGAGAGTAGACCTTTTATTTTGGAGAAGGCTCTGGGCTTGTTTCACAGTGGTTATGCTCCTTGCTGGGTTTATAAGGGGACCTTTGTAGTCCTCACCAGAAGAACCTAGTGGTGAAGTAATTGGAGAGGGGACCCCCTTAAGCTTGCAGACCCCATGATTTTCTCATTTTTAGACTAGTCCACACTCAGCCTCTAGCAGTTTGTCGAATTTTTCTTGTAAGTATCCCTACCAGTTTATGGCTCAAGCAGCTTCTGCTCCAGATCAGTAAATCTCAGTCTCTGTATCTCTCAGGATGTGCCTGTCTCTTCAGATTTCAGAGCAGTAGTTGTCCCAGCAACTTCAGTTTTCAGACGGGTCTAAGAAAAGTCATTGATTTTCACTTCTTCCAGCTTTTTCTTGTTGTCAAGACAAGAGTGATGATTTCCATGCTGTACATATGTTAGAGCTGAAATCAAAGTCTATGAGTATTTTAGAAATCTTTAAAATCTTTGTGTTTCTGTTTCCCAGATTTTTCATTCTGGTTTCTATTAAATCTTTTGTTTAATCATATGTATTTTATAGTCTCATCATATGTATTTTTAAAGTCTCATCACATTGTTTTGATATATTGTTTTTGAGTGTGCTAATTCTCCTTTTATTTACATGTGCTTATTCTTCCTGATAGTGGTTTGTAATGTTTCATTGTTAGCTCATTTTTAGAAGTTAGGAAAGAAAAATCTGTTCAGTACTGAAAGTAATCCTACAAAGAAATGTTGTATTTGCTTTTACAAGATTCTGGAGTTTTAAAATAATTCTTTATATCTATTTACTATCATACCAACAGGTAATAAAAAGTAGACCCACACCTATGATTAATGGGAGGCCTATGACTTAGATTTCTCCTACTCAATATCCAGCCGCACCCAACATCCAGCACCAAGGTCGGAGAGCCTGTAAACTTTCAGGAGTTTATACAACCATTCTGAAACGTAATTGACAGAAGTTGGGGTTCATCTTCTACATCAGTTTAGTTTTAAAATATCTAGATGTTTCCTAATCATTGTTCTACGTATTCCTTTATGGGATTCATTATTGTTGCCCCTTGCTGCTTGCTTAACTTTGTGTTAAGTAGCAGTGGTTACACTATTTATACAATATCAGGATTTCCCCTAGGCTCTTCAAACTTTTCAAAAACATATTTTAGGGCTGCATAATATGCCACTGTGTTGTTATGTCATATTTTACTTCTACACTTACTTAATCTATATAATTTGTACTGTTTTCAGTTTTTCACTTTTAAGATAAATGATTAGACATAGAATTATTAGCCAGAGGAAGTCATATTTTGAATTTCTTAAGAGGCCTGATTCATACTGTCATCTTTTTCATCAGATTTTTATTGTCATTGTGTATATTTTTGAAGAAAAAGTTTTTGATAACTTGAATGATATGTAATGTCATCTAGTTCTTTTAATGATTTGTCTTTGGTTACTAGTACAGAGGAGTCTAAATTCTACCTTTACCTTTACCTTTAAGAACTAGAGTTCTTTTAAACTGGGCCTTAGAATTAAATTGGCTTAAGACAGATCAACAGGAAAGAATCATACAAATTTATTTAATACAAGTTTTACATGACATGGGAGCCTTCATAAGGAGTGAAAAAAGAAAATGACAACATCTACAGGCTTTTATATTAGGTTGAAAAAAGAGACGCAATTGTGGAAAAGTAACTAACCTATGTGGAGAGGCTAAAGGGAGATAAGAATTATTTTAACAAGGTCTACTTGTACAGAATTATCTTAGTCTCAGCTTCTCATCCTTAATGATAAGAATGTTACTTTTCTTCTGATATAGGGAGGACATCTTTCACATGGAAATTTCACCTCCTGCTTGGAAAGTTGGAGTGTTATTTATATATATTTTTTGTATTTGCCATTTTTCAAGTGCCTTTAACTCAGAATAGTCAGTACACCAGAGTGGCTTATTTTAGGGTGGCATGTTCTGAATTCCTTCACTCATAATGGAAATAATTTTATATATTTTTTAACTTTTAGTGGAGAGGTTGAGGGCATGTTCTCTCAAGCTATACTTTTCTAGATTTAGAACCAACCACTGCCTCTTAATAGTTTTGTGAGTGGGAATAGGTGATTGGTTTCATTTTCCACTGAGAGGAATGAGTCATTCTTAGAAGAGAAGTGGGCACATAGTAAATGATCCACATCTGTTAGCTATCTGTAGTATTTGATAATAATAATATTTTTTATTTCTTTCTGAAGATTTTAAATGTGTTTATTTTTCATACAAAAGTTTTTACTTTTTGATGGATAAGTCTATCACATTTGTCTTTTGTGGGGTTCTTGCATTTTATGGTTACATTATTCACACCCTCCTAGAGTTTAACAAAATCATCCAAAAAGTATATGAACAACATAGTAAAAATGTTAAGAGTAAAAAATGAGTTACTTTAAACAAATAAAAATGAATAAAAAAGGAAACCGGAGATGTTTTTCCATGTCCTTTCAGAAGACTAGATCATAGATTATTCAATGCCATAAATCATGCATTGAAGTGTGAAACAGCATTATCTATAAGTTGAGAAATACAGAGTTTGTTAAAGATATTTGCAATAGACTTTTTCACACCCATGTTCGTATAGTCAAAATCCACAAATGTGTGAAAAAAAAATAGTTAACATTTTAGTGACATTTTTTAAAAGTTCACAGTATTCAAAAGAAATATTATAGCTGAGAAATGGAAAATGACTAAGTTATCTCCAGTATCTGAAAAAGGTCATAAGAATTGCATAGCCACTGAATTTAACCCCATCTTATGGGGGAGTTTTAACCAGACAGTGCTTTGACATTATTACAGATGGAAGTTAGAAGCCAGATTCCCTGAATATATTCAGAATCTTCCAAAATAACCATTGTTGGTTTTCATGGCACCCCTAAAAAGAATTTTTTTAATTAAAGTGTTAAAAACTATAGGATTAAAAGAACACTAAATATTTTAAATTGGATAAAAGCAAATTCTTAATTATATATTACTATAATTAATCTACTTCTTTTATTTATACAGAAAGATTCCAAAAGTATCATTGTTAATTTACTAATGACAAAAGTAGAACAGAATCACCAGATGATGATTCGCCAAAAGAAATTTTCAACTTTAAAATAAATTACATGTATAACACATTCAAGAATTCATTTTACAGTCATACAGTATTTAGGCAATATGAATCACAAAGCATCTTAATAATTTTTAAAACCTACTGAAAGGAGACTAGTCTGTTAACAAATTATATTAAAAATGGAGAGAAAAAACGTGAAACCTGGTAAATAGGTTAAAAAATTTAGACCATTTTGGTGACTGGGTTCAGGAGATAAATGCAAACTCAGAGAAGACAAATGAAAAATAATTAGATTGTGATCAAGGAACACTGCCAGGAACTGGACACTAAATAAAAGTCATCCTATGATTTAAATAAGAATGTGGCTGATGGAGTTATTAAAACTGCTTTGCCATTTTTTTTTTAAAGATAGAACTCTGTATACTACAGTAAGAATGGATTCTTTACTTGGTAAGGCATCTATCTGGAAAACTGTAGACTGTAGAGTATAAGCATTATATTACCTCTAAAAGAAGAAAGTAAGTTGATAGGAAAAAGACACACTAGCATATTTATTTATTTATTTATTTATTTATTTATTTTTGGCGGTACGTGGGCCTCTCACTGTTGTGGCCTCTCCCGTTGCGGAGCACAGGCTCCGGATGCGTAGGCTCAGTGGCCATGGCTCATGGGCCCAGCCGCTCCACGGCATGTGGGATCTTCCCGGACCGGGGCACGAACCTGTGTCCCCTGCATCGGCAGGCAGACTCTCAACCACTGCACCACCAGGGAAGCCCACACTAGCATATTTAAATGATTTTACTATATATCCTCTTAAAGCTAAATCCTGTGATTAAGTTATACTTTAACAGCCTATCATCAATGTCTTGTATAAACAATGAAAGCTAAAAGAAATAAATGTTTATGATTCTAATAAGTGCATAAAATATTTCTGTTGAACTTTTTTCCTCATGTAATGATTTCTTTAAAACTCTGTGATAGTGACAAACTTGTATATTCAGTTTGATTAATATTTGAAAGCAATAATAAAAAGTGATTTCTGGGCCTCCCTGGTGGCGCAGTGGTTGAGAGTCCGCCTGCTGATGCAGGGGACACGGGTTCATGCCCCGGTCCAGGAGGATCCCACATGCCGCGGAGCAGCTGGGCCCGTGAGCCATGGCCGCTGAGCCTGTGTGTCCGGAGCCTGTGCTCTGCAATGGGAGAGGCCACAGAAGTGAGAGGCCCGCATACCGCCCCCCCCCAAAAAAGTGATTTCTTTGGATTTTAAAATTCATATTGATGTCCAACTAAGTTTGTTTTGTTTTGTTTTAATTAATGAAGGGTGAGCACTATCTTTTCTTTTCTGAGGGACCATCAGGAAAAAAGGAAACCTCCAGTGACCTCTGTGCTCTCTGGAAATGAGAACTTAATTGGATAGGTTGCTAACATTGATGTCATCTAGAATCAGAGTCCCTCATCAGTCTTCTCTCATTCCATACTTTACACCATTTTCTTTCTCAAATTCCTAAATATATAATGTGCACTTATATATAAAGTTCTGTCTGGAGGCTTTGAGCTTTTTAGAAAAAGAGATACTTAGAAGTGGTAATAAATTTAAAAAAATAGTTCAAAGTTTCTCTGGAGGTGGTCATTATAAACCTGATCTCTAAACTACTAAATTTCTTCCTCTGCCCTATAAACACTGTAGAGTAGCAAATCAACTCCCTCATGGTTCACTTGAATCCCATTTCCTTCCCCTTAGGCAGAGAAAGTTCTTTCATGTGTCAAATAGCCTTGTGGTAGTTTGGCCTATGCAGTGGAACTGGAAAATGAAGAAAAAGATATTTGAGAAATGTATTTTATTTAGTCAAGCTGCTTTAAGATTTCTCACATAACTAAAAAATTGTAAACTCCCTTCTCTATACCATCTAACTTCTCTTTCCACTCAAAAACAAAATCTACAGCAGAACTCAAACAAAAAAACACATACAACCAGTTTAGTACATTCAAAACTTTGTGGTATTTTGGTCAGACCATTAAACGAGCTGCCACTTTCTAGAAAACATGGGTCAGAAAAACAAAGATTGGAAATACTCCCACATGGCAAGAAGCATTTTTTAAAAATCAGGCAAAAATACCTAATTATGATATTCAGGTAGTACTATTAAAAATCCACCTGTTTATTGGCTTCACAGAGTGCTCAGTTTTCTATAATAACAACCCAATAATGTTTATAATTTTTTAAATGCATGTTAATATGTTATAGTAAAAACTGAGTTCATTCTGAATTTGGATTTGCAATTACTATGGTCATTTTTGTCTTCTTTTTGAATAAAAATGAAATAAAGTCTGAAATGATGTATTATTGAATCAAGCTATTCTATAATAACATCTAGAAGAGAAAGTTGGGGATTCATTGGAAACAGCGGATGGGTTGTCCAATTAGATACAGCAGTGATATAGAGGAAAATAACTGGTAGGATGTTGCTATAACTCACCATTAGAGACGGTACAGTGGGAGAGCAGAATCAGGCAGAAAGATATTAGGTTTAGTTCTGGACATCTGGAGTCTGATATGTCTGAGGGAGAGCTGAGACAATGAAGGTAGTAGGCAGCTGCACATTTGAGTCTAGCACTCACAGTGTGGGAGGGATAAAACTAGTTGTTTCTGACCCATGACCACGAGACAAAAAAAAAAAAAAAAAAAAAAGAGAGAGAGACACAGGCAAAACCAAATAGAAAGACCAAGCTTAAAGAGTCAAAAAGGAAGACTGAGGAAATGCCACATAAAGACACAGATACAGAAGTACACAAGCTAAAATACTGAATCAGAAATCTCTTTGTCAGGAAGTCAGGAAGGCAAAAAGGAGTGCAAGTGCCCAGAAAAGGTTTTGTTATTCCTTGCTTACTTTTTATGTGCTGGTCGGGGCATTGTGAGGGAATGATCAGAAAGAATTTAAAGGACCAGTAACCAAACCAACAGACAATTAATGAGGCATGCTCAAAATATTCTCCTTTCTATAAGCTATGAGTATATAAAGAAACAGAAATTAACATGTAGTAAAACCTACCCTACTATAATACTGGATTCTATTAGAACCACTATATTTAATAAGCTATGATTATGGGAGCTTTCAGCTTATAAAATATGTTTTCATTTTATAAAATGAAAGTAATTGAGACAATTATTTTGTGATTTGGATTCAAGTCTTCTCCCTCAGAAATAGATAATTAACAATAAAATAAAATATGAAGGCAATGAGATTAGGGAAATATTGTGGATGAACTCTCTTAATGGGAGCTATGTGATTCTAAAACAGCTGATTGAGATCTGAGGCACATTTGCTTTGCTGATATGTGCTGCTAGTTTTTCACTAAATATTCTGTGATCTATAATGTGGAAAAATTTCATTATTTTGCAAAGGAGAATTTGATATGTTTTATATATATATATGATAGTATTTTTCAGTGTAATTATGAAATGTAATTCTTAAAAGACATGATTTATGATACAAAATGCATCTTTATAGAATTTTATACACTATTGTATCATGTAGAATATATTGATTATCACATAGTTTAAACTTTAGTCTCCTTTATCTGAGTGTTTCCTGACCACAAGTGTCTCCTGACCACAGTCTCCAGTTGGAACAATAAAAGAAAACAGTAATATTCATATTATTAAAATAATATGCTATTCCTATTATTTCAATGTTTCTCAAATATTCTTCAGAATTATAGAAGTCATTGAAGTGATTCCTTCGTATGGCATACATTTCATCCATAGTAAAATACTAAAATACTGCCCAGGAGACCCATAGAGATTTTGAGAAAGTGCCTCAGGGACTCTCTTGGATGTGGGCTTTAGGGAGAAAAGGAGTAGCAGGTCAGGGTAGCCACCCAACCATTCCCCATAACAACTGCAATTGTATCTGTTTATCCTATTTGGCTTCTTATTTAAAAAGCCATTTTAAGAGAGTGTTTCACTGTTGGGGAAAAAATGAAAACTAGTATTCCAAGAAGAGGTTCATAACAGTTAAGGTTTAATATTGTAAAGAGGATACCACTCAAATTTGAAGAAAACATTTTCTGAGTGTTTACTGATTTATCTAAGCACTATTAGTTCTTCAGTTTCACATATAATGCAAAACCAACGTTTATAAGGCAAGCATATCTAAATGGTAAATAAAAAGATTTCTTTCTTCCTTTGAGCTCTCAAATTAGATATGCATAAATATACATCATACAAAATTTCAAAATGGCATATTTGAGAATATTTATGTTTATATTGAGTGCATATAGTACTTTATAAAACTCAAGCTATTTGGAATACATATGAAGTCAAGTTACTAATTTGATAAATAGCACAACACAGGATAATGTATATTTAAGAACATTTAGAAAACCATGTAACTGAATTTTGAAGTGGTTAAATTTATGTTTAGTCTAAAAAGATCAGAAGGAAGAAATATCTGCTTATGGAATGATACACCCCAAGAGGTTGACATTGGTTCTCCTTTTTTGTTTTTTTTTGTTTGTTTGTTTGTTTTGCTGTATGCGGGCCTCTCACTGTTGTGGCCTCTCCCGTTGCGGAGCACAGGCTCCGGATGCGCAGGCCCAGCGGCCACGGCTCACGGGCCCAGCCGCTCCGCGGCATATGGGATCCTCCCAGACCGGGGCACGAACCCGTATCCCCTGCATCGGCAGGCGGACTCTCAACCACTGCGCCACCAGGGAGGCCCTGGTTCTCCTTTTGAGATAGAATTGAAGATTCTATTAACCCTCTTGAGGATATTTCCTTTTTTGTGAATATATATTTCTATTGTGATGAAAGTAGATTTAACTAAAGAAAAATGTTGTTCATAATCGTTACTAAATGCCACCCCAGAATATGTATATACACACAAAAATACATATATATATATATACACACACACACACACATATACACAAAAACCATTCAATATGTACATTCAAAAATACACACAGGGGCCTCCCTGGTGGCGCAGTGGTTGAGAGTCCGCCTGCCGATGCAGGGGATGCGGGTTCGTGCCCCGGTCTGGGAGGATCCCATGTGCCGCGGAGCGGCTGGGCCCGTGAGCCATGGCCGCTGAGCCTGCGCGTCCGGAGCCTGTGCTCCGCAACGGGAGAGGCCACAACAGTGAGAGGCCCGCGTACGGAAAAAAAAAAAAAAAAATACACACAGGCACACACACACACACACACATTCTTTGTTAATAGCAAAGGATTAAGTAGAGAAAAGTTTTCTAAAATTGAGATATGATAGAAGCTACAGATTAGTAAATTAGTTACCCAGACTAACATTTCTTTTTCTATTGAGATATAACTGCCATGTAATATTATATTAATTTAGCTTCTTAACTAAAGGTGGAACATGGAAAGTGGTTGTTGGTGGTGGGGGTGATAGTGGACCCTCTGGCAGGGAGAGGCAATATCACTGATATTATTTAGAATTGCCAGCTCATAATGATAATAAAAATCGAACTGACTTTTAGTGGGTTTGCTTACTGTTTTAAAATTTTCTTCAATATACTTTCATATTGATTGCATGTAGGACAAACTTTTCCTACTACCCCACCCTTTGGTACACCAGAAACATGGAAGATGTTTAAAGAAGAGGAGAAAGCCTCACCAGTGGACCAGAAGACTTTCTGACTTTCAAAGAAAAGCCTCAATTAATATCATTATGTTCCTTTTTATTTTACTGAATTCTTTGAATAAGTTGTATTTTTTAAAGGTAATAAACAACTAACCCTCAACCAACAGGTAACAACCTTTTCATATGGATCCATCCATACTTTTCTCTTTGCTGAAACAAATTATGCATACATAGATTTATCTCATATAAATATATGGCATTATATAACAATTCTTTAATTGCTTATTTACTTAATAATGTATATGGATATCTCTACAAGTCAATTAATACAGCATTAATTCACTCTCAATCTATTTATTCATTTTCTCTTTTAGCATACTCGCAGTATAGATACATTACTATCATTTATTCAAATATTGCTGTAGATAGGCATGAGGATTGTTTTGAGTGTGCTGCCTACAAAAATATTGAATAACCATCTTTAGAAATAAATCCTTATATACAATATTTTTTTAGGATATTTTCTAAAACTAGATTTTGGTGGGGCAAATAAATACTGTTTTTCCAAAAATGTTGTAACACTAAATGTTTTTATTGTTTCTTATGCCAAATATTTTGTGAAAATACTAGCCCATTGTTTTGATTCATGTTTCTCTGTTAAAGAATTTGAATATCTTATTACGTTTATTGGTCATTTGCCCTTCCTCCACAGTGAATCTCATACTTATATATTTTTTCCTTTTATATTATGGTTTTTTATTGAAGTGTTGATTTATAATGTTGCGTTAGTTTCACATATACAGCAAAGTGATTCAGATATTTAAATATATTCTTTTTCAGATTCTTTTCCATTATAGGTTATACCAAGATATTGAATATAGTTCCCTGTGCCATACAGGAGGCCCTTGTTTACCTCTTTTATATATAGCAGTGTGTATCTGTTAATCCCAACTCCTAATTTACCCCTCTTCTCCCTTCCCCCATTGGTAACCTTAAGTTGATTTTCTATATTAGTGAGTCTATTTCTCTTTTTTTGTGTGGTACGCGGGCCTCTCACTGTTGTGGCCTCTCCCGTTGCGGAGCACAGGCTCTGGACTTGCAGGCTCAGCGGCCATGGCTCATGGGCCCAGCCGCTCCACGGCATGTGGGATCCTCCTGGACTGGGGCACGAACCCGTGTCCCCTGCATCAGCAGGCAGACTCTCAACCACTGCGCCACCAGGGAAGCCCTATTTCTCTTTTTTAAGTAAGTTATTTTGTATCTTTTTTTTTTTTTTTTAGATTTCACATAGAAGCGATCTCATGTGGTTTTGTCTTTCTCTGTCTGACTTACTTCACTTAGTATAATAATCCCTAGGTCCACCCATGTAGGTGCAAATGGCATTATTTCATTCTTTTTTATGGCTGAGTAACATTCCATTGTATATGTACCACTTATTCTTTATCCATTCATCTGTCAGTGGACACTTAGGTTGCTTCCATGTCTTGGCTATTGTAAATAGTGCTGCTATGAATACTGGGGTGCGTGTATCTTTTCGAATTTGAGTTTTCATCTTTTCTGGATATGTGCCCAGGAGTGGGATTGCTGGATCACATGGTAACTCTATTTTTAGTTTTAAATTAACTTCCATACTGTTCTACATAATGGCTTCACCAATTTCTATTCCCACCAACACTGTAGAAGATTTCCCTTTTCTCTAAATCCTCTGCAGCATTTAGTATTTGTAGACTTTTTGATGATGGCCATTCGACCGGTGTGAGGTGCTACCTCATTGCAGTTTTAATTTACCATTCTCTAATAATTAGCAATGTGGAGCATCTTTTCATATGCCTTTTGGTCATCTGTATGTCTTCTTTGGAGAAATGTCTATTTAGGTTTTCTGCCCATGTTTTGATTGGGTTGTTTGTTTTTTTGGTATTGAGCTATATGAGATGTTTGCATATTTTGGAAATTAAGCCCTTGTCAGTTGCATTGTTTGCAAATGTTTTCTACCATTCTGTACGTTGTCTTTTAATTTTGTTGATTATTTCCTTTGCTGTGCAAAAGGTTTTAAGTTTAATTAGGTCCTATTTGTTTATTTTTGCTTTTATTTCCATTACTTTAGGAGATGGATTCCCGCAAAATATTGCTGTGATTTATGTCAGACTGCAGAGTGTTCTGCCTACATTTTCGTTTAGGAGTTTTATAGTATCTGGTCTTACATTTAGGTCTTTAATCCATTTTGAATTTATTTTTGTATATGCTGTTAGAGAATGTTCTAATTTCATTCTTTTACATGTGGCTGTCCAGTTTTCCGAGCACTGTCCAGTCTTTTCCCCATTGTATATTCTTGCCTCTTTTGACATAGATTAATTGACCATAAGTGTGTGGGTTTATTGCTGGGCTTTCTATCCTGTTCCATTGATCTATGTGTCTGTTTTTATGCCAGTACCATACCATTTGTATTAGTGTAGCTTTGTAGTGTAGTATAGAGTCAGGGAGCCTGACTCCTTCAGCTCTGTTCTTCTTTCACAAAATTGTTTTGGCTATTCAGAGTCTTTTGTGTTTTCACACAAATTAAAATTTTTTTTTTGTTCTAGTTCTGTGAACAATGCCATTGGTAAGTTCATAGGAATTGTATTGAATCTATAGATTGCCTTGGGTAGTATGGTAATTTTGACAATATTGATTCTTCCAATCCAAGAACACAGTATATCTTTCCATCTGTTTGTGTCATCTTCACTTTCTTTCATCAGCATCTTACAGTTTTCAGAGTGAAGGACTTTTGCTTCCTTAGGTAGGTTTATTCCTAGGTATTTTATTCTTTTTGATTCAATGGTAAATGGGATTGTTTCCTTAATTTCTCTTTCTCATCATTTGTAGTTAGTGTATAGAAATGCAAGATATTTCTGTATATTAATTTAGTATCCTGCAACTTTACCAAATTCATTGATGAGCTTTAGTAGTTTTCTGGTAGCGTCTTTAGGATTTTCTATGTATAATACCATGTCACCTGAAAAATTGACAGTTTTACTACTTCTGTTCCAATTTGGATTCCTTTTATTTCTCTTTCCTCTCTTATTGCTGTGACTTGGACTTCCAAAAATATGTTGAATAAAAGTGGCAAGAGTAGGCAACCTTGTCTTGGTTCTTGATCTTAGAGGGAATGCTTTCAGCTTTTCACTGTTGAGTGTGATGTTAGCTGTGGGTTTGTCATATATATCCTTTATTTTATGTTGAGGTATGGTCCTTCTATGCCCACTTTCTGGAGAGTTTTTATCTGGAATGGACGTTGAATTTTATTTATCAAAAGGTTTTTCTGAATCTATTGAGATGAACATATATTTTTTATTCTTCAATTTGTTAATGTGGTGTATCACACTGATTTATTTGCAGATCTTAAAAAATCCTAGCATCCCTGAGATACATCCCACTTGATCATGATGTATGATACTTTTAATGTATTGTTGGATTTGGTTTGCTAGTATTTTGTTGAGGATTTTTATATCTATGTTCATCAGTGATACTGACCTGTAATATTCTTTGTTTTCGGTATCTTTGTCTGCTTTTGGTATCAGGGTGATGGTGGCCTCATAGAATGAGTTGGGAAGTGCTCCTTCCTGTGCAAATTTTTGGAATATTTTCAGGAATATAGGTGTTAACTCTTCACTAAAGGTTTGATAGTATTCACCTGTGAAGCCATCTGGTCCTGGACTTTTGTTTGTTGGGAGTTTTTTTAAATCACAGATTCAATTTCAGTACTTGTAATTTTTTTTTCATATTTTCTATATTTTCCTGGTTCAGTCTTGGGAGAATTTACCTTTCTAAGAATTTGTCCATTTCTTCCAGGTTGTCCATTTTATTGGCATATAGTTGCTTTTAGTAGTCTCTTATGATCCTTTGTATTTCTGTGGTGTCAGTTGTAAGTTCTTTTTCATTTCTGATTTTATTTGGACCCTCTCCTTTTTTTCTTGATCAGTCTGGCTAAAGGTTTATCAATTTTATGGTTTCAAAGAACCAGCTTTTAGTTTCATTGATCATCTGTATTTTTTTAGTTTCTATTTTATTTATTTCTGCTCTGATCTTTCTAATTTCTTTTCTTCTACTAACTGTGGGTTTTGTTGGTTCTTTCTATCAATGTGTTAGGTGAAAGGTTAGGTTGTTTATTTGAGATTTTTCTTGTTTCCCGAGGTAAGCTTGTATTGCTATAAACTTCCCTCTTAGAACTGTTTTTTTTTCTGTGTCCCATAGGTTTTGGATCATAATGTTTTCATTTTCATTTGTCTCTAGATATTTTTTGAATTCCTATTTGATTTCTTCAGTGGTCCATTGTTTGTTTAATAGAATATTACTTAGCCTACATGTATTTGTGTTTTTGCAGTTTTTTTTCCTTGTAGTTAACTTCTAGTCTCATAGTGTCATGGTCAGAAAAGGTGCTTGATATGATTTCAGTCTTCTACAGCAGGCTGAGGCTTGTTTTGTGGCCTAGCATGTAATCTATCCTGGAGAATGCTCCATGTGCACTTGAAAAGAAAGTGTTTTCTGTGTCTTTCAGATGGAATGCTTTATATATATCAATTAAGTCCATTTGGTCTAATGTGTTATTTAAGGCCTGTGTTTCCTTATTGATTTTCTGTCTGGATGATCTGTCCATTGATGTAAGTGGGGTGTTAAAATCCCCTACTATTACTGTGTTACTGTTGATTTCTCCTCTTATGTCTGCTAATATTTGCCTTATATATTGAGGTACTCCTTTGTTGGTTGCATATATATTTACAATTGTTATATCTTCTTCTTGGATTGATCCTTGACTATTATGTAGTGTCCTTCTTTGTTCCTTGCAACAGTTTTTATTTTAAAGTCTATTTTATCTGATACGAGTTTTGCTACTCTGGCTTTCTTTTGATTTCCATTTGCATGGAATACCTTGTTTTCTGTTCCCTCACTTTATGTCTGTATATGTCTCTAGATCTGAAGTGAGTTGCTTGTAGGCAGCATATATATGGGTATTGTTTTTTTATCCATTCAGCCTCTGTTTCTTTTGCTTGGAGCATTTAGTCCATATACACTTAAGGTAATTATTGATATGTAGTTTCTTACTGCCATTTTGTTTATTGTTTTGGATAGTTTTGTAGGTCTTTTTTCCCCTTTGTTCTTTTGTTCTACTCTCTTGTGATTTGATGGCTGTTTTTAGTGTTGTTTGGATTTCTTTTTCTTTTTTGTGTGTATATCTATTACAGACTTTTGGTTTGTGGATACCATGACATTTTTGTATAGCATTCTCTATGTATATGTGATTGTTCTAAGTTGCTGATCTTTAATTTCAAATGTGTTTTAACTACCCTGCATTTGTGCTCTCCTCCCCTCAGGATTACTGTTTTTGATGTCATATTTTACATCTAACTGTTTTGTTTATCCCTTAACTCCCTGTGGATACAGATGACTTTTAATAATTTTGTCTTTTAACCTCCCTACTAGCTTTCTGTGTAGATGATTTCCTACCTTTACTATATGTTTGCCTTGACTGGTGAGCTTTTTCATTTCATAATTTTCTTATTTCTTATTGTGACCTTTTCTTGTTCACCTAGAGAAGTTCCTTTAACATTTGTTGTAAAGCTGGTTTGGTGGTGCTGAATTCTTTTAGCTTTTGCTTGTCTGTAAATCTTTTGATTTCTCCATCTAATCTGAATGAGAGCCTTGTTGGGTAGAGTATTCTTGGTTGTAGGTTTTTCCCTTTCATCAGTATAAATACATCATGCTACTCTATTCTTGCCTGCAGAGTTTCTGCTGACAAATACCAGTGGATAGCCTTATGGATGTTCCCTTGTATGTTATTTGTTGCTTTTCCCTTGCTGCTTTTAATATTCTCTCTTTATCTTTAATTTTTGTCATTTTGATCATGATGCATCTTGGTGTATTCCTATTTGGGTTAATCCTATTGGGATTCTCTGCACTTCCTGGACTTGGGTGACTGTTTCCTTTACCAAGTTAGGGAGTTTTTCAGCTATTATCTCTTCAAATATTTTCTGAGGCCCTTTCTTTCTCTCTTCTCTTTCTGGGACCTCTATAAGCAAATATTACTGTGCTTGTGGTTGTCCCAGAAGTCCCTTAAACTGTCCTCGTTTCTTTTCTTTTCTTTTTTTTCTTTTCAGGAACAGTGGTTTCCACTACTCTGCCTTCCAGCTCACTGATAGGTTCTAAAGTATCACTTAGTCTAATATTGATTCCTTCAATATTGATTTTTCACTTTCGTTATTGTATTCTTCATCTGTTAACTTGTTCTTTATGTTTTCTAACTCTTTGTTAAAAAAAATTCTAACTTCTTCCTCTGTGCATCCATTCTCCTCCCAAGTTCTTTGATCATCTTTATGATCACTACTCTGAATTCTTTATCAGATAGATTGCCTATCTCCACTTAATTTAGTTCTTCTTAAGGGGTTTTATGTTGTTCCTTCATCTGAAACATATTCCTCTGCCACCTCATTTTGTCTAAGTTGCTGTTGGTCTTTTTATGTATGTGATAGGTTATTTACATTTCTCAACCTTGAAGAAGTGGCCTTCTGTAGGAGATGTCCTATGCATCCCAGCAGTACACTCCCCTCTCATCACCCAAGCTATATGCTCTAGGGGTTCCCTCTAAGAAGGCTGTATGGGTCCTTCTGTTGTGGTGGGCTGACTACATAGGGTGGTCTGGTAGGCTTATTTGGCCCCTAGTCTGGTTGGTTTCCAGGACCTGCCTTGTATGTTCCTGACTACTGTTTAGCCTGGTCACCAGGTGGCTGGTTGCAGAACCCTAGGGAGACCCATGACTAGAGTTGGCTCACTGGTGGGTACAGTCAGGGTTCCAGAGGCTCTAGAGCTGTTGCCCACCCACTGGCAGATGAAACCAGATCCTGGGGTTACTGCCAGACCACTGGCAGGCAGAGCTGTTTCCTGGAGTTTGGCTGCAGGACCCAGGGATCCCAGAGCTTGTTTCAGATCCTTGGGAGGAGGCGGTTCCTGACAGTTGGGTATGGGGTCTGGGGTGTCCCAAAGGTTCTGTTGACCTGCTAGTGGGCATGGCCAGGGCCCAGCTCTTCCCTGAATAGGGTCTGGCCAGCTGTTGGCAGACTCTGTCTGCAGGCCATGGGATTGTAGTTTTCTTACTTCTGGTGTCTACCCCATCATAGGTGAGGCTGGTCTAGAGGCTAGTGCAGGCTTCCTGGCAGAAAGGGCCAGTGCCTGCCCACTGATTGGTAAAGCTGGATTTTCACCCTCTGGTGGGCAGGGCTGTGTCTAGAGACATGTATAGAGGTCACTGTGGGCTCAGGAAGTCTTTAGGCAGCCTGTCTGCTGATAGGTTGGGCTGTGTCCCTGCCCAGTTAGTTTTTGGGCCTGAGGCATTCCAGCACTGCTGTCTAGAGTCTGTAGGGTGGGGCCAGGTCTTGGCACTAATGGGCCAAGATGGCAGCCTTCAGCAGCAGAGCTCACATGGTTGAATGTTTGCAAATATGTCTGACACTATTGTCTGTGTCCCCAGGGTGAGCCACAGCCACCCCTCCCACCTCCCTAGGAGATACTCCAAGACCTGCAGGTAGGTCTGGCCCAGGCTGCTATTACATTACTGCTTTTTCCCTGGGTGCCAGTGTGCATGAGATTCTGTGTGCTCCCTTTAAGAGTGAAGTCTCTATTTTCTACAGTCCTGTGAGTCCCCTGCAATCAAGCCCTGCTGGCCTTCAAAGCCAAATGCTCTGGATGTTTGTCTTCCTGGTGCCTGACTGCTGGGCTGGGGAGCCTGATGTGGGGCTCAGAACTCTCACTCATGTAATTATATTACATGCAATATAATTATTCTCCAGTTTGTGGGTCACCCACCTGAGGTATATGGGATTTGATTATATTGGGAGTATATTCCTCCTACCCATGTTGTTGTGGTTCATTCTTTATGTGTTTAGTTGTAGAAAATCTTTTCTGGTAGGTTCCAGTCTTTTTCATCAATGGTTGTTCTGCAGATAGTTGTGATTTTGGTCTGCTCATGAGAGGAGGTGAGCACAGGGTCTTTCTATTCCACCATCTTTGCTGCTCTGGTACATTATGTTTCTTAAGAACTTTTTTTTTTTTGCCTACTAAGAGTATTCACCTTTTAAATACAATGTATTAAAAATACGTTGAAATGCTTAAATATAATACAATGCAGATATAATATACATGGGTATGTGTGTATGGGTCCTACAGTAGTCTTTTCTTTTTTTAACTACTCATCCATATTCATCTTCTACCACATTCCCCTTCTGCTCCAGACACTGTTAATTGTTTTGCTCTTCCCAAATATACCAAAATCACTCTGGCCTCAGGGCTTTTGCGCTTGTTGATGCCTCTAAGTAGAAGATGTTTCTCATATTGTTCCTGTAATGACCCCTCACTGTTCAGATGTCTCTCCTGAAATGTCCCCTTCACAGAGACCGTCCCTGACCACCTATCTTTTAAAGACCAATGCCACCACCACCATCAGGCTCATGTCTATGCCCTTACTTTATTTTTGTTTGTACCATTTATAATTACCTTAAAAAATATTTATTTGTTTATATGTCTATTTGTCTGTACCATTTGAATGTAAGCTGTAGGAGGCTGAATCATAGCCATCTTGCTCATCCCTGTATTCCTAGTGTCAGGGTCATAGTGGGTATTAAATTCAATAAACATTTGTTGAATCAATGAATATATAAATAAATATATTGCATTAACTATATAATCTTTTAAATGTTTTCATTATGTTCAGTTTTCCTATACAGGTCTGTAGCATGTTTTCTCATATATGTGCAGGTTTTGGTTTGTATCATGCAGCAAAATTTTACAGTTTTATTCCCTGATATACTTCTTTTTATTTCAGATATTATACTGTCTTTCTGTGTGTGTGTAATAAAAATTTCCTAATTTGTTATTTTAACCTTAAAGAATTTTTTCAATATATGCTTGTTCTAGTCACTTTGCAATAGTCTCCAAATAATTTTAATACTGTTTCTTGTTTTCATTTTGCCATACATTCATGTCATCTGCATCTCTTTTTAATATTTTATTTTATTTTTTTTATATTGCATTATTTAGAGCCTCTGGAACAAAGTTGAATGATGGTTGGTATCACTGTCTTCATCCCAGTCTTAATGGGAATAAGACTAATATTTTAATATATAATATTATGCTTACTATCAGGATTTTCTACATAGTTTTAAAATTATTTTAATGTAGTATCAAATCCTATTTTAATTCAGCTTTTTTATTGGAAAAGCTTCCTGAATTTTGAAAAAAAATTTGCAGCGTATTTTAAAATAGTTACATTGCTTTTATTCTTTAATTTGTTGATGCATTTAATTACATTAAAATATTTTCTAATGTTGAGCCATTCTTTCATTCCAGGAGTAAACTCTACTTGGTTGTAAGTATCATTCTTTTAATTTCTTGATTTGGTAAATATTTATTGGTCACCTAGTAGTCACCTGGCACTATTTCAAGTGACATCTCCAAATGAAGATATCAAATAGGCAGTTGGGTAAATATTGTGGAGTTTTGGGAAGAGAACTAGAGCCAGGTTAGAGATATAATTTGGGAAATATCAGCAGATAGGTGGTATAGATTTGTAGTGTAGTTTAGTGAGAAAAGGGAAAAGGTCCAGCAAATGTATCACTGGCACTCCAATATATGAAATCAGGTTGATGAGAGGAATTAGTATAAGAGATCTAAAAGAAGCAGCCAGTAAGACAGGAATAAACCAAAGAATGTATGATATCCCAGTAGTCATGATCTAGTCTGTTAAATTTGACTTAAAAGTTAGGTAAAATGAAGGCTCAATACCACTATGACAGTTAAGCAGTTTATTTTGTTTTATTTTCAGTATATGTCATAGTGATGTCTATGATTGACTGCTTTCTTAAATCAAAGCAGCACATAAGCCTATATCATCAGGAAACAATTTATAACAATTAAGATCCCTGTTCCTGGGCTATGAAGAGTAACTAGAGTCTTCCATAGTTGTTCATTGGCTGTATCTCTGAATGTGACAGTGAGTCTACATGTGTGTGTTCGCCCTCAATAATTATTAACTGTTGTTGTTTTTTTGTTATTATTTAATTTTTATATAAATTGTCTATTTTCCATTTACTTATATGAGTCATATTTGTTCTCTGACACATGGGTCATTTATACTGAAAACTTATTTTGTATAACAGTTTCCCACATACAGCTCTGAATTACTAATTTCTTGGGTAGATACCATCAGTTCTAGGGATTTACCTACCATTATCTTCCTAGAAAAATCTGTAACAAAATTTTTGTAGTATTTTAATCTATTTTAATCTATCCTCAAACATCAAACGCTCTTTACAATTCTGTTTGTCTTCTCTTTTTTGTGTTCACACCTCCTCCTTAACTTATTGTCATTATTTATTATTCTTTCTCTGTATCCTTTTAACAAATCTGTAGTTTACATTAATCCAACAGAATGTAAATCATGTACTATATGATAAGTAAATAAAGGTGAGTAAATAAAGGTGAAGCAGACACAGGTATGGCTTATAAGAATAGACAGTCTATTAAAAGACATGGAGCTATCACATAACTAATAATATGAGATATAAATTAATTTGTTTATGTTATAGGGGGTAAAGATAAACACATATTCAAAGGAAGAGGTCACTGTGCTTTGGAGTGACAGGTAAGTCAACATTTAATCTGGGCACTGAAACATAAATTAATTCTATAAATGTAGAGATGAATAAGTTATACTCAAAGAAGAGTAAACATAATAAGTAAATAAACACAGTGGGATATTGGATCAAGTAGTGTGGTGAATGTAGCAAGAGGTTTCCTTAAGCTAAAATTTATGAATATGAAATGAGCTAATAGGAAATAATATTTGAAAAGAAAGTATATTAGGATCATGAAATAGAACTTTGGAGGTGAAAATTTTACTTTTTACAGTGATCTAGTTGAGTTTTGCTGCAGGTAGATTATACTAGAAGATTACTATAATTTTCTCATGATAATCTCACTGACCGTCAATTAGCAACAGAGGATTTGTTTTTATCTTGCATCCCACTTTGGCCTGAGTCCTACTAAAGTATTTTAACATAGCCTCCAAATTAACAAACTAATGTTTGTAAAAAATGTCACTTTTCATTATTTTTGTACTTATTTTGTATAGTTTAATTTTAGTAAAATTTAATAACTTTAAGATTAGGTTTACTCTTCTAATAAGATATTCAATTTAAGTATGCTATTATTATTACCTAATAACTCAGATATGATAACAACCAAGATAACTGCAACAAAATGAGTAAGGTATAATTTGCCATACTAGATCTCTATACTAATTAAATTCACTAATTTATTGGATTGACTGACAAGGATACTAATGGTGAGAACAAAATGGAGCCCAGAAACCAAGTCAGAAATGTATGGAAATTTGGTATATGAAAGACAAGGCACTATAAACAAGTGGAGGATGAATAATAAAAAATTATTTATCTACATTAAAAGTATTTAAATTCCTACAACATAAAAATATGCTCACCAAATATTAGATTTCTAAAATAACTAAATATAAAAGCAAATACTTTGAAACTATTAATACGATATATATAGAAGAATGTGTTGTGTGTGGGTTAGAAAATGATTATTTAAACAAGAATCAAAAAGGAAGGGGAGCTTAAAGATGGCAGAAGAGTAAGACACGGAGATCACCTTCCTCCCCACAAATACATCAGAAATACATCTATATGTGGAACATCTCCTACAGAACACCTGCTGAATGCTGGCAGAAGACCTCAAACCTCCCAAAAGGCAAGAAACTCCCCACGTACCTGGGTAAGGTAAAAAGAAAAAAGAAAAAACAGAGACAAAAGAATAGGGATGGGAGCTGCACCTCTGGGAGGGAGCTGTGAAGGAGGAAAGGTTTCCACACACTAGGAAGCCCCTTCACGGGCGAAGACTGCTGGTGGTGGAGGGGGGAAGCTTTGAAGCCATGGAGGAGAGCTAAGCAACAGGGGTGTGGAGGGCAAAGCGGAGAGATTCCCCACAGAGCATCGGTGCCGACCAGCACTCACCAGCCCAAGAGGCTTCTCTGCTCACCTGCCGGGGCAGGTGGGGGCTTGGAGCTGAGGCTTGGGCTTCCCAGGTCAGATCCCAGGGAGAGGACTGGGGTTGGCTGCGTGAACACAGCCTGAAGGGGGCTAGTGTGCCACAGCTAGCTGGGAGGGAGTCCAGGAAAAGGTCTGGACATGCCTAAGAGACAAGAGACTTTTTCTTGCCTCTTTGTTTCCTGGTGTGCGAGGAGAGGGCATTAAGAGTGCCACTTAAAGGAGCTCCAGAGATGGGCATAAGCCACGGCTATCAGCACAGACCCCAGAGAGAGATGGGCATGAGACACTAAGGCTGCTGCTGCACCACCAAGAAGCTTGTGTACAATCACAGGCCACTATCCACACCTGCCTCCTGAGAGCCTGTGCAGCCCCCCACTGCCAGGGTCCTGGGATTCAGGGACAACTTCCCAGGGAGAACACACGGCGCACCTCAGGCTGGTGCAACATCATGTCAGCCTCTGCCGCCGCAGGCTCACCCTGCATCTGTAACCCTCCCACCCCCGGCCTGAGTGAGCCAGAGCCCCCTACTCAGCTGCTCCTTTAACCCCGTCCTGTCTGAGCGAAGAACAGATGCCCTCGGGCAACCTACATGCAGAGGCGGCTCCAAATCCAAAGCTGAACCCCAGGAGCTGTGCGAAAAAAGAAGACAAAGGGAAATTTCTCCCAGCAGCCTCAGGAGCAGCAGATTAAATCTCCACAATCAACTTGATGTACCCTGCATCTAGGGAATACCTGAATAGACAACAAATCATCCCAAATTGAGGAGGTGGATTTTGAGAACAATGATATATATATGTTTTTTTCCCTTTTTCTCTTTTTGTTAGTGTGTATGTGTATGCTTCTGTGTGTGATTTTTGTCTGTATAGCTTTGCTTTTACCATTTGTCCTAGGGTTCTGTCTGTCTGGGTTTTTTTTTTTGTTTGTTTTTAATTACTTAAAATTTTTTTTCTTAATTATTCTTTATTTTTTATTTTAATAACTTTATTTTATTTTATTTTATTCTTTCTTTCTTTCTTTCATTTTTCTCTCCATTTTATTCTGAACCATGTGGACGACAGGCTCTTTGTGCTCCAGCCAGGTGTCAGGGCTGTACCACTGAGGTGGGAGAGCCAAGTTCAAGACACTGGTCCACAAGAGATCTCCCAGCTCCACGTAATATCAAATGGTGAAAATCTCCCAGAGATCTCCATCTCAACACCAAGACCCAGCTCCACTCAATGAGCAGCAAGCTACAGTGCTGGACACCCTATGCCAAACAACTAGCAAGACAGGAACACAACCCCATGCATTAGCACAGAGGCTGCCTAAAACCATAAGGTCACAGAAACCCCAAAATACACCACCAGACATGGACCTGCCCACCAGAAAGACAAGATGCAGCCTCATCCACCAGAACACAGGCACTAATCCCCTCCACCAGGAAGCCTACACAACCCACTGAACCAACCTTAGCCACTGGGGACAGACACCAAAACAACGGGAACTACGAACCTGCAGCCTGCAAAAAGGAGACCCCAAACACAGTAAGTTAAGCAAATGAGAAGACAGAGAAGCACACAGCAGATGAAAGAGCAAGGCAAAAACCCAGCAGAACTAACAAATGAAGAAGAAATAGGCAGACTACCCAAAAAAGAATTCAGAATAATGATAGTAAAGATGATCCAAAATCTTGGAAATAGAATGGAGAATATATAAGAAATGTTTAACAAGGACCTAGAAGAACTAAAGAGCAAACAGAGATGAACAAAACAATAAATGAAATTAAAAATTCTTTAGAAGGGATCAGTAGCAGAATAACTGAGGCAGAAGAACGGATAAGTGACCTGGAAGATAGAATAGTGGATATAACTACTGCAGAGCAGAATAAAAGAATGAAAAGAATTGAGGACAGTCTCAGAGACATCTGGGACAACATTAAACGCACCAACATTCGAATGATAAGGGTCCCAGAAGAAGAAGAGAAAAAGAAAGGGACTGAGAAAATATTTGAAGAGATGATAGTTGAAAACTTCCCTAATATGGGAAAGGAAATAGTTAATCAAGTCCAGGAAGAACAGAGAGTCCGTACAGGATAAATCCAAGGAGAAACACACCAAGACACATATTAATCAAACTATCAAAAATTAAATACAAAGAAAAAAATATTAAAAGCAGCAAGGGAAAAACAACAAATAACACACAAGGGAATCACCATAAGGTTAACAGCTGATCTTTCAGCAGAAACTCTGCAAGCCAGAAGGGAGTGGCAGGACATATTTAAAGTGATGAAAGGGAAAAACCTACAACCAAGATCACTCTTCCCAGCAAGGATCTCACTCAGATTTGATGGAAAAGTCAACAGCTTCTCAGACAAGCAAAAGCTAAGAGAATTCACCACCACCAAACCAGCTTTACAACAAATGCTAAATGAACTTCTCTAGACAGGAGACACAAGAGAAGGAAAAGACCTACAACAAAAAACCCAAAACAGTTAAGAAAATGGTAATAGGAAGATACATATAGATAATTACCTTAAATGTAAATGGATTAAATGCTCCCACCAAAAGACACAGACTAGCTAAATGGATACAAAAACAAGACACATATATATGCTGTCTACAAGAGACCCACTTCAGAACTAGGGACACATACAGACTGAAAGTGAGGGGATGGAAAAAGATATTCCATGCAAATGGAAATCAAAAGAAAACTGGAGTAGCAATTCTCATATCAGAAAAAATACTTTAAAACAAAGACTATAACAGGACACAAAGAAGGACACTACATAATGATAAATGGATCAATCCAAGAAGAAGATATAACAATTGTAAATATTTATGCACCCAATATAGGAGGACCTCAGTACATAAGGCAAACACTAACAGCCATAAAAGGAGAAACTGAGAGTAACACAATCAGAGTATGGGACTTTAACACCCTATTTTCACCAATGGAGAGATCATCCAAAATGAAAATAAATAAGGAAACACAAGCTTTAAATGATACATTAAACAAGATGGACTTAATTGATATTTATAGGACATTCCATCCAAAAACAACAGAATACACATTCTTCTCAAGTGCTCATGGAACATTCTCCAGGATAGATCATATCTTGGGTCACAAATCAAGTCTTGGTAAATTTAAGAAACTGGAAATCATATCAAGTATCTTTTCCGACTACAACACTATGAGACTAGATATCAATTACAGGAAAAAATCTGTAAGCAATACAAACACATGGATGCTGAACAACAAACTACTTAATAACCAAGACATCACTGAAGAAATCAAAGAGGAAATCAAGAAATACCTAGAGGGCTTCCCTGGTGGCACAGTGGTTGAGAGTCCGCCTGCCAATGCAGGGGACACGGGTTCGTGCCCCAGTCCGGGAAGATCCCACATGTCGAGGAGCAGCTGGGCCCATGAGCCATGGCCACTGAGGCTGTGCGTTCAGAGCCTGTGCTCCGCAACAGGAGAGGCCACAACAGTGAGAGGTTCCAAAAAACAAAACAAAACAAAACAAAACCTAGAGACAATGACATTGAAAACACAACGACACAAAACCTATGGGATGCAGCAAAAGCAGTTCAAAGAGAAAGTTTATAGCTATACAAGCCTACCTTAAGAAACAAGAAACCTCTCAAACAAACTAACCTTACACCTAAAACAATTAGAGAAAGAACAAAAAGACTCCAAAGTTAGCAGACGGAAAGAAATCATAAAGATCAGATCAGAAATAAATGAAAAGGAAATGAAGGAAACAATAGCAAAGATCAATAAAATTAAAAGCTAGTTCTTTGAGAAGATAAACAAAATTAATAATCCATTAGCCAGACTTATCAAGGAAAAAAGGGAGAAGACTCAAATCAATAGAATTAGAAATGAAAAAGGAGAAGTAACAACTGACACTGCAGAAATACAAAGCATCATGAGAGATTACTACAAGCAACTTATGCCAATAAAATGGACAACTTGGAAGAAATGGACAAATTCTTAGAAATGCACAACCTTCTGAGACTGAACCAGGAAGAAACAGAAAATACGAAGAGACCAATCAAAAGCACTGAAATTGAAACTGGGATTAAAAATCTTCCAACAAACAAAAGCCCAGGACCAGATTGCTTCACAGGCGAATTCTATCAAACATTTAGAGAAGAGCTAACACCTATCCTTCTCAAACTCTTCCAAAATATAGCAGAGCTAGGAACATTCCCAAACTCATTCTACAAGGCCACCATCACTCTCATACCAAAACCAGACAAAGATGTCACAAAGAAAGAAAACTACAGGCCAATATCACTGATGAACATAGATGCAAAAATCCTCAACAAAATACTAGCAAACAGAATCCAACAGCACATTAAAAGGATCATACACCATGATCAAGTGGGGTTTATTCCAGGAATGCAAGGATTCTTCAGTATACACAAATCACTCAATGTGATACACCATATTAACAAATTGAAGGAGAAAAACCACATGATCATCTCAACAGATCCAGAGAAAGCTTTCAACAAAATTAAACACCCATTTATGATAAAAACCCTCCAGAAAGTGGGCATAGAGGGAAATTTCCTCAACATAATAAAGGCCATACATGACAAACCCTCAGCCAACATCGTCCTCAATGGTGAAAAACCATTTCCAGGAAGATCAGGAACAATACAAGGTGGCCCACTCTCACCACTATTATTCAACATAGTTTTGGAAGTTTTAGCCCCAGAAATCAGAGAAGAAAAAGAAATAAAAGGAATCCAAATTGGAAAAGAAGTAAAGCTGTCACTGTTTGCAGATGACATGACACTATAGAAAGAGAATCCTAAAGATATTGCCAGAAAATTACTAGAGCTAATCAGTGAATTTGGTAAAGTAGCAGTATACAAAGTTAATGCACAGAAATCTCTTGCATTCCTATACACTAATGATGAAAAATCTGAAAGTGAAATTAAGAAACCTCTCCCATTTACAATTGCAACAAAAAGAATAAAATATGTAGGAATAAACCTACCTAAGGAGACAAAACACCTGTAGGCAGAAAATTATAAGACACTGATGAAAGAAAGATGATACAAATAGATGGAGAGATATACCATGTTCTTGGATTGGAAGAATCAACATTTTGAAAATGACTACTACCCAAAGCAATCTACAGATTCAATGCAATCCCTATCAAACTACCACTGGCATTTTTCACAGAACTAGAACAAAAAATTTCACAATTTGTATGGAAACACAAAAGACCCTGAATAGCCAAAGCAATCTTGAGAAAGAAAAATGGAGCTGGAGGAATCAGGCTCCCCAACTTCAGACTATACTACAAAGCTACAGTAATCGGGCTTCCCTGGTGGCACAGTGGTTGAGAGTCTGCCTGCCGATGCAGGGGACGCAGGTTCGTGCTCCAGTCTGGGAGGATCCAGCATGCCGCAGAGCGGCTGGGCCCATGAGCCATGAGCCTGCGCGTCCGGAGCCTGTGCTCTGCAACAGGAGAGGCCACAATAGTGAGAGGCCTGCGTGCCACAAAAAAAACAAAGCCACAAAAATCAAGACAGTATGGTACTGGCACAAAAACAGAAATATAGATCAATGCAACAGGATAGAAAACCCAGAGATAAACCCACGCACATATGGTCACCTCATCTTTGACAAAGGAGGCAAGAATATACAGTGGAGAAAAGACAGCCTCTTCAATAAGTGGTGCTAGGAAAACTGGACAGCTACATGTAAATGTAAGAAATTAGAACACTCCCTAACACCATACAAAAAAATAAACTCAAAATGGATTAAAGACCTAAATGTAAGGCCAGACACCATCAAACTCTTAGAGGAAAACATAGGCAGAACACTCTGTGACATAAATCACAGCCAGATCCTTTTTGACCCACCTCTTAGAGAAATATAAATAAAAACAAAAATAAACAAATTGGACCTTATGAAACTTAACAGCTTTTGCACAGCAAAGGAAACCACAAACAAGATGAAAAGACAACCCTCAGAATGGGAGAAAATATTTGCAAATGAAACAACTGATAAAGGATTAATCTCCAAAACATACAAGCAACTCATGCAGCTCAATATCAAAAAAACAAACAACCCAATCCAAAAATGGGCAGAAGACCTAAACAGACATTTCTCCAAATAAGATATCCCGATTGCCAACAAACACATGAAAGAATGCTCAACATCATTAATATTAGAGAAATGCAAATCAAAACTACAATGAGATATCATCTCACACTGCTCAGAATGGCCATCATCAAAAAATCTACAAACAGTAAATGCTGGAGAGGGTGTGGAGAAAAGGGGACCTCTTGCTCTGTTGGTGGGAATGTAAATTGGATACAGCCACTATGGAGAACAGTATGGAGGTTCCTTAAAAAACTAAAAATAGAACTATCATGTGACCCAGCAATCCCACTACTGGGCATATACCCTGAGAAAACCATACTTCAAAAAGAGTCATGTACCAAAATGTTCATTGCAGGTCTATTTACAATATGCAGGATATGGAAGCAACCTAAGTGTCCATCAACAGATGAATGGATAAAGAAGATGTGGTACATATATACAATGGAATATTACTCAGCCATAAAAAGGAACGAAACTGATTTATTTGTAGTGAGGTGGATGGACCTAGAGACTGTCATACAGAGTGAAGTAAGTCAGAAAGAGAAAAACAAATACTGTATGCTAACACATATATATAGAATCTAAAAAAATAAAAAAATTTGTCAGAAGAACTTAGGGGCAAGACGGGAATAAAGATGTAGCTAGACCTACTAGAGAATGGACTAGAGGATATGGGGAGGGGGAAGGGTAAGCTGGGACAAAGTGAGAGTGGCATGGACATATATACACTACCAACCGTAGAATAGATAGCTAGTGGGAAGCAGCTGCATAGCACAGAGAGATCAGCTCATCAGACAAATGAAAATGGAAACACAATGATCCAAATTTCATGGGTTGCAGAAAACTGAGTACTAAGAGGGAAGTTTATAGCAATATAGGCATACCTCAGGAAACAAGAAAAATCTCAAACAGTCTAACCTTGCACCTGAAGGAACTAGAAGACGAAGAACAAACAAAACCGAGTTAGTAGAAGGAAAGAAAGCATAAAGATCACAGCAGAAATAAATGAAATAGAGACTAAACAATCAATAGAAAATATCAGTGAAACTAAGAGCTGCTTCTTTGAAAAGATAAAAGTGATAAACTTCAATCCAATCTGATCAAAAATAAAATTAAGAAAAAATAATGTGAAAAATAAAAGAACAGCAATAGAAATCCTATAGCTAGTAAGTGAGTAATAAGGGAATGTTACAAATAGCTAATATATTTGACAATTTATATAATACAGATGAATTCCATGGAAGATACAAACCATTAAAACTTACACAAGATGACACAGACAATGCTAAGAACCTTATATCTATGAAAGAAATTAAATATCTGTTTATTCTTTCCCATAAAGAAAACTGTAGGTACAGATGGCTTCAGTGATGAACTATATCAGTCATGATATGAGAAATTAATGTAAATCCTACTCAATTTCTTCCAGAAAAATGAAAGAGATGGAACTCTTCTCAACTCATTTTTTAAAGCCAGCAGTACCTCAATACAAAAATCAGATAAAAATATTACAATAAGTGGAAACTACAGACCAATAACTTTTATTAACATAGATGCAAAACCCCATTCAAAAATTGTTTAATCAAGGGCCGTCTGAGCTGATTATCTGTGGGTGCAGCTCACGTGAGTTTATGCACCAGCAGTTCTGTGAGTGTGTACACATGCCTAAGGGACCTCCAAGCTGATTACTAGAGCCCACAAGGAGAGGCAACCACCAAGTGCAGTGCCAGCAACAGTGATCTTTGTGGGCACACACACCAGGTGGCAAGTGGAGTCACAGAATCGCATGTCCTAGAGGACAGCTCCTGGGAAGAACATGCAGCAGCTCCTTTCCCAGAGTGAGTGTTCCAGTCCTGCCTACTTCCCACTGCAGATTAGAACCTCTGGGGGCTTCAACTCCAACAACTGGGGAACAGACCCTGCTTGCAACAGGGCAACCACAGAGCAAACAGGAGGCCTTGTTCAACATCCAGTGTAGGCTCTGGTCACCACAATACCAAACACAACCCACTATGAAGGGATCAAGTGCCAGAACACCCTAAGGAAAGATGTGGTAAGCATTCAGAACAAAAACAGCCCTTGCACCAAAAATATTGGACTCAAGCAGGCTATACAGGTATACTCCCACATAAAAACAACCCTTCAAAATCAGTACATAACTGTTTCTCCTAAATTCATAGTCATAAATATAAGAAAAATGAAGAAGCAGAGGAATTACTCCAAACTGAAAGAACAAGAGAAATCTCCTGACAGAACAAACAAGGAAATAGACCTCTTCAGACTACTAGACCCTGAGTTAAAAAAGGAGGTAATAAAAACACTGAAAGAATTAAGAAAGGCTATCAATAGAAATGCAGATCACTGTAACAAGGAACTAGAAATTATAAATAGCCAATCAAAATTAGACAACTCAATTGCTGAGATGAAAACCAAGCTAAAGGCAATAAATAGCAAACTAAATAATGTAGAAGAATGAATAAGTGATCTGGAAGATAGAATAATGGAAACCACCCAATCAGAACAACAGACAGAAGTACGAGTGAAAAAGAAAACCCGAAAGCAACATACTAGATCTATGGGATAATATAAAGTGTGCCAATCTACTCATAATAGAAACCCCAGGAAGAGAAAAGGGAATCAAAAATGTTTTTGAAGAAATTATAGCTAAAAAATTCCCAAACCTAAGGAAGGAAAAAGATATCCAGGTACAGGAATCACAAGGATCCCAAACGAGATGAACCCAAACAGACCTACTCCAAGACATATCATAATTAAAATGGCAAAAAAAAAAAAAAAAAAGAAGATAGAGGATTCTAAAGGCAGCAAGAGAAAAAAAGTCAGTTCCAAGGGAGTCCCCATGAAGCTATCAGCTGATTTCTCTACAGAAAATTGCAGGCCAGAAGGGAGTGGCAAAGTATATTCAAAGTCCTGAAAGGGAAAAACCTGTAACCTAGGATATTCTATCCAGCAATATTATCATTTAGAATAGAAGGAGAGTAAGAGAATTTGTCAGACAAGAAAAAAGAATACAGCAATACTAAACCTAACCTAAAAGAAATATTCAAAGGTCTTCTCTAAATAGAAAAGAAGCAAAAATCTATAGGAAAGGTGAAATCAATAGGAAAAAAAATAAATACATAAAAGGGCTGAAGTTCATGTAAATAAGCCACATCCTAGATTAAAAAATAATCCAAAAATTTCTGTGAAAGCAATTATAACTACAATGAACAGCAAAAGGATAAACATGAAGATGTAAAGTAGGCCATAAAAATCACAAAATGTGGGCGAGGAGAGTAAGAAAATGTAGATCTTTTAGAATGTGTTTGAGCTTATATGACTACCAGTCTAAAGCAAGAAGCTATAGTTACAGGTTAAAATACTTGAAAACCAGGGTAACCACAAATCAAAAACATATAACAGATTCACAAAAATCCAAAAGAAAGTAACTCAAGTATAATGTACAGGAAAACCATCAAACCACAAAAGGAAAAACAAAAAGAAGCAGAAAGGAACAAAGAATAAATACAAAGTCAACTGGAAAATAAGGTTTAAAATGGCAATAAATACATACTTAACAATAATTACTCTAAATGGCAATGGATTAAATGCTCCAGTTGAAAGATACTGAGTGGCAGATTGGATAATAAAACAAGCACCTACAGTATGCTGTAGGTGACATACTGTAGGGTGACAGATAATTATAGATTGAAAGTGAGGGTATGAAAAAGATATTTCTTGAAACAGGAAATGACAAGAAAGCAGGGATAGCAATACTCATATCAGACAAAATACACTTTAAAACAAAGGCCATAAAGAAAGACAAAGAAGGACATTATAATCATTATGAAAGGGGGATCAGTACAAGAAGAGGATATCACACTTGTTAACATATCTGCACCTAAAATAAGAGCACCTAAATATATAAAGCAAATATTAATAGACATAAAGAGAAAAATTGATGGGAATACAATAACAGTAGGAGACTTTAACACCCACTGACATCAATGGATGGATATTGCAAACAGAAAATTAATAAGGCAAAAGAGATCATGAATCACACAATAGAATAATTAGAATAGTAAGTCATATCTACAGGACACAACATCCAAAAACGCCAGAATACATATTCTTTTCAAGTGCACATGGAACATTCTCCAGGCTAGGCCACATACTAGGACACAAAGCAAGCCTCAACAAATTTAATAGGATAGAAAATTATTTCAAGCATCTTTTCTGACCACCATGGCATGAAACTAGAAATCAATCACAGAAAGAGAAATGAGAAAAAATGATTACGTGAAAACTAAACAACATGCTATTAAAAAAAACCAGTGGGTCAATGATGAATTCAAAGAGGAAATAAAAACATACCTCGAGACAAATGACAATGAAAACAACCATATGAAATCTATGGGATGCAGCAAGGGCAGTTCTAAGAAGGAAGTTCATAGCGATACAGGCCTTCCTCAAAAAAAAAAACCCCCAAAAGACGACCAAACCTACCACCCAAAAGAATTAGAAAACGAGCAAACAAAACTTAAATAAACAGAAGGAAGGAAATAATAAAGATCAGAGAGGACATAAATAAAATTGAGATGAAAAAACAACAGAAAAAAATCATTAAGACTAAGAGCTGGTTTTTTGAAAGGATAAACAAAATCCACAAACCTCTGGCCAGGCACACCAAGAAGAAAAGAGAGGACCCAAATAAACAAAAAAAGAAAATGAAAGAGGAAAAATAACAACCGATACCACAGAAATTTAAAAGAAAACCCATAAGACAATTCTATGAACAGTTATATGCCAACAAATTAGACAACCTAGAAGAAATGGGCACATCTCTAGAAACATACAGCGCACCAAATCTGGATCAAGAAGAAATAGATAATTTGAACAGACTGATTACTAGAAGTGAAATAGAATCTGTAATTCAAAACAAAAATCCAGGACCAGATGCCTTCACTAGGGACTCCTACCAAACATACAAAGAACGTATAACTGTCCTTCTCAAACTCTTCCACAAGACTGAAGAGGAGGGAACACTCCCAAAGTCATTCTATGAAGCCACCATCACCCTGATACCAAAACCAGACAAAGACACTACCTAAAACGAAAATTACAGACCAATATCTTTGAGAATATAGATGCAAAAATCCCCAACAAAATTTTACCAAATCCAAAACATATGAAAAGGATCATACACCATGATCAAATTATATTCATTCCAGGGTTACAGGCTGGTTCAACATACACAAATCAATCAATGTGATATACATCAGCAAAAGAAAAGACAAAAACCACATGGTCATCTCAATAGATATAGAAGAAGCTTTTGATAAAATTCAACATCGATTCATGATAAAAACTCTTGACAAAGTGGGTATAGAAGGAACATATCTCAAAATAATAAAAGCCATTTATGGCAAACCCACAGCCAACATAATACTAAATGATGAAAAGCTGAAGCCTTCCCATGAAAATTTGGAACAAGGATGCCCACTCTCAGCACTTGTATTCAAAGTACTATGGGAAGTCCTCACCACAGCAATCAGACAAGAAAAAGACATAAATGTATCCAAATCAGAAGGGAAGAGGTAAAATTGTCACTATATGCAGAGGACATGCTACTATATATAGAAAATCCAAAAGACTCCACACAAAAACTACTAGAACTGATAAACAAATTCAGCAAGGTAGCAGAATACAAGATTAACATACAGAAATCTGTTGTATTTCTTTACACTAATGAAATATCAGAAAGGGGAAGTAAAAAAAAATTCCATTTAAAATTGCATCAAAAAAATAAAATACTTAGGAATAAACCTAACCAAGGAGGTGAAAGAATTATATGCTGAGAACTAAAAACATTGATAAATGAAATGGATGATGATTCAAGGGAATGGAAAAATATCCCATGGTCTTGGAGACCAAGAATTAATATAGCTAAAATGGCCATACTACCCAAAGCAATCTACAGATTTAATGCAATTTCTATCAAATTACCAATGACAATTCTCACAGAACTAGAACAAATAATCCTAAAATTTGCATGGAATCACAAAAGACCCAGAATTGCTAAAGCAATCCTGAGGACAAGAAGCTAGAAGCATAACCCTTCTATATTTCAGGCAATACTACAAATCTACAGTAATAAAAACATTATGGTATTGGCAGAAAAACAGACATATAGATCAATAGAACAGAATAGAGCGCTCAGAAATAAGCCCACACACCTATGGTTAATTAATCCTTGACAAAGGAAGAAGAACACACAATGGAGAAACAACAGTCTCTTCAGCAGGTGGTGTGGGAAACCTGGAAAGCCACATGTAAATCAATGATGTTAGAACACACCCTTACACCATACACAAAAATAAACTCAAAATGGCTTAAAGACTTAAACATTAGACATGACACTATAAAACTTCTGGAAGAGAGCATAGGCAAAACATTCTATGACATAAATTGTACCAGTGTTTCTTAGGTCAGTGTCCCAATGCAATAGAAGTAAAAACAAAATAAAGAAATGGGACATAATCAAAGTTACAAGCTTTTACACAGCAAAGGAAATTAAAAAAAAAAGAAAAGAAAAGACAACCTACAGAATGGGAGAAAATATTTGCAAATGGTGCTACCGACAAGGGCTTAATCTCCAAAATATACAAATAGCTCATACAACTCTACAACAAAAAACAAACCCAACTGAAAAATGGGCAGAAGACCTTAATAGACATTTCTCCAAAGAAGACATACAGATGGCCAGTAGGCATGTGAAAAGATGCTCAACATCACTAATTATTAGAGAAATGCAAATCAAAACTATAATGAGTTACCACCACACACCTGTCAGAATGGCCATCATTAAAAAGTCTACAAATAACAAATGCTGGCAAGAGTGTGGAGAAAAGGGAACCCTCCTTCACTGTTGGTCGGAATGTAAATTGGTGAAGCCATTATGGAAAACAGTATGGAACTTCTTCAGAAAACTAAAAATAGAATTACCATAGGATTCAGCAATTCCACTCCTGGGTATATACCTGGACAAAACTACAATTCAAAAGGATACATGCATCCCTATGTTCATAGCAGCACTATTCACAATAGCCAAAACATGGAAACAACCTAAATGCCCATCAACAGATGAATGGATAAAGAAGATGTGGTACATATATATAGTGGAATACTACTCAGCCATAAAACAGAATAAAATAATGTCATTTGGGGCTTCCCTGGTGGCGCAGTGGTTGAGAGTCCGCCTGGCGTTGCGGGGGACGCGGGTTCGTGCCCTGGTCTGGGAAGATTCCACATGCCGCAGAGCGGCTGGGCCCGTGAGCCATGGCCACTGAGCCTGCGTGTCCGGAGCCTGTGCTCCACAATGGGAGAGGCCACAACAGTGAGAGGCCTGTGTACCGCAAAATAAAAAATAAATAAATAAATAAATAAAATAATGTAATTTGCAGCAACATAGATGCAACTAGAGATTATCATACTAAGTAGAGTAAGTCAGAAACAGAAAGACAAATGCCATATGATATCACTCATATGTGGAATCTAAAATATGGCATAAATGAATGTATCTACAAAACAAACAGACTCAGAGACACAGAGATCAGACTTGTGGTTGCCAATGGGGATGGGAGGAGGGAGAGGGATGGACTGGGACTTGGGGGTTGGTAGATGAAAACGATTACATTTAGAATGGATAAACAACAAGGACCCAGGGAACTATACCCAATCTCCTGGGATAAACCATAATGGAAAAGAATATTAAAAAAAGAATGTCTCTATGTGTATAACTGAGTCACTTTACAGCAGAGATTGGCACAACACTGTAAATCAACTAAACTTCAATAAAAAAATAAAATAAAAATAAAGAATTACAATTATAAATAATGAAAGATTAAAAAAATGGGACCTAATCAAACTTATAAGCTTTTGCATAGCAAAGGAAACCATAAACAGAACGAAAAGACAACTTATGGAATGAGAGAAGATATTTGCAAATGATGTGACCGACAAGGGCTTAATCTCCAAAATATACAAACAGCTCATACCACTCACTAACAAAAAAACATAGAACCCAATCAAAAAACGGGCAGAACACCTAACTAGACATTTCTCCAAAGAAGACATCCAGATGGCCAAGAGGTACATGAAAAGATGCTCAACATCACTAATTATTAGAGAAATGCAAATCAAAACTACAGTGAGGTATCAGCTCACACCAGTCAAATGGCCATCATCAAAATGTCTACAAGTAATGAATGCTGGAGAGGGTATGGAGAAAAGGGACCCTCCTACCCTGTCGGTGGGAATGTAAATTTGTTCAGCCCCTGTGGAGAACAGTATGGAGGTTCCTTAAAAAAACAAATAGAGTTACCATAGGATCCAGCAATCCTACTCCTGGGCATATATCCAGAAAAGATGAAAGTTCTAATTCGAAAAGATACATGCACCCCAATGTTCACTGTGGCACTATTTACAATAACCAAGTCATGGAAGCAACCTAAGTGTCCATCAACAGATAAATGGCTAAAGAAAACGTTGTGTATATCTACAATGGAATATTACTCAGCCATAAAAAAGAATGAAATAATGCCATTTGCAGCAATATGGATGGACCTAGAGATGATCATACTAAGTGAAGTAAGTCAGACAGAGAAAGACAGCTATTATATGATACTACTTATATGTGGAGTCTAAAAAGTAGTATAAATTAACTTATTTACAACACAGAAACAGACTTACAGACATAGAAAACAAACTTAAGGTCACCAAAGGGGCATGTGGGGGGAAGGATAATTTGGGAGTATGGAACTGACAGATGCATGCTACCATATATAAAATAGATAAATAACAAGATTTTACTGTGTAGCAGAGTGAACTATATTCAATATCTTGTAATAAACTATAATGGAAAAGAATTGAAGAAAAAGGTGTGTGTGTGTCTGTGTGTATATATATATATATACATATATATGTGTATTACTGAATCACTTTGCTGTACACCTGAAACTAACACAATATTGTAAATCAACTGTTGATTTACCACAACAGTCAATTGCCACAACTATTTTACATTCAATGCCAAAAAAATCTTTTCTCTTTGTCATGACATATCCAAAAATTAAACTCAAAATGGCTCTTACATATAAATGTAATTAATAAAGCTACAACAAATATTGGAATAAAAAACCTAGTAGAAAATAGTTGTATCCTTAAGTGAAGCAAAAATTTCTTAGCATGCAAAATTATGTACCATAAAATGAAAAGCTGATAATTTGGAATCCATCAATTTTTTAAAAATATGCTTTTCAAAATAAGTTACAAAGAAAATTAAGTCAAGTCACAGCCTGAGAAAAAATACTTGAAAAACATATATCTCATTAAGAGTTGTAAGCAGAATATGAAAAAATACCTACAGCTAAATAATGAGAAGACAAAAACCAATTAAAGTAGTGACAAAGTTTCTCTCCTTGACCAAACTCTATCCAGGCTGTTTGAACCCTTTCTCCACTAGGCCTCAACCTTGGCCTATAAAGAATTGAACAGGGACTTCCCTGGCAGTCCAGCAGTTAAGACTCCAGGCTTCTGCTGCATGGAGCGTGGTTTGATCCCTGGTCAGGGAACTGAGATCCTACATGCCAGGTGGCATGGGCAAAAAAAAAAAAAAAAAAAAAGACTTGAACAAAACACTAACATGGTTTCTAACAGCTCAAGGCCACATCCTTAACATGACCATAGACCCCCTTAAAGTGCCTGTTGAGAAAACTGATAAAAGTTTGCTGGTTTCAGGGCTAGGCTGCCAAAAGAATTTTCTGTTTGTTCCAGTCAACACCTGCAGGGAGAGTCCCTGTCTCCCAGCCTCTGTGGGAGGGTAGAAGTCTAACTTCCATAAGTACCAGTTAACAAACCAATGTGGGTTTCACATGGACCAACCCCCTTCTGATTTTTGTAATTTTCACTTCCCTGGCTCTACTGAGCCCCTGCTCACCTCCTTCCCTATTCCCTCATGGTCCCTTCAGAACACCTAATTACCCCTGTACAAATAGAAGTTGAGTTCAGCTCAGACTGGACTCTTTCCTCTACTGTAATAGTATATTACTGATTAAAATCTGTCCTTACCACTTTGACTAGTGTCTGGCTTTGTTTATCTTTGACAGGAGCCAAAATATTTGAATAAGCATTTCGCAGAAGATTATAAACAAATAAGCATATGGAAAGTTGCTCAATATTATTAGTCACAAGGGAAATGCAATTTAAATTATAAACCAAATACAATGTCTAAAATTAAACAATATCAAATGCTGATGATAACAAGTAGCAGTTGAGGTTGGAGACAAGACAGCAGAGTAGAAGGACTTGAGCTCACTTCCTCTCACGACAACATGAAAAACACAACTAACTGCTGAACAACCATGGACAAAAAAGACTGGAACCTACCAAAACAGATTCTTCTTCCAAAGACAAAGAAGAAGCCAGAACGAGACAGTGGGAGGGGAGCAT
Organism: Mesoplodon mirus; assembly: GCF_964341445.2. Classification (NCBI taxonomy): domain Eukaryota; kingdom Metazoa; phylum Chordata; class Mammalia; order Artiodactyla; family Ziphiidae; genus Mesoplodon; species Mesoplodon mirus. The sequence continues at coordinate 18,676,216 of NC_138977.1, read as the reverse complement.
CTGTGATACAATCAAATTCCATACCCACTGGGTGAGTGACTCAGAAACTGGAAAATAATTATATCATAGAGGTTCTCCCATAAGGAGAGAGAGTTCTGAGCCCCATGTCAGGCTTCCCAGACTGGGAGACTGGTATGAGGAGGAGGATCCCCCAGAACATTTGACTTCGGAAGCCAGCAGGCTTGATTGCAGGAACTCTACTCTTGGAGGGTACACACAAAGTCTCATGTGCACCAGGACCCAGGGAAAAAGCAGTGACTTCATAGAGGCCTGTGCCAGACCTACCTACTGGTCTTGGAGGGTCTCCTGGGGAGGCAGGGTTGGGTATGGTTCACTGTGGGGATAGGGACACTGGTGGTGGAGGTACCAGGGAATAGTCATTGGTGTGAGCTCTCCCAGAGGCTGCCATTTTGACACAAAGACCTGCCCCCACCAAAGAGCCTGTAGGCTCCAGTACTGGGATGCCTCAGGCCAAACAACTAACAGGGCAGGAACACAGCTCCACCCATCAGCAGACAGGCTGCCAAAAGTCTTCCTGAGCCCATAACAGCCTATAAATGCACCCATTGATATGGTCCTTCTCACTAGAGGGCCAAAACCCACTCCACCCACAAGTAGGCAAAAACCAGCCCTTCCCACCAGGAAGCCTGCAGAAGGCTCTTAGACCAGCCTCACCCACCAGGGGGCAGAAACCAGAAGCAAGAGGAAGTACAATCCTGTAGCCTGCAAAAAAGAGATCGCAAACACAGAAAGTTAGACAAAATGAGACAGCTCCAACCAAAAGACACAGACTGGCTGAATGGATACAAAAACAAGACCCATATATATGCTGTCTATAAGAGACACGCTTCAGATATAGGGACACATACAGACTGAAAGTGAGGGGATGGAAAAAGATATTCCATGCAAATGGAAATCAAAAGAAAGCTGGAGTAGCAATACTCACATCAGACAAAATAGATTTTAAAATAAAGACTGTTTAAAGAGACAAAGAAGGACACTACATAATGATCAAGCGATCTATCCAAGAAGATATAACAATTGAAATATATATGCAACCAACATAGGAACACCTCAGTATATAATGCAAATGTTAACAGACATAGAAGGAGAAATTAACAGTAACACAATAATAGTGGGGGACTTTATTTAACACCCCACTTACATCAATGGAAAGATCACCCAGATAGAAAATCAAGGAGGAAACACAGGCCTTAAATGATGCATTAGACCAGATAGACTTAATTGGCATTTGTAGAGCATTCCATCCCAAAGCAGCAGAATACACATTCTTTTCAAGTGCACATGGAACATTCTCCAGGGTAGATCACATGCTAGGCCATAAACCAAGCCTTGGTAAGTTTAAGAAAATTGAAATAATATTGAGCATCTTTTCTGACCAAAAGGCTATGAGATTAGAAATTAACTACAAAAAAAAAAGTAAAAAACACAAACATGTGGAGGCTAAACAATATGCTACTAAACAACAAATGGATCACTGAAGTAATCAAAGAGGAAATCAAAAAATACCTAGAGACAAATGAAAATGAAAACACGATGATACAAAGCCTATGGGATGCAGCAAAAGCAGTTCTAAGATGGATGTTTATAGAAATACAATCTTACCACAGGAAACAAGAAAAATCTCAAACAAACTAAGCTTACACCTAAAGCAATGAGAGAAAGAACAAACAAAACCCATAGTTAGTAAAAGAAAAGAAATCATAAAGTTCAGAGCAGAAATAAATGAAATAGAGATGAAGAGAACAGTAGAAAAGATCAATGAAACTAAAAGCTTGTTCTTTGAAAAGATAAACAAAATTGATAAGCCTTTAGCCAGACTCATCAAGAAAAAAGAGGAGAGGGTGCAAATCAATAAAATTAGAAATAAAAAAGGTGAAGTTACAACAGACACCACAGAAATACAAGGGATCATGAGACTACTACAGACAACTATATGCCAATAAAATGGGTTACCTAGAAGTATTTGTCCATTTTGTAGAAAGGTACAATCTACAAGATGGAACCAGGAAGAAATAGAAAATATGAACAGGCCAGTCACAAGTACTGAAATTGAAACTGTGATTTAAAAACTTCCAACAAACAAAAGTCCAGGACCAGACGGCTTCACAGGCAAATTCTATCAAATATTTAGAGAAGAGTTAACACCTATCCTTCTGAAACTATTGCAAAAATTTGCAGAGGAAGGAACATTCCCCAACTCATTCTATGAGGCCACCACCACCCTGATACCAAAATCATACAAAGAGACCACAAAGAAAATTATAGGCCAATATCATTGATGAACACAGATGCAAAAATCCTCAACAAAATACTAGGAAACAGAATCCAACAGCACATTAAGAGGATCATACACCATGATCACGTGAGATTTATCCCAGGAATGCAAGTATTGTTCACTATACGCAAATCAATCAGTGTGATACACCACATTAACAAACTTAAGAATGAAAACCATATGATCATCTCAATAGATGCAGAAAAAGATTTTGACAAAATTCAACACCCATTTATGATAAAAACTCTCCAGAAAGTGGGCATGGAGGGAACATACCTCAACATAATTAAGGCCAAATATGAAAAACCCACGGCTAACATCATACTCAACAGTGAAAAGCTGAAAACATTTCCTTTAAGATCAGGAACAAGGCAAGGGTGTCCACTCTCACCACTTTTATTCAACATAGTTTTGGAAGTCCTAGCCACAAGCAATAAGAGAAGAAGAAGAAATAAAAAGAATCCAAATTGGAAAAGAAGTAGTAAAACGGTCACTGTTTGCAGATGACATGATACTATACATAGAAAATCCTAAAGACACTACCAGAGAACTACTGGAGCTCATCAATGAATTCAGTAAAGCTGCAGGATACAAAATTAATACATAGAAATCTATTGCTTTTCTATACACTAAAAAGGAATGACCAGAAAGAGAAATTAAGGAAACAATCCAACTTACCATCACATCAAAAAGAATAAAATACCTACCTAGGAATAAATCTACATAAGGAGGCAAAAAGCCTGTACTCAGAAAATTATAAGACCCTGATGAAAGAAATTGAAGATGACACAAACTAATGGAAAGATATACCATGTTCTTGGAATGAAAGAATCAATATTGTCAAAATAACTATACTACCCAAGGCAATCTACAGATTCAGTGTAAACTCCACCAAATTACCAATGGCATTTTTTTGCAGATCTAGAACAAAAATCTTAAAATTTATATGGAAACAGAGAAGACAGCAAATAGACAAAGCAATCTTGAGAAAGAAAATTGGAGCTCGAGGAATCAGGCTCCCTGACTTCAGACTATGGTATATAGCTACAGTAATCAAAATAGTATGGTACTGGCACAAAGATAGACATATAGATGAATGGAACAGGATACAAAACCCAGAACTAAATCCACTCACACATGGTCAACTAATCTATGACAAAGGAGGCAAGAATATACAATGGAGAAAAGACAGTCTCTTCAATAAGTGGTGCTTGGAAAACTGGAGAGCCACATGTAAAAGAATGAAAGTAGTATATTCTCTAACACCGTATACAAAAATACACTCAAAATGGAATAAAGACCTAAATGTAAGACTGGATACTATAAAACTCTTTGAGGAAAACATATGCAGAACACTCTTTGACATAAATCACAGCGAGATCTTTTTCAATCCACCTCCTCGAGTAATGAAAATAAATACAAAAATAAACAAATGGGACCTAATTAAACGTAAAGCTTTTGCACAGCAAAGGAAGACATAAACAAAATGAAAAGACAACCCACAGAATGGGAGAAAATGTTTGTAAACGATGCAACCAGCAAGGGATTAATCTCCAAAATATACAAACAGCTCACATGGCTCAATATCATAAAACTAAAATAATCCAATCAAAAAATGGGCAGAAGACCTAAATAGACATTTCTCTAAAGTAGACACACAGATGGCCAAAAAGCACACGAAAAGATGTTCAATACCGCTAATTATTAGAGAAATGCAAATCAAAATTACAATAAGGTATTACCTCACACCAGTTAGAATGGCCATCATCAAAAAGTCTACAAACAAAAAATGCTGCAGTGGGTGTGGAGAAAAGGGAACCCTCCTATACTATTGGTGGGAATGTAAATTGATACAGCTACTAAATTGGTACAGCTACTATGGAGATCAGTATAGAGGTTCTTTAAAACACTCAACACAGAGTTCCCATATGATCCAGCGATCACACTACTAGGCATATAACCAGAGAAAAACATGGTTGAAAAGGATACATGCACCCCAATGTTCACTGCCCCACTATTTACAATAGCCAAGACGGGGAAGCAAGCTAAATGTCCATCCTCAGATGAACAGATAAAGAAGATGTGGTATACACACACACACACACACACACACACACACACACATACATAGCTGGAATATTACTCAGCCATAAAAGAATGAAATAATGCCATTTCGAGCAACATGGATGGACATAGTGATTATCATATAAGTGAAGTAAGTCAGAGAAAGACAAATATCTAAAAATATCTCTCATTTGTGGAATCTAAAAAAAAGTGATACTGATGAACTTATTTAAAAAACAGAAACAGACTCACAGACTTAGTAAACAAACTTATGGTTACCAAAGGGGAAAGGTGGTGGGAGGGATAAATTAGGAGTTTTAGATTAACATATACACACTACTATATATAAGATAGATAATCAACATGGACCTACTGTATAGCACAGAGAAATCTACTCAATTAAGTAATAACCTATATTGGAAAAGAATCTGAAAAAGAATAGATATACATGTATGTATAATTGAATCACTTTGTTGTATACCTGAAACTAACATAATTTTAAATCAACCATACTCCCATATAAAATTAAAAAAAATAGTGATGGAAACTCTTTAGCATTTTTTTACTATAGCATTTTTAAGAAGAATAATGCAAGTTATTTGAATAAGCTTTCAATGCTGGGAATTTGTTACTACCAAATATTGGGTTGGCCAAAAATTTCATTTGGGTTTTCCGTAACATTGTATGGAAAAAGACGAACGAAATTTTTTGCCAATCCAATAAATTAATTATAAAAAAAAAAACCAAGTAGCAGTTGATACCCTCATAAGTCTTAGTGGGATGTATGATTTTATTCAACTACTGTGGAAAATTCTTGGGCAGTCTTTTGTGAAATTAGATATACACTAACCAATCTCACTCCTACTTATTTACTCAAGAGAAATGAAAACATATGTTCATGTAATGAATTGTACAAATTTTCATAACTGCTTCAGTCACAATAGTTAAAAACTGAAAGCAACTATAATTCCTCATCAACTGTTAAACAGATAAACAAAATATTGTATAGGTTTATAATGAAACAACTGAACAGATAGAGAACAAACTGTTAACTCATTGAACAATGTAGATGGGTCCAAAAACTATTATAATAAGTGGAAGAAATCAGATACAAAAGACTACATATGGTATGATTCCAGTTATATGAATTTCTAAAAAAGAAAAAATATATAATCATAGAAAGCAGAAGAGTGAACAGGGTTACTACGTGTTTCAGGGCAATTGCATACCCTGAGGTATATTCAAAACTGCACTATTCCATTAATGGTACATAAAAACACCAATCTTATGTTTTTAACTCTTTAGACAAAAAGCTATATATAAGCAAAGTGCACTGATTAATAGGAAAGTTGATTATTTATCAGTGTATGTAACTATATATAGATATAAAATATCAGAAAACCTAATTTGTATTTTAATTATATATTTCAAAATTAGAGAAAATAGAGTATAGTGTGTAATATAATAGAAACCTATATTTACCATCCATAACAGTCAAAATTGCATTTTAAAGAAAAAGCATATAATTCCATCCCTACTTTCTTTCCTTCTATTTCTAGAGATAACTATAATCCTGAAGTTGTTACATGTTCTTCACACCTATATTCTTACACTTTGTATTCATAGTAAGAAATAACCAAGTCATAGGTCTTAACACAAGAGACTACTATTAAACAGTCAAAATAAATTAACTAAATCTACATTTTTCAAGAGATCATCTCTAGAACTTAAATTAGAAGAAAAATCAAATAATGAATGTATAATAACAAGTCCAATGTATTTTAGGCTTTTTCCTATCTACTAGGCACTGTTCTAAGCACTTTACGTATATTAACTCATTTAATCCCAAGAACAGCTTGGTTTACATATGAGGAAAGTGAGGCATAGAGAGATGAAGTGTTTTACTGAAGATCAAAGAGCTAGTGATTTAGTTATACACACTCTGTCTGTCCCCAAATTCTGAGCTCTTACCCACTCTATTTTGTATAAATATAGTTTTGACCTAAACTGCTGTAACAAATAGGCAAATGGATACAATAGAAATTGTATCTTATTTGGATAAGAGTGAAGAACTAATGTTTCAGGTTAGCCTGGTGAATGAGGTGAGGGGAGTAGGTAGGTATTCAGTGTTTCAGGAACTTAGACTTATGGCAAATCAGCCATCTTCAAAAACTGGCTTCCGAGATGGCTCTGACAATCACAGTTTAACAGAAAGAGAAAGAGCACAGAGGACAACACAGTGTATAAGAGCCAGGCCTAGGAGTGACAGGCATCATTTCCACCCACATCCCAACGACTAGAGTTCAGTCATTTGGCCAAAGTACCTATATGAAAACTCCTTTGAAGAGCTCTGATTTTTAACTTCTCAGTTTTCTCTTTTCTGATGTTAACTATCCCATTTCCTGAACACTAGTCACTGGCAAAAAGCACACAAATAAATGCACTAAAAGGCAAGTAATATATTTAACTAAATCCCACTTAGAGAACAGAGAAATTAGCTTGGCAAATGCATTTTGGATTCTCTTTCTGATTCACTAACTTAAATTTTTTTGTATTTTCTTTTTCCTAATTGTGACAGTTGAAATTGTTGTCTTTGTTAACTCATTCTAAATCTATGGTGGGCTGTTAACCTCATCTTGGCTGAGCCCTAAATCCACTATCTCAAGTTTTGGCAGAAAATGATCTTTCACAAATCACTCTAAACTTACTTCCTTCATATATCCTTCCTACAGAAAATCCTTCATATAAGCATTCTTGGGTTTTTGTCCCCACTCCACCCATTCCCATGAGAAAAAAAAAAAAATGTTCTCGGTCTTTTCATTTCTCTCTGTAAAAACTGAATGCTCTTAAATAAGTCTTTAAAGAAATTTCCAGCTTCTTCTTACCTCAGTCTCTAACAGCATCAGAGAACCTAGCTCCAATAACTCATTTCTTAAATTATCAAACATTTATTTGGTAAAATCTGTGCACCAAAGGCTTTGTGCTTGGTGTCAGAGTTACAGAGGTGTTGAAGACATAGTAAAGAGCATAGAAGAGGGTCTCTGAATGGCAACTAGAGATGTAAAAGAGAATTCACTCTCTCTGTTTAACTGTCTTTTGAGCTGGAACATCAGTCTTCTGCTGCCTTCTATTCAGACTGGAACCTACAGCAGGCCTTTTTGGTTCTTAGGCCTTTGGACTTGGATTGGAACTATACCATTCACTCTCCTGGGGCTCCAGCTTGCCAACTGCCGATCGTGGGACTTGCCAGCCTGTGTATAACATGAGCCAACTCCTTATAATAACTCTCTTCATTATTGTGTGTATGTGTGTGTGTACATATGTATAGAATCCTATTGGTTCTCTGGAGAACCTTGACCAGTACAATACAGTATCCAATAATGGTACAATTTACAATGCCATAGCAATCTTTTCTTTATTTATATTCATTGCATGCCTAGATGGTCATCTGGTAAGAATAATGTAGAATGTAGAGGTAAATAAAAATTTTTTTTAATTACAATAAAAAATTTCCCTGTTGCCAAAGGGAAAATTTTGAATGCTTTCTTTGTCTCCTTGTATCTGCCTAGCTCTATAAAAAGGTTACATTCTTTTTTCTTTGTATTTTCTTTAGGGATTGCCTGTGATGTGTGTCATACATTAAAGTTTATTCAATGATAAAACTGTTTTCTTCGTTTCCTATATTTTGTGGCGAGGAATCTTTGGTTTGGTAGATTTTATTATTTATTATATTCTCCCCAAAAGAAAAGAATCCTTCTTGTATAGAACAATATATTGGATAGCTTATGAGACACCATTCAGTTATAATATCTGATACCTCAAAGTTCAAAAGATCTATGCTAATGCATAATATTATACAACATATTTTTAAAGGTGTATTTCCAAGATGGCCATAATAAAATTTCCTATTCCTAATTTTTTCCTGCTAAGAAGATTTTCATACAAAATGTCAATTGTCTTATTTTAGCTGCCCATAACAAACTGCATGAAAAGCAAGATGCACTAAAGGAGGAACTGTTCCATTTTCAAGTAGAATTTAGTGAAAAACATAAAAGAGCCAGTGTTTTCTGGAAATAAACATGAAATTGTTCTCACCTGCAGTCTCCTCCAACAAGCAACTATCAAAGTGAAAAAAGTTTCCAGTGCAAAGATTAAATCCATAGTGCTCCAAGGGTAATGATCAAACCAAAGGTCTGCAAAATCCTTTGTTAAAATGCCAAAAAGATTTAAGGAGGTGCCTTCTAGAACCCTTTTGCTAGGCAAATGGACTTCTAAGAGTCCTAGTGGAATATCTCAATTGCTCACCTAGGCAAAAACCTTTTAAGAACATTGTCCCACAACACCCTGAATCAAAGCAGAGAGATTATCTCAAAGAGGTTGGTAGGTATGGGTTTGCCAAATGGAGTGAATTTGTAATTTTATACATATGAAATCCATAAAGTTTTAAAAGAACTTATATATTTATGGGCTGAAAGATATAGGCATTTTGAAACACGTGAAAGCCTTTCTTACATAAACGGAAGTGGACAGAGTTAAAAGTAATAAAGAAGGATTCCTGGGGAATAGAACCCCCCTAATCAAGAAACCCACAAAATTTGCCAAGCTGGATTTTAGAATTGCCATGGACCAATGATTTCTATGTGACTCTGTCTTTCTCTCTTCCCCTCATATGTGTTTTTTGAGGTCATCCTGTCTTGTTCTCCCCCATTATATGTTGGATGAAGGAAGGGCAAATTGTTTTTGTAGTCTGTAAGTCTTTGGATTAAGAGAAGCTACATCCAGGGAGCTACACCTTAGGTCCCAGCCCTGAGAAGCATCATCCACAAATTGACATGATGAGATGATGAGATGATAGAATTCAAGCCAATGCTGTGATGGGATGAGACTTTTGGGGGAGAAGTGAGAATTTTTCGCATGGGAAGGATTTAAATATTATGGCCAAGAGAGCAGGGAGTGCTAAACTACGATTTCAAAGATAGCTACAACAATATCTCTCATTCCACAAGGTTTTCTGCAATGTGATATTAACATTTTCCCATCATAATAATTAAATGTATAGATTGATGCAAAATTAAGAAAATATATATGCCACATACTTACACTGGTATCCTAAATCCTAAATTAAACTATATCCATTGTTGATAATATAAATGAGAAAAAAAAGAAGATATCAAAACAAATGTTTTTGATATAGTTAATGATTGACAGTATTTCAGTTAATCTCTACAACATAAATATTTAGCACTCGTATTTTTCGTGTTTCTTTCTGAGAATAGTTGGATACCCATAGATATATAATAATGGATATATGATAAACATTTTAAAAGGCAAAGAAATTGTGACGAACTACATACCATTTCTAGTTGAGTACTTTTTATTTTGTACATAAGAATATTTCTTATTCTGTTTTTTTTTTTTTTTTTTTTTTTTTTTGCGGTACGTGGATCTCTCACTGTTGTGGACTCTCTCACTGCGGAGCACAGGCTCTGGACGTGCAGGCCCAGTGGCCATGGCTCACGGGCCCAGCCGCTCCGTGGCATGTGGGATCTTCCCGGACCGGGGCACGAACCCGTGTCCCCTGCATCGGCAGGCGGACTCCCAACCACTGCGCCACCAGGGAAGCCCTCTTATTCTGTTTTAATTTCTCCTTTTTATTTCTTATTATTTCTAGTTGTTTATTCCTATTTCCTTTTTAAAATCACCAAATTTTATTTATGCATTTCTATTTTTCCTAGCTTCTTATCTCCATGTTTTCCACTATGCTTACTATGCTAAAATATGGCATAAAATCTGATACACAAACAAAAAACATGAGTTTCTAATACTAACATTTCAAATTACATTTAAAAATCAGGAATGAAATATTATCCTTAAAACAATCCATAAATTTTTTTTTTGTTAATTATTCTCTGATATCGGACAAGCTATGCTTTCTGGGGCTTCTTTCTAGTGTTGTAGCTCATGTTTAAATTCCATGAGGCAAAATCCTATCTCATCCTTTGGGAGTGACAGAAATGCAGTCAGTTTCAAGAAAATAATTTAGATTTTAAAAACTATAAATGCAGGTAAAACTATATTAATTTTTTATATTTACAATATTCAAAAGGAACTCGGCCTCTCAGTAGTAAAGCAACTTACTTTGCCAAATATTATACATTTAATGTTTGAGAAAAAGGTGTTTTGGACAAAAAAATAACCAAGGGAACCATATGGTAAGTAAAATTTCAAATTTCCATTGAATTCCACCTAAGGAGTTTGGTTGAAAAAACAGATGAAGTAATTTACTTTCTTTAGCTTATTAACATCTGTATATATCAACAAGTAGCTATTGTCCACATGAACCTAAATAGTTGCAGGCTCTTTTTTACTTAAGTTTCACCCTTATAAGAGGAGAGAAGTATTTTGTATGCTCTCTGTAGATTGCATGGACACGTTAAATAAATACTCGAAAATGATTTACATATACACATACACACATATATATGTTGAAAAATCAGAGAGAGACCAAATGTGTTTTATAAATTATACATGACTAATATTAGTAAAGGCAAATTTCTTCAGTACGGTCATTTTCTACTTTTATTACCCTAAACATGAAAACATCTTCAAAGAACCAATTTATACACCCAAAAAGGAAGAAAGTGTTTCAACCAGAATATACTGTAAAGGGAAAGCAAAAAATAATTTGCAATTTTTCACTTGATTTTAACAATTGTAAGTTCTTGCCTACACAAATATAGAGTTTTAACAGTTGAACAGAATGTCTTTTGTACCTCCAGGCAGACAAAATAAAACAGTCTCAGGAAAAAAAAAAAATTAAACATGCCCCCCAAGACACATGCTGAACTCAGAATTACACAGCGTGCATCTAGTCTCAAAAGACTGTGATTTGCTTTTCAGTCAACTGTTTCCTGCTGCTAGAAAAAAAAAAAAAAGTAAGCTTTGTTTCATAACAAAGCTTTAACTGGAGAATTACTGCACTGCCATGGTTACCCAGTAAAATATATTGCATAATCTAGAAGGGACCAAGAAAACATTAGGTTTGGAAAATAAAATGATCTTTCTGCTGAAAAGTCATACACATGCCCTCTATGCTTGTATAGATATCTATACAGTTTAACGCATTTCCTTAGAAACATCCTAACTCTGAAGAAAGTTCCCACAGAGCAGTATGTGTATCCCAGCAGTATGCAAATCATTTCTTTTATCTAATAATCTTTTACAAATGTACCTGGGTTGTTCTTTGACTTTCCTCAAAGGTGAGACTCACCATGGGGCATTCATTTTGTCTGCCAAATATTTTCTTAGAAGTTGTTTGTTTTTCTGCTGCTATACTTTAGCTAGGAGTTCATGACTCCATGAGAGCAAAGAAAGCAACATTTATATTAAAATACTAAGAAAACTAAATTTATCATGTTTAAGTCCATCTTTTTAAAAAAAGCTTGTGAGTGTTTTACATAGGATAAAGGAAGCATTATTTAGGATGAGTTATACAGGAAAAATAAGTATTATTTTTAAAAAAATGATTAAATAGTTTTGAGGTATTACTTATTTCAGGGGTCCCCAGCTCCCAGGCTGCGGACTAGTACCAGTCTGTAGCCTGTTAGAAACGGGGACGCACAGCAGGAGGTGAGCGGGGGCAAGCGAGCGAAGCTTCATCTGCCGCTCCCCACTGCTCGCACTACCCCCTGAACCATCACTCACATCACCGCCTGAACCATCCCCCACCTCCATCCGTGGAAAAACTGTCTTCCATGAAACTGGTCCCTGGTGCCAAAGAGGTTCAGGACCGCTGACTTATTTCCATTACTTCCCAAGACTTATGGGTAATACAAACAGAAAACAGCACATGCAGGCAGCGTATATGATTCTGACTACTTGCCAATTTGACCTAAATATAGAAACTAATTATACAGAATTGTGGATAAACACAGCCTTTAACTACACGTCCAATTACAATCATTTCACTGCAGTAACTAACTAGTAATTTAATAAATGTGAATTATTTAGCATTATTGATCAGGTTACATAAACAAAATATGTAACATTGATATAAATGCTCCAGTTAAGTACTAATATAACAGGAAAAAGCAATACTTTCCTACCCTACCGCATGTTTTCCAAATCATTTTTCAAATTTTGAGTAATCATTTAGCAAAAAAGTTATCTAATTAATAAAGGTATACTTCTTCTATCTAGAGTCTTCAATTTAAACAAACATACATTTCTGCTAATCTCTTTGTTAGATAATTAAATTAATTTGAATTATGTTACACTCATTACTTAGAAACTATAATTAAAAGATTGTCATGCTGAGTTAAAACTTTAAAAAATTTTAGCAGTATAAACAGTAATACTCCAAGAATCCATGGCACATTACTTTGTCTTCTTTTTGCAACACTCTTAGAGAGCTAATGTACAGTATGTCTGACAGGGAAGTGCATATGATTTCAAAATATTGATAAGGAAAACACAAATAAGCAAGCTATCACTATAAATTTTTCCATTCTTATCATATTCATGTACATATTTTTCTGATTCCTATATTTTTCATTATCCCTATGTTTTCTGTTATTTATTCCATTTCTCTTGTTGCCTCAGTGTAATTTATCGATGCTGAGGTTTAATAAATTTTAATGGTGAACAGCCTGGGAACCAGTTCTCCTGACCATGTGCAGGAAGGGGAACAGGAAGAAGCAATTACAGACAGCGCTTACTAAATGGACCCTGGAGAAAAATCAGAATCCCACAGACCTTTTCTCTTTCCTGAAAACGTGGGTATAGAATTAGGGCATGTGTTTATTAAATAAAGGAATTTTAACAAAGAAACACTCAGTTTAGTCTTTGTGGGTCCTTCATGGGTTAGGCACTCTCAAATGATGACTTCGTTTTCATTTCTGAAGAAAACCAAGCTGTCCACCTTAACTGGTGGACTTTTTAATTTGCAGAGAATGTGTTCATGAGGAGTAATGTTGCTTAAGTGGGTGAAGTATTTTTGTAGGTATGTGTAATTTCCATGTAAGGTATTAAAAGGTTTTTAACAAAAAGTCCATTTGCAGGACTTCCCTGGTGGTCCAGTGGTTAAGACTCTGTGCTTCCACTGCAGGGGGCATGGATTCAATCCCTGGTTGGGGAACTAAGATCCCGCATGCCATGTGGCGTGGCCAAAAAAAAAAAAAAAAAAAAAGTCCATTTGCTTCAATTTTTATGTTATGCAGCTTAAGATTAAGAAAAATCTCATAAAGATCTGATTTAGCATTTGAGAAGACTTTTTTGTTCCTGATTATAAGTAATACTGCTGAATGTTGCCATTATTTAATTATAAAGACTTCTTATAAATCACAAACCAAGTGCTTTCATGTATAAAGAAAAATGCATAACCATATAGTTTAGGAAAATGTTACTTAGAAATTCTCACAGTAAAATCTACAGCTGGAAAAATAAAAAAAGCAGGCTGAACAAAAATATAATGGTCTTGGAACTTACAACCAATAACTGCACATTTTAACTAAAATAAGAAACAATGAAACAAAAACATGCAAATAGCACAGATTGCTGATTTATTTTAAAATATTGCTTCATTTTTAAAACTAAAACAAAATACACAGACTTCCTGTAAAGACAGACGATTGAAACAGTACTGAAAATAATCTCACTCCTTCGGTATTTAACAACATCAAGAAAAGTAGTAAAAAATTACAACAAAATTCACCAGCAAGACCTAAACTATGAAAGGGAAGAATTAGATGCCCAACCTAAAAAAGTAGTAGCCAACAAAAGAATACAGATGGTCTCAGTTAAAAAAAAAAAAAGTATCATTACTTGCCCCATCTCTCTCCAAGAAAGTAATACTTAGGAAACGAGGAATCAAGAAAATCCTGTGAATTTTCATTTATACTTTCTAATTTTGAGCAAAGCTGATTGGAGTGATTCATCAGTCCTGGGAAAATGAGAATAAACCCAAGAAAGTACAAATAACTGCTATGATGCAGGAAAACAGTAGCAGAGTAAGAAAGTATCAACAGGAATTTCCATATTCCAGGATATTATACTGAGTTAAGTAAAAGATCTAAAAACTATGGGAGTTCCACACCTTTAGCTGGGGTGAGTGGGCCCTGACATGGCAATTAATAAACAATAAGAAAAAGAACCCAGGTTACACAACATGAATTACTGTGAGCTGCAGCTAAGACCTAGCCCTTCCACAGTTCATTTGTTCATTCTTTTTTTTTTTTTTTTTTTTTTATTGTGGTATGTGTGCCTCTCACTGTTGTGGCCTCTCCCATTGCTGCGGAGCACAGGCTCTGGACGCTCAGGCTCAGCGGCCATGGCTCACGGGCCCAGCTGCTCCGCGGCATGTGGGATCTTCCTGGACCGGGGCACGAACCCATGTTCCCCGCATCAGCAGGCAGACTCTCAACCACTGCGCCACCAGGGAATCCCTGTTCATTCTTTTATTCATTCATTTAACCACTCTTTATTGAGAATCTATTATGTATATGGCACTGTTCCAAGTACTGAAGAAATGGCAGTAAACGAATCAGGCAAAAATATCTAGTTTTATGAAGTTTACATTATAATATTTAGAAACAGTTATTAAAAACAAAACAAATACATCGACAACTTATTAAAATGTGATTAAACATTAAAGAAGAGAAGAGAGAGAAGTCCTTGGGGGAGAATGGTGCCAATTGTTAATAGAGTGGTCAGGGAAGTCCTCTGTGAGAAGGTGACAAGTGAGCAAAGACTGGAAGGAAGTGAGAGAGTGAACCATGTGGACAGGTGAAGGTGAGATTCTAGGCATCAGAAACAGCAGGTACAAAGGTAGGTGTGAGGGACAGCCAGCTAAACAGTGCCACTTACATGGAGTGAGCTGGGTGGAGGTTAGTAAGGGATGAAATAAAAGAGTAACTGCGTTGGAGCTTGAGGCAGGTGTATTGCATAGGGCCTTATACCATTCTAAACATTTTTGCTTTTACGTATAATGAGAAGTAAAGCCATGGAGTGTTTTGAACAGAGGAGAGATTTAATCTAATTTATATTTTAATTAGCACATTCTGCCTATGGTCTTGGTCTTGAGAATAGATGCTAAGAGGAGCAAGCATAAAAGGAAGGAGACCCATTAGGAAGTTACATCTATAATTCAGAGAAAAGTTGATGACAGTGGTAGCAGTAGAGGTTATAGAAACAGGTGGAAATTTGTATATATTTTGAAAGTAGAGCCAGTAGGATTTTCTGATCAATTGGATGAGGGTGTGAAAGAGATGAAGAGATGAATCAAGCCAGAAGTTTGGCTTTGGATATGTAAATTTTGAAATGCCCACTAGACATCCAAGTGGAGGTTTGACATTTGAAGTTTAGAGAAGAGATCCTGACTGGAGGTAAAACATGGGACCTCCACGGACAATGGACCTTTACCTCCATGAACCATGAAGATAGCATTTAAAGCTGTCACCAAGGTTGTGAGATAAAAAGGAAATTGAAAAGCAGAGCCTAAGAGCAATCCAACTTAAAAAAAATTAGGGAGATCAAAAGGAACTGGAGAAGAAAATTGAAAATGGGTAGTCAGTGAGATAGGATGTTGTCCTGGATGTCAAGCATACAAGTTTCAAGGAGGAAGGAGTATTAAGTGCCATGTCATATGCTGCTAATAGGTAAGATGAAGACTGAGAATCCACACTGGATTTAACCACATGGCAGTTACTGCTGGACATAAGAGTGGTTTCTGTGCAATGTAGAGGGTGAAAACCTACTAGGTGCAAAGAAGAATAAAAGGAAAAGAGTTGGGGAAAGTGAGCCCAGAAAATATTTTAAGGAAGTTTACAGTAAATGGAAACAGAAACATGCAGCAATGACTGGAGGGGAAGAGGGATCAACCAAGCACTTAAAAAATGTGATATACAAGAATCTGTTTGTCTGATGTTGAGATGATCTAGAAGAGGAAAAACCTGATGATGAAGAGGGAGAGGAGAATTGCTGAAGAGATGTCTTTGAGTGAAGGAGAACCTGATCTAGTACCTGGTGGAGAGAGGAGGATTAAGGTGCAGGAAAGGTTCATAAATATCACCAAATATTCAAATAGAGACAGTGTGTAGATGAGAGTATTTAGCTTTTAGATAGTAAAGTAGAGAAAATACCCTTTAAAATGTAGAAAAGTGTCAAGGATAATTCAATCACATGAAGACAAAGCAAATACAAGATCTGAACAATGCTGCCCATTTTAAGATTTCTAAAAAATGAAAGGAAGAGCATATGTAAACTGTACAAACATACTATAATAGGAAAAAAAGAAAAGAAAGAAAAGGTTAGAGATGGGAGAGAAACAAAATTGAAAAAAATGAAACATCACATGCAAAATAAAAACAAGTAATTTGAAACATAATCCAAGGACTAAAAGCATATTCTTAAGAACCATTTGAGATATAGAAGAATTTAATAGAAGAAATTAGGAGTCAATGAGGTGGATCACAGAGATAAGATGAAAGACAACAAAATGAGTTGAAACATAAGATTTTACAGCTAAGGGAATTAATTGAGAGCCAAAATAGTCAACTTGAATGTACAGATTAGAAACAGTAAGAATCAGAATAAATACAATAAAAGTCAAATCAATGACATAAGAGAATATTTGAGGCAGTTATAGAAAATCAAGAGAAAATAGAAACATATTAAAGATTCTCATTGAGAGATGTTGATAAGCAGACACACTAAGATGATCAAATATATGGGTAATTACTTATTAGAAATCTTGTAACTGGAATAAAAAAATTGAAGACATGTGATGCAATAACATTTCTATGAAGAAATGAAGGAAGAACTGAATCTAAAGATGTTACAATATATACCAGAAAGAACTTTAACAGAACATTCAGAAATGTCACAAACTCTGGTTAAACTACTTTGTGCCCATGATAAAGAGTTCCTTAGGCAAACAGGCAGAAAGCACAAGTCAACTTCAAGGAAATAAATTCAAGCTGGCCTCAAATTTCATCACCACAACACTTAATTCCAGAATTCAGTCAAACATTATCTTCAAATTTCTGATGATGAAAAAAATGTATGAGTGAATATTATTATTCCCCAACGAGTTGCTTTTTGGACATAAAGGCAAATGGCAAACAGTCACATATGTGAGACAACACATAAAAGTATCCATGAGTTCATGGATATTTAAAAATTAACTATTCAGCATTGAAGTCCAGACAGCCAAAAGATGATTCAAAAATCAAGAATTAAAAAAAAAATTAAATGATATAGCTATGGTTATTTAAGGATGATAGTAAATGTTGAATTCACTTAGGGTACTCAGACATACCTTCTAGAAAAATTAAGGTTGTAGGGGAGTCTATAATATAAACCCTGACGAAGAAAAATAGTATCAGCAACATAATTAGAAAGTGGGAGGAATGGTAAAAAGTAGAACTTTAATTTGTACATCAGGGAGTCAGTACATGCAGATTAAGTTGAAACATGTAGTTAAAAACATTTCTTTAACTGTTGTTTTTCTCCTTCATTATACAGTCAGTAGCAGGGACCACGCCTATTTCACTTTCTGTGTAGACTGTCTCTCTCTCACTCTCTCTCTCTCTCTCCCATTGATGCTGAAAGTCTACCATGAGTTCATTGAAGACAGAAAAATTGTGATAGTTAATTCTACTATTTTGTATTCATTTATAACTGAAATAATTATTTATGAAGAGATCCTACTTTATATTATTTGGTTACCAAGGGGATAATTCAATCATAAAGAACTGTAAATATTTGATTCTTTCCTTTTATGTACCTAGTTTTCAGGATGATTAACTAGATCCCTGAAATGCTAGGATGACTCATACCAGATCACAGAACAATTTCTAAATTTTCAGAATTTTTACACAGTAGTTTAAAATAGGTCATGGCGGAAAGAGTCAAATAGTATCAGCAGGACTTACAGGTAATATATTTATTGATAATTTAGATTTGTTTCCAATGATAAGACACCATATTTTTCAATACCTTAAAAAATACTCATTTGGAAACAATTAGAACAGCAAGGAAAAAATATATTTCAAAATGTATCATTTATTCATAACTGCCACCAATATACTTGTGTATTTCCTTATGTTTTCAGTATGTATGTTTTTAAAATTAAAATGCAGCTTATAATTTTGTTTTTCATACTTTTAAGTATCCAATAAGCAACATTTGAATAAACTAATATGCTAAATGGAAATAACATTGTGTGCAATTGTTCTGAATTTGTTGGGTATTTAAATATTTTAAAAATGTTTACAATTATACAAAATTATCTGAAGAATATTTTTGTGTACTTTTTTCCTCCTATTTTCTGGTTATTTCCATAAAATGTATCCTAGAATTGAATTATATAGGAAAAGGATATTATCTTCTTTAAGATTATTACATATAGCTAAAACTGGTCTATAGCTTATACTCAACAGATTCTGGTTTTGATATCAAAATTACACTTCCACGTTTAAATAAGCTTTATAGATCTTGTGGCGGGGCGAGTGGGGAAACAAAGAACATCATTGAAAAATGAGAAAAATTGAAAAAGTACCATGTGAAATAATGTGAGAAAATAATTATCTCTGAAAGTTTTAAAATTTTAAGCTATGTTCCACATAACCAATTATTATATTCAATAGAAAAAAATGAATTTTTTATTAAACTTTCTATTCTCTAGGATCTTAAAGTCTGAATGTTCTCTTTTATCAATCTATATTGTCGTTTGAAAAATAAGAAAACAACAGTCAAAATCAGATATAATGCAGCAGATTAGTAATGAAAGTGCTTATATGGAATTTCCTATGGGATTGTTAAAATGTATACAAAATAAAACAAACAAACAAAAATGTGCTTTAGGTTTTAGTTAAAGAGAAATCATTTTGCTTTCAACTAATAGCTGAATGCCAAAAGAAAAACCTGTTATGTCCCAGGAACTATTCAATAGTAATTGTAATGTAATATGTTTTTGCTTTTTACAATCCTGTAAGGAAGTTATTGTTGTTACCATGTTAAAGATAAAGCAAGGCCAACATTCATAGGAATTAGGCTTGCTCAAATTAGCAAAGCCATAAAATGGAAGTCTGAAGCCCATACACAAAAGGACAGTCACAAATGGTGATATATTCCAGAGGTGTTTCTTCACTTAGATAATCTGAGTTGGATCTTTAGCCAACAAGCTGCTAATAAAACAAGTCTGCCCTCAAGTACTTATCCAACCAGAGGTCAAAGCATTTTCTCAGAATGAACCCAAAAGTATGCAAATGGCCCCCTCTCCCCAAGCAACATTTCTCCCATTTTCACAATGATTACCTTCCAGTGCTCTTTGCTCACTATTACCCCTACAATGAACAGCATCAGCAAATATGTAATGTTCAAGACACTTAACTTATCTAACCCAGAAGATGAAAATAGAAGTTGACAGTCCTTGACATAAGATTTCGGGGCATAATGGTTACTGAAAGGATAATAGTTGAAAAGAAAGGAAAACTACAACAAAAAAGCAAAGAGTGACTCAGGTGCAGAGGGGTTAGGGTGAGAAAGGCAGATTTAATTGGTTACATGCTGACAAATGCAAAAGTCCTGAGTTCTTGATGGCATTGTTTCAACCAGTGTGCACTGAAATTGTGCACTTACTTTGTTCTAATGATGAATTATCTATTGTGAATATGTAATTTCAGCACCTTGTCTATAATAGTTGCACATATTTTGAAGAATCCATTTTGCATTTCTTGTTCCTCATCTCAAAATGCAAAAATCAGCTAACCATAGGTCAGTACTACTGTGTTGTGTACCTCCAGGTAGCACATTGCATTCTAACTAAAGGCGACCCTGGAGTTGTGCAATAAGCAAATCCTACCTTAGATATTCACGTTCATTTTGAGGAGGTTTTTATATAAAATTGACTAGCTACTATTTTTACAGATATTTTCTCCTTGTTATCATTGTTAGCAATTATGTATTTTTTAAAGGCAATGTGTTCAGTGCAGCAAATAAAATATTTCCTAGCATCTGGAATATATATGTTCTTCTGTATAGAGTGTTCATTCATTCAGCAGACTTTAAAAAAAAATCTCTAACATGTTCCACACAATGATACAAAAAATGAATAAGACACTCTCATGGTCCTCGAGAAGCATCTTAACTTGAGCATCAAACTTCAAATCACATAACTAATTTGCCTTCTTCTGATTAGGTACTCACCAAACTACCTTTCAATTAAAATAGTTGCTCACATGGCACCTAGGGAGAAAATGTGCTTGCTAGAAGACTGAAGTGTCTGGTTCCCTGGATAGTTGTATTTCTTGCCGTGAATTTATAGACTGGCACCTTGATTATAATTAGGCTTTTCAGGTAGCTTTCCTTATTTGGTACCTTTAGAAATTGCAGTTCTCATTGTAAGTTGATATTTGGGTTTTATGTGTCATTTTCCTAAGCATGGTTAACACAGGTTTGCCTATGAATTTAACGTGTTTTTGGTGTACTAGAAAATAAAATTTCTTAAAGAGAATAGCTGAGACTCAGGCCCTGGGTGATGGTAAATTTACTAGGGTAGTGCCACATTTAAAAACTTCATGGAAATTATCCACCTAAGCTTCCCTAATTAACCCACCTCTTCTTTTAGATTAGTTGAACCAATTACATATTTGATAGTAAACAAGTTAAAATATTACCTTAAATATTAAGGTTTCTGAACCAATTAACAAGTTATGCATATAAAATTATAGTTCTAAACAACTTGACTTTTTTCTCTTAAATATTTATATATTTCCTTTGAATAACTATCTACTAAGAGCATATTTAGCTGACTGTTTCTCCTTACCCTACTACCTGTAATCCAGAGAAGTAGAAACTATAAAAATAAGCAACGTATTTTCAAATAATTCATGGGTCAAAAAAAATCAGAAAGCAAATTAGATAACATTTTGAATTGGATGATAATGAAAATGCAATATATCAACAAAAAATCAACTCAGTATTATTGTGCTACTCAGAATAGTTTGCTGTTTTCCATTTCATTAACTAGGTTTTTCATCTGACGAGCATTTATATTCTATATATTTAGAAATTTAAAACCATATTTTATAGGCTATTAACAAATCATTTACTTCAAAGGAAGATAATATTGGAATAAAAAGAAAGTAGGAAACTTTATAGAAAGTCCTTCAAACCTGACTTCTGATATATTTGTATTATCACATTATCACTCACTCACTAATCCCTTATGATTTGTTTTCTTTCCTAAATAACTAGTGAGAAATGTTGCTATTTAAATTAACACAAGGGTTTTAGTAGAAAAAAGTTTAGTAAGTATAATTTGACTACATGAGGGATATGAAGCTAAAAAAGCATTCACCAAATAATTCAATTCATGAGAAAATTTTAAGAAGCCTCAGATGCAGAGTTACATAATACAGAAAGTTTCCATTTAAGTTTTTAAGATGAAACTTTATTCCTCCTTATGAGCTTAGACATCCAATTTATAAAATTAGAATTGATGCACTAAATTTTAATTAGGTTCAGAAAAGTCTTACAAGAAATTGTAATAGTGTTTTGTCTTAAAATAAACCATAAAGAACAGTGAAGTTTCATTAGCACATTGTTCAGGGAATCATAGAGAATTTCCAAATGAGAAAGAAAGTGTGAAAAAGAAAACTTAGTTAGGATTTACAATATGAAGTGTCATTACAATATGAAAAAAAGCTGAAAACAAAGCCTTATTTAGGTGTTAACATTAGAAAGTTACTCAGAGTATTTGATTTTAAATCAAGAAAAATCTGCACTTTTAGCATTATGTAATATAAAGGCAAAAAAATATATAAAACACTGCTGTCATTTTCTCCACTTTTGCCACATGGTAAAGAGATGAAAAAAGGCATCACTCTGAAGAGGGAAAACAGGAATTTGTGCTACAGAATTACAAATGACATCATAATAGTGTACTCCACTATAACATAATAATGTTACACAATTGGTCATTAGAATTAAGCCTTGAGAATTTAAGAACATTGAAACCTTAGCAATAGCTTTATATGTAAACATTAAGTGTCTACTAAGAGCAGAGAACTCTGCTGAACCCTGTGAAAGACATAAAGAAGAGGAAATGCTATAGTTAACCAGGGTAAACTGATAAACTCTTGTCAGGGTCAAAATTACATCTTTGGCACTAGATTATACATCAGTATGGAGATAGTGTGGACACTGGAAACATTTACAACAAGCTATTTTAAATATTTCAGGCAACAATAGATTCCAAACTTCTAATAATCTGTGTCCTAGGATGAGGATAACTGCCTATCATTGATTTGTTCCATGTGTATTCTTCACCTTCCATCCATCACAGACACAATGCTGGGGACAATGACTCTAGAAACCCTACAGTCTAGAGGCAGAGACAGATAAAGACAACCAGCAAACACAACCAATATTCCCTATCCTCTGCATACACACATACATACAGACACAGAGAGGATCATTATTATCAAATGAGAAAAGTATTATGACAAAGATAAGCACAGAGCATTACAGTGTTATAAGAACCCTAGGAAAGAACAAACAGCTTCAGATAAGGGTAGGGAACCTCCATTTCTGCACAGGGCCTAATAAGTTGCAGTTACCAATGCTCATGCTACAACAACTAGTAAAATGAGTAAAACAGATAATTTGAAAAAGTCACATATTTTTTACAATATTAGAGTGCTGAGGAACCAATAAAGAGTAGATAAACTAAAATACCTAAGTGATGAGTCTTTTCTCAACAGATAATCACCATCTGTTTTCCTCTCTAGGGGCATCTGATTCTGGGTGTGGTCAGAGGATCCAAGTAGGATCACACAAAGTGACTTTACTGGAGTAAGGACAAACCAGTAGATGATTCGATGGTCATGTGGAGTCAGTGTGATTGTTTAGAAACCAGAGAAGTCACAGGTAAGTGTCCAGTTTTCCACATCAGGGGTAAGTGGACAAGGATGGGGCTGGGCCTGAAGGGAAGAGTGAAATCTTTTCCATCTGGCTGTGTTTGTGAGGCGAATACTAAGAAGTGACAGTCCCATCACACATGCACATCTGACACATTTTGAAGCTTTTGGGGGCAAAACATGAAAGCTAACTCTCCCACAGTCTTTCACAGTTAAGGAAACAAAAACCTACCAGGCTTTCAGTCAAAAGTTCATCAGGGCCATGTTCAAGGAGCAGGGATGAACCAATGGTGAACTGAGTGTTAACTCAAATTACAACCCAAGCCAGATCCTGCTCTGTCCTGGATGGGATTGAGTGATTAATCTCATGGGTAAACCCTCCCTGTTGGCAAATAAATTATAGAGCTAAAGATTTTACAGTTGTTTTATATACAAGACCTGACATACAATAAAAAAATTACTTGTTGTGCAAAGACGCAGGAGATCGTGACCATCAGTCAGGACAAAAAGTAAACAATAGAAGTATATGAATACTTGATTCAGATACTGGAGTGATCAAAGAAGAATATTAAAATATCAGTATGTTATAAATCATTAAGGAAAAGATTGATGAAAAATTTCTCTAGGGAATTGCAATCTATAAAATAAGCATCGAGTAGGCATTTAAAAATTGTACAACCACAATATCTGAAATTTAAAGTTCACTGAATGAGGTTAATAGTAGATTGGAAGGAGAAGAAGACAGAATTAGTGAACTAAAAAACAGGTCAATAAAAAAATTGTAAACTGTAACATAGAAGGAGAAAAGCATGGAAAGAACAAAATAGAGTGCAAGAGACATAAGAGACAACATACAAAGGTCTAACACACTTGTAATTAGGCTACCCACAGGAAATGACAGGGAAGTTGTGGCAAAAGCAATCTTTGAACAGATAATGACCAAGAATTTTCTAAAACTGATCAACGGTATCAACCCACATATTTAAGAAGATCATGGAACCATAAGCAGGGTAAATAGCATGAAGACCATAAGTAACCACATCAAGGTCAAGCTGATGAAATCCAAGGATTAAAATAAATTCTAAGAGGAGTAACAATAAGACCGACAGCCAACTTATCAATCAAAATATGGAAGTCAGTAGACAATGTGCTGAATTCTGAAAGACTGAAAAAAATTTCCAACCCAGATTTTAACCCAGTGAAAATACCCTTTAAAGATAAGGGTGCAATCAAAATATTTTCAGACAAAGAAAGGATAAGAGAATTAGTCACCAGCTGAGATAATTGGTTGCAATATAAAAATACACAGGAAGTTTCTCAGGCTGGAAGAAAAATGACCCCAGATGGAAAGATGAAACTGAAGGAAGGAATGAAGAGCCCTAGAAAAGGTGATTTTGCTGATGTATAGAAAAAAACTGACTTCTTAGAAGAACAATATTATTTGTGTCTTGTGGATGTACATCATAGAAAGAAAAATGTCTGACAACAATAGTACAAAAGGTAAGAAGCGACTAAATGAAGCTAAAATAAGGTGTGGTTTCAGCATTTTTAGGAAGTGCTAAATAGCACTAGCTTAGGGAGACTAATAAATCATGGATGTATATTAAAATCTAGAGCATAAGCACTAAAAATGAACACAAAAAGAACCAGAAGAAACAATCAAATAAATTAATTAGGTAATATAATTAAATACAATGGATATAAATATAATTAAAGTTTTTTATAAGAAAGAGGGAAGAGAAATAACAGCAAAAGTACATGAAAGAAATAGAAAATATATAGCAAGATGGTAGGTTTAAATGCAAATATATTAGTAACTGCATAAAATCTAAAAGTACTGAAACTACAATTAAAAGACAGAGATGTTCAGAACAGGTTTAAAAACTAAGATAAAACACATGCGGTTTACAACAAATATGTTTAAAATATGAGAACACAGAAAAATGCACCATAAAAGAATGGAAAAAATATGCCACAAAATACTTATTAAAAGAAATAGGTGTGGGCTTCCCTGGTGGCACAGTGGTTGAGAGTCTGCCTGCCGATGCAGGGGACACAGGTTCATGCCCCGGTCCGGGAAGATCCCACATGCCGTGGAGCGGCTGGGCCCGTGAGCCGTGGCCGCTGAGCCTGCGCATCCAAAGCCTGTGCTCCGCAGCAGGAGAGGCCACAGCAGTGAGAGGCCCACATACCGCAAAAAAAAAAAAAAAAAGAAAAAAAAAAGAAATAGGTGTGGCTATATTAATATCTGACTAAGAAGACTTGAAGGTAAAAATAATCACTAGAGATTTAAAAAGGCATAATTCATAATGATAAAATAACTTCAACAAGAAAATAATACACTCCTTGGTTTCTGTTTAATGATAACGAGATACAAAGTATATGAAGAAAAATTTGAACAGAGGAATAAGAAGAAATACATATATCTACAATCATAGTAGGAGATTTTAACGCACCTCTCTCAATAACTAGTAGAATAAACAGACAAAAAAAACACAAATAAACCCAGTAAGACAACTGAAAATTTGAACTACATGATTAATCAGTTTGACCTAATTGGCATATATAGAACATTATGCACAGTATCTGCAGAAGAGAAATTATTTTCAACTGCACGTAGAACATTGACAAAAATGTGTCATTAAAGGATCATTTGCCATAAATAGAGTAATCGTCAAATTAGAAATACAAAGAAAACAAAGCAGTTATGCCACTAATGTCCATACCTTGTTAAGAAGTTTTTTTTAACCTGAGATTGTATAAGGAACAACTTCAAAATTAACAAGTCATATAAGAAAATCAGATTTGCACTTTGCTAGTTTTAAACTGGCAATGGTTTGAATATTGGATGAGAAATATGCAAGACCAAAGATAGTGAACCCATATAGCAGACCACTGTAGTAATCTAGATGGATAATAAGAAGATTATGAACTGGGAAAGGAAGAGCAGGCATGGAAAAGATGATACAGATTTAGGAGATAGTGAAATTAAAGAACTTCCAGGACTAAGTGACTGGCATCAATAACTAAGACAGGAATGAAGCAGATGTAAGGTTAGTGGTGAGATAGGTTCACTTGAGCTTGGAACATGCTGTCTTTGAGGTGCCAAGGAAATCTCCAGCTGGAAATGTTTAGTGTGAAATTCAATATGAAGCTGAAGTACTTGAGAAAAATGTGAAATGGATAAGCAGACTGGGATTTATTGGTAGCAATAGCCATGGCAGTGATTGGAGCATCTGAGAGGACTAAAGAAAGAGACTCAGAGGAAGGGAGGAGGAAGGGAGGAGGATGGGAGGACAGAGGAAGAAAAAAGAGGAAAAGGAAGAGAGGGAAAGAAAAAGAGGAAGGATAGAGGAGTGGATATACAGGGGGAAGAGTAAGGGAGAGGGAGGAGTGTCCTCATGGTTTAAAAATATTGATAATAGCTGTCACTTATTGAGGACTCAGCATGCACCAGACATCATGATAGGCTCTTTAATAATTTTAAAAATAAGTGATCCTTACAACCCTATGAGGTAGATATGATTACTATCTTTACTTCAAAGAAAACAAAATTGAGTTTAAAGAGATTAAGTAATGTGCCCAAAGTAATCCAGACATTAAATAGCAAAATAGGGACAATAGATCCAGATATTTCTGACAAGTTTCATGAAATCAAACACTATGCTACAGTGCCTACCCAGTCTATGTCACAAAGCTAAGTCAAAATAGAAAAAGTACCAACACAGAAGAAGTGGTCACAGTAGCCAATACTGCAAAAACAAAATCAATCAAACAAACAAATCTAAAGTGAGAAACTATACTTCAAAACATGTTCTTTGGATTCTGCATTCAACAGTTCACTGCTGCTCTTGACAAAAACATTTGCCACTGGGTGGTAGAAGATAGACTACAATAAGTGGAGCATCATAAAAGGTAAGCAGATGAAGGCAATACATTTGGACCCTTCTTTAGAGCCTGGCAAAGGGAGACTGAGAGTAGTTAATGTGTCATGGAAGGAGGTCTTGTTTTTGGTCCAAATATCCTAGAGTCATGAATATACTGGATGCTGAAGGGAGTGTAAGCAGCTGGAAAGGTTAAAGAAATAGGAGGAAGAAGACGACTGTATGAGGGACTGTTCTGAAGAAACAGGACAGAGGAGATTGATGTAAGTGCGAGAGCCATGGGAGACATGAAAACTGTCCTCAAATTCAAGGAAAGATTTTCTTTTCACTGTGAAAGTGGATTCCCAAAGTGCCTATAAAAACGGGCATTGAAGAAATTCTTCCCGAGATGTCTATTTTCTTATGGAGGAGAAAAAAGTGAGTTGCATTTTATTGGCAATAAAAATATTTTTCATACAGTATGTGACTTAGTATTACTTAAACTAATAGTAAACAAAACTGAATCACTTATATTTATCCTTATAATTTCTTAGCTTCAAGAATACAGGCTTTTATATACTTGAAGATACTATCTGTAGATATTTAAATAAAGGTTAAAGCTCCAGTTCTTCATTCCAGTTGGCTCAATTTTTTTCCCCAGCCCTCAGTTACCTTGTACTTTTTAATCATCTTTATTGCTATCCCAAATTATATACACAGTCAAGTCTGCATTTCTTTGCAGAGAAGTTGTAGCTTCTCTCTCCCAAACATATTATCTTGCAAAGTCTTGTTTAAGAGGTATTATGTACGTGTAAACATATGTGTGTGTGTGTATGTATATTACACATATTCATCTTAATCAATGTGTTCTCTTTTATTAGGATGATTGAGGATGGAGCAAGGCTGGGGAAAACAGTCACTAACTGGAACGTCTTATCTGAAAGTTTATAAAATGTTATGAATAGGAACACTAAAACATTGTTTTTTAAAACATTCATGGATCTTTAAGTCCAAGGTCTCAGTGAAATCAACCTAAGTGCAAAATAATCAGACCTTTGGACAGAACCAAAAATGTATGTGGAACGTGATCTGCTTAAGGCGAGTGTGAGGCATGACTAATAAGTGCTATGAAGATATACAGTCATAATTAAGTGAACTACAAATCTGTTTTCTTGTGCTATGGAACGCTTTCGGAGATGAAAACCTTACTTATGGGAATTTACATGACTGTAAATCATTACCTTAGTAAATCTATAAGTTTGCATTATTATAAGTAGTTACGGATATTACAAGCAAGCCATTTTCCCTTCTGGCTTTTCAGATTTAGGGTCTTGTATTCAGAAATGTATACCCATTTGGGACACAGCATTCTGGAATTTTTAACAAGATATAAAATTTCATTTTCACAGAAAGATGGCCTCATTGTAAAGGCCACATATCAAGTAAATGAGAAAAGACATGAACATGTGTTTGTGGGTGCTTAGAGGGGAAAAGCAGAAAAGGGAATTGAAAGAAGAAACAACTGGAAAATAATCACCCCATAAAAAGTCAACCACTGTCTCCAGAGTAGTAAATTATAAGTTGAGGGAGCAATATGAAACAGGAAGTTAGGAAAGAATGCACAGTTTGTAAAGTTAAAATATTGTAAAGTTGGAGTAAGGAATTTTAAAGTAATTTTAATATATGGAAAAGTTTGGGAATATGCGATATTGTTTTTCTTCACTTCTAAAAAAAGTACTGTAATACTGAGTATAAAATTCCCTATGAATTCAGCCTGTAATTATATGTTAGAAAAATATTCTTATTTCCTTTATAAATGAAAACTTTATATATATATATACACATAATTTTTATTGAAATCTAACTTTAAAATTTTATGTTGAATATTTCTTATATTTTGTTCTGATATTGCGATACTGTATTTCCAGTCTGATTAAAGAAATTGTATCAAAAAGTCACTATATTTTCAACTACTTAATGCAAACCGGGAAAAAGCATGAAGTTGGAATGAAGAGTGGAGGAAAGAAATAAAAAATAAGTGAAGTCATCTCTTTTTCCCAAAACTGTTCTCAAACGCACCCTGGGAAATTTCAAAGCTTTTTAGAGTCTTCCTGAAATTCCTCCCTCCATGTCACTTGCAATGGAATAAAACCCATGAGCTTGGATGCTGCCTGTTACTTAGCTCAGCTCATTCTCCACTGAAAAAGTACTTCCAGATTCGTTCAAAATAGCAATTTATTTGCAGTCACCTTTATATGGTTTAGCCATGAATCTCAATCAGAGTTACAAATTTTAGGGTTAAACAGAAACTTTCAAATATTCTAACGGAACTCATTTGTTTTATGTGCAAATCTGAATGTCAATTCCAGTGAAATGTACTATAGTACGCTGGTTTTCCTTTCAACAGCTATCCATACGGAGCAAGTTTTGGGAAATCAGAGACATATGTTCATCTTACTTGAAGTAGCCTTTGTGCCATTCTTGTGATACTTATAAAAAAACTGCCTTATATTAAAATGATATGGTTTGGCTCTTGAGGGAGCACACATTCTTTTATATAAAATTCTAACTGGGCTCCCAGTTTGTGCTATATATTGGGCGTAGTCCTGGAAGCCAGAATGATAAGCGTGATGGGGATGGGCCCTGTTCTAAGGGAGCCCCCTAAAAGAGAGACAGACTCAGCCCAAACAATATAGTGTTAAAAGGATCTCTGACTTATGTATAGAAAAACAATACAAGTACATTTTAATCTAAAATGCAACATAAAGTGTATTAAGTCATAAAGTACATTAGGCTTGGAACTCTGTATACTCTTAGTTTTAAAATATACTTTTTCAGTTTTAAAAACCAACATGTAACTATATTTATACTGATTACATTATTCCTCATAAATTTATATTTATGAAGTTTGTTTCACATTTCAAATACTTTTCTCTTCAATCTCTTCTAGGTGTCAAAAAGCTATTAGTTTGACAAACCACTTTACCACATCCATTTCTATTAACCACAAAACAATAACTTATGAGATTTGACCTGTGATTAAATTGCAGTTTAAATGTTAACAACTGAATTAATTTTAACACGCTGCTACCTTGTTAGTTTTGCTCTTTTAAGTTTTCTATTGCTACTTTAACATAAAGCACATCAACTATATTGTCTTTATAGATTGTTCTCTTATTCAAAGAGCTATTACTCATTTACTAAAAATAAGGTGAATAATAGAACAAGGCTTTCTGAACTATATATCAAGGAGAAAGTTTTATAGCCTTAGTATTGCTTACAAATCAATTCCTTAGAGTTGGCCTGCCATTAGCAGCTTTTAAGGCTGCCTAGAGCTGTGTCATTCACTGCTATTTTGACACATTAATGCACTAATGGTATGTGCAGGCTGACATAACTTCTCTCAAGTTCTATTACAATAATTATCAAGACCCTTCTATGAGACATGCAAAGTTAAGCAAGGTGACAAAGAGTATGTAAATACTCAAGTATTCCTGGAGCATTCATTTTAAAATGACAGTGAATAATTAAGAAACTATAAAAACACAGAGATAAGAACTGTTTGCTGAGAACCTTGTCAGAGACAGTCACTTAGAAATGATGGCAGGTACACTTAAGTATTCATTTTCATTTTATAAAATAAGGTTAAAAGTTATGACATGATAACACAAATCACATATTAAAACCCTATGAGTTATTGGTAGTTTAATTAAATGAATATACAATAAGGAGCACATAATATAGTAAAAATGGAGTTGTCAAAAATTATTTCACATTTCATGGGAAGGTGGACACCATTCTTCCATGAAAAAGCAAAAGCATTAATATAAACTAGTAAATATAACACACTCAGGAGGAAAAACATTGACTATAAAGTACTTAATAATCTGCCTCCTCTTGTCTCCCTCTTTCATTTTATCATATCACAGGCTAAAAGAACAAAATTCCTCCATATAACCTCCCTGTTAGTTACTTCTGTCAAAAATATTAAATGCCTTCCTATTATTTATCTTATCACGTTAAAACAAAATTTTCATCATCCAGGCTCCCTACAAGCTCATTCTCATCAACCTTATTTTTTACCTCTGATGCCAATGTGAGGGAATGACATCAAAATCTTTTAATAGAATTGCTTTTCATCCTCCCCTTTTTCTTGTCCTGAATGGCCCAGCTATTTGTAGAAACTTGGTGCCCTAAGGGACAGTGGAACTAAAAATAGAGACATCAAATCCCTGATTTTCAAAACATTAAAAGCAGCAAACAAATAAAAATGGTGGGTTAGCCTTAAGACAGGAGAATTAAAAATAGTAAGAACTGCAGAGTTATTGGTACAGAGATAAGAAATTAAAAGGTAAAAGAGATGGAGAAGTGAGAGGCTTAGAACCAGGACTAGAACAAAGGATGTAGTTGCTCTCTTCCCTTGCTTGCTCTGGGAGGTATCAAGGTCTGGAAAGTTCCCCAGAATTCCATGCCAAAAGAAAACAGAATTGAGGTAACTACGAAAGGAGATTGGTGTAGAAAAGCCCACTGACACTCTCAAAATGCCACCGAGGTATAGAAGGGTAGCCAAATTTCCCGTGCTGTGAAAGGATTAAAAAAAAAAAAAGAAAGAAAGAAACATTGAGCCAGCAGACACTGAGGAGCATTAGTTGTCATAACGCAGGATGTTGCAGAGAAAAGTGGGATCAAATGTAGATGCAGGCACCTCTGCAAATGCCAGCACAGAGGGAAGATCCCAGGCAGGAATGTACTAACTCAGGAAGGAGATTATCACTCAGAAAAGAAGATGACATTAAAGCAAATATCGCCTTGCATCTCTAGCCAGGACACTACACAGCTAGGAATTTATATTATTCCTGAAAGAATGAGAGAAGAGAAAAAGGGAGAAGGGGAGAGAAGGAAAGAGAAAAAGAAGTGGAGAAAGGATGAAAGATAAGAAAGGAGGAGGGATGGGTAGATCTCAAAATAAACTAGTTGAGAGATCAGATTTTTGAGTCAGAATGTCAGAGTTTAATTCCCACTTCTACCTTATTTGCTGTGTAACCTTGAGCAAGTCACCTCATCTTTCTGTGCCTCAGTGTCCTTATCTTCAAAGCTCGGATATCAGTAGTACCTAACTCACAGAAATGCTATAAAATGAAATGAATCAATACATATGCAGAGCTTAAAAAGAATAAAAGTAAAGCTTTTAAACAAGTGGAGAGGATATTCTGATAAAAAGCAATAGAATAATTATGGCATGTCCAGGGAACAAGTAAAAGACAGTTGGCTAAAGTGGAATAACTGTACAGACAAAAAAGGAGCTGAGTATGGAGCGCTAGATATGAACTAAGTATAAAAAGGCAGGACAAGGACTTGGGCCTATCTCTTGTGTTCTACACGCACAGGGTCTAGTATAAGTAGGTATGTGATTGATGCATGAAAAAATGGACAGTGGGGAGTCAATGAAGGCCTTTAAATTGGGGGATATATGTATAAAGGACTAGATTTCAGAAGAGCAATCTTGCAAAGTTAGATTGAGAATAAGAGATGAACTAGAAAGAAGTAAATATGACAGAAGATAAACATATTTTCATAATAATACGCTAAGAACATTGACATGGATAGTGACAGTGAAAATCAAGTGGAATTTATTATTAGAAATCTAAATCAAAAAATATATATAACAAAATGATAATGTTATGAAAATCATAATCCCCAAATACTGTGACTTCCATAGATTAAAAAGAAAAGAAAGACATTAAAAATGCAAGCTGTCTTTTACTTGTTTCCTGGACATGCCATAATGCCAATGCTCCTCTGCTACAACACTCAGGATCATTATCCAGACTGACAAATCTGTAAGTCAGCATTCAGAAGTACATTTTGGACACCATGAAATAAACACAACAGTGAAACTGGAATTAACCACAAAATCAAAAACCCATTATTTTACATTATTTAGTTATCTTTGTAAGGGTTTTTGAAAAATTAAACTAGAAGTTCATCTTCAACACACATATGCTCTAATTTGTTCAGAAAAAAATTACAACAAAGATTATATTTAAAAATTGAACTAATATTAGCATGCATGCATAAGTGGGCTAGAATAGGATCCTGAAGTTAAACAGGATGAATTGAAATTAACTTTAAAGAAAAGTATTTTACATAGTCAAATTTAATTTGTCATTAAAAATGTCAAAAACAAACTATCTAGTCCAAGTATATTTTATTAAAAATATTTGTTGTAATGGAATATCCACCAGTACTAGTAAACACCAGAGTTAGTTACCTTTTCAATCTAAAGCCTGAACTTTGCTGTCTCCTATAGTCAGAGGATATAATTTTTTTTAAACCTACATCCATGAGAGGAAAAATAGTAAAACCTAATAATCACAGATATCTAATTAATTGAATAATGTTCACACAAATGTTTAGTTTGATACATTAGACTGCTTTTTAATAATCTGATGCTACAACTAAAATAGGAAAACAGTATTAGTATTAAAACACATACTTATAGAATTGCTAGTACTATATATTTTTCAAGTTTTTTCTATTGAGGAATAAAAATAAAAGCTGCTACTTTTGCATAAACTTTACTAGGCTTCTTATAGTATATAATTTAGGAAATTTTTAATAGGTTTTCAAGCTTTTATAATTTCAAGTAGTTAAACATTTCCCAACTTCCAGTTTTACAATGGAATCTGGTGGAAAATCAAACAATTGTATAGTAAAATTTGTTGGACTTAATTTTTCCACTCTGCAATTAATATTTAGTTATTTAAATTCAATATGTTACCATAAAAGCTATTAATATATACTTAATTAAGGGGTCACTAATGAGACTTAAATCATTTATAATGACACAAATTTTACTAGAGACACTTGACAAACATCCTGTAGGTGATGTTCAGGCTTTGTATAATCTTAAGTAATATTCTTAGAGAAAAGAGATGATTTAAACACACACACACACACACACACACACACACACACACACACATTCTAGTGAGTTGTCCTACAGATGGACAATGGAAAGCTTTAAATTAGACTGCCAGAACTTTTGGTTGGACAGTTGAAGAATAAATAAAATATTGGTGTGGCCTGAAGGGGTTTTAAGTTTCAAAACAATTGTTGACCATCTATACTGAATAATTTAAACAATCTTATGACTCAAGACAGATGTGTGGAATAATCATTTATAAGTCCTTTCAGCTATATATTACAATTTTAATTTCTTGAAATACCATATACTATTGTACCACCTAGATGTTTGTCACATGTGAATGGAAGAGTTTCCTCCACTACAGTGAAGTAGCTCCTTAAAGAAGCCAGCTAGTCAAACAATTTAAAATGTCACACTGCTTTAAAGTTACAAGTTTAATGTAATGCAAAGCATTTTTATCCACTGTATAAATAGCACATGGTATTTGACATTTTCCTACTATTTTATGGCTTTAGATATGTAACATGAAATTTTCAGAAAAAAATTTGGTTCACTATTCTTAGAACAGTGGAAAGAGTACACAGAAGTTTTGGTAAAAGGTAGATTTGGATTGTAATATAACCTCTGTTACATACCGGCTGGATACGGGCTTTAAACACTTAGTCTCATTTTCAACACCTATGAAAAGAGAGGCCATAACTACACTTCCTAGGGTAGTTATAAAGATTAAGTAAAATAATTAATATATAAAGGCCTAGAAAGCACATGATAGATGGTCAATAAATACGAGTTATGAGTTCTCTTAATACATACCTCCCAAATCACTTCAAGATGGGGATATATAAGTTGTAATTTGTGTTTATAAGGAAATTCATAATAGTAAAGGGTGAATGGACAGTCAAAAATTGTTTGTTAGGATAGTTTCAAGATGGTGGAGGAGTAAGACACGGAGATCACCTTCCTCCCTTAAAACACATCAAAAAAACATCTACATGTGAAATAGCTCCTAGCGAACGCCTACTGAATGCTGGCAGAAGACCCCAGACCTCCCAAAAGGCAAGAAACACCCCACGTACCTGGGTAGGGCAAAAGAAAAAAGAAAAAACAGACAAAAGAATAGGGACAAACCTGCACCAGTGGAAGGGAGCCATGAAGGAGTAAAGTTTTCACACACTAGGAAGCCCCTTCACTGGTGGAGATGGGGGCTGGGGGGGGGAGCTTCGGAGCCATGGAGGAGAGCGCAGCAACAGGGGTGAAGAGGGCAAAGCAGAGAGATTCCCGCACAGAGGATCACTGCCGATCAGCACTCACCAGCCTGAGAGGCTTGTCTGCTCACCTGCCAGGGCAGGTGGGTGCTGGGAGCTGAGGCTCGGGCTTTGGAGGTCAGACCCCAGGGAGAGGACTGGGGTTGGCTGCGTGATCACAGACTGAAGGGGGCTAGTGTGCCACAGGTAGCTGGTAGGGAGTCCAGGAAAAAATCTGGAACTGCCTAAGAGGCAAGAGACCATTGTTTCAGGGTGCACGAAGAGAGGGGATTCAGAGCACCACCTAAAGGAACTTCAGAGACAGGCACGAGCCGCAACTATCAGTGCGGACACCAGAGACAGGCATGAGACGATAAGGTTGCTACTGCAGCCACCAAGAAGCCTGTGTGAAAGCACAGGTCACTATCCACACCTCCCCTACCGGGAACCTGTGCAGCCCACCACTGTCAGGGTCCCGTGATCCAGGGACAACTTTCCCGGGAGAACACACGTCATGCCTCAGGCTGTTGCAACGTTACGCCAGCCTCTGCCACCGCAGGTTCACCCCGCATTCCGTACCCCTCCCTCCACCTGGCCTGAGTGAGCCAGAGCTCCCTAATCAGCTGCTACTTTACCCAGTCCTATCTGGGCAGAGAACAGATGCTCTCAGGCAATGTACACGCAGAGATGGGGCCAGAACCAAAGCTGGACCCCAGGAACTGTGCGAACAAAGAAGAGAAAGGGAAATCTCTCCCAGCAGCCTCAGGAGCAGCACATTAAATCTCCACAATCAACTTGATGTACCCTGCATCTCTGGAATATTTGAATAGACAACGAATCATCCAAAACTGAGGTGGTGGACTTTGGGGGCAACTGTAGACTTAGGGTTTGCTGTATGCAACTGACTGGTTTCTGGTTTTAAGTTTATCTTAGTTTAGTATTTAGAGTTTATTATCATTGGTAGATTTGTTTACTGATTTGGTTGCTCTCTTCCTTTTTTTAATATATATATATATTTTTCCCTTTTTGTCTTTTTGTAAGTGTGTATGTGTATGTTTCTTTGTGAGATTTTGTCTGTATAGCTTGGCTTTTACCATCTGTCATAGGTTTCTGTCTGTCCGTTTTTTTCTTTTGTGTTGTTTTCTTTCCTTTTGTGTTTCTCTGTATACTTTTTAGTGCCTGTTTTCACTGGTGGATTTGTTTTTTGGTCTGGTTACTCTCTTCTTTCTTTTTTTAAAAAATTTTTATTCCTTTTTAATTTTTTAATTTTTAATAATTAAAATTTTTTTCAATAACTTTATTTCTTTTTATTATATATTTTTTCTTCCTTCCTTTCTTATTTCTCCCTTTTCTTCTGAGCTGTGTGGCTGACAGGGTCTTGGTGCTCTGGCCAGGTATCAGGCCTCTGCCTCTGAGGTGGGAAAGCCAAGTCCAGGACACTGGTCCACCAGATACCTCCCAGATCCATGTAATATAAAATGGTGAAAGCTCTCCCAGAGATCTCCATCTCAATGTTAAGACCCAGCTCCACTCAACGAACAGCAAGCTACAGTGCTGGACACCCTATGCCAAACAACTAGCAAGACAGGAACACAACCCCACCCATTAGAATAAGGGCTGCCTAAATCATAATAAGTTCACAGACATCCCAAAACACACCACCGAACGTGGTCCTGCCCACCAGAAAGACAAGATCCAGCCTCATCCACCAGAACACAGGCACAAATCCCCTCCACTAGGAAGCCTACACAACCCACTGAACCAACCTTAGCCACTGGAGGCAGATAGCAAAAACAATGGGAACTACAAAATTGCAGTCTGCCAAAAGGAGACCACAAACACAGTAAGTTAAGCAAAATGAGAAGACAGAAAAACACACAGCAGATGAAGGAGCAAGGCAAAAACCCACCAGACCAAACAAATGAAGAGGAAATAGGAAGTCTAACTGAAAAAGAATTCAGAGTAATGATAGTAAAGATGATCCCAAATCTTGGAAATAGAATGGAGAAAATACATGAAACGTTTAACAAGGATTTAGAAGAACTAAAGTGCAAACAAACCATGATGAGAAACACAATAAATGTAATTAAAAATTCTCTAGAAGGAATCAATAGCAGAATAACTGAAGCAGAAGAACGGATAAGTGACCTGGAAGATAGAATGGTGGAAATAACTGTCACTGAGCAGAATAAAGAAAAAGGAATGAAAAGAACTGAGGACAGTCTCAGAGACCTCTGGGACAACATTAAATGCACCAACATTCGAATTATAGGGGTCCCAGAAGAAGAGAAAGAGAAAGGGTCTGAGAAAATATTTGAAGAGATTATAGTTGAAAACTTCCCTAATATGGGAAAGGAAATAGTCAATCAAGTCCAGGGGGGACAGAGAGTCCCATACAAGATAAATCCAAGGAGAAACACACCAAGACACATAGTAATCAAATTATCCAAAATTAAATACAAAGAAAAAAATATCAAAAGCAGCAAGGGAAGAGCAACAAATAATATACAAGGGAATCCCCTTAAGGTTAACAACTGATCTTTCAGCAGACACTCTGCAAGCCAGAAGGGAGTGGCAGGGCATATTTAAAGTGATGAAAGTGAAAAACTTACAACCAAGATTACTCTACCCAGCAAGGAGCTCATTCAGATATGATGGAGAAATTAAAATGTTTACAGACAAGCAAAAGTTAAGGAATTCAACACCACCATACCAGCTTTACAACAAATGCTAAAGGAACTTCTCTAGGCAGGAAACACAAGAGAAGAAAAAGACCTACAATAACAAACACAAAACAATTAAGAAAATGGTAATAGAAACATACATATCAATAATTACCTTAAATGTAAATGGATTAAATCCTCCCATCAAAAGACTTAGACTGGCTGAATTGATACAAAAACAAGACGAGTATATATGCTGTCTACAAGAGACCCACTTCAGACCTAGGGACACATACAATGAAAGTGAGGGGATGGAAAAAGATATTCCATGCAAATGGAAATCAAAGGAAACCTGGAGTAGTCATACTCATATCAGACAAAATAGACTTTAAAATGAAGACTATTACAAGAGACAAAGAAGGGCAGTATTTAATGACCAAGGGACCAATCCAAGAAGAAGATATAAAAATTGTAAATATTTATGCACCCAACATAGGAGCACCTCAATACATAAGGCAACTGCTAACTGCCATAAAAGGGAAAATCGACAGTAACATAATCATAGTAAGGTATTTTCACACCCCACTTTCACCAATGGACAGATCATCCAAAATGAAAATAAATAAGGGAACAGAAGTTTTAAATGACACAATAGACCAGATAGATTTAATGGATATTGATAGGAAACAGAAACAGCAGAATACACATTTTTCTCAAGTGCTCATGGAACATTCTCCAGGATAGATCATATCTTGGGTCACAAATCAAGCCTTGGTAAACGTAAGAAAATTGAAATCATATCAAGTAACTTTTCCAACAACAATGCTATGAACCTAGATATCAATTACAGAAAAAAATCTGTAAAAAATACAAACACATGGAAGCTAAACAATACACTACTAAGTAACCAAGGGACCACTTAGGAAAACAAACAGGAAATCAAAAAATACCTAGAAACAAATGAGAATGAAAACACATGACCGAAAACCTATGGGGTGCAGCAAAAGCAGTTCTCAGAGGGAAATGTATAGCAATACAAACCTACCTCAAGAAACAAGAAAAATCTCAAATAAACAACCTAAACTTACATCTAAAGCAATTACAGAAAGAAGAACAAAAACACCCCAAAGTTAGCAGAAGGAAAGAAATCATAAATATCAGAACAGAAATAAATGAAAAAGAAATGAAGGAAACAATAGCAAAGATCAATAAACCTAAAAGCTGGTTCTTTGAGAAGATAAACAAAATTGATAAACCACTAGCCAGACTCATCAGGAAGAAAAGGGAGAAGGCTCAAATCAATAGAATTAGAAATGAAAAAGAGGAAGTAACAACTGACACTGCAGAAATACAAAGGATCAAGAGAGACTACTACAAGCAAGTATATGCCAATAAAATGGACAACCTGGAAGAAATGGACAAATTCTTAGAGAAGCAAAACCTTCCGAGACTGAACCAGGAAGAAACAGAAAATATAAACAGACCAATGACAAGCACTGAAATTGAGACTGTGATTAAAAGTCTTCCAACAAACAAAAGTCCAGGACCAGACGGATTCACAGGCAAATTCTACCAAACATTTAGAGAAGAGCTAACACCTATGCTTCTCAAATTCTTCCATAATATAGCAGAGGGAGGAACACTCCGAAACTCATTCTACGAGGCCATCACCACCCTGATACCAAAGCCAGATAAAGATGTCACAAAAAAAGAAAACTACAGACCAATATTACTGATGAACACAGATGCAAATATCCTCAATAAAATACTAGCAAACAGAATCCAACTGCACATTAAACGGATCATACACCACGATCAAGTGGGGTTTATCCCAGGGATGCAAGAATTCTTCAAAATACATAAATCAATCAATGTGATACACCATAGTAACAAACTGAAGGATAAAAATGATATGATCACCTCAACAGTTGCAGAAAAAGCTTTTGACAAAATTCAACACCCATTTATGATAAAAACTCTCCAGAAAGTAGGCATAGAGGGAACTTACCTCAACATAATAAAGGCCATATATGACAAACCCACAGCCAACATTGTTCTCAATGGTAAAAAACTGAAACCCTTTCTACTAAGATCAAGAACAAGACAAGGTTGCCCACTCTCACCACTATTATTCAACATAGTTTTGGAAGTTTTTAGCCACAGCAATCAGAGAAGAAAAAGAAATGATAGGAATCCAAATTGGAAAAGAAGAAATAAAACTGTCACTGTTTGCAGATGACATGATAGTATACATAGAGAATCCCAAAGATGCTACCTGGA
Organism: Mesoplodon mirus; assembly: GCF_964341445.2. Taxonomy (NCBI): domain Eukaryota; kingdom Metazoa; phylum Chordata; class Mammalia; order Artiodactyla; family Ziphiidae; genus Mesoplodon; species Mesoplodon mirus. Next base: position 18,635,955 of record NC_138977.1, on the reverse strand, counting down.
AAGTACTGGAGCTAATCAATAAATGTGGTAAAGTAGCAGGATATAAAATTAATGCACAGAAATCTCTTGCATTCCTAGACACTAATGATGAAAAACCTGAATGAAAGATTAAGGAAACACTCCCATTTACCACTGCAACAAAAAGAATAAAATACCTAGGAATAAACCTACCTAAGGAGACAAAAGACCTTTATGCATAAAACTATAAGACACTGATGAAAGAAATTAAGGATTATACAAACAGATGGAGAGATATACCATTTTCTTGGACTGGAAGATTCAACATTGTGAAAATGACTATACTACACAAAGCAATCTACAGATTGAATGTAATTCCTATAAAACTACCAATGGCATTTTCCACAGAACTAGAATAAAAAATTTCACAATTTGTATGGAAACACAAAAGACCCCAAATAGCCAAAGCAAACTTGAGAAGGAAAAACGGAGCTGGAGGAATCAGGCTCCTGGACTTCAGACTATACTACAAAGTTACAGTAATCAAGACAGTATGGTGCTGTCACAAAAACAGAAATATAGATCAATGGAACAGGATAGAAAGCCCAGAGGTAAACCCACACACATATGGTCACCTTGTCTTTATCTTTGATAAAGGAGGCAAGAATATACAATGGAGAAGAGACAGCCTCTCCAATAAGCCATAATTCAAAAAGAGTCATGGACCACAATGTTCATTGCACCTCTATTTACAATAGCCAGGACATGGAAGCACCTTAAGTGTCTACCAACAGATGAATGGATAAAGAAGATGTGGCACATGTATACAATGGAATATTACTCGTTATAAAAAGAAACGAAATTGAGTTATTTGTAGTGAGTTGGATGGACCTGGAATCTGTCATACAGAGTGAACTAAGTCAGAAAGAGAAAAACAAATACTGTATGCTAACACATATATATGAAATCTAAAAAAAAAAAAAAAAAGGTTCTGAAGAACCTAGGGGCAGGACAGGAATAAAGACACAGACATTGAGAATGGACTTGAGGACACGGGGAGGGGGAAGGATAAGCTGGGACAAAGTGAGAGAGTGGTATGCACATATATACACTACCAAACGTAAAACAGCTAGTGGGAAGGAGCCACATAGCACAGGGAGATCAGCTCGGTGCTTTGTGTCTATCTAGAAGGGTGGGATAGAGAGGATGGGAGGGAGATGCAAGAGGGAGGAGATGTGGGGATGTATGTTTATGTATAGCTGATTCACTTTGTTATACAGCAGAAATTAACACACCATTGTAAAGCAATTATACTCCAATAAAGATGTTAAAATTTTTTTTATGAGTCTTGACAATCTTCAAAGGTATGATTATTTATCAGAAAAAATGTGTATTATTAGGTAACAATATAGTTACTATGTAATTATCTGACTTTCTACCAGATTCCATTGTAAAATTGGAGAGGTTGGGAAAATATTATCTAACATCACAGAAAACAAATTATTGGTCAGTAAGTAAATCTTCTCTAGGCTGAGGTAATTCTCCTATATCACCCAACAGCAAGTTATGGTCATTCATTCAGCATCTAGTCACTGAACTAGATATTGGCAATTCAATTATAAACAGAGATACAGATCCAGAGAGCATAAGACTTACAGTAAAGTGAGGGAGACATATAAGATTAAGATAATCACAATACTGAGGACATAATTAAAACTTACATAAGACATCTTGGTCTCTAAAGGAGGAATCATACTTGGGTTTAGGGGACTGGGAAGACTTCCTGAAAGAAGAGGCCTTTGCTGATTAGGTACAGCAGTAATAATACAATAATACAGTAATACAGTTTTGGTGACAGGAGTAGACAATGCAGACTCCAGGTAAACAGCACAGCATGGTTCAACTATGATTTAATATGCCAATTACACCATTTAATATGCCAATTATACCATTATCTTTTCTCTAGTAAAAATCACTTCAACAAATCCCTAAATTTGCCACTACAATTGTGCCAGACAATTGTTTCTTTTTGGTTGGTGCTCTCAACTTTATAGCACAGAGTAAACAAATTTACAGATATTGGTAGTGCTATTCTGATTTTCTTGAGTCAAAATTTCAAAGTTTCTTTGATGAGCAAGACCCATTTGGTGTTATATTCATATGATTCTTCTTCTCAACTTACAGGAAGCTCCCTGTTTTATCTTCCTTAATTTATTATTGCCTTCTGTTCATATTAATGATGCCTTGAGTCTCACTGTTTTGTTGAAACTCAAAAGATCAGCAATACTCTTTTCCTAAGCATCTTATTCTAATGGGATTCAAAGAAGCTAGTCCATTATTATTATTTTTTTTAATGGAAGGACTAACACGACTTTCATCCTACAGCAACTCTGTCTTTTGGAGCATTATCTTCTGAGATCTTTCTAGTAAGGGTCATCTTGTTTCCATCTCTGAGTTTCAATCTGGACAAATTTTGTACAACTAATCACTGGATTTCTAAGCTGAAGCAGCTTTTTTTGGTCTTCTTCAATAAAGGCCTGTATTCACATTTTTCCTTTCCAAGAATTCAACTTCAGTAGGTCAAAAACTGAGCGAAGCAGCAAGTTGACTTTCAAATTAAAGACTTGTCTTTATATAGAATATATACATTATATAAAAATTATTTAACAATTAAGAACAAGCTATATTTCATCAGAGATCTTTCTATATTTAAACATATAGAATATCTTATATGTAAAATCCAAACTGATAGATGGAGAAAGTGAGCTCATTGAACTATATATTATAAATAATAATAATACATAATACATATATATGTTTAATATATAATACATATATATATTATACACCTGTTCTCATAAATCTTAAGTACTAGTGGAGGGAAAAAGAAAAATTAAAAAATTTAAAAAAAAGTTAGTTATTACAGAGAGTAATCAATACCATGAATAAAGTATTATAGGGTGACACAATAGAAGCTACCTTAAATTGAATTCAAAGGAAAAGTTTCTCTGAGGAATTCATAGTTGAGCAGAGACACTAAAGACATGAAAGAAGGCCGTCTTTAAAGATGGTATGACAGGAGGCTCCTGAACTCCCCTCGTCCCATGGACACACCAAATTAATAGCTACACATGGAGCAATTCCCTCTTAAAGAAATCCAGAAATTCCCTGAGCAACTCCTACACATTGAGAGAATTAGAAAATATCCAGAATGAAACGGGTAGGAAAGGCTGAGATGCTCTCTCATTATAAACCTTATCCCCAGCATAGCACCGTAAAATAAGGAGAAAAACTCCCAAGTCCCAGCTTCTTCCTGAAAAGTGAAGAGTTTGTACCCTATATATAGCAGCCCAACTTTAAAGACTCCCAACTGAGGGACAGGCCCCCAAAACATTTACCTGGGAAAGCCAATGGGGCTTGATCCCATGAGACCCACAAGACCATAGCAAATAAAGAAGTAATTAACAGGAGCAAGCATTCTCTGCAGCTATCACCCCAAGGCTCAGTGCAGAGAGAGTAGCAAAAATTGCCCATCTCCCAGTCTTTACCTGAATGGAGTCTATTTGTATACACTCAGGCTTCTAATTTAGCACATATTACTAGGCTGGCTGTGATCCTCACCTGAGAACAGGGAAGCCAGTGGACACCTCCCTCACCCTCTCTCTCCTGCATGCTCCAATTCACCAGCACCTCCCTTGGAAAGAGCTTGTACACAGTTCTGTACCCCAGCTTTAGCACCTGCTACCCAAGGGACAGGTTGCCAGATCATCTGACTCTAAATGGATTCCCACAGGACTGTAGCAAACAAAGAAGTCCTTAATGGGCTCAGGAGTACCCCCCCCATCCCCACCACACAATCATACACCTGGTCCCAGTACAGTGCGAGATGGCAAAAATACTCATCTTTTAGTTTACCCCAGGAGTGCTTTAACTATATACTTTCCTAGCTGTTGCCAGGGATCCAGCTTCTAATCAACCTGCATATAGGTGCAGACTGTGATCCACCCTTTCGGGACATTGATGGAGCTTGGCATACCCTCAAACTACTGGAAGCCACTAAGAACAAAGAAGGAGGTCTGGACAATCATAGAGGTTTGAGAGACAATCAGGAGCATGGGCTGGGCTAGTTGATGAGGTTCATCTTCTACATGAGACCACTCTGTCAGGACCGGGAGAGGTGGCTGTTCTACCTAACACACATAAACCAACACAGAGAGTCAAGGAAAATGAAGAAACAGAGGAATATGTTCCAAACAAAAGAACAAGATAAAACTACAGAAATAGAGTGAAATGAAATGGAGACTCATAGAAGAGTCAAAATAATGGTCATAAAGATGCTCACTGAGGTCAGAAGAACATGCATGAACGAAGGGAGAATTTTAACAAAGAGAAAATATTAAAAAGTACTAAACAGAAATCACAGTGCTGAAGAGTATAAAAACTGAATTTACAAATTCCATAGAGAGACTGAACAGCCGACTAGATGAAGCAGAAGAAAAGATCAGCAAACTCAAGGACAGAGAAGTGGAATTAATTCAATCAAAGGAATGAAAAAAAAGAATGAAAAATTTGATGATAGCTTAACAGGATTTATGGTTTTTTCCCAATCATAACATAATTTGATTTATCTAAAAGGAAACTCTGCAAAGAGGTCATGGAAAGTTTAACTTAAAATTAAATGTATTTATTAAATAGCTTCCTAACAAATTTAACTAAGCAAATATACTTTATCAAAAAATAAGTTAAAAAACAGAGCTCTATGCATACAAAATTATAAAGATACGATTCCAGTTAATTACATTATAAATCAGTATTTCAGAATGTGTGATCTCATAGTTCATGGAATCTACAGAGATATCCATAAAAGCATACAGTTCAGCTTTGGATAACAGTACCACTCAGTAGTAGAGCTTTTCAGATGAAATCTATAAACTACTGTGCTTTACTGTAAGGATTCACATGTTGAAAGTCAGCATAAATGGATTAAGTATTTTTAAAAAGAACAATGGGAATAGTAGAGCTGTCTTCAAATATTCAAATGACATTCAAAAAGGAAACATAGCAGCCACATAGCTGTTGTAGAGAACTAGAAAAAGTGAAGAAAGTTGTGAGAAGGGAATTGTGTAATAAATATAAACAGCCTGCAGCGGTTAGAGATGTTCAATGAAATATCAGAAATTAAATGAAGGGTGGAGTACAAGCTGTCTGGAGAGGGGCTCCTGACCTTGGCAAGATGTTATACTTGATGACCCTCATTTTCCCTTTCAAATCTCTGATTTCACGATGATTTTCAGTGAACAAAATAAATGAATAGATATAGCAAAAATAGAGAAGTATACTTTGCAAAGTAGCAATACAAAAATAATAGGCACACCCTGAAAAGGAGAATTGAATTTTATAGCCATATTTTAAAAACCTGATATGAGCACAAACTCACATAAGCTTATGGAAGGAAGACTATCTAAGGAAGGCCTATATCCACACAAATACATTTCTTGAAACTGAACTCAATACTTCCTTATATCTCCAGAATACAAATCTCTACAAAGCACCAAGAGGCAGCAATTTAGTTTTCAATGACTATTTTGGTAAAGTTACAAGAGAAGGTATATCACCTAGTACAGAGCAAACAATTTAATGATAACTAATGATACTTCTATTTTATCAAAAAAAAAAATTCCCTCTTTACTCCCAGCTTCCATGCCTCCTTCTTTCCACCCTTCCCAATAGCTTCTAAAAATTTCTCAGGCTTGAGTCTCTCCCTCCACCTACTTATACCTCTCTAAATTTTTCGCTTTCAGTGCTAAACTATTTAGGTAAATTCCAATTCCCTTGATGTTGCATCCTCCACATTATTGCTTAGAACCATTCTGATGTGTATGAAAGGCCATTGAATGCCTCTGTACTCTCAGAAATCCTCAGGGTGACTTGTAAATAACAAATACCTTCTTCTGCTTCACTTTATCCTTTTTATTTTATTTACAAGCATAATTATGGTATGTATTAAATGTAAGTTCACTTTTTAAAAATATTTAAGTGTTTTACAAATAACTCAATTTTCATATCAGTATAACTCTATTAAATGTATAGGCTTCCACTTAACCTTTTGGTTTTAAGTCAAGATCCAATATTCATTTGGATTGGTACTTTTGAGATAGACAATAAACTTTAAAATATAAGTGGGAACAGTTTACTACCTAAAATTTACTACCTAAAATGCTTAGTATATGATTAAAAACACATGCTTGCTTTACACAGGGGCAAAGTGTTACATATTGTGGAATCACAATCTCAACTTAAGAATTGTTAATTATAGGGCCTCCCTGGTGGCGCAGTGGTTGAGAGTCCGCCTGCCGATGCAGGGGATACGGGTTCGTGCCCCGGTCTGGGAGGATCCCATATGCCGCGGAGCGGCTGGGCCCGTGGGCCATGGCCGCTGGGCCTGCGCATCCGGAGCCTGTGCTCCGCAACGGGAGAGGCCACAGCAGTGAGAGGCCCGCATACCGCAAAAAGAAAAAAAAAAAAAAAAAAAGAATTGTTAATTATAAAGATAATACTTTTTTATCTGAGTTGTTTTTTCTTTTATAATACAGGGTAAAACTCAGCTGTTTGTAAAAAAATAAAGACCAGGCAATTTCCAAGAAGCCAGAATATTATGAAAGTGGAAAATTAACATAGTTTTTTAAATTCCCCAACATACGGAAGACAATAAAACACATATGTAACACCTGAAAAGACTCTTTCCTTGACCAAACTTGAGTCAGCTCATCTGAATCCTCTTTTTGACAAGGTCGCAAACTTGGGCTCTGCTTTGGCCCACTTAGTTCAGTTTTAGCAAAAAGCCTACTGAATCAGTTTTCGTTAGATCTCTCACTCTAGATATATTTTCACATTGGATACCTCATCAAATTCCTCATCCACCACTCTCAATATCTCATCCCCCTAGCCTGCCTTCTGCAGGAATCCTGTTGAGTTGGTTTAGGAAAAATCCCCCTAGCCTTGATGTTTCCTTCTAGTAATTTTCCATCCACTGACCCCTATCCAGTTCCTTGGCTATAAATCTCCACATATCCTTGTTGTATTTGGAACTGAGCCCAATCTCTCTCCCCTACTGTAAAAACCCCACTGTATTCATCCCTCTTGAATAAAGTCTTCTTTCATCTCTAACAAGAGTAATGATCATTTTTTTCTTTAACACACCAGGATAAAGGAGACATAATGCCTAATCTATACTTATATCTTTCTAAAGATTATAATGGGAAGTTAAACATAATGTTCTAGACAGCAAGTTCTATCAGGCAAGAGTCATTTACGTACAGCATATAGTTTAGTACCCAGTAAAAACAGACAGACAAACCATAGTTATAGCAAGGCCTAGATCTAGGTAAACAGGTAAAAGCTAGTGGAGAGAAGGGGGTTAAGGAGGAAATGAAATCTAGAGCTGGTACTAAAAATGACATGTGATTGTTTTCTTACACTGCTTACGTGTTTCTCAAAGTATGGTCTACAGAGTGCTTCTCAAATTTTAATGGGCAAACAACATCTAAGAATACTGTTAAGAATTTAAATTCTGATTCAGTGCCTGGGAAGAGGTCTGAGATTCTGTATTTCTAATAATCTAATGATGCTGATTCTTCTAATCCTTGGACAAGACTTTGGGAAGAAAAGCATAGGCAACTTGTATTCATCTAGGTTGTTTCTTAAAAGGGTAAAATGAATCAACCAATCCATGCCAGATTCTGATTCAAAAGATCCAAGAGGAGACAAAGGAATCCACAATTTTAACATCCTTTCCCAGGTTATCCTCTATGAAATCTAAACTTTGACAAGCACTGACTCATAAAGAAAGCTGGAAGAGGATTTGCGAATGGGTTTGCTAACCTAAAAACAATAGTCTTTATACACAGCTCCCAGGGGCTTCACACTTTTAAGAATGTCCTTGATGTTAAGTTTCACAGGATTTCATATGAATAAAAATGTTAAGCAGTGAGACTGCAAAATGATCTGCTCAGGGCCCTCTACCCCACCCTGGGGATGGCCTTAAACCATTAAAAACAAGTTAAGTGGTAGAAATTGAGTGGAAATAAGTTCCAAATCCTCAGGAAGCAAAGAGGTTAATTAGCAGGGTTAGTCTAGGATCCATAATTGTGTCTCCTATTCAATACTTTTGTTAATGATCTGGAAAAGAAGGTGAAGTTTTAAAATTTGCAGAAAAAACTAATTTTAATTTTCTTGAGATTAGGGAAATTGGTTGAATTCCAAAAGACCTAACAATGTAAGGTAATTAAGAAGCACAAAGGTTGATAAAATCCACTTAAAATATGTAAAGGCAAAGCACAGTTGAAAAATAAATTCAAATTACTCATACACATCGATGAGCTCTGAACTAAATGCAATTTTCTCAGGAATAAGATTTATGTATCTCTTTGTGCAATTCAACGAAGACATTTGTTCACTACCCAGAGGCAATAAAAATGGAATGAGGTATTAAACCATATTAAAAGAGTCCAGAAATAGGACACACATATTATAATACCTCAATTTACAAATCAATAATATCTCTTTATCTTAACTATAGTACCCTAGTAGTCATCTTAGTCATATCATCTTTAGGAGGTTATGTGAAAAAAACAGAGAACCAGAAAGCGATGAGGACTACTGCACTTACAAGGAAAATGAGGTACTCTTTATGATAAAAGACTAAAGGATACATTTAGTTGAGAGAGGGAAAATTAAAAGGATATGTAATAGTATACAAAATAATGAATACTAATGGCAAAACCAATTGGGCACTCTAGTTTACTTATATATCTAAAGACCACTTGCTAGTAATAGAAAAAATATAATCCAATTATATTAGGAGGTAGATGAATATTACAAATAAAGGGTATATTGGTTCTTAACAATGTCTTTCTATGAAAAATTCACTGTAAAGTGCATTGTATTATCTAGGTAAATAAAATGACAACAATATTAGCAGGCATGGTTTAAAAATAATGGCTTGTAGTTTATCTGAAGATGATATGCAGTATATTAAATAATAAGATCAGTTAGAATTAGGTAATTTTTTCTTTGTTCCTATACTGTGCAGTATAGAGAAAGAAAAGAAAATGGAAAGAAAAAAAGGTTGCTATTTCACCCTGGCAAGCAAGGTAGGTCTAATCATTTCCATCTACTGTTTCTGAAAAACACAACTTTAAAAATTCATGTATCAATTCTTATAAAGAAATAGAAATAAAATTAAGTATATGCCATTAAAAAGTCTAAATCAGGAGATTATAATCACTCATTCATTAAATACCTAGTACGTGCCATTCATTGTGCTAGATGCTGGAAACAGACTGATGAACAGGAAAGACATTGTCCCTGACTTCATCAAGTCAACCCCACAGACAATGATACTCTAGTGTGAGAAATGCCAAGACACAGGAAGTACATGCGTATATGATAATATAGGAACATATAAAAGAGACATATAATCCAAATTTAGGATATCAGGTAAAGTTTTCTGGAATACCTGATTCCTAATATGGGGAACTAAAAAATATTCAAGTGAAAAGCAGCAGGGCCAGCTTGTTCAACAGAATCAATTACCTGGTATATTCTTGCAAATGAAAGTTCAGTATATTCAAACAAAAAATGAGAATCGAAAAGAGGCTAGGGAGGTAAACTAAGATTTGGTCATGCATGCCACGATAAGGGTTTGAATTTATCCTGAAAGATATGAGAAACTCTTGAGTGACAGAAATATATAATTAAATTTTCACTTTAGAAAGTGATCTGTCTGCACTGTGAAGCACAGACTGGGAGTGGAGGATGAGGAGAAAGACTGGGAGTTTATGCAGTTTCTACGGAATAGATGATTATGAGGAAGGTACTGATATCGAGAATGAGTAGAAGCAGACAAATGAGAGAAATGTTTAATATGTAAAAATAACAAGTTTCTAATGGACTAAATGGGGGTCCACAGTGGGGAAAACCAACAAACAACTCCCAGGTTCAAGTCTGGTACTATTTGCTCAAATAGGAAAGCCAACACAGAGGACAAATTTGGGGTAGGAGAAGGTACAGATATATATTAAGTTGGAGTCACCTACAAGTACTTCAAGTGGGATGTCAGTAGGCAGTTCAATACGTTGTATTAGGAGTCAAGGCAGAGAGCTCCTTGAATATGAATATTCAGCTGTCTAATGAAGGGTGGCAGCATACGCCACCTCAAATGTACCACTTTGGGGCTTCCCTGGTGGCGCAGTGGTTGAGAGTCCGCCTGCCGATGCAGGGGACACGGGTTTGTGCCCCGGTCCAGGAGGATCCCACATGCCGCGGAGCGGCTGGGCCCATAAGCCGTGGCCGCTGAGCCTGCGCGTCTGGAGCCTGTGCTCTGCAACGGGAGAGGCCACAACAGTGAGAGGCCCGTGTACCGCAAAGAAAAGAAAAGAAAAGAAAAAAAAGTACCACATTGGTATAAGGATTATTTTGAGCTGAAGGCAATTGAGAAGAAGCAGATACAAAAAAAGCTACCTGTCTTTTCCCTATTTACCTAAAAGCAGGACAAAAATTTCCAAAGGTGTCTCTCCTCCCCCTCTGTACCAGGAAGGACAAAATCAATCACCAGAGACAATTTTAGATCCCACCAACCTGAAGATAGCACCAGAGGAATTTACATGACAAATTTACTAACTAGCCTTTATCTACTACAGTAGATATTCGTTTCCTCCCATATATTTATTTTCCCACATCTCGGGCCTTTGGAAGCTTAAAACTGCTTTCCTTTGTTCTGCCATCTCTCCACAAATTTATCATTACTTGTTGAGGAAGCTACACCTCAGTTATTAAGCCACTGCTTTGAGTTACTCATTCTTCCCTGGTTATCTCCCATGTATACGTGAGGTACACATGTTAATAAACTTCTATTTGTTTTTCTCTTGTTAACTGGTCTTCTGTTATAGAAATTCCAGCTGAAAACTTAGAAGGGTAGAGAGAAAAATACTTTTTCCTCCCCTATTAGTGAGTCTGAATAGACTACCCATGGGAAAATGTGTGGAAGGAGAAAAGAATGTAAAAAAGAGCTCTGAGAAATATGTGGAGAAAAAGAAGACTGATAAAAAATAGGCAGATAGATAGAAGGAAAATCAGCAAAGCATAATGTTGATGTCATTCAGGCAGGGACAAAAAAAAGAAGGAGGAGGGAGCATCAACACTGCCAGAGTTACAGACAGATAATTTAGTCTTTCGACTAGAATGCCAGCTCCATTGGGCAGTTATCTATTCTGTTTTGTCCATCATTATATCCCCAATGCCTAGAACTGAGACAAAGAGAATAAGCATTTACTTATGATTAAAGAATAAACTCTTCATCATTGTTTAATGGTCTTTAACTCATTTGGAGTCCATAATTTATTTTATATTATTGATTTATGCCTTGAATCCTTACTACGATAGTAGTGAAATTTTTACAAAGAAAAATGGTGTATACGTTTGTATAGAATTTGAAGACACTTTTTGTTTCTAAAGAGAAAAAAAATCTTCAAAAATCTGATGATATTAAAAGAAAGATATGTTGGATATAATTTCATAAATGTTTAAAATTTATAATAGTTAAGATTGTCTTGTACTTCAGTGTTGACAATTTTATTGAGAAATAATCATATATTAAAAATTCCCTACTACTACTATACTCTGGAAGAGTATAAAAAGTATTTCAATTTAAAACTTGTTTCTTTGATTTTGAGATTTTATTATAGTTGTACTGTAACAACCGTTGCAATGTTGAATGAGGTACAAGTATGATACCCCACTTCTCTTATGTTTCTGAAAACTGCTTTTATTAGAAATAGCACACAAAAGAGAGTCAGTTTGATAAATAAGGATGTGAAAATGAAATAATTACAAAAATAATTAAAAGGGGGAAATGGTTATAGAGAAGAGAGGGGAGTGGCTTATACTATGGAGCAGCCTAGTTTAGGAGAATTTAGGCTAGTTCTATATTTATTTACCACCATGTATGGAATATTATAACACTAATAGTCATAATTACCCATGTTGCTAATGCTATCCATTACAACAAATATATAGAAGAATAATGTATCCCTTATGATTTCTAAAAGGTAAGTCAGTTCACTTCAGATTAATAAAACTGCAAATGTTCTATGATTACAGAATCAAAGTAGTAAATGAAGCTATTTTTAAACAGAATCACTTGTGCTAAGTTCTATCTTTGTGTAATAGAGCTTTTAATTTGCTTAGAATGTCCACGCAACTAAATACAACACTACCATTTCTGAGAGTTTTTCACTTATAATTTTGTCTTAGAATGTGACTTTAAATCACTTTTGATCAACATCTGCTGTTGATTTTTTCAGTTTGCATTAGAACAAATTTTAATCTCTACTGAACAACTCCACAGGAGACCTGAGTTCTAGTCTCTGCTCTCTCATTAATAGCTGTGTGACTACAGTTATTGTTATGTAAATTATCATTTTAAAATAAGGAGCTCCTACTCGTGTTCCTGGACAAAATAACACTTATTATTACTACAAAAATTCTTTTTCGAGCTGTCTTTGACAGTTGCCAAGTATGCAGATAATAGATTCAGGGAAGTATTCTAGGCTTGGTGGGTTCCTTATATCATAGTTACTTGCTTATGGGCACTTTCACTACTAGGTAGAGACTGAGGTACCTCTTATTATGACTATTAAAGAGTAACTAAAATCTTAAAATCTAATCAATGTTGCATGATATTATCTAGATTCTTAATACTTAAGTAAACTAGAATACAAACAATGTGAAATTCAATGCAGATAACTAACTAAAATGATGTATTTTTAAAGAATACAAATAGAACATAATAAATATCTAGATTAGTTTGTGTCAAAAAGATTTGGGGATTGTCTACGAGCCCTACTAGTGCCAAGAATGTAACGGGGCTGGCAAGAAAGGGAATCTAACCTTAGTCCACATAAATAGGAGAAATGTATTATATAGCCAGTATTCAAATCAAGACTGATATGTATTCCATTCTATTTGTATCACTCAGAACATATCAGGGTGAATTTGGGCAAGTACTTCACCTCTTTTGTTCTTAGTTAAATATGTAAAATAGGTATAATAAAAGCAGTTACCAATATAGTTGTTATGATAAGTAGACAAATATATGAGAGACACATAGAATAGTTCTTGTATAGAATAAGCACTAAAAAAGTATTTATAAGATAAAGAAATATAATAGCAATTAAAGTCATGATGGGTCTAGAAATTGATGGGATAGTGAGTAATTTTCCTAGCCAATCAGTACTCACTTCTGCCTCTGCCTTGTTACATTTTGGACAGCTCTGATTCTGATTTCCAAGTAATCCTGCCTTTCTGTGACTGGATACTATATTAAAGGAAAGATCAGTTTTAAAGTTTCAAAATATGATTTTTCTGCTACTGAGTTTTTTTTAGAAGGAATCCTATACAATGAACTTAATATATAGACTAGAAGAAACAAAATATGCCTGTAATATTTGGAATATTTTTAGAATTTAGATTTTTAAAATCCATGAAAAGAATACTATACTTTTGGAGACAAACTCTAACATAAAGAAGAAAAATGAAATATATTGAGTTTTCAGATACTAATACTAATACTGGAGCAAATATGAGAACATACTTTTTCAAGTTTTCAAAAGTATGCTAGCAGTTGCTTTTCATGATTTTATTCACTGCTACTAGTAGCTAGACCCTGAGTCTTGAGAAAGGTCAAGCTATCTATGAGTTATGTTTTAAAGCAAATCAAACCAGACTGATACTCTTAACTCTTAATCACTTCCATTACAATAATAACTTGCAATCATAAGGCTCTTTTCCATGGATCCTTTTTCTGAATAATCTACCTCCATTATAGAAGTAGATGGCAATGCTCCTTTTCACAGTTCTCAAGTACATCTCTAATTTTCTCCATTGTGGAAGCAGTTAATGGCTTATCTTCTCTTTCTTTATGACATGAATGTTAATAGCAAGGGTCTGCGAGATAAGTGACTAAATCCTAGATGAAAGGATTTGTCGGAAACATTTCAAATCATGGCAGAAAATAAAATTGTTTTTGTTTTTTCCTAATTTCTATCATATTGGTGTGCCACGGCCATTTCATTTTTATTACAGAATAACATACTGCCGCACATGCTTAGGAAAACATCCACTGGACTAAGGCAGATGTAGTGAGGACAAGCCATCTCTTTTTCATCATTTTGAAATATTGCTAAATTTCTTCATGTGACATTGAGATATACGCTATATGGCTTTATGAATATAGGCACTAAACTATTCAAACTGTCAATATTCTAGGACCTCTTTAAGAATCATTACTAAGTGTCCTTTTCCATTAAAAATCTTCAGTATTTACTTACGTTTTTTGGAATAAAGGATTCTGAGTATATTTGAAAGAATGTTGGACTGGGTGTCAGATAATTGGTTTCAAATTTACTTTGCTACACAAGATTTATATGTTTGGAAAGTCCCTCCATCTCTCTTAAATCTCTCAATTCTATAGGACCATTTTGTCTCAGCCCCAAGTCTTCCTGCTCAGTAGTAGGCAGCTCTGATCAACTATGGGTATAGCCTCCTTCTCTTGGGTCTGGCCTATTTTATCTTTGGGATAGTCAATTCAACAGCATTTGTAAACCATACTTCATGAGAATGACAATAATACGCCGTTGTTATCAGTGCTGGCTCAATCTCATTATACCAACTTTAAGGCTTAGGTTATTGAAAACCTTGTAATAGAAGACAGTTCACACATACAAGTTCAGCCTCAACTCCCCGCTTCCTAAAATTTCTAAGGTCTGTACTTAATTTCTTATCATTATTTTTTCTCTCTCCTAAAATGTCATTATAAATAACTTCTATGTTTCCAACTGCTTTAGTTTCATTTTTCTATCCCTAAATCTAAACTTTCTCTGTCTTAATTTCTAATTATGTCTCAACAAAATGGAATGAGGACAGAAATTTTTGAGCTGAGGACAATATTCAGATGTAAACCTATGTGCCCTAGAATTTCAGGAATGGAAAACAGGAAGAGTTTTAGACTCCTGTGAAAATACTATCATAAGATATGCTTATATGATTATGCTACATATGCTATCCCAACTTGAGCACTCAAAGGGCATCTATTTTTAAAGATGTATCAGTTTTCTTTAAACTGGCTTGGTTGCAAACTGTTTTTCATCTCATTTTGTCTCAATAGAAGACATTGGCTAGGTAATATGATGCAAAAGATAAAATCTCCCTGAACCTCAGTTTGCTTTATGGGGCTGAAATTCCTATAAGATTGATTACGCTGTTAGGTTTTCTTCCCTGAAAAAGTACTGTGGAAAAGAATGATGGTGAAAGGGAAATAGATAACATAGTATCTGCCATTAATACATTAGTGCTATTTTTTTAAACCTAAAAAGTAACTCAGAACAATTATTTATGGTTATGCATGCTATCGTAAGAGTAAGGAGAAATGAGAGCTCCAGAGATCAATTAATCTGTAAAATCAACATTTATTAATCTAATGTTCACTATATGCCAAGCACTCGATACATACCAGATTCTGAACAAGTAGAAGTCCCAAAGCAGGTGGTATAGGACAGATTGGGAGCAGCATGAAAAAACAGTCTGCTAGAAATAGGGGGTTACGATAAAAACCTAACATTAAAGATGGGAGACAACAAACTCTCGCTCTGGGTAAATCATCCTTACCTGCCTGTATCACTTCACCAGTTACGTCTATTTATCATTCCATAAAGGTCATTATCATTCCGTATATATTTCTTAACATAACACACATCCTTTTCCTGAGCATTATAAGGCATGAGAGAGTCTTATGTTGATTCAGATTCCAGCATGATTTTTTAAACCTCTAAAATGAAAAGTCATTATTAGGTGTCTCAAAAATAGCTACTTTGAGTGATAAAAATATCTTTATGGAAACTGGTAACATCTTCTACGTGCATTTGCAGAAATAAAGAGATTTTATTGCAGAACTCTGGGACAAAGCACTCTTCATCTACTAAAGAAAGTGGTCATTAGAGTAAATGGTGAAGTTACTTAGGTTTACATCAGTAATGCATGGAATTAACCATATTTAATGTTATTAGAGAGGAATAAGCCATCTCCCTAATCATAATCATCTTGATCCAATTCTACCCTTCAGAAATTTTAATTTATCTAACTTATAAGAAAATACGTTAAACAAAGGCACTTCACAATATTAGTGCAATTTGCATCAAATGCACTAGAGAAAATTACCTAATACTATTTTCTAAGCCATTTAGTACCATGAAATTGGCACTAAAAGGAGAAAATTGCATTTTATGATTTGTAGGCTGTTGAAAACATCACACACCTGAATTCACACAATCTACATATTTTTATGCAGTTTCCTCAACAAAAAAGCCAAATCTTTAATAAGCCAGAACACTAACCTGAAGATTTTACTGTATTAAACTAAAACAGAAAGATAAGACATCTAGCTCTATTTGAGAAACCAACAGTAACTATAAAAGCACTATAATCATTTCTCTCCCTCTTTTGGAATAAAATTACAAGTCTCTTCTTATCTCTATAGTTATTTTTTTGTAAGACAGAAGGAATAAAAAAATTAAAAGGGGTACTAAAAAATATGTGTATATACTTTATTAATGTTTATACTCTATTGAATAAAAGGTTACTGAATAAAAGGACCAAAGAGATAAGACATATATATTAATAGAGTACATTAATTTCCCTTTAAAAAATACTTATACTTTATTAGAAGCTTTGTGTCCATATAAAATTAATTATATAAACTAGATTGAGTTATTCATTTAGAATAACTTGTAAGGAAGGCCTTCTGATTTGAAATTCCCTAGTCAGCTATCAGAGAGAGAGGGAGTCAAAATAAATGAAGCACTTTATATTTGGAATTATGATAAACAATACAAGTTTTTCAGAATTTGTCAAATGAGTTCAACAGAGTAGCTATCATTTCTATCTTATCATCATAGTCATGTGGCACATAAAATAGTGACAATAAAATGCTGTAAAGAGAATTATTCCTGAGATTCTTCTGTAGTCCTGGTCCTGCAAACATGGCAGGGTCACATTTCAACTTAGACACCCAAAAACTGATTCATCTTGCCAAAAGCAATAGAATATAAAACATCACCTTAACCTCAGCATCAGAAAGAGAAAAGAGATGGCAGAAAAGACACAAGGGCAGACACAGATTTCTCAGGCAAGAGAAGGAGCTGCAGGGCCAAGCAAATAGACAAAGTCATTCCTGAGGTTAACATCTAATACAGGTGGCAGGCATTTTGCAGGACTTATTCAAGCAAAGGAAGCAAAGACTCTGTAGAAATCAATTTATAAAGACTGTACTTAAAGTGACCTTTGAGCAACTGCATTAGCAGGAACTGAGAATTTCTTGCAAATAGAATAAGGGTCCTAAAATAAGAGGTATCAACACCGGGGAAGAAAGGCACAGAAACAAGAGCAAAGTGACATACACAAAAGAGGAATCTAGATTAAAGGGGAATAGAGACTACTTCCTAAGCTAAACTAAGCCTCTCTTACATTTCCTTAGCAATAAGTAATTGTCACTGTACATTAGAACGCTATAGCCTACTTTTGGAGTGGCTGCATGTATCTGTGCCAGAGGTAGCTATATGATAAAATCCATACAGTGTCATATATACTGTCATTCCCTGGTGTGGGTTCTATTTTTATATACACATTATATATATATATATATATGGTTTATTAATTAATGAAGTTGAGAACTAACATGCCAATCTGGAAAATGTAACTTACAGATTTGTAAGGTCATGTAAATCCTACCTAATAATTAGTCAAAATCCCAGAATGTGGTGACAGAACAGTAGGTGGCCTTCTAAAATGGCCCTAATGATCCCCAGTTACCTGTATTCACAATCTTTTGTGGTTCCCTTTACCTGAGTGTTGGCTGGACGTGGAAAAGGAATATCACTATTAAAGGTATGTTACAAGATTCTGTGACTTCCATCTTGCTCATACTGTATTTCCGGCTCTTCATGCTCACTTCCCCTGAGGGAAGCCAGCTGCCTTTGTGTCTACTGCTCTATAGATAGACCCACTTGGCAAGCAACTGTGGCCATCCTCCAGCCAACAGCCAAGGAGAAACTGAGGCCTCAGTCCAACAGCCTCTGAGAAAGTGAATTGTACCAGCAGGATCTTTTCCCAGTCAAGATACCTGGATGAAGCCTTGGCAAAGACCCTGGGCCAGGGGACCCAGTCAAGCCTCACTCAGATGCCTGAACCAAAGAAACTGTGAGATGATAAATATTGCTCTAAGCCATTAAATGTTGGAGTAATCTGTTAAGAAACAATAGATAACAAATACAATATCACTTTTTTTCTTTTCTTTTTTTTTTTTTTTTTCTTTTTGCGGTATGCGGGCCTCTCACTGCTGTGGCCTCCCCCATTGCGGAGCACAGGCTCTGGACGCGCAGGCCCAGCGGCCATGGCTCACGGGCCCAGCCGCTCCGCGGCATATGGGATCCTCCCAGACCGGGGCACGAACCCGTATCCCCTGCATCGGCAGGCGGACTCTCAACCACTGCGCCACCAGGGAGGCCCACAATATCACTTTTTAAAGAAATTTTTCTTAATAAGATTTATATCTTTGTGGTTTTGTCACATAGTTACTAAAGTTTACAGAAATGCCTGAACAAATTAAAAAAATCTTTATTACATCTAAATTTGAAATAAACTATATTCAAGTTACTGAGCAATGAGCAACTAACCTCCATTAAAGGCTTTTTTTTTTTGCTATAAATTTGTGTTACATTATCTGTAGTCATTTTACCAAATCTTTATTTTTCTCTCTCAAGATATCTACTTAATAAGAATGAGAAGAGAAAAAATTATCTACTTTAAAGAAAAAGTAATCTAGAAATAGAAATTAATACCTGACTATTATTTAAGCATTACCAAAGAATAACAATTCTTATAAAGTTAGAAGTTAAATATATAAAATGAAATAATATGTTTAAAACAATAAAGCCTGTTTCTTCAAAATTAAATGTTTGAGAATATAATAAATAATCAAAAATATATTTTACATCTAAATCCAGTACTTTAGTTTTTACTTCAGGAGGAGTCTTGTACACTTATTTACTTGCAATAACTTATTGCATAGGCCCACACATGTAGCAGAAAGCATAAAATTCATGGAGGTCAGGCATTCCTACCCTAGTAGAATAAGGTTTATTTGGTGTTTCTATTCAGTGATGAAACTGTTTCAAGACCCCCTGCCCTTCTATCCTTGTTCTTTATTTGGCCTCTGAAATCTGCAAGAGCTATTCAGCTTCAAGGGACTTCTCTACTGGCTTTAGAGTTTGCCTACTCTCAAATGTGACCTCAATGACCTCTGTCCTAACTTTTGACTTCCAGAACTTTAGTCTTCCTGTGCTGATTACTGTAGAGTATTTAACCTGCAATGCTCTGTTTCTAGTCTGGAGTTTTGACTGATTCAGTTTAAGCTCCAGTCTGAGTTACCTTACTTGTTCATATCCTATGCCACCTGCAGTACCTATTGCTCTTTTGATAAAAAGAGCAAATATTTTAATTAGCATTTCATTGCTCAACAACAAACATTTAATAAGTATATAGTAAGGGCCTACCTTATGCAAAGGATTTTCAATTCCTATTCTAATTTCCTTGCCTCTTCCTTCTGCAATAACCTTTGATTGATCCAAGTGACCTGGATTTCTCAGTCCTTCCTACTCACCAGACAAATGTGAATGATAGGACGATAATATTTAAACAGTGTCAGCATCCATTGACTAGGCTTTAACGTCTGACATCCTCCCAGACTATAGAGTCCAGTGCTGACCCTTAGGTAACATATTCTGCAAAGCAGTATAATACAGTGGAAATTGTTTGGTCTTAGAGGCAAAGGAGCCCAAGTTAAAACTCTAACTCCAACACTTGGAAATGTAAGATCTTGGGCAAGTTACTCAGTTTCCTAAATTATGACAGAAAACCTCTCTCTGCTGAGATATTACTAAGAAAAATGGGTCTAAATACAAAGTCTAATGTGCTGACTTATCAACCACACTGTAAAACTTTGTGTATAGTCAGAAAGACATCTCTCCTTTCCTTCTTGGAGTACAAAAGTGTTTAGACAAGAAAAGTAAATCTTTTGTGACAAAGGATATGATTTGTTGAGGAGTGAGACTCCATGCCCTTTGAGAGAGAGGGAAAGAATTAAGTACACTTTAGAGATGTAAGAGAATATTTAAGAGAAGAAGGTCTCAAAGACACTAGAGTCATGGAAAGTATGTCCCCCTTTAATGTAGCACTGGCTGAGTGTAAATTGCTGGAGCCATAGCTCTAAATTCCCCTTCTGTCCATCTATAAGAGAAGAGGCCAACTGCCATAGGGCAAAAACAAAGTAAAACTAAACAAAATGAGAAATCATGAATCCAAAGAAATAACATCTGGTAGCCTGGAACACCCGTTTTAAACCAACCCCCGTCAGAAAGGAAAGAAGATCAGAGACGCTTATCCAAGACTGGGACTCATAGAAGATGACAATCTGAGTGAGTAAAATCAGTGAAATTATTTGCCTACAAAGGGTGGATGCTGCTAAATGGTGTAAAAAAGATTAGAGAGCAGTGGTAATTCTCTGGATATATATTGTTGCATAGTTTTAACTTTTAGAAGCATATTAATGTTCTTCATATCAAAAAATATTGTTTGCAAACAGAAACAAATGAACCTAACTCTAAAATGAATAACACAGCCACACTAAAAGAGGAAAACATAGCTAATCCACAGTGTTTAAACACAGTACAAAGAAAATTTAGTACAAAGAAGAAGAAAACTACAAACAAATCTTGAACCCTTTTTAGTCAGTTTGTTTAGTAGGTATGAGTATTGCAATTCTGAAACTCTTTATATGCATGGTACAATTGAGCAAGTAAGTAAATGTGCAGATGTTGCCTCTCAGAATGGAAGAAGTAAGTGATGAATGTGGAATGAAGAAAAGCAAGGAAAAATTCTGTGGCAGGTAATTGAAATTAGAGGCAAGTATGAACTTAAACAACTAAATACCTCTCTGTCTCCATGTCTCTCTCTCTCTCTCTCTGTCTCTCTCTTGAAAGAGCAAGAAACAACCACACCCTAGTAGCAATGAGAACACGTAGTACCCAGATCTTGTTTTCTAAATACCATTCATTACCTAGTAAAGGAAACTGGCTCCTTGGAAAAATGGTTGAGTCCAGGACTTGATCTGGGAAGGTACTAGATGGTTCTGTAATATTTTCTTATTCCTGAAATGAAGTGCCCCCAAAGTGCTAAAATAAATGAAGGTGAGAGACACGTCAAAATGTCCTAGGAAGAGTTTGAAGGGGCTAGCACTGGCCAAATCTGTATAAGCATCAGAAATACTTTTTGCAGTAATGTGTTAGAATCAACTGAATATAACAGAGATCTATTAGTAATACTGATCATAAATATATAGGTAGATATATTAACAAATAAAGGTGAATGGGGGGTTCTTCTTTACAATAAATAGCTAACTGATAAATCTAGACTGAGAGGCAGAGTTAGAATAATCCCTGTACGGTCACCATTATATTTAGTAAAAATTGGTTTGGGCAAGAATCATCAAATAATGCTAAATAGAGGAAGAGAAAGGATGATGAGAAACAGTATTCACATAATCTCGAAGTATCTCCCTATAAATTACCTATTACTTACAAAAAAGAAATATAATATTTATATGGTAGGTAAAATAGACAAAATCTTAACCAAATGACCTTACTAATAAAGGACAAATAGTCACTCTGTGCCTCTAATGTGATACCCTGAAAAATAAACATATGACATATGTAGCATTTCAGCCATAAATACATATTCTGATCCTAATCATGAGGAAACACCAGAAAAGCCAAAATTGAGGAAAATTCCTCAATTTCTTAAAAAAATCACCATCATGAAAGACAAAGCCTATGCCAGTTTAAAGAAGACTAAAGACACATGACAGCTAAATGCCAAACATGATCCTGGATTGGATTCTGTATCTCCCAAAAATGATATAAAGGACATTAGTGAGATAACTGACAAATATAAGATGTGCATTGTTAAAGTTATTATATCAATGTTAAATTTTCTAAACTTGATAGCTGTACTGGGTTCTATAAATAATACCCTTATTCTTTGGAAATGCACATTAAAATTTTAAGGCCTAAATGGTGGCACAATGTATGCACCTATTCTCAAATGGTTCAGAAAACTTTGTACTATTGTTGCAATTTTAGTCTAAGAATAAACATATTTCAAAACAAGAGGTTAAAAAAATTCAATAAAACATTGAAGTTGAAGTTAAAGCTGAGGCCAGAATCACATATAAACAACATAAAATGAAGTTCTGGGATGACAGAATATGTTTGAAATGTAATTAAAATACTTTAATTTCTATAATTTTGTTACCAAAAATATTAGTACACTATATTGAAAGTTTGACATAATAGTGCAGGGGCCATAATTTCTTACTAATACTAGCTGTGAGTTAGTTTTGTTTCTGTACATATGTGAAATTTAATAAATGGTAGCTCTGAACTGAAGCTGCTGGAAGAGAAAGTATATTTTGGCTCCTTCTGCAAGTGTATGTATGATGTTGTCCCCAAGTTACTACTTGATTTTAACTGACCAATGTATACACCTATGTTCTTTTCCATTCCTGGACTTGACGATTTGCTCCACAATAGTGAAACAAATTAAGAGAAATAATGCCTCAAACTGAAGTCTGTGCATTGCTTGAATAAAATGCTTCCTAAACAATTTCAAGGCTATCGTCAGACTGTTGCCCTTAATTATATATTTTATTTCTAATCCTTTTTCATGTGCTTTATTTTTTACACAATCACTTGTCATCATTTTACTTTTCATTGAATACACATTTTCAGTACGGCCCTGGAGTCTAATGGCAGGAGGGTTTCTAGAGGGTTTATCATTTAACAAATACCTGCATTTCCAGGGCACAGCCATTTTGTTACTTCTTCCATGGTTTCCATCAAACTATTTTCTCTGCTAGTAACCACTGCTTGTTACTCATTACTGTTATCCTGGATTTTATAAGATTTTTTTTTTCAAGCAATAGCTTGAAAGTGTTATTTTTTTCTTACATGAAATAGCTGTTACTATATCTTGGTTGAACACCTCACATAAAAACAGTTTCCAAATCTTTTAAGTCATAACAGAATTTCAAAATATGAAGAATATTATAAATTAAATTTTATATGTTACCTCTATTTCGAAATGTATCTTGTATATTAACATAAAGGCAAATGTCATGCCTCGTTTGTGCTAGTAATAGTATGCCTTATAAAACTGCATGATCCTATGACTACTAGTCACTGGTAAGTTCAAGGATGTCAGAAATGATTTTGAAGTGAGCATTTATTAGCTCATTCTGTCTTCCAAAGTTTGAGACCTGAAGTTAAAGCTGAATTGCATATTTTGGCTAAATAATAAAACAGAATCCAAGCTTCCATTCATTTCTAGTTTATATGAATGTTTATACCAAAGCTTTGAGAAACACACTTTGAATAAATGTAGGAAATGAGAATACATGGTTAGTGTTAAAGATAGTAATTGTTTATAAATTTTAACTACTATTAATCAAATTCATATGTAAATAAATTTTAAATAAATTCAATGGGATTTTAACAAGTTTTATCCTTATTAGAGTTAGGTATTTGATCATTAACATTATAAAAATCCTCAGGGTAATTTGTAGCTGTTAAGACAGAAGCCTAGTTTGTTATTTCCCCTCTGCAGTGATTTAATAAAAATGCCTCAGACACTTGCTAAGCCTAAATACAATGTGAAATCAATACAATGTGAAATCTCAGTAATGAATGTGGATAATTTAAAAAATTTTCTTCTTTGAGTTTCTGAATTCTTTATATTTCTATAATACTTCTTAATTTCTATAGCAAATTGCTTTTATAATTGGAACAAATCTACACATATTATATAAAAATATTTTGATGAAATACAAAGTATTCTAAATATTTTGAAATAAAAACAGTAGCTAATATAATTTTTTAAAGATGCTCTAGAACTCAATAGTATATTCACTCACACAAATTCACCCAAGTAATCATCAGACTAATATCGGTAATTGCATCAGATACCTGAAGTCAAATAAAACATGAAGTAGCTTTACATAAGGATACGGAGAATCTGAAGAGGAAAGGAGGAAAAGGTCAGAGTGCTGGTTGTGAAAACTACATGGAAGAAACCAGGCTTTACCATGTATTTATTAATACAATCATAATTATTTTTATATTATAATTTCAAGAAAAACATTTAAAGATAAAACTAAAAGTTCTGAACTTTCAATTAATTGAAAATTTTCTATATTCTAATACGAGGAGAAAAAGGCAATTGAAACATTAATTCTCAGAACTTAGATAAATATATAAATAATTTCTTAAAAAGTGTCCTCAATATCTCCTGTGTCCATTCATATTCATTGTTTTCTTCATCTACCAGAAACACGGCTTAAGTAGAAATTGTATGGCATTATAAGCCAAGTCAACTATGTTTTAGTTTTAACACTAACAAGTGAAGGATTGCAGAATATACCACCCCAAAATATGCCACTTTGGCATAAGGATTAGTTTGGGCAAAAGTGACTTGGAAAACAACAGATGCAAGAAGGACACCCTGATCGCCTCTTTTCTTCCTAAAAGCAGAGATAAAACTCCCATGGTAAAGATGCCCTCCCTAAACCAGGAGGAAAAGAACATTCTTATCACCTTAGATGGGGAGTTAAGACCAAGAGGAAGATGTACAAACAAGTTTTGTTAAAATAACCCTTCTTTAGTCTTCCCTATATATTATAGTTACTTTTCCACAATTACTACTCTTTGTTCAACATAGTATATAAGCACTTAGGCCTAACTGTTCTGGAGTCTTCATTTTCCTGTGAGGATTACCATGTACATGTAAAAATATTAAGTAAGATTTGTATGCTTTCCACCTGTTAATCTGTCATATGTCAACTCAATTCTCAGGCATAGCCAGAGAAGTTAAGAGGATAAAGGGAAAGTTTTGCCTCCCTTACAAAAGTAAATTTTTTGAGCTTGTCAAACATCTTTAACATCACTAGGCCTCATTTTTCTTATCAATAAAAGAAGTTAGAATTAAACCAGCATTTCCCAAATTACTACAAATTTAGAGGCTGACAACACAATTTATCTCACAGTTCTATAGGTCCAAAGTTCAACATAGGTCTCACTGGGCAAAATTCAAGGTGTCAGCAGACAGTGTCTTCTAGCTTCTGGAAGGTGCCTGTATCCCTTGGCTTATAGTCCCCTTCTTTCACCTTCAAAGCCATCAGTGGGAAAGGCTTTCTGCTTTTTTCAGTCATATGATCATTCTGTGTCCACCCAGATAATACAGAATAATCACTCCACCTCAAGGCCTTTAACCTTAATTATGTTGCCATATAAAGTAAAATACTTACAATTTCTGGGTATTAGGAAATGGACATTTATGAGGGGGCAACTGTTCGGCCCACCACATAGTATTTCATGTGACTGCAGTTTAGGACCATGATTATTGATTTCTGAGAACAAAAAATTATGTGGTCAAATAAGACTGTGAAATCCTCTATTAAAGTTGTTACTTTTGGAGAGTCAAAGTATATATTACTACTTTACGGACTCTAAAAGTCTAAAAAGCATTTAAAAATTTTTATTTAGTAATTATTTTATATATTTTCACACCTATTACCTGGGAAGATTTTCTCTTAACACTAATTGTAAAGTACATAAATAAAATATCTTGTTTATTTTAGCAAAAATAGTCTATATATATTAACTTAATAATAATCATGAATATTCAAAATCACGATCTGAAGGATGTTAAAAGTCCTCAAAAACAAAATAAAGGGCATAACGTGTACAATGACAGGTATGTGTCCATTATGCAATAATTCATTAGAATTACAGATTGGCAAGAAAGACCATGGATTAACTAGATTAACCCCTCAAGTAGTTTGTCAAAAAAAGGGAATTTAAAGCAAGCAATGTAATCTGACTATATAGGGGAAGTAGATCCCATGTACCTTGGTAAAGCATTTCCTTAGTTTCTATTCTCTCAGTAAGCTCAAAGTTGCTTAGTAAGTTTGTCCACCAAGATAGGAACCTGAAAGGCAAGAGACTAGCCTAAATCCCACTCCCTCAAAAACCTTTTCTACAAGCAAAACCTCAAACTCGTCTGGGATGTGAATCAAACGCATCATCAGAAAAGCCATATCCTCCTCATCTGTGCACCCATATCTCAATCTTCAGTTTTCCTATAATCAAAGAAAGCCAATTTCTCTGCAATTTTCAACAAAGGTTAAAGCAAAAAACAGTTTCTGGTAAATATTTACTTAATCAGAAACTCTAATAATGAAAATAGCCCTTCTTCCTATAGCAATACAAAATTGAACATATCTATATTAAGCAGTAACTACTTAGGTACTTCTGTTCCTAACTATGGCATAGCCATAGCCTTCACTGGCTAGAAACTAAAAACTAAACACCTGGGGAGACAGAAGTTGTTAAGATTTAGAATTTAGAAGTTTTCCTATTCATTTATCATCAAATAAACAGTATCTGTGTAATCAAAGAAATAAAACACCCATCTGTTTTAGCCAAGAGCTCAGGAGTAAATGAGAAAGAGAATATTTACAATAAATAATCACTAAGTAATCATTAAACCACATCTGTCTTCTAGGCAAAAAAAAAAATTATCTACTTCTGCAAAGAACTTTCATGCATTTTTAATAAACTGATAGTAAAGATCATTACTTATGGCTATTAAATGATATTTGAACATGTCCAACATTGATTTCTTATTAATAGAGAAGAACATATCATATATACTCAAGAGTTTCATATTAACATAAACACACACATACATACATACACACTCGGAAAATACAAAACATTGCCTATGGGAGTTAAAATATTAATTATTTTTGCTAACTATCCTAATCAGGAAAACAGAATTTAAAAAATCAACTAGTACATTTTTCCTTTTAGGTACTAATATATGGCTCTTGAAATTTCAAAGTAAAATGTTATAATAGGGGTAAAAAAAAGTTTAAGTCCTCACCCCTTAGAAAAGATTTTTTTCATTTATAACATCTTTATTGGTATAATTACTTTACAATGGTTTCTGAGTTTCTGCTGGGAAACTAAATTAAAAAGAGAATCAGCTATATGTATACATATATCCGCATATCCCCTCCCTCTTGCGTCTCCCTCCCACCCTCCTTATCCAACCCCTCTAGGTGGTCACAAAGCACTGAACTGATCTCCCTGTGCAATGCAGTTGCTTCCCACTAGCTATCTATTTTACATTTGGTAGTGTATATACGTCAGTGCTATGCTCTCACTTTGCCCAAGCTTATCCTTCGCCCTCCCAGTGTCCTCAAGGCCATTCACTATGTCTGCATCTTTATTCCTGTCCTGCTGCAAAGTTGGTCAGAATCATTTTTCTTTTCTTTTTTAGATTCCATATATATATGTGTTAGCATACGGCATTTGTTTTTCTCTTTCTGACGTACTTCACTCTGTATGACAGACTCTAGGTCCATCCACCTCATTACAAATAATGCAATTTCGTTTCTTTTTATGGCTGAGTAATATTCCATTGTATATATGTGCCACATCTTCTTTACCCATTCAACTGTTGATGGACATTTAGGCTGCTTCCATATCCTGGCTATGGTAAATAGTGCTGCAATGAACATTGTGGTACATGACTCTTTTTGAATTATGGCTTTCTCAGGGTATATGCCCAGTAGTGGGATTGCTGGGTCATATGGTAGTTCTATTTTTAGTTTTATAAGGAACTTCCATACTGTTCTCCATAGTGGCTGTATCAATTTACATTCCCACCAACAGTGCAAGAGGGTTCCGTTTACTACACACCCTCTCCAGCATTTATTGTTTGTAGATTTTTTGATGATGGCCATTCTGACTGGTGTGAGGTGATACCTCATTACAGTTTTGACTTGCATTTCTCTAATGATTAGTAATGTTGAGCATCCTTTCATGTGTTTGTTGGCAATCTGTATATCTTCTTTGGAGAAATGTCTGCTTAGGTCTTCTGCCCATTTTTGGATTGGGTTTTTAGTATTTTTGATATTGAGCTGCATGAACTGCTTGTGTATTTTGAAGATTAATCCTTTGTCAATTGCTTCATTTGCAAATATTTTCTCCCATTCTGAGGGCCGTCTTTTTGTCTTGTTTATGGTTTCCTTTGCTGTGAAAAGCATTTAAGTTTCATTAGGTCCCATTTGTTTATTTTTGGTTGTATTTCCATTTCTCTGGGAGGTGAGTCAAAAAGGATCTTGCTGTGATTTATGTCATAGAGTGTTCTACCTATGTTTTCCTCTAAGAGTTTTATAGTGTCTGGCCCTACATTGAGGACTTTAATCCATTTTGAGTTTATTTTTGTATACGGTATTAGGAAGTGTTGTAATTTCATTTTTTAACATAGAGCTGTCCAGTTTTCCCAGCACCACTTATGGAAGAGGTTGTCTTTTATCCGTTTTATATTCTTTCCTCCTTTATCAAAGATAAGGTGACCATATGTGTGTGGGTTTATCTCTGGGCTTTCTATCCTATTCCATTGATCTATATTTCTGTTTTTGTGCCATTACCGTACTGTCTTGATTACTGTAGCTTTGTAGTATAGTCTGAAGTCAGGGAGCCTGATTCCTCCAGCTGTGTATTTCTTTCTCAAATTTGCTTTGGCTATTCGGGGACTTTTGTGTTTCCATACAAATTGTGAAATTTTTTGTTCTAGTTCTCTGAAAAACGCCATTAGTAGTTTGATAGGGATTGCATTGAATTTGTAGATTGCTTTGCGTAGTA
Organism: Mesoplodon mirus; assembly: GCF_964341445.2. Lineage (NCBI taxonomy): Eukaryota > Metazoa > Chordata > Mammalia > Artiodactyla > Ziphiidae > Mesoplodon > Mesoplodon mirus. The sequence goes on along the minus strand of NC_138977.1, from coordinate 18,607,063 downwards.
TAGTCATTTTCACAATGTTGATTCTTCCAATCGAAGAACATGGTATATCTCCCCATCTGTTCACATCATCTTTAATTTCCTTCATCAGTGTCATAGTTTTCTGCATACAGGTCTTTTGTCTCCTTAGGTAGGTTTATTCCTAGGTATTTTATTCTTTTTGTTGCAATGGTAAATGGGAGTGTTTCCTTAAGTTCTCTTTCACATTTTTCATCATTAGTGTATACGAATGCAAGAGATTTCTGTGCATTAATTTTGTATCCTGCTCCTTTACCAAATTCATTGATTAGCTCTAGTTGTTTCCTGGTGGTATCTTTGGGATTCTCTATGTACAGTAGCATTTCATCTGCAAACAGTGACAGTTTTACTTCTTCTTTACGGATTTGGATACATTTTATTTCTTTTTCTTCTCGGATTACTGTGGCTATAGCTTCCAAAACTATGTTGAATAATAGTGGTGAGAGTGGGCAACCATGTTTTGTTCCTGATCTTAGAGGAAATGGTTTCAGTTTTTCACCATTGAGAACCATGTTGCCTGTGGCTTTGTCATATATGGCCTTTATTGTGTTGAGTTAGGTTCCCTCTATGCCTACTTTCTGGAGAGTTTTTATCATAAATGGTGTTGAATTTTGTCAGAAGCTTTTTCTGCATCTATTGAGATGATCATATGGTTTTTATCCTTCAATTGGTTAATATGCTATATCACATTGATTGATTTGCATATATTGAAGAATCCTTGCATGCCTGGGCTAAACCCCACTTGATCATGGTGTATGATCCTTTCAATGTGCTGATGGATTCTGTTTGCTAGTATTTTGTTGAGGATTTTTGCATCCATGTTCATAAGTGATATTGGCCTGTAGTTTTCTTTTTTTGTGCCATCTTTGCCTGGTTTTGCTTTCAGGCTGATGGTGGCTAATAGACTGATTTTGGGAGTTTCCCTCCCTCTGCTATATTTTGGAAGATTTGAGAAGGATAGGTGTTAGCTCTTCTCTAAATGTTTGATAGAATTCACCTGTGAAGTCATCTTGTCTTGGGCTTTTGTTTGTTGGAAGATTTTTAATCATAGTCTCAATTTCAGTGCTTGTCATTGGTCTGTTTATATTTTCTATTTCTTCCTGGTTCATTCTCGGAAGCTTGGGCTTTACTAAGAATTTGCCTATTTCTTCCAGGTTGTCCATATTATTGGCATATTGTTGCTTGTAGCAATCTCTCATGATCCTTTGTATTTCTGCAGTATCAGGTGTTACTTCTCCTTTTTCATTTCTAATTCTATTGATTTGAGTCTTCTCCCTTTTTTTCTTGATGAGTCTGGCTAATGGTTTATCAATTTTGTTTACCTTCTCAAAGAACCAGCTTTTAGTTTTATTGATCTTTGCTACTGTATCCTTCATTTCTTTTTCATTTATTTCTGATCTGGTCTTTATGATTTCTTTCCTTCTGCTAAATTTGGGTCTTTTTTTTTTTTTTGGTCTTCTTTCTCTAACTACTTTAGGTGTAATGTTAGGTTTTTTGAGATTTTTCTTATTTCCTGTGGTAGGATTTTATTGCTATAAATTTCCCTCTTAGAACTGCTTTGGCTTCATCCCATTTGTTTTGGGCCGTCGTGGTTTTGTTGTCATTTGTTTCTAGGTATTTTTTGATTTCCTCTTTGATTTCTTCAGTGATCTCTTGGTTATTTAGTAGTGTATTGTTTAGCCTCCATGTGTTTGTATTTTTTACAGTTTTTTTTCCTGTAATCGATATCTAGTCTCACAGTGTTGTGATCAGAAAGGGTACTTGGTATGATTTCAATTTTCTTAAATTTACCAAGGCCTGATTTGTGACCCAAGATATGATCTATCCTGGAGAATGTTCCAGGAGCACTTGAGAAGAATGTGTATTCTGTTGTTTTTGGATGGAATGTCCTATAAATATCAATTAAGTCCATCTTGTTTAATGTGTCACTTAAAGCCTGTGTTTCCTTATTTAGTCTCGTTTTGGATGATCTGTCCATTGGTGATGGTGGGGTGTTAAAGTCCCCTACTATGATTGTGTTACTATCGACTTCCTCTTTTATGGCTGTTAGCATTTGCCTTATGTATTGATGTGCCCCTGTGTTGGGTGCATAAATATTTACAGTTTTTATCTCTTCTTGTTGGATTGATCCCTTGATCATTATGTAGTGTCCTTCTTTATCTCTTGTAATACTCTTTATTTTAACGTCTATTTTATCTGATATGGGTATTACTACTCCAGCTTTCTTTTGATTTCCATTTGCATGGAATATCTTTTTCCTTCCCCCTTTCAGTCTGTATGTGTCCCTAGGTCTGAAGTTGGTCTCTTGTAGACAGCATTCATATGGGTGTTGTTTTTGCATCCATTCAGCCAGTCTATGTGTTTTGGTTGGAGCATTTAATCCATTTACATTTAATGTATTTATCGACATGTAGGTTCCTATTACCATTTTCTTAAGTGTTTTGGGTTTGTTTTTTAGGTTTTTTCCTTCTCTTTTGTTTCCTGCCTAGAGAAATTCCTTTAGCATTTGTTGTAAAGCAATCGGGTGGTGCTGAATTCTCTTAGCTTTTGCTTGTCTGTAAAGGTTTTAATTTCCCCATCAAATCTGAATGAGATCCTTGCTGGGTAGAGTAATCTTGATTGTAGGTTTTTCCCTTTCATCGCTTTAAATGTCCTGCCACTCCTGTCTGGCTTGCAGAGTTTCTGCTTAAAGATCAGCTGTTAACCTTATGGGGATTCCCTTGTATGTTATTTGTTACTTTTCCCTTGCTGCTTTTGATATTTTTTGTTTATATTTTATTTTGATAGTTTAATTAATGTGTGTCTTGGCATGTTTCTTCTTAGATTTATCCTGTATGGGACTCTCTGTGCTTCCTGGACTTGATTGACTATTTCCTTTCCCATGTTAGAGAAGTTTTCAACCATAATTTCCTCAAATATTTTCTCAGTCCCTTTCTTTTCCTCTTCTTCTTCTGGGACACCTATAATTTGAATGTTGGTGCATTTAATGTTGTCCCAGATGGCTCTGAGACTGTCCTCAATTCTTTTCATTCTTTTCTCTTTATTCTGCTCTGCCACAGTTTTTTCCTCTATTTTATCTTCCAGGTCAGTTATCCGTTCTTCTGCCTCATTTATTCTGCTATTGATTCCTTCTAGAGAATTTTAAATTTCATTTATTGTGCTGTTCATCATGGTTTGTTTGCTCTTTAGTTCTTCTTGGTCCTTGGTAAATGTTTCTTTTCTTTTCTCCATTCTATTTCCAAGATTTTGGATCATGTTTGCTATCATTACTCTGATTTCTTTTTCAGGTAGAGTGCCTATTTCCCCTTCCTTTGTTTAGTCTGGTGGGTTTTTACCTTGCTCCTTCATCTGCTGCATATTTCTCTGTCTTCCCATTTTGTTTAACTTACTGTTTGTCATCTCCTTTTCACAGGCGGCAGGTATGTAGTTCCCGTTGTTTTTTTCTGTCTGCCCCCAGTGGGTGAGGTTGGTTCAGTGGCTTGTGTAGGCTTCTTGGTGAAAGGGACTGGTGCCTGTGTTCCAGTGAGTGGAATGTGATCTTGTCTTCCTGTTGGACAGGGCCACATCTGGTGGTGTGTTTTGGGGTGTCTGTGACCTTATTATGATTTTAGGCAGCCTCCCTGCTAATGGGTGGTGTTCTGTTCCTGTTTTGCTAGTATTTTGGCATGGGGCATCCAGTACTGGAGTTTGCTGGCCTTTGGGGGGAGCTGGATCTTAGCACTGAGGCAGAGATCTCTGGGAGAGCTGTTGCCATCTTATATTACATGGGGCCGGGAGGTGTCTGGTAGTCCTGTGTCCTGAACTTGGCTATCCCACCTCAGAGGCTCAGGTCTGACATCTGGCCAGAGCACCAAGACCCAGTCAGCCACACAGCTCAGATGAAAAGGGAGAAAAAAGAAAAAATAATAATAAATAAAAATATTATTAAAATTAAAGTAATAAAAATAGGAGAGCAACTGAACCAATAAACAAATCTATCAATGATAACAAGCTCTAAAAACTAAAATAAGATAAACATAAAAATCAGAAGCAAATAAGTTGCAGACAGCAAATCCTAAGTCTACAGTTGCTCCCAAAGTCCACCACCTCAATTTTGGGATGACTTGTTGTCTATTCAGTTATTCCAGAGATACAAGGTACATCAAGTTGACTGTGGAGATTTAATCTGCTGCTCCTGAGGAGAGATTTCCCTTTCTCTTCTTTGTTCACACAGCTCCTGGGGTTCAACTTTGGTTCTGGCCCCACCCCTGTGTGTAGGTCACCCTCAGGCATCTGTTCCCACCCAGACAGGACGGGGTTAAAGCAGTGGCTGATTAAGGGACTCTTGCTCATTCAGTTGGGGGGGACAGAGGGTTGTGATAGTTATAACTGGAATGCAGGGCGAGCCTGTGGTGGCAGAGGCCAGCGTGACACTGCAACAGCCTGCGGTGCACCGTGTGTTCTCCTGGGGAACTTGTGCATGGATCATGAGACCCTTGCAGTGGTGTGCTGCACAGGCTCTTGGTGGGGGGGGGTGTTGATAGTTACCTGTGCTTGCACACAGGATTCTTGGTGGCTGCAGCAGCAGCAGCGTTTGTGTTTCATGCCCGTCTCTGGGGTACGAGCTGATAGCTGCAACTCGTGCCCATCTCTGGAGCTCGTTTAATTGGTGCTCTGTGTTTTGTGGGCAGACAGGGAAGGAATTCCCTCTCCTTTTGCACCCCGTATCAATGGTCTCTTGCCTCTTAGGCAGGCCGAGACATTTTCCTGGATTCCCTCCCGGCTAGCTGTGGCGCAATAGCCCCCTTCAGGCTGTGTTCACACAGCCAACCCCAGTCCTTTCCCTGGGTTCTGACCTCTGAAGCCTGATCCTTAGCTCCCAGCCCCCACCAGCCACGGCGGGTGAGCAGAAAAGCCTCTTGGGCTGGTGACTGCTGGTCAGCACCAATCCTCTGTGAGGGAATCTCTCTGCTTTGCCCTCTGCACTCCTGTGGCTGTGCTCTCTTCTGTGGCTCCAAAGCTTCCTTCCCACCTAATCCCCGTCTCCACCAGTGTGTGGAAACTTTTCCTCCTTAGGTGCAGGTCCTGTCCGTATTCTCTTGTCTCTGTTTTTACTTTTTTCTTTTGTCCTACCCAGGTACATGGGGATTTTCTTGCCTTTTGGGAAGTCTGAGGTCTTCTGCCAGCATTCAGTAGGTATTCTGTAGGAGTTGTTCCACATGTAGATTTATTTTTGATGTATTTGTGCAGAGAAGGTGATTTCCATGTCTTACTCCTCTGCCATCTTGAAGGTCACTCCCTTAGAAAATATTTAATCCTAGGATTTGAAATATGTCTAAACGGGAGTTTGGGAGTAAATACAATGTATACTTTCTCTTTTCTTTGAAAGGTTTTAGTGCTGCTAAATTTATTACTTCATTTTATAAGCTCCAGTTTTATTTAAACTCTATTTTAAAGCAATTACTAGCTTAAGAAGTGATTAAAGTGGAATATTTTGGGGAAAACTTCGAAATTATGTCTTTTCATTTCCTAAGAAGGAAGCTGAGACTTAACTGTTGCCACCTTTATAAGAGAAATAAACTTTTAATTTACTTTAACTCATCTATTTACTTGTTCAGATCACTTTTTCACTGTGCTTTCAAGTGTACTACAATAAGGAAATATATAGCCATTAAGCTCATGCTTTGGTCTTCAATAATGGATCTTGATTTTTCTCTCATTTAATCAGATTTACACCATTTTGCAGACTAATTGGGGTAAACTGCCTAATTAAAAAAACAATTATATTTTATAATTGACCAAATCTTTTATTGAAACCACTATTCCCCATAAGTCATTGTAGATTTATACATACTCAATCAGCTAAATTGAGTATTATATATGAATAAGTAAGTTTATCCATCCTCAATTATAAATGTAAAGTCACTTGTATTGGGCAAGAAGGTACTGTGAAAGAAAGTTTGTATTGACTGCATATTTACAATCTTTAACACTATAGTGTTAACACTGTAACCCTATAACACTATAGTAACACTATAACACTGTAACATTAACACTATAGTGTTAACACTATAGTGTTTTTCAATGGGTATTCAGTACACTAATAAACTACATGAATAACTAAAGTCAAAATAATACTGTTACACATAGCAAATCATTATGTCATAAAATGATAGATGAATTATGTAACTGTTCTGCAGGCAAGTGAAGATACTCACTACCTGTATCTAGTCTGCAGTAAAGTCACAAGAGAGTATTCATTCAATCATTTCAGAGGCCATCCTATTAGAACCCCCAGGTGACACACACATCTAATTTATACAGTACAAGCTATGATTTTCTAATATAATATGGATGGACCTGGAGATTATAATACTAAGTGAAGTAAGTCAGACAGACAAAGACAAATATCATATGATATCACTTATATGCAGAATACAAAAAAAATGATACAAATAAACTTATTTACAAAATAGGAACAGATTTACAGACTTAAAAGCATGAATTTATGAGTACCTGGGGAGAGGGTATGGGGGAAGTATAGACTGGGAGTTTGGGATTGACATGTGCACACTGCTATATTTAAAACAGATAACTAACAAGGACCTACTGTAAAATTAATTAATTACATTTTAATAAGTTATGATTATATAATATAATCACTGAGATATCATTAATGTAATAAGCAGTACAGAACAAGCTATAAAGATTATCTGATAGACCATTACTTAGAATAGATATTATGTGCCTATATCTAAATGAAATTTGCAAAATTCTTCTACTTATTTACTTGACAGTTTAAGAAGGACCAACCACCAATGGTTGATTATTTCAAGTAAGCATCAAAAATCCTTTCCATGCCTACATTGTAAAGATACACTTTTCTTAGCATCGTTCTATGAGTATATATCATTTCTATTTTTATTTTTTGTGTGCGTTTGCTGTGTTTTTTTCATTTTTTGCTTTATTGCGATATAATTGACATATAAATTGGGTAACAATTGTACAATGTGTCAATTTGATAACACATATATTTCAAAATGATTACCACCAGAGTGTTTGCTAACACCTCCATAAAGTCATAATTACCATTTCTTCTTTGTGGTGAGAACATTTAAGATCTACTCTCTTAGCAACTTTCAAATTTATATTAGAGTATTATTAACTATAATCACCATGCTATACATTAGATCTCTACGATATATTTGTTTTATTACAAAAGTTGTACCCTTTGATGGATAATTCCCCCATTTCCCCCACCCCCCAGGTCCTAGCAAAGAGTAAAACCTTTCAACTTTCACCACTGAGTATGATGTTAACTGTCAGCTTGTCATATATGGACTTTATTATGTAGAGGTATGTTCCTTCCATATTGAATTTGTTGGGTCTTTTTGTCATGACTGGATGTTGTATTTTGTCAAATGCTAGTTTTTCAAATCAGGAGAAATAAAACTATAAACTGTTTTGATTAAAAGCTCCTAATGATTAAAAGTTAAGATTTTATCATTCTTTTTATTTAATTATTTTGGATATGATTGTAATGGTGGTTAGTATCTTATTTGAAACTCGAGCTGTGATATCCAGCAGAATAGACACTAGCCATGGGTAGATATTTAAATATAAATTAATTAAAATTAAATAAAATTAGAATTCATTTCCACAGTGTTCACACTAGCTACACTTTAATTGCTCAATTGACAGATATTATGGAACATCTGCATTACCTCAGAGAGTTCTTTTGAGCAGAGCTACTCTAGAAGTACCACAAAGACTGAAAAGATCATGTGGTTAGGCAATCAGCATTCTTAAGTGTTTTAGCCAACACTTAAACCCAGGCCTACCTACAGAGTCTCTGCATTTCCCATTGCACCAGGTATTTGGCAACCAATATTACCAATTAGCCAAAGATACACTAGTCAACAACACAGTTTCAGCAAAATTTATAAATGTATAACAGTGACAAACAGCTATATAAAAATTGTATTTGGCCCAATTCACTAGTTACAGAGAACACTGCAGAAATATTTTTAAAGACAACCAGTAAATAGAAACATAGATTAATTTATACTTAACTAATAAAGATAATAGTTTCATTTAAGTCTGGTCTCAGCCTACTTTCAAAAATAATTTGGAATTAATTATACTGTAAAATCTAAATATCTAGCACCTTATCAGAACATTGGAACTTAACTCATCAATTGGTTTTTTAATTTAATTTTGTTTTAGTTCACCAAGTGAAAAATGATTATTGTAATATTACGGTCAAAGAAATGGGGAATACCTTAGTCAGTTTGGGCTGCTATAACAAAAATACCACTGATTGGGTGGCTTGAACAACAAATGTTTATTTCTCCTGGTTCTGGAGGCTAGGAAGTCTAAGATCAAGGGGCTGGCCTCTTGGTGAGAGTCCTTTTCCTGGTGTACAGAGGGACACCTTCTTGCTATATCTTCACATTGTCTTCTTAAAAGGACACTAATCCCACTCATAAAGGTTCGACCCTCATGACCTAATTACCTCCCAAAGGCCCCATCTCCGAGTACCATCAAATTAGGGATTAGGGCTTCAACATATGAATTTTATGAGGATACAAACATTTTTTTATATCAGGAAAGGACAATCGTATGCCCTGAAACCAGATCCTTACAATTCTTTAAAAAATAGCTTTGATGTGCTTTTAAAAAAATACTAAGAAAAGGGGATTGTTTTCTTAAAAATGGGAATATTTTGAAGGAGCCAGAGTTTTAAAAAATTGTAATTGTATTGTGGTTGAGCTGATCTGAAATTCTTCACATTATCTTTCCAGCCCAGCCATGAGTCCCTGTTCCTTAGATCCAGTTGCTCTAGGTACCTTTTGTTGACCTAAAACAAATAGACTTCCAGATATTTCTTGAGCAAAGATGGGTTTATTTGGGATTATCAGAGAATGAAAATTCATGATCTGCCATCATGGTGAGCTACACACAGGTTCCCACACAGCAAGAGAAAGAGAACACTTTTATAGAAAGGAAGTTGAGAAGGCTACAGTAAACAAAGAATCCATGGTTTTCCATTGGCTGAGTCCTTGCCCGAAAAGAAGACTCTTCCTTCTTCCTGTTAGGCTCTGCTATGTTGCAGGTTATGAGAGCTACCCCTTCTAGTCTCCCAACTCTGTTTAACTGAGGTTTCTGTTTATTATTTTTTTTTATATTTCCCCATTTGGATCAAGATCTTTCTCTGAAAGCATCACTGATTAAGAGTCAGGTCTTCTAGTTTCAGTGGCTTTTGTCCCTCAATGTCAGGAAAGATCTTTCTGGGTGTAGTATCTCATATCAGAGGAAAAGTGCACAGATTGAAAACCTATTAAGGTCACATTTGAGAAAAAAGGAGAGGTAGGAGGGAGAATTCTCAGGCACTTTTTAAAAATATCTTTATTGGAGTATAATTGCTTTACATTGTTGTGTTACTTTCTGCTGTATAACAAAGTGAATCAGCTATACGCATACGTATATCCCCATATCCCCTCCATCTTGCATCTCCCTCCCACCCTCCTTATCCAACCCTTCTAGGTGGTCACAAAGCACCGAACTGATCTCCCTGTGCCATGCAGCTGCTTCCCACTAGCTATCTATTTTACATTTGGTAGTGTATATATGTCAATACTACTCTCTTACTTCATCCCAGCTTACCCTTCTCCCCCTCCCTGTGTCCTCTAGTCCATTCTCTACATCTGTGTATTTATTCCTGTCCTGCCCCTAGGTTCATCAGACCATTTTTTTTTAGATTCCATATATATGTGTTAGCATACAGTATTTGTTTTTCTCTTTCTGACTTACTTCACTCTGTATGACAGACTCTAGGTCCATCCACCTCACTACAAATAACTCAATTTTATATCTTTTTACAGCTGAGTAATGTTCCATTGCATATATGTGCCACATCTTCTTTATCCATTTATCTGTCGATGGACACTTAGGTTGCTTCCATGTCCTGGCTATTGTAAATAGAGCTGCAATGAACATTTTCGTACATGGCTGTTTTTGAATTATGGTTTTCTCTGGGTATATGCGCAGTAGTGGGATTGCTGGGTCATATGGTAATTCTATTTTTAGTTTTTTAAGGAACCTCCATACTGTTCTTCATAGTGGCTGTATCAATTTACATTCCCACCAACAGTGCAAGAGGGTTCCCTTTTCTCTATACCTTCTCTAGCACTTGTTGTTTGTAGATATTTGATGATGGCTATTCTGACTGGTGTGAGTTGATACCTCATTGTAGATTTGATTTGCATTTCTCTAATGATTAGTGATGTTGAGCATCCTTTCATGTGTTTGTTGGCAATCTGTATATCTTTTTTGGAGAAATGTCTATTTAGGTCTTCTGTCCATTTTTGGATTGGGTTGTTTTTTCGAAATTGAGCTGCATGAGCTGCTTGTACATTTTGGAGATTAATCCTTTGTCAGTTGCTTCATTTGCAATCAGGCACTTTTTATATAAAGTCCATTATTATCAAGATCATAGTCATTAGAGATCATCTGAAGCATTATGTCATCATCCAAGGATTGGTGACAAACTGCCAACAGGACAGGTCCAGATATCTTGGGAAATCTGTCTCATTAGATGTCATCTGCTTCAGTTCTGGGAAATCTTTACTTTCACATCACCAGATGATGGCCAGTTCCAGACAGAGTTTGGTGCTTTCTATAGGTGGGTCATATAAATCCAAGAGTCTATTTCTTGAAGTTTGGCAGCCACAGGGATGGTCAGTGGTACCTGATAAGGACCTTTCCAATGAGGTTGAAAACAGTTCTGGAGGTGTCTTTTCCAATAGACAAAAATCTCCAGATTGTAATGTGTGATGCTTTGTCTCTCAAGGGTGCACTATGAAAAGATTGCTTTACCAAAGCATGGTTATTTTTAATAGAAGTCATTAGGCCTTTGCAATATTGGAATATCTCTCCTTTTTTTCAGTTGTAGGTCAGAAGAAGCAGAAGCTAAGTACATTGAACATCCTGTGACTATTTCAAAGAGTGAGAGTTTATGGGTTCCAAAAAGGATTGGTCTGAGATTTCCTTTTCTGAGGTCAACTGTTGGGCTTCTCTAGTCAGCTTTTCTAAATTATCATTTGGGAGAAATATCCCTTCGTATCATGACAGAGGTTTGGCTGCTGTTGGTCCCTTTACAGCATTCTTTATTGAAATATCAGCAATATGATTTCCCCTAGCTTCCAGAGAGTCAAATTTAGAATGCCCCAGAATCTTAATAATAGCAAAAGATCAGGCAAAAAAGTACTGCATCCAATAATTCTTGCACATAGGGGTCATTTAAAATTTTTATTTCCACCGGATGTGAGGAAGCCATGTTGCTCCCACAACATTCCAAAATCATGAACCACTCTGAAATCATATCTACTGTCAGTATAAATAATGGCAGTTTTGTCCTTGGCTAAAGTACAGACCCACGTTAGAGAGTAAAATTCAGCCTGTTGGGCCGAAGTAGCCATAAGTAAAGATGTTGCCTCAGTGACATCAAAAGGAGTTATAATAGCATACCCAGCACAGTATTTGCCATTGTCCCCTTTTAAATAAGAACCATCGATGAACTATGAAAAGTTAATGTTAACCAGTGGAATCTCCTGTAAGTCATCATGAGGAGTCAGGAGGTGGTCTGTCAGTGTTAAGCAGTAGTGAGGGACTTCATTGATGATGGATGGGAGAAGAGTAGCTGGGTTAAGGCTATTATAATGTAAGAGTTATGTGAGGAGCAGTTAACAAAAGGACTTATAAGAGGTAAGGCAGTTGTCTGAGAAATGTTGATGTGATGAGAATTCAGGAGAGCTTCTACTCTATGAGGTACAAAAATTGTTAAAGGGCATCCCACAGTGATTTTTTTGGTGGCTTTAACTATAAGGGCAGTGGCCGTAATGGCTCTAAGGAAAGAGGTGTAGCCACCTACTGGACCCATGCCACAGTGTCCAGTTGCTTGTTACAATAGTCTATGGGTCGATGGTGGTCTCTTGTTTTTGAGTTAGTAGCCCAAGGGCATTCCCTTCCTTTTCATATACAAAAAAGGAAAAGGGAATCTGATAATTGGGATGCCCAAGGGCAGGTGGGTTCATCAAACGTTCCTCTAAGGCTTCAAAGGCTATGCTGTCTGGTTTTTCCCATAAAATTAGGTTGGAGTTCTTATTTTTGAGTAAAACATATAGAGGTATGGTATAAGAGAGAAACTTGGAATCCACTTTTGGCAATAATCAACTAGCCTGAGAAAACCTTGCAAGTTGGTACTTAGCTTTGGGAAACGGGACACCATGAAGTCTATCTGAATCTAGGTGTAGCCTTTGTTCTGATATCAGAGGCCCTAAATATCAAACCTGGGTTTGGGAAAACTGCAATTTTTCTTTGGCAACCTTATTCCTTTTGAAGCTAAAATCTTTAGCAAGTGGATGCTATCTTCCTGTGAGACTTGAGAAGGAAAGTAAAGAAGCAGCTCATCTACATATTGCAACAAAGTAGAACCTCTAGGGACCTTTATATCATCCAGATCAGCCTTCAGGATTTGTGAGAAATTAGAAAGACTCTCAGTAAAACCCTGAGGCATTACTGTCCAGGCGAATTGTTTTTCTTCCCAAGTGAAGGCAAAAAGGTATTGGCTGGTTTCATCAATTAGAATAATGAATTCACTGCATAAATTAATTACAGTAAAGAATTTACTTCCAGTGGTGAAACCAAGCAGGACCCTGTGGACCTTCTGGGCACAAAAGCCTTTCTGTCTCCTGTTTCTTGACTCCATGACCTTCCCTGAGTTTCAAAGGGCAGATTCCAACTGTTGCTATCAAGGAAGGGAAGGGATGCAAAGACAAGGGAGGGGCAGCCAGGAAACAATAGTGTAGCCTTGGGGCAGGGTCCTGGTTCCACCTGAAGGGACATCTTTTTTTTTTTTTTTTTTTTTTTTTTTGCGGTACGCGGGCCTCTCACTGTTGTGGCCTCTCCCGTTGCGGAGCACAGGCTCCGGATGCGCAGGCTCAGCGGCCATGGCTCACGGGCCCAGCCGCTCCGCGGCATATGGGATCCTCCCAGACCGGGGCACGAACCCGTATCCCCTGCATCGGCAGGCGGACTCTCAACCACTGCGCCACCAGGGAGGCCCTGAAGGGACATCTTTAAGCTCTTTAAGATATAGGCATTCTTCATACCAGAGAAAGATCACCTGAGGCTACATTAAAGGACCCAGAGAAGCTCATCAAGACATTACCTGAGACTAGATTAGAGGAATGAAGGCCCTGCATACACCTTAATCTTATCTGCAACCCCACCGTTGAACCATTGTTATAAAACTCCTCATCAAATCCTTCTGGGTTGGGACACATAGTTTTCAAGGGTAGGATTCTTCTGTGTCCCCCTTTGCCTGGCAAGGCAATGAAGCTATTCTTTTCTACTTCACCCAAAACCCTGTCTCCGAGATTTGATTCAGCACCGGTGTACAGAGGCTGAGCTTTCAGCATCAGTGGGAGTGGATGTTAGTAACGTATGAGGGTTAGAAACAACACCCACACGGTGTTGAGGGATAACAATGTTGTTTATTGCTCAGAGGTCCTGCTCAAATCTCTATCCTTGGCCCTTGGGTTTTATCGCTGATAAAATAGGACTGTTACAGAGGCTAGTACAAGGGATGATGAGAGCTTGAGCCTTGTAATCTTCTATGATGGGCCTTATGTCTTGAAATACTTCATTACTTATAGAGTATTGATTAATTGGGGGAGGAGGTTTTGAGGGATCTATTTGAATGCTCATGGTAGGTGTGCTGTGAATTTTGCTAACATCATTTGGAGATTTTGCCCATAAGGAAATGGTAGCTAATTCAATAGGAACAAATGATCAGTGTTTCCAGAATCTGCTCTAGTACCATCAGAGACCGAACAAATAACGGGTCATTTAATTCACCTAGTGTGTTACTTTGATGACTACTGTCAAATTCTAGAATTATTTCCCCCTTTTGGGAGAAAGAAATTCTAGCATACTTGTCTAAGAAGTCTCAGCATAATAAATGGGTAGGGGTGGATGAACCAAAGAGAACAGAGTAAGTATCTCCCAAAGGGCCTAACAAAAGGGGACAGGTTCAGAGACAGGAACCTCTTGAGGTTCATTAGAGATCCCCCCCCCCCATTCTAGCTGTTTTAGTACTAAAAGGCAGTGGCTGTTTTATAGTAGTAAGGTTGAGCACTGAAAGTTTGGCTCAAGTGTCAACTAGAACTGGAAGAGATTCATCCCTAATCTGGAGAAAAGTTTTACCAACCGATTAAGAGGGAGGGTTGGGAAGAGTGCCTGTAGTTTCTCACAGCCCCATCACTGAGAATTGGGAGGAAGGTGGAAAGGCTGGTTAGAGGTCTAAAGGCACCCAAAGTGCTTAAATTTGTAACAATCTCCTTTCCAACAAGCTCTTTTCAATAATAGCAGAAACTAGAAAGGTTTTGTTTTCGTTTTGGAACCTTCATTCATTGGAGGTGAAGATTAAGAATTTTGGTGCTCTTGCTTTTACAGTGCAAGAGAGCTGGTTTGCCAGATTAACAAAATCTGGAGTGGACATAGTTTCCCATTCCACCCTGGTTCTTTTCACTAGAAGGGAAAGGTCCTGATTCAGCCCATTAATAAACATAGGGTTAAAAGCTACCTGAGTGAAACAAATATCTGAAGGAAGACTAAAATTTTCTTTAAAAATAATCTGAGTTGATTATAATAATCAGGAACAGGTTCATCAGATTTTTGTGTGCAAGCCTGAATTTTGTTCTAATCAACGGCTTTGAAAGGCCTTAGGAATTGCTCAATGAAGTCTGCCTAATGATTGATCTAGCCTGATCATATAAGTTAGTGGGCTAGTCTCCTGGTTGTAATTCTAGAGACCTTTCAGGATTTTCCCAATTAGCAGTTTTCACCCACTGCTTGGCCTGATCTTTGCCAAAATGCATATGAATTAGCTGATATAAGTCTGTGAGATGAGGTTGGTAAGTTTAAATGACTATACTAAATTCCTTAGTAAATCTGTGAGGATCTTCAATTACTTTGGGAAAATCTTTGACTATGGCTTGCAATTCAGCTTTAAGTTCAGAGAGTATGAGAAATTAAGGGTTTAGCTCCTGGATCCTCAGAAAGCTTAATTTTAAAGGGATGGGTTCTGACTGACAAGTTGAGAGGAAAAGGAAGAGGGGAGAGTTTCAGAGAAAAGGGAAAGATTGGTGAGAGATTATTGTGGGGAAATTGAGGATATAGAGGAGGCATAAAGTGGCTTAGAAGAAAAGGAGGAAGATGGTGCTGGAGGTGGAGTCTGACCAAGGAAGAGAAGAAAGAAGCAGCCTGAGGCCTTCCATCTTATCTTTCTTTAATCCTTTGTTTGTCTCAGTTAATCTTAAAATCTTATTTTGCAGAGAGTCAATTTTAGACTCCTGATAACATTGGGTAACCTCAAAATACCTATCAAAATAAGCACTCCACTCAGTTCTGAAATTTCTGAGCTATTGTAGTCCAATTCTGTTTTAAGGAAATTAAGTTTGGGGAATTCAAAAGTTCCCCATAATGGCCACTGATGTTCTAAATTGCCTTTGGTCAGGTTAGTCCATTTAGTTAGAAATGCACATGAGGAAGGACCATGTTTTTTAAACATAAAATCAGCTGAAATCCCTGTAAGGGGGAGGGGGGTAGCTTCAAAATACTTCAAAAACCAGGATCCCATTAGTCAGAGGTTTTTCCTCTAATGTAAACAATTCACAAATAGTTCAAACATTTTACAGCACAAAAGGCTCAATTCAAGCAACTTGCAAACTAACCCCAACAGTACTAAGGAGACAGCTTGGTCCCAGAGGAGCCAGGCTGAAGGCTTTTTTAGCCAGTCTCCAGAAGATGGGCCCTTCCAAAACAACAGGCCAAAATTAAACTGACCTCTAACAAAATTTAAATTTCTTATGATTTCTCAGAAAAGAATGTTTTTGATATATTACAGGGGAAAAAAGCCCAAATCAAAACATAGTATTTGTAGCTGAGTAAAAGATACAGTCTAGAATGATAAATTGATTGGTGGTACAATAATTGCTTTAATTGTTGTATTACTAAATGTATACAAATGCCAGTAATAATCCTAAAAGTTATATGACTATAAATTTTAGGTTACCTAGATCACTAGCAAGCTCTGTATTATTTATACTGCAGCATGGAGATAAATGAGGTCAGTGCTACGTGAACTGCTGTCATAAACTTAGAGAAAAGAAGATCCACGAAGTGACAAATACTATCAAGAATGTGACAGTCTCCTGATGTTTTTGAGACACTATAGTATGCTTATCAATGAAACAGCCCTGAGCATATATTTTTGGCATAAATATACAATTCTTGACAGTACTGATGAAAATTCCCTTACATTATTACTGTAATGTTACTTTTTAAGTCTTCACCATTTGCCAACTTATAAACAAATATAGATTTGATGATCTAGGCTGTCATGGTTTCTTGCCAAGTCTACAAACAGACTTACATGGAATTTCTCCCACTAGAAGAAGAGATTCAATGTCCTGAATGCCAGTTTCACAGTGGCCAGCTACCAGCCCTATTACCCTATTATTAGCTACAAAAACTTTTAAAACAGCAATAGAAAGAGGTCTATCTAGGGTCACTCAGAGCAAGCTGAAGGAATAGTAACTGTGTACTACTGGTCACTTGGCAGGTCCTTTACAATGCTGAGTAAAGTGCAGAACTACTTTAGTCATAATGCAGGTATTAACAGAGATTAAGTTGCCAGAACCTCTTTTTAAAAACAACAACATTGAGAGACTTCCCTGGTGGTCCAGTGGCTAAGACTCCATGCTCCCAATGCAGGGGACTTGGGTTTGATCCCTGGTCAGGGAACTAGATCCCACATGCATGCTGCAATTAAGAGTTCTCATGCCACAACTAAGAGTTCGCATGCCGCAACTAAAGATACTGCATGCTGCCATGAAGATCTCACATGCCACAACTAAGATCCGGTGCAGCCAAAATAAATAAATAAATAAATATTAAAAAAATAAAAAAAATAACAACATTGAGCCTTCATTTTACAAATCTGTGGAATGTTTTACTTAAGCAAAACAAGCCAATTCAAAAAAATGGGCAAAATTTTTGCTTAAATATTTTTGCTTAACTAAGAGTTCCTGCTGTTTTCATGTGAACTGACTGATAGGGAACCATTCTAGGAGAATCACTGGCTCTTATAACCAACTTTAGAGTGTGGGAAGAATTATCCCCAGTTAAAAAAAAATTGTTATAAAGCATAAACTAACAACAACAAAAAAGAATTATCCCCAGTGCCATAAGCCATTTAGGACTATTTGGTTGGGGGAGAAGAAACAAAATGATGTATTCTAGCCAGAGGGATTAGAGAAAACCCAAAACAGTCTCTTAATATCACAAAAAAAAAATCTGCTCTTGGGACTTCCCTGGTGGTCCAGTGGTTAAGAATCCGCCTTCCAATGCAGGGGACATGGGTTCGATTCCTGGTCAGGGAACTAAGATCCCACATGCCACAGGACAACTAAACCAGTGCGCCGCAACTAGAGAGAAGCCTGCACACCACAATGAAAGACCCCACATGCCACAGCGAAGATCCCGCATGCTGCAACTAAGATCTAATGCAGCCAAATAAATAAATAAATATTTTAAAAGGAAAAAAAAAAAAGGAGATCATACTGAAAACCCTCCACTGGCTCCCCCCAACCCTCAGAATCAAACCCAAACTCCTTACCCAAGGTTTAAAAAAGAAAAATCTACTCTCACCTCTTCTACTTAACATTTTACTGGAAGTTCTACTTAGTGCAATAGGTCAGAGAAAGGAATAAACAGTCTCCATAATGGAAAGGAAGAAGTAAAACTTTCTTAATGCACAGAAGGAATTATCATGTATATAGAAAATCTGGTGATATTTATAAGAAAAGCTACTGGAACTAATAAGTGAGTTTTGTAGAATTGCGGGATACAAGATCAATATACGAAAAATCAATTGCCTTTCTAATTATGAGCAATAAACAATCAAAAATTAAAGTTTTAAAAACACCATTTACAATAGCATCAAAAATATGAAATATAGGGAGACCTATGACAGAAGATGTGAAATACCTGTAGACATAAATGTGTTGTAAAACATTATTGAGAGAAATGAACAAAAACCTAAATAGTATGGAGGCATATCCTGTTCACTGATTGAAAGAGTCAATATTGTTAAGGTGGCAATTCTTCTCAAATAGAACTACAGATTCAACACAATCGCAATTTTTAAAAAAAGCAGGTTTTTCAAAATCAATTGAGAAACTGATTTTAAAATTTTAAAATTTACATGGGATGCAAAGGATTTGATATAGCTAAAACAACTTTGTGAAAGAAAAAATTTGAGGATGCCTAATTTCACAACTTACTGTAAAGCTACGTTAATTAGAACAGTGTAGCACTGGTAACACGTAGTCAAATAGATCAAAAGAATGGAATGGAAAGAATAGCTACAGTGAGTGCAGAAATAGATTCACAACTGATTTTATCAAAGGTGAAAAGGCAGTTCAGTAGAGAAAGGACAGTCTTTCAACACATGATGCTGGAACAACTGGATATTCATATGCAATAAAATAAACTTCAGTTCAAAGAGTCCAACAATAATAGCAAAGACAAAAACAAGAGCTAACACTTTCTACCCACTCTTCTTAGTACTTAATATGTATAATTTTACCTAAATCACACAAAATATTGGGATATTAAGCCTATTTTAAAGATGGAAGACACAAGCACGAGGAGTTCTTGCCCAAGGTTCCATAGAAAGCAGCAGAAGTGGGATATAAATCTGTGCTGATTACAGACTGGCTGATCTTAAGGAATATCATAGTTAAGAATAGAAGGTAGTTATAAATGTGTTAATATGAAAAAATCTCCAAGAGAAAAAATGTGTAAAATAGATGAAAGTGTGCTCTCATGTGTGTTAGTGTATGTGTGTGTAATCACTATGGATTTTATTTTCTGGAAAGAATCACAAAATAATTTAATAATTACCTCGTTAACTTTGGATATGTATGTGTATTGTTTTTATTTAAAAACATCAATAGCCATTATATAGGCAAGAAAATTATGACCTATTTTTATTAACCTCTGTAGTTTTTTATATTAAAAACACACAATGTCATATTTTAAAGTAATAAAAGCAATGTTAGTAATAATAATCCATGAATCCGAAACTTAACCTAACAATCATTAAATTCATCCATTCATATATTAATTTAATAATTCATTCATTCATTAAACAAATATTTATTAAGCACTTAACAACCATATAAACAATTTTCTAGGTCAGGAGTTGGCAAACATTTTCTGAAAAGGCTAGATAGAAAATGTGTTAGGCTTTGTGGATCATAACGTCTTGGTCACAACTACTCCACTCTGCCTTTGTATTGCAAATGTACAATAGACAATATATATACAAAATGACAATGGTTGTATTTCAATAAAAGTTTATTTAGAAAAATAGGAATCAGACCAGTTTGGTCCATAGACTATAGTTTGCCAACTTCTGTTCTAGGTGATTATTTTTAATCCATCTAGGTGTTTTTAGCCTACATATACATAAACATGTATAGTTATAATAAATACATATCCATATAATTTATATATGCCTATTGATACTGCATGTGCACACAGACACACACAGAAAAGAACCAACTAAGAGGTTACACCTGACTTAAGTATAAGATGCAGATGTAATACCATGAAATTATGTAAAAATAATATACTTGGTTATATACTTAACTGATAACAAATAAGTTACTCAAAGTAAAGAATTTAGAGGAGAAAGCATGATGCAGCATTATTCTCAGATTTTGCATAAAGAAAGCAGGGGATGAACTGAAGAGAAAATTAATTGTGAACTGGATGTGGATGTACATTAAAATGTGTCAAGAAAATAGGCCATTCCTATTTTGGGATAAGTAAAAGACATCACATATTTAAACTAGGAGGTGAAATCTTTCACTACACAATTATATTGAGTCTGCATCTGGAATACTCATTTTAGTTGCATATCTCAGTACCAGAAACATACAGAATAACCTGCAAGCTGTTCAAGAAACAGCATTAAAAATAGTTCAAAGACAGAAGAAAGTGATTTTAGTTGATGAAATGATAAATACGCAACTAAGGAATAATTATATGACAATAAAGAAACTTAAAAGTAGAGAGGCAGCAGGTCCATTTATCAAAATATTTAAAAAGAATTTAAATGAAATTGTAACATTTATATTTTATAAATTAACTTCCACTAACAAACCCTGGAATCTGGAATTAGACCAGAAAAAAATAGTTGAATACATAAGAGAAGGGGTATAACTGTGGGCGCAAAAGATGAATTTTTGCTGCTCCATGTTCTCTAACATTAATCAGTTTATATAATAATGAAGACCCAGGTTACATAACACCATCCCTATGGGAGTCAGCCCATAACTTGACTTGCTCAATTTTTGAAACATAAGGTTACAAAGTTTTAGCAGCTGGGAAAATACTGTATGTAGTTCTAAATAAATGGTACACTTCTGGATAACCCGATTCTTTCACAGATCATCACACTTGAAGATGAAAAATGATGTGAAATAGAGATAAGGGAGATAAAATTCTGAACAATGTACCTTTTATTTCTTTCAAGCACATGTTGTACCCTAGTCTGCCATGGTTCACTGCAACCAAATTGGTTTTCTCTTCTTGTATCAATATACAAATCATGGTTCTCTCAGAAGGCATAAACTAACTTTCCCATTATTCCTGTGAATGTCATCAGTCAGGATGTTGGTAGCTAATCCATGTTGCTTTCTTGTAGGATGTACCTTGAGATTTCCAAAATATTATTTGTTGCAAGTAATAAGAAAAGCTTTAAAACATGCTTTTAGCTAGGTGATATATACCTGTACTTTTTAATAATTCCCTAAGCATACTATTCTTTTGATGAAAAATATAGAGAAATACCTGAGTGTCTTTAAAACATTTTTTGTGATTAAATAAAATGTTTAAATTCAAATGTGAATTGTATAAAAAAGAAATATATTAAAATATATTCCTCTAATGAGTAAATTACATTGAATAAAACTTCAGAAGAAATAGTAATTAGAAAGAGCAGTAGAAAAGCAATAATCATTCTGATAAGTATAATTAACCTTTAAATGATAACATAAAAAATAATAAAATTTTTAAGTTACATATTGAGACTTGAGAACCCAAATTAGTGTCAGCAGTTCTTTTTATATTTATTAACTTAGAGAATATATTTATCTACTTTAAAAGTCTAAAAAATAAAAAACAAAATGTTAGAATGTTTATTTAGAGGGTTTGCTTCATTAGAGCTAATTACTTAGTAGGATTAAGAAATTATTATACACATATCTTTTTTATAGATAGGTCCATGCCAATATATTTTGAGGTTTTAATTCATCAAGCTCAAATAATTAATTCACACATAAAAAGTTTACTTTTACTGTGGACATAATTTGGAATTTTTAATCAAACCTTTTTCTCCTTTTAATATTAAAAGTATATGCTAACTGAACAAAGTTAAGAATTTAATTTAATACAGCAAATATTTATCAAATGCACCCTATGTGCAAGGAACAGGCTAGCTGCTAGAATATAAACATGTGTAAAATAAAGCCCTTACTTCAAAGGGCTTAAAATCAAATACTGTAAGACCAGCAAACAAATAGCTATAAAGTAAAAAAAAGGGCAAATATTTTTAAAGTGTTCAAGTAAATATGGGGCTCCAACGAGATAAATGCCTATTTCACATTTGTGGAGAGATCAAAAAAGGACTCATAAAGGAGGAAACTTTGATTGGGGTATGAAGGCTAGATGGGATTTCTATGGAAGAAGGTGCACAGAGAGACACTCTATACGGATGGCACAGCATCCACAGAAAACTAGAAGTGATGATGAGGCAGTGACTAGAAGATAGAGTCACATGTACACCTCCCCCATAAAACAGTTAAAGCACAGGTATGCATATGCATTGTGGGAAAAATGCAAAAATTAGGCTTGGAGTATTTGTACACAAACCCTTAAAACCCAAGATAAGAAATTTGGACTTAAGTTAAGAAGCAGCAGAAAACAGCAAGTAATTTTGGGCACAGTTAGCATATAACTGATAGACTAGAATGCAGAGAGATTTTAGGCAAAGACTAATTTGGAGGTTATTGAAATAATCTAGAAAAGTGCAGGTAACGACCTAAACCACGTGGCAAAGAAAGGAATGGAAGGGAAGGAATAATGTGAGAAATATGGCACAAATAGAATCTAGGGCACTTAGCAGTTGAATTGATTAGGGATGGACATGGAATGGATGAGAGGAAGCCAAAATTGACCTTAAGGTTCTTGTTGGTATAATTATTCTAGTTGTTCTGGGAACTTCAAAATAAGATACCTCTGTTTCTTTGTGCATTTGTTTTTACTTGCTTTTCCTTTCATTGTACCAGGACATTGGTAGCCCTTTTCCATCTTAAGATCATGTCTTTAAATACGAGGAGAAATTTTCATATTAATTTCTTGACAAATTTCTTACCTTAATTTGTTCTGTTTTCTCTTTCTGGAACTCCTGTTAGTTATTTTCTCCCAGATTTCCTTAGGTGCTTCTTGTGAATTATTTAAAAAGTTAAAACTCTTATATAAATAGTTTCTATATATTCTTCTAAAAGATTTAAATTATGCTTTTCAAAATAAATATTTAATCTACACAGAACTGAATTTTGCATATGGCATGTTGCAATGATCCAATTCCTTTTTTCCAATATGGATTATTAATTTTTTTATGCAACAGGTCTCAAAAAGTCCATCTTTACCCCAGAGATCTTCAAGGCCACCTCTCACATATATCAAACTTTCTTATATACATAAGTTTATTTTGAGGTAATCTGTTCTGCTCTATTGTTGTTGATCCCTATACCAATATCACACTGATTTAATTACTATTGCACCATGCAATCTTATATGGTATAGGAATTTCCCTGCAATGTTCTTCCTTAGGAGTGTTTTATATACTCTTTACTATTTCAAATAAACTTTAAATAATCTTGTCAAATTCCTTGAGAAATCTTTTTTATAAAGCCACTAAATTTACAGATCAAGCTGGGAAAATTCGAACTTTAGAAACTTTCTGTTCATGAATATGGTACATTTCTCCATTTATTTAGGTGATTGTAATGTCTTTCCATATAGTTTTATTTATACTTCTTTTGTTGGACTTTATTTCTCTTACCTCACATTTTATTGCTATTTACATATGAACTTTTATATAATTTTACATTTTCTAATCACTGCTGGTATATAGAAATGCAATCACTTTTTGTACAATCAGAGATTCTCAAAATCTCTTATGAATCTTATTATTTGTCTATAGATTCTTTTATTATTTCTGTTAATATAATCTTCAAGTAATGCCAGTTTTTGATACCTTCTCATTTTATTATCTATGTATCTATCACTAATGCTTCCCACATGCTCCATCAAATCCAAGGCCTACTGATTTAATTTTTCAAATTCTAAGATGCATCTGATAACCTTATCTGTCAAAGTTCTTGCTCTTTAAAACTCCATCCATTCTCCTCCTCCAATCTTTATGAATCCATTCCATGCCAATCTTTATCCACATTTTCCCCCTTTTCTTATTATTTAAGATACTTCCTCAAACTTAAAGAAAAAAAAAAGATAGTGCCTCCATTATTCTCTTAAATAGGAGTGGAAATCATAAGACATCCTTGTCCTTTTCTTGAGTGTGAAAAAAATGTTTTTAGGTAAGTTGGGACGAAGTGAGAGAGTGGCATGGACATATATACACTACCAAATGTAAAACAGATAGCTAGTGGGAAGCAGCTGAATAGCACAAGGAGATCAGCTTGGTGTTTTGTGTCCACCTAGAGGGGTGGGATAGGGAGGGTGGGAGGGAGACGCAAGAGGGAGGAGATATGGGGATATATGTATATGTGTACTGATTCACTTTGTTATAAAGCAGAAACTAACTGCTTTAGTATAATTGTAAAGCAATTATACTCCAATAAATATGTTAAAAAAAGGAAAAAAATTATAACATTGAATACAATCTTTGTCCTATGTTTTGGGTAAATATTCAATTAGAATAAAGAAGTTTCCATCTATTATTAGTTTCCTAAGAGGATTTTTTTTTGAACAGGGGTAAGACTCTGCACCCAGTTCTAACGTGTGGGTATTTTCTCCACATATTCAAGCAGTTTTCTGGCACCAGCTATGTATCCTACAATTCTACTCAATTCTGACACTGTCTACCTAGAAATAGCATCAGACCGCACAGGTTAAGTGTTCAGTCCTACAAGACTGCCTCCCCCACATACTTCAGATGCCAATTACAAGTCTAGGTTGTCACCTATGCTTCTGACTGACTGGCTACAGACTAGAAGTTCCAATGAACCCCACCTTGGGTTGAATAAGAATAGTGACTTATTTCATCCTAACCAACGATTAATGATGACTGATATGTTATTATATCACCACTAGATAGAATGGAATTACAATTTCACACTGGGTTATTTATAACCTATCAAACTTACCATCTTTTCAAAATGAGTCAACTTTTGACTCTGAAACGGCAAATATTTCTTCTGTTACATATAGTAACTAGAAGGAACTGGCTTCCGGGAATGCTTAACAAACTGCAAATATCTTAGCAATGACTTTGAAATTCCATAAATTATATGAACATAAGAATGAAAATAGTGTAAAATAACAGAAAATGATATTTGGCACATTTTCAATTATATTTTGGTCAATTACATTTTGGTCAGTGTCAAAAGAAAAAACAGAAAAAAAATTACAGATCACTTTCCTAAAAGTATTATGGCCAAAGAAAATCTGAAAACAAAGACAAACTCAATTGTAGCACAGGCAATCGTTCCTGAGAGAAAAGCTTATGTTTGGGGTTGATAAAATAATCATGTTCAATCAATTCTTAGGAAAGGAGTTTTACTATGTTTCATTGATCAAAGCAAGACCACAGTTCCTCTACACCTGAAAAATATGAAACCAACTATTAAGTTTGCTCTAATCTTTAAAAAGACCTAAAGAGAAGGGATACCTCTTGACTATTTAAGACCAGATAAGTTCTAACTTAAGGACATTTGAGTGACTTGAATATCAAAACTTGAATACCAAAACAATCTTCTGTCTTCGATATGTGAAATATTAGAGCAGCTTCCCTATTATTAAAATGTGACCACAGTATTCATAAATCTCTTTATTGGAGTCCTAGTTATATGTACTACATAAAAATTTCTTGTGTAGAAGATAAATTGGATATCAAGACTTGATAATTTTGCTTTATAACAGACAATACTACGCAGGAGGGACAAAGGAAAAAAACTGACACATAAATTGACAAGCAAAGGGCAAATGGGAAAAAAAGCAAGAGGGCTTCAAGATAGTCATATCATTGTTTGTTTGTTTGTTTTTTGAATTTCCAAAAAAACTCTTGCTTCATGTTCACTGAGGTATATCAAAATAGAATTACATGTATTTATGTTTTTTACAGTTATTTTCCTATAATTGTTTTCCAATCTCATAGCATTGTGGTCAGAAAAGATGCTCGATACAATTTCAATTTTCTTAAATTTTCCAAGGCTTGATTTGTGACCCAAGATGTGATCTATCCTGGAGAATGTTCCATCTGCACTTGAGAAGAAAGTGTATTCTGCCACTTCTGGTGGAATGTTCTATAAACAGCAATTAAATCTAACTGGTCTATTGTGTCATTTAAAGCTTTTGTTTCCTTATTTATTTTCTGTTTGGATGATCTGTCCATTGCTGTAAGTGGGGTGTTAAAGTCCCCTACTATTATTGTGTTACTGTCGATTTCCCCTTTCATGGTTGTTAGCATTTGCCTTATGTATTGAGGTGTTCCTATGTTGGGTGCACAAACATTTATAATTGTTACATCTTCTTCTTGGATTGATCCCTTGATCATTATGTAGTGTCCTTCCTTATCTCTTGTAACAGTCTTTATTTTAAAGACTGTTTTATCTGACATGAGTATTGAGTATTGCTACTCCAGCTTTCTTTTAATTTCCATTTGCATGGAATATCTTTTTCCATCCCTTCACTTTCAGTCTGTATGTGTCCCTAGGTCTGAAGTGGGTCTCTTGTAGACAGCATATATATGGGTTTTGTTTTTATATCCATTCAGCCAGTCTGTGTCTTTTGGTTGGGGCATTTAATCCATTTACATTCAAGGTTATTATCACTCTGTATGTTCCTATTATCATTTTCTTAATTGTTTTAAGTTTGTTTTTGTGGGTCTTTTTCTTCCCTTGTGTTTCCCACTTAGAGAAGTTTCTTTAGCATTGTTGTAAAGCTGGTTTGGTGGTGCTGAATTCTCTTGGCTTTTGCTTATCTGAAAATCTTTTGATTTTTTTGTTGAATCTGAATGAGACCCTTGCTGGGTAGAGTAATCCTGGTTGTAGGTTTTCCCCTTTCATCACTTTAAGTATATCCTGCCACTCCCTTCCAGGCCTGCAGAGTTTCTACTGAAAAGTCAGCTGATAACCTTATGAGGTTTCACTTGTATGTCATGGAGGTTAAACAGTGTTCTACTAAATAACCAAGATCACTGAAGAAATCAAAGAAGAAATAAAAAAAATACATAGGAAAAAATGACAATGAAAACATGATGACCCAAAACCTATGGGACGCAGCAAAAGCAGTTCGAACAGGGAAGTTCATAGCAATTCAATCTCACCTCAAGTAACGAGAAAAATCTCAAATAAACAACCTAACTGTACACCTAAAGCAACTAGAGAAAGAAAAACAAAGAAAACCCAAAGTCAGTAGAAGGAAAGAAATCATAAAGATCAGAGCAGAAATAAATGAAATGGAAATGAAGAAAACAATAGTGAAGATCAGTAAAACTAAAAGCTGGTTCCTTGAGAAGATAAACAAAATTGATAAACCCTTAGCCAGACTCATCAAGAAAAAAAGGGAAAGGATGCAAATCAGTAAAATTAGAAATGAAAAAGGGAGAAATCACAACTGACACTGCAGAAATACAAACGATTATACGAGACTACTACAAACAACTATATGCCAATAAAATGGACAACCACAAAGAAATGGACAAATTCTTGGAAAGGTACAATATTCCAAGATTAAACCAGGAAGAATTAGAAAATATAAACAGACCTATCACAAGTAAGGAAATTGAAACCATAATTAAAAATATTCCAACAAACAGAAGTCCAGGACCAGATGGCTTCAAAGGTGAATTCTATCAAACATTTAGAGAAGAGTTAACACTGATCCTTCTCAAACTCTTCCAAAAAACTGCAGAGGGAGAAACATTCCCAAATTCATTCTACAAAACCACCATCACCCTGATACCAAAACCAGAAAATGCTATCACAAAAAAAGAAAATTATAGACCAATATCACTAATGAACAAAGATGCAAAAATCCTGAACAAAATACTAGCAAACAGAATCCAACAACATATTAAAAGGATCATACACCATGATCAAGTGGGATTTATACCAGGGATGCAATGATTCTTTAATATAGTGAAATCAATCAATGTGATACACCATATTAACAAACTGAAGGAGAAAAACCATATGATCATCTCAATAGATGTAGAAAAAGCTTTCGACAAAATTCAACACCCATTTATGATAAAAACTCTCCAGAAAATGGGCATAGAGGGAAGCTACCTCAACAGAATAAAGGCCACACCTGAAAAACCCACAGCAAACATCATACTCAATGGTGAAAAACTGAAAGCATTTCCATGCACCACAATGAAGAGTAGCCCCCGCTACCCACAACTAGAGAAAGCCTGTGTCAGCAATGAAGACCCAACACAGCCAAAACAAAAACAAAAAACAAAGAACATTTGGATGGTCTTTGAACATCAGAACATCCGAAGTTTTTGTTATCTTTATTAATATCAAACATATGGAGACAATCTGAAAAATCCAAAATAAGGATATGACTGAATGAATCTGTAATGTCTATTCTATGAATACATATATGTTACTAGTATACAATTATTTAAAAATAAGTTATTAATATTATGGGAAAATGTTTATGATATATTGTTAAGTGAAAAAATGCAAGTGGTTTTGATATTTTAGAAAATGTAAACCATAGAAAAAGGAAAAAAAGAAAATAGAAATACAGAGCCTCATCCAGACATAACCAATATTATATTTTGTTATATTTCTAATTAGTCTTTCTGTCAAGTCCAAAAGTTTGCCTAAATCAATCTTAAAGGATGCATCAAAGTACACAATCAACAGAGTGAAAAAGCAACCTATGTGTAACAGAATAGACAGCCCAGAATTGGACCTCTGTATATATAGTCAATGGAACTTTGGCAAGCAAAGACAATATTATGGAGTAAAGACAGTCTCTTCAACAAATGGTGCTGTAACAACTGGATATCCACATGCAAAAAAAAATTAATTTAGACACAGACATTATATCCTTCACAAAAATTAATTTAAAATGGATCACAGATCTAAAGTAAAACTCAAAACTATAAAACTCCTGGAAGATAACATAGGAGAAAACCTTGATGACTTTTGATATGGTGAAGCCTTTTTAGATACGCCACCAAAGACAAATCCATGAAAGAAAGAATTGATTAGCTGGACTTCATTAAGATTAAAAACAACTGCTCTGTGAAAGACAACATCAAGAGAATTAGAAGACAAGCCATAGACTGGGAGGAAATAAAAGACTCCTATGATAAAGGACTCTTTTCCAAAATACTCAAGGAACTTATAATACTCGACAATAAGAAAATAAACAACTCAGTTAAAAAATGGGCCCAATATTTAACAGAGACATCACTGAAGAAGATATACAGATAGCAAATAATGATATGGAAAAGATGTTCCACATCACATATCATCAGGGAAGTTCAAATTAAAACAACAATGAGTTGCCACTACACAACCATTAGAATGGCCCCAAACTGACAATACCAAATACTGGCAAGGATGTAGAGCCACAAGAACTTTTATTCATTCCTGGTGGGAATGTAAAATGGTACAGTTACATTGAAAGACAGTTTGGAAGTGTTCAATAATACACGTTCTTATCATATGATCTAGCAATCACACTCCTTGTTATTTACCCAAAGGAATTGAAAACTTGTCCACACAAAAACCTGTTTTTTTTTTTAAACCACACAGATGTTTATAGCAGTTTTCTTCATAATTGCCCAAACTTGGAAGCAACCAAAATATCTGTGAGTAAATGAATGGATAAAAAAACAGTGGTAGGAAACTCCCTGGTGGCACAGTGGATAAGAATCCGCCTGCCAGTGCAGGGGACATGGGCTCGATCCCTGGTCCAGGAAGATCCCACATGGCATGGAGCAACTAAGCCTGTGCACCACAACTACTAAAGCCTGCGCACCTAGAGCCCATGCTCCGCAACAAGAGAAGCCACCCCAGTGAGAAGCCCCTGCACCGCAACAAAGAGTAGCCCCCGCTACCCACAACTAGAGAAAGCCCATGTGCAGCAACAAAGACCCAACGCAGCCAAAACAAAAACAAAAAACAAACAAAAAAAACCCACACACATATCAGTGGTACACAGACAATGGAAATTACACAGTATTAAAAAGAAATGAGCTATAAAGTCATGAAAATGCATGAGGAATCAGAAATTCATATTACTAAGTGAAAGAAGCCAATCTGAAAAGGCTATATACTGTGTGAAATTTTGGAAAATGCAAAACAATGAGACAATCAGTAATCACAACAGGTGATGGGAGAGGGAAGGATGAATAGGCAGAGCAGAGAGGATTCTTAGGGCACTGAAAATACTCTCTGTATGATATTAAAATGATAGCTATATGCCATTATTCATTTGTCCAAACCCATAGAATGTACAACACCAAGGGGGAACCCTAAGGTTAAGTATGGGCTTTGAGTGACTATGATCTTGATATGTCAAGGCTCATCCTTGGTAATAAACGTACTGCTCTGGTCGGGATGCTGATAACGGGAGAGGCTATGCAAGGGTGGGGGCAGGGGATGTGTGGGAAATCTTTGTATCTTCTGCTCAATATTGCTGTGAACCTAAAAGTGATCTAAAAAATAAATTTTTCAAAATATAAGCAACCTATGGAATGGGAGAAAATATCTGCAAATCATATATCTGATAAGAGATGAGCATTCAGAATATATAAAGAACTCCTATAAGTCAACAACAAACAATCCTATTAAAACATAGGCAAAGAACTTGAATAGACATTTCTCCAAAGAAGATATTCAAATGACCATCAAGCGCATGAAATGATGTTCAACATCACTTATCACTGGGGAAATGCACATCAAAACCACAGTGAGATACTGTCTCACACCCAAGAGGATGGTTATTATCAAAAATCGAAAAATAACAAGTGTTGACAAAGATGTGGAGAAACTGGAATACCACTGTTTGTAGGAATATAGAATGGTATAATCACTATGGAAAACAGTATAGAGGTTCCTGAAAAAATTAACAATAGAATTACTACATGATCCAGCAATTCTACTACTGGGTATACACCCCAAAGCAGAGTCTTGAAGAAACTCATAGTCACAGCATTATTCACAACAGCCAAAAGGTGGAAGCAACCCAAGGGTCACTGATAGATAAATGGATAAACAAAATGTGTTCTACGTATACAATGGAATATTATTCAGCCTTAAAAAGGAAGGAAATTGTGACACATGCTACAATATGGATGAACCTTGAGAATACTATGTTAAGTGAATATGCCAGTCACAAAAAGACAGGTACTGTGCGATTCCACTTATACGAGGTACCTTGAGTGGTCAAATTCATTGAGACAGAAAGTACAGTGGTGACTGACAGCCATTGCAGAGAGGTGAAATAGTGAGTTGTTGTTAAATGGGTATAGAATTTCAGTTTTGAAAGATGAAAAGAGTTTTGAATATTGCACAATGTGAATGTACTTAACACTATAAAGTTGTACACAAAAATAGTTAAGATGATAAATTTTATGTTATGTATATATCCACAATTTAAAAAATTTTTAAATTAATCTTAAAAGATACTAGCCATTTCTGAATACTTTACATGAGAAAATCTTTGTCATAGTGGAGAAAATTCAGTCCTAAAGTCGAGAATCCAAGTATGTTCTTATATTGATCTTTGGTCTCAATTTTACTTGAGGGTAGTTCCATTCTAAATGGTAATGTAATAATCCATATTCTGAAAGGATAGCCCCATGTCTTGCAAGTCCTCTGAGTCTGTGGGAGAAATTTGGCCAGAAGAAAATGACATAAAAATCTTTTATAACATAGCCACAGTGGACTGAACTGAGGACTTAACAATTTAAAACAGAACATATGTCTAAATAGACATTTAAATATGATATGAAAGGCAAAGAAGAAAAAAAGATATGGCAGCACTGAAAATTTAGTTTCCTAGTTTCCAACCCCTAGATCTAAGGCATAGCCTGAGCATCCTCTCTGAGGATGAGTGTATTGAATGATGTCCCTCTTGAAGCATGACTCAACTGAGAGCCAAAATATCACCTGAATGAGACTCCTCCTTCCCTTCTGCTATCCCAAGAAAAAAGCCCAATCTTCACCGGTTCTTTCCAAAGGTAGATGCTCATGCGTAGCTGGCCTAAGACCCATTCAAAAGAATAAGCCTTTAGCATTCTAAAGGAGACAAATTTATTAATACTTGAGAACTAAAATATTTTAACAGCCAGTTCTGGCTGCCAAGTAAAGATTACTTCTGATTTATATTATATTCTATACCCAAACATACTAAATATCTGAGCATAACCATATTTAATATACCTTTCCCTTTTCCATTTCAAAGGCAAGATAATCAGTATAATATTCTTTAAGAACTACCCCAGGCAGCAAATATCCTGTCCTTTTCCCTTCTCTTCTTAAAGAAAGATAAACAAAATAGAACTTTAGAATATGTTGCCACTTTTCAAAAAATAAACCAAAGCTGCTCCAGTTGACCTAAGACCCTATATTAACATTTTAACTGCCTAGAGTTTTAACTGAAAATAACCTACTCTAGAGCTATATTTTCAGTATTCTCAACACTATGATGTATTCATTTGCAGTTTACTTAGTTCAACAATTACACCCATTTGCTTCCTCTCTTTCTTGATACACAAAGATATAAATTATCCAGCTCTGAACTGTAGTATTTCATTACCTTTTTAGGTTTTACTACTAATAGAGGCACAGGGATATGAACTTCTATATCAGATGAATTTTTTTCAAAATAAAGAATTTCCAAAAGCATAAAAAATGTCTAACCCAGTGAAAAATCTACATACGATACTTCGATACGCAAATATCTGGTAGTGCTAAAAGTGTTTAGATTGGAACTTAGAATAGGCTTGCATGCATTTAATATATACACTACCTCATTCAATTTAAATACCTCCATGAAATATTTTAAGAAGTATATATCTTAAAGAAGTACATGTCAGAGATCTAAAGAGCTTATGTTATGCTAGTTTGTTCAAGGTTGCAAAAATATTAATAGGTAGACCTAGGCTAAGACTCAGTTCATGATTCCAAGACCTGCACCTTTTTGTTTGAATGAAATATGTTGCCACTTATTGTTAACACTTAAATTAATATTTTGGAAATGAGCAACGATTCAGACATGTTGTGTAGAAATATTTTTTCACAGTAAATTACTGATAATATGAAAATTAAATAAACACAATATGTGTAAATTTAATAGAATCATCATGATCCCTACACTGTAATCAGGTATTGTATTTATAAACTTAGAGAGCTTCAGTACCTATCAGCTAATTCAGACATTTATCAGAGGCAAATCAGGGATTTCAATTTTATTTGTATTATTACCAAAAAAGAAAAAAAAACCTGAATTCTACATAAAAAGATAAGAAAGAAAGAAAGAAAGAAAGAAAGAAAGAAAGAAAGAAACCAGCACAAGTTCCTCAATCTCATCTTAAGACATTCCACAAAGAATCATTTGAAAAACTAATTCAAAGCCATGGAAATTTCACTGTGCGAGTTTTACATGTGTCATAAAGCCTCCTGCTATGGAAGTTTTAGATTTAATTTTCATTCCTAGATAAGAACTGAAAGGCAAATTACTTTCAAGCAGCAGCTCAGCTCTATTCACCTTGTTCAGAATTATTTGAAATGGCCTGGGACCTTCCAGAATACAGGATGTTGATGATGTCTATTTTTAAATGTTTGTTCTTCTCATCATATGAGGCCTTATTGTATTCTGAGTTTGTGATTTTAGTGCATGACTTGTGACTGCACCATGGTATGTGTTCTTAAGAGTAGCAATGCTTTCAAGATGGACACTAGTCTCTAAAAGAAGACTGTTATATCTCCTTCTTTCTGAGCAAGTTTTGTTTTTTAATTTTACTTCTTAACTGATATGCTTACTGAATACGAATATAACCACTGAGCACTTAGGAGCCTGGCTCTATAGGGCTTCACATTTTCTATAAATCTCATAAGTGGAACACTCTGTCAGGGAGCTTTACTGTGCCCCAAATAGAGAGAGTATAAAAATATTTTACGTGGAGAAGGCAACAAAACATAACATATAGGTCAAGTTCAGAGATACATACAAACTCTATGGTTATTTTCTTTTATAGATGCACTTCAACAAGAAGACTGATTAAATATACTACATGTCTGATTCATCCACTGACTGATTTTATTTCTAGCATTGCAATTTTTGAAAAATTATTTTTTTAAATTACAATTTACTATTGTATTATTTATAATACAATACTGCATCCAAATGAGTGATTAAATAAATATTGTGACAATTTATCTTTAAAAGTCTTTATATTTTATTATCTTTCACCTTTGAAAATGTTTCAAGTACTTGCATTCTAATAGATGTTTCGTCCTTTCTGTTATGCCTATAATTCCAGAAGCACAGTTTACAAAGATAGTTCTAAGAAAAGTAAGAAACTGCTGTGCAACTTCTAAAACTAAATTTCAAGAATACTGTCATTTATGGGCTAAAATTAATATCACAAATAATGATACAGAACTACATTATCTCCCTTCTATAAGACAACAATAATAATAACAAAATAAAGCAGTTTTGAATAGCAAACAAAAAAAGGTGATGGATATTTCTGGCTTTGTTTCCAACAGAAAGGAATCTCCACTGAATAACTTCATGGAGATTTTCAAGGTATTGATTTTGCCCACAATTTGATACACATATTGTGAAAATGTATATCAGTTACTGCAATAGTAGCAGCAGCAGTAACAGCAGCAAAGGTAAGATCTGCTGCTGCTACAGAATCCAGTACCTCGAAACATGTTATCACAGCATGTTCTCTCTCTCTCTCTCTCACTCTCTCTCAATATATATATATTATATTAAGAGACAGAGAGAGAGAGAGAGCAGCCCACATTATATAGGGGAAGGGGGCTCTTCCTGGCACTGCATTGTCGATATGAAGAATTTGCAAAAGCAATGATGAAGAACTTTTCCCATGACTCTTGGATTCAGCACAAGAATCTAAATCTTGTGCTGAACCTAAATCAAGGATACTAGAAGGCATCACAGAGGGGAGAAAGAAAATTAGTGGAAAGAGCTGTCACTATGCTGTGAATCCCCACCCCACTCATCTGTGGAGGATGAGGAGGGTGCACCCTTTTAACAGGTCTAGAAAGGGGGCATTAAAAAAAACCACTGAGAGATTTTTGAAATGCATTCACTGCATTAATTAGACTCCTGCCTAGGATAACGGGATTGACTTATACTGCCAGACTTTGAAGGGCCTAGAAATGCTGGAGCTCTTATCAAAATTGGGTGTGTGTTAGAAGAGAGAGAGAACTAGATTGCAGTTGTGTTGAGTCCTGTGTAACAGAGCCACCTAGAATGGCAAGAGGACATCGGGAAGAAAGTTTAGAGGTTACCCAGTGATGTCAGAAGGAGAATCAGTGGGCCACCCAAAATAGATAAGTGTCTGTCTGCCTGGATGAAGAAAATAGAGAGGTCCCAGAGAGAACTCCTGGATCCCACAGAAGTATACATGAGGTTCAGCTTTATACATCTGTCATCCCAGAGGGCTTGAAGTCAGCTTATTATCCAGTTCAGATAAGAACTGTTCAATTCAATGTCTTCTCCTTCTCCATATTCCCCATCCCTATGAAGTCCAAAACCACAGCTAAAACGTGGGGGCAGGAGAAGGAAAAAGAAGGCTTAAATCAAAGGAAAAAAGATGTTAACCAAGCTAGACCCTCATTTACACTGCAGGTTCAAGCTGGAGAAAGGAGGGAAAAACAATTGCAGCTGACTGAATTTCACAGCTTGGGGAAAATAAATGAGACTGGGATATTTTAATTCCTTATTTGAGACTTCTTTCAGGATAAAGTGTCTATAGTAGAGCATTGTGTCTATTTTTTAAAGGTAGGCAGAAAAATCATGAGCCTGCTTGAGTTTTTAAACCAGAGGCAAGGAAATGTTACCCCTGCTTAAAGTTTAAAGGAAGATCCTAAAAGATAAAAATCCATATAATGTTCTCAGTAAGCATATTAGTTCCATGTATATTTTATAAAGTTTACCTACTAGCCAGTGAAAATAGGCAATATTCCTTAATATCTTAGGAAATTCCCAGGGTAGTGTCTGATAGGCCCTTCTGAGTCATTTGGTCATCTTTGAATCAACAGCTCTGTGCAAGGGACAGTAGTTCTCTGACTAGGCATGCATCAGTTTCCCATTTATTCAGGAAAAGGGGCTCTGTTACCATGAGAAAGGTCGAAGAAGACAGACAAAAACAGCAAATACCCACTAGGATAAGTATCAATATCCTAAGTGTATCGGTAAGTAACTAAGTGAGCATGTGAAAGAAAGAACATTATTATACCCTGTTCCTATGGTCTTTCTTCTACATGGCAGCTATCTAGTGAAATGTTTGTGATGACTTAGACAAAGTGAATTTGATAGAATTACTTATAATTTCATTATTTTCCTAAATTAAAATTAAATTTTCTCTGCTATCAAGGGACCTCTACAAATTTAGGAGATCAGAAGTATATTTCAGATTATATCATGTTCAAATTTACATTTGAATTAACTTTATGTACATTTTGAATTCATTTCATAATCAATGTTTGTCCTGTGTGTCTAAGTGGATTTATACTAAAGATCATAAATAATTTTTCCCACTTGATTTATTATCACTAAAAATGTACATGTAAAACATATATGTTTATTATTGATGTCATATAAGTATACACATATATAATAGGACTACTTACAGATCACCAAGAAAATCTACTGCAATTGAAAAAAATAATTTCCTGATGAGAGTTAGTTAAAATATTGGCAAACTAGGAAGTCCTAATTTTTCTTCTTCAATTTTTCCACAGAAAGATATTAAAAACTAAGAAAGAAAACAAAGCCACCAAAGCAATGAAAATCAGGATAAATGGTCAGGCATCTGCTTGACTCCAGAGGGGATTTCTAATAACTAAAGGTTAGATGAAGCCATTAAGCAGAATCATTTAGGAGAAGGTAATAAATTACGTCCATTAAAAGTTAATGCATATTCTTACCTTAGAGACATGGTACCGTCACTGGAGGAAGCAAAATAAGTCATCGTTTTAAGGAGTAGGAACAGTTTTCTAAGTAACTCAAAGCCATTCTCTGTTGCCCTCCATTACTACAGCTGGGACTACAAATCCAATAATCAACAAATTCCATGACAGAATTGGACTGAAATTAACAAA
The DNA here is from genome assembly GCF_964341445.2 of Mesoplodon mirus. NCBI lineage: Eukaryota > Metazoa > Chordata > Mammalia > Artiodactyla > Ziphiidae > Mesoplodon > Mesoplodon mirus. The sequence continues at coordinate 18,570,296 of NC_138977.1, read as the reverse complement.
TTACTCCCCAGAAAGAAGTTAGTAGCAAAGGGAGATGAAGGCAAGAATAACCATGAGAAAGTGTATACTCTCTGGGCTACAGTTTTCACAACTGTTTCAAATTATCCTAAGATTAATTCTTATCTACACACTGACATAGCTGAGTAGGCAGTGAAAGCAAAAGTGCCAGTCCATTAGATTAATGACTAAATAGCAAAGAACCTTTTAATTTCAGAGCTGGCAGAAAGACTCTAAGAGCACCCAGGTATTACTGAAGTAGAACAAGAAGAACCAATCAATGTATTTGTTGAGTGACAAGTATGACCTTTTCATTAAATTATGAACACAAAAACAATAACATGTCAATTATGGTACAAAAGAAGAGGACAATGAATCTGGGTGGTACAAACAAATATATTCTTCTTGAATAATATGAACTATAGTAAAAAAAAAAGGTAAATTTTAGAAATCAAATAGGTGAAATATTTCTACATTTATAAGATAATACTATTTACACATCTATACTAATACATTTTAAAACCTGAATTAAATAGAATATTTTCTGGGGAAAATAATCAAATTACTAGATAAAAATTAGAAACCCAGGAAGGAATTTTTAAAAATTGTCATAGAATTTCCACCTTTAAAGGACTCTGAGCTGAAGAATTTTAACCATGAATTTTAAAATCTTTTAAGTAACAGATAAACTACAAGCTCAGTAAATGTAAGCATCCAGTGATACCTATCATGTGTTGATAGGCTGCTAAGCACGAGGAAAAAAATGGTGGGCAAGAAAATCATGGTCCTTGTCCCCATTGGAGCTTACAATCTAGTGTGCAGAGAGACCACAGATCCAGAGCACAGGAAAAAAAAAAATAGGGTATTTCAAATATCTTCATTTGTATAACCATGATATACAAACCTGATGATACTAATGCGCACACACACACACATTAAAATAGATAAAACTCATCCATAAACAAAAGTGCTAAATTAAGAAAGAAATATTAATAAATAAATAGGCTTTCATAATAAAAAGACTATACTATGAGCAAGTTTGGTTTATCTCAATATAAAGTTTTGACATAATATTAGAAAATATATTAAATAATTAGGTAAAAATGGAAAACCATGTTCTCAGTTAAATAAATTGCAAAATGTAACACTTCAAAAAATTAAATACACAAAGACAATGACTAGAATGAAGTAGAATTTTCAGAAAATAAGATGTCAAAAAGTAATAATGCAAAAACTGAGATTTCAAAAAATAGAATAAATAGATTAACATAATATACACTAAAGTTGACATTTTAAATCAGAGGCAAGAATTAGTCAATAATTGGTTATGAGACTGTTATTTATTATCAAAAAGAAAGTTAAATCTTTACAATAGAAAACAGAGCAAATTTCAGATGGATTAAATGTAAAAAATGAATAATATTAAAAACAAAAGAATATGTATTGAATTTCAGGTTATATTCTTTGTAAGAAAGAACGCAGAGGAAGCACTTACAAAATAAGAGTGAATCTTTGAAATTATGTACATCACATACTACAAATCAATGTAATATGCAAATAACAAGTTATGATCAAATATTTTCAAAATATACGACAGGAAATGGTGTAGCATGCTTAATATATCTGAAGGTCTTTAAAATCAAGAAAAGAATAACCATAAGATACCAATTGAAAAATGGCATTAATGCATGACTAGACACTTCACACACAAAAAAGTAAACTGGTTAAGAACAGCATCATTATTTATCAAATTAGATAGACTAAAACAAGACACATTTTCTTTGCCTCTCAAAATGACAAAGAAAAACCAAAAAGGAAAACAGAATTTTCAGCAACAATGAAGATTTTGTGAAACAGAACAATTCATTTACTGCTGACCAGAGTTTAACTGACATAACCATTCTAGAAAATAATTTGTCAATAGGCACAAATTCCTTCATAAATACTCAGGCCACTGGCACTATAATTCTCAAATTAAGCTGTACTAAGGAAGCAAACAGTTCTGAATCTTTGGCGACCTCTCTCTTCAGACAGTTTACAGGGAGTGATGACCATGTGGGGAAGATTTTATGGTCTTGGTCCGAAAGTAGCATTCCATCACCCCCTACCACACTGCACTGGTCAGAAATCAGGAATGTGGCCACCACTAATTACAAGGGAGGCTGGGGAATATGACCCGGGTGTGCACAGAACAAAAATATTACAAATTTTAATTAATGCAAATGAAAATCTGCCACACCATCTTTCCCAAATAGGACTAGTCAAGAAGAGAGGCACATAGGTTTAAGGGAGTACATGGGCGAAACAGGTGAAAGGGATTAAGAGGTACAACACCCCCAGTTATATAAAAAAGTCATGGGGGACTCAATATACAGCATAAGGAATATGGTCAATAATACTTAATAACTTTGTATGGGGACAGAGGGTTACTAGACTTATTGTGGTGATCATTTCATAATGTATGCAAATGTCAAATCATTATGTAGTACACCTGAAACTAACAATATTGTACATCAACATATTTAAATTTAAAAAAGAATAGATGCAAATAGATCCAAATAGACAAGGAAACAAAAAATAATGGGAGGAGGGAATAAAAACTCTGAATGCTCTTCTTATCACACCATATCAGAAAGCACATGATATTAATATGATATACCACTGGGGACACTAACTTGATCACTCGGTTAAGGTAGTATTTGCCAGATTTCTGCACTGTAAAGTTACTATTTCTTCCCTTTCTATACTTTATTCTATGGAAGTGAGTCTAAGTCCAGCCAACACAAATAAGCATTGGGGGTGGGGGAGAAAAGGATTAGATTACACTTCACCTCTTGGAGTGGGAAGTACCTACATAAATTATTTAAAATTTTTCTCTAAGGAAGATTTGTCCCTTCTTCCTCATTTATTTAATCACTAATTTGTGTCAGTCTGGACTCATGCATATTAATTTTATACTTTGGGTTATAATCCAATACTTATTTTATTTTATTGATCAAACTGCTCCAGCTTTGGCAATTAGGATACCTCTACCCTTTTGATTTCTTTTAGCACTTTCTTACTTTTTACTTTCTGGCATTATAGGATGTTCTAGACTTATGTTGTATTTTCTTTGCCCCAGTATTAGAATCAATCATTTTTCCAAGGAGCTCTGGCTATTTTATTGAAAAATGGTATTTAGAAAACAAGATCTGGGTCCTGGCCTGGCTGCATTTACAGCTGCAATTAATAAATGCTTGTTGCTGATGATTATGGTGACATAAAATGAAACATCAAGGATAGTGAATCAGTGTGAAATGAATGTGTGTTGTGTGTTGTGTGTATTTTTATATATATAACTGATCCTTATTTGACAGTATATTAGTAAATTATTTGGGTGTAAAAAATTGTCTCATTTACTACTCTTTCTTGTTCACTATTTTAATCATAATATCTTTAAAATCCCTAACCTTACCATGTACACCATGTGGTAAATAAAATATATTTTTTATAGATACCTCAATTGTTTATGGCTAGGTATTAAGGAAATGGAATAGCTAGTGAGTTATACAATAACATTCTGTGTATTATTAAGCTGGCAAGAAATAAGATATTTAACATCCTTCAATAGTAAGATAAAATCAACCTGTCTTATGTTCAGGTTTAACAGAGGAAAAAATAAAGATGAGAGCTTTTGGAAAATCCTAGAGAAATATGAAGGTGCCTTAAAAAGTCATGATGATTAAAATACCCATTCAATGGTTTGTTTCTGGTAGAACTGAATACTATTTCCTATATTCTTTTAGTGAGGTCAGAAAGAAAAAGAAATATTAAGTAATGTAACTTACTTATAGCAAGGAAAGGAATGAGGTTAATACTTTCCTAACTTTTTATTTTCTCTTTTACTAAGGTTCTGATTTTTGTAGCCCTATTTTCACAGGTAAAGTAGCACTAGAATACTAACTATCCCTAACAAATTTTGAGAAACTACATGATTTTCCACATATCTAGCCAAAAAAAAACGGCTTTAGAGCCATACTTTGAGGTTTCCTTTCCATTACTTGTAACATTCTATTGGAGACTAGGAAATCATTTTTATTTTATTATTGCTATTGTCTTTTTCTATTTGGCATTATTGATTTGTTTCTACTCCATTTATTCCTGAGCACAGACTGCACAAGGACTGATTAATTTGTTGTTTGTCAAAAACATCACTAGTCATGATACAAGCACAGCTTGGGGAATAGAATTTGCTAACCTAGGCTTAACTATGTGTTACAACTAAATTCTCTCTCTCTCTCTCTCTCTCAAAAAAAAAAAAGACTTTAAGTTTGTATAATAACATAAGTTACTTTTTAGAGAATTATTTCTTAGCAAAAGCTTGACCTGCTTACGCCAATTCAAATGTGCATCCTCTGAAGACTTATTAAATTATAAAAAGAGCAAAAGGTAAGAGTGATCTTGCTTGCAGGAGAAGAAGGGGCATGCTACTTTAAATGTCTGAAGCTTGAAAACATTATAAATACAATTAATAAATTCTATCAAATTTCCTCAGATTAAAAAAATTTTAATACTATATTGCCTTAACATATTGGTTTATAGAGCTTACTAGACAAATTATCTCATGTTCACATTGCAACAGAAAGCGAAGGGAAGGACTATTTAGATAAAATGTACACACTATCAACTTAAATATTTATATTTAACTTAAATATGTATATAAACTTAAATATATATATTAACTTAAGTTTAATCATTCTTTTAGAATGTAAGGCTCATGAAGGCAAGAATTTTTGTCTATTTTGTTCAAAGCTGTATCGCCAATACCTGGCATTAATTAGGTGCACAAATGAATAAGTAAAATGCAGGAAAAAGTATCATTATCCCCATTTCAGGGATAAGAAAAACAAAGTACATATTTATTAATTGATTTATAATTCTGATTTAATTTTCTGACTTCTGATTTCATATGAAAAGCCCTAGGTCTCTGTCTGGCAATGATTTGTTCTTGTGGCCAATTTAAGTTTAGGAATTAGAATCAGTGATATTTCTATAATACATAACAGGGACTAGTATTTCTCAGGAATTGCAAGGGTACTTTTCTGGAAGATTCATTTGCATTGCAAACTTCTTGTTTTACTTAAATTATATGGCTTTAGTAGGCTTGATGGAGATTATTTAGGGGTAAAGCAGAGACAACTCCCCCTCCCCCCAAAATCTCTTTTTCACTCATTCTCTTTTTCTGTCACTAACTGGAGAACTAGAGTAAGGATATGCCATATCAGTAGTAATAACAAGATACACATACTATTCCCTTCCATTATCTCAGCCATGTAAGTCCATTTAAGTGTCACAGAAAGTGATATACTAGCAAGTCAGCCTAGGAAAGGAGAAATGTGAGTTTGATACCAGCAGTGGCTATAGTCAAGGTAGTATTAAGAAAGAGTACCAGGGTGGTGCAGTGGTTAAGAATCCGCCTGCCAATGCAGGGGACACGGGTTCAAGCCCTGGTCTGGGAAGATCACACATGCCGCGGAGCAACTAAGCCCGTGCACCACAACTGCTCAGCCTGAGCTCTAGAGCCTGCGAGCCACAACTACTGAAGCCTGTGCGCCTAGAGCCCGTGCTCCTCAACAAGAGAAGCCACCGCAATGAGAAGCCCGTGCACTGCAAAGAAGAGTAGCCCCTGCTCACCGCAACTACAGAAAGCCCGCGTGCAGCAACGAAGACCCAACGCAGCCAAAAAAAAAAAAAGAGTACAGGGTAATAGAGGGAGACGTGCAAGCTAGAAATTGTGGAAATCTATATTAAATTACGCTGATACTACATCATAGTTTATAAGAATGGTGGTTAGGTAAGTCTCCATTATCATTCAGTTTTGTCTAATTAGTATTGCTAGCAAGTAATCTTTAGTATAAAAATCCAGACTTGCTTACTACGGTAAGTAAGTAGCCCAAAGGAACTGTAGCAGAATATATTTTCCAAAGAACATCGAACTTGCTCTTCTGCAATGTGACCCTGCTGTTCCTCCATCAAGAGTTGGAGTCTATTTCCCCTGCTCTTGAACCTCAGCTGCCTTTTGTGACTTGCCTTATAGATAGAATGTGGCAGAGGGATAATTTAGGACTTCCAAAGCTAGGTCATAAGTAGGCTGCAGCCCTCTGCCTGGGTCTCTTATAATGTTTCTTTTTGGGAAACTCCCTCTGGGAATTCAATTGCTATGCTGTGAGAAGCCAGCATCAGCTTCCAGTCATGAGAGTGATCCTTCCTGGACATCCAGCTCAGTCAAGCCTTTAGATGATGCCAGCTCCAGCTCACATCTTACTGCAGCAAATGGGAGACTCCAATGGAGAACTGCCCAGCTGAACCCAGTCAACCCACAGAATCATGAGAGACAAAAGAATTTTCTTTTAAGCCATTAAACATTTGGGTATTTTGCTACATAGTAAAGGGTAATATAAATAGGAACAAAGCTTTTTTAACTCATTAAGAATGTAAAATATTTCAGGGTAGGAGAAACCTTGGTTAAGTGAGTTCTTTCAGGGTACCAGTTCATTCAGAGAACAGCTCAAGCATAAAATCCTAATATCATCCAAATGGGTGACCTGAGTACAAGCACATGATTACAGGATGCACTGTTTTTCAACAAAATGCTGCTTTCTTGTTAATCAAGTGGTTTGCATTCAAAATAAGGACATTTCTTGCTAGAATCAATTTGAAGAGTCATGCTGTAGTGGCTGTTTTACTTATATTTTATATTCTCGTTGTTAGGTAAGTAGAATAGCAGCAGTGGTACTCATTACTAGTAAGCCTTTTATCATTATGAGTTGTTACTTCACATCCATCAGCAGAGTGGTGTTAGATATAAGTGGTGTCTAAATTTCTATCTTCATGCACACAAGAGGTATAGAACATAGCTTAACAATCCATTCCTAAGTTATTTACAATAATTAGTTCAAAAGTGACATTTACTTGACACAGGACCTAACTAAGGAGCCATCTGTTTTCATTTCCTTATTTCTTCCCCTGGTCACAGATGCTCCTTCTCACCTGCCCTAAAAGTCCACATATCTCTTCTATGGGGGATGAAAAAGTAAGTACTGAAGACTGGCTAAAAATCCATTTTTGCATAAAGAACAGCGACACCTCACTGCTGTATCTGTTCAAATAGTGGTCAGTGGATGGGAGAAGGAAAAAACTGAAAGTGTGTGTGTGTGTGTGTGTGTGTGTGTTTACAGGTGTATTTGATATTTATAGCATCTGGGTATCTCAGAACTCAGATACAAAACCCTCTCATTTTGTTCATGAGGAAAATACAGAGAAGCAGACCCTGGACACCATGTTAAAATTCTATCTAGAGGCTTTAACATTATGATAACCTGCCAAACTTCATAAAGCTATCCAACCTTAAACACAAGAAGGCTTACTCATTTGCACATTCCAGTATACATAAAAGGATAACACAGGAAGATATTAGGTAATTAGGAACAGAAAAGTATGAAGGGGAAATTTGTTAGTTACTGTAGAGCACAGATCAAGACACTTTTGCTCCAGGCTTTAAAAAAGCTTCTTCTAAATAGCTTCAGATAAATATTTTCCCAAAGAATTTATTCTTTGTTTACCATTATCCCTAAAAATGTAATAGCTAAAAGCTATTAATCCCAAAGGCACTAATTACCTGAAAAGTTTTTAAGTAGCATCTATGTATGACATTATAAAATATACTGTGAAATATTTTTAAAAAAAAGAAAGAAAGAAAAAGTAGGACATGTTCTCTGGCCTCACTAAGATTACAGAGCAAATCAAAAAGACAAAATTAGGTTGAACTAAACAATACTAAAGATACAAAAGTTACAGTGTCATATCCAAGTACAGTCTTTCAGATGGGAATTAAGGCTGGTTTAAGTTATAGGATTCAGAATGCTGAAGACAATCTGCCACGGGCCCTGAGGATCCCTGCACATTCTTTCTGTGTGGCAAAGAATGCAAGGTCCTCATCACTCTTTACCTGATCCATTCCATTTTCCAGGCTTGTTTTGTTGTTGTTTTTTTTTCCTGTGAGCAACATGGAGGGATGAAGTAACACTTCTTCCCAAAGAACAGCTTTATTTCCACTCACTACAAAAGCAGTGAATCTCCCAAGTGGTGGTTCTCTCTCCTCTAACCTGAAACAGCCCACAGGATGTGCAGGCACCCATCATGGGTCCTCTATAGCCCCCATGTATAGCTGTCAGGCAAATTACAGGATGTCTAGTTAACTCTGAATTTTGGATGAACAATGGACCTTTTTCGTTTGTGTCTCAAATATTGATGGTACATATGTAAAATGATAAAATACTTAATTAAAATTCAAATTTAACTACGTATTTTTTTGTCTGATAAATTCAACAAGCCTATCTCCATGGTACATGGTAAGCATGGGAACCAACAAAAGCAAACATGAAGCTCTGCCTACTGCTTTTGCTTTTGCTGTGAGTAATGAAGTCCTTTGTCGCTGACCCATGAGTCTCATGTCTTCCCAGCAGTCATGATACAGTAACAGGCTAACATGTTACCCTGCAAGTATGGAAAGATCTCAGATTCTGCATAGCTCCTGATACAGAGAAGGGGAGTTTGTTTGGACTTGTCCCATTTTAGTAGTTTATAGCTAAGCAGAGGAAAGGCTGGGGGTTTTCTAGACGGGGAAACTGAGCCAAAATGGAACACTCTTTGGAGAATAAAAAGAAAGTAAAACTGCATGTTCAGAAAAAACAAAGTTATAGAGGGCCTTAAAATTGTTGAGAAACAATTCTCTATGGGTCCCTTGCATTTCTTATAAGCAGAAGCACTGATTGTTTTTGTTTTAACTAACTTTTCAAATATGTTTATACAGTGAACAGCCTTGAAAGACAGTATATCCTTCCAGAGCTAAGGGTAATTTTGTCTACTGTTCAGTGTAATAAAGATAATGTCTCCTTGTGCAAAGTTCAGGCAGGCTTACAACACCTTTTAAATATTCAAATGTCCTACCTTTGATATTCCTCTCATGTAACGCAGCACACTGTATGTTTAGGCATCACCTGGCCTTCATACTACCCTAAACAAATTGGGTCTTAGGGAAATGAGGCAAATGCTGATACTCTTGCTGCTGCTATTGCGTCAAGTAATAAAAGGTCTATGTCTCTGTTCCAGGTGTCTCATACCTTCTGACAGCATCTATGAACTGTGGCAAGCTAACTTGTTAGCTTGCAGATAGAATAAAATACCAAACTCTACACAGTTCTTAAGACTATACAGGGTTTTGTAATTTTAAAGAATTTATACATGTGATAGTCACTAGAGGACTACTACATGTTTTGACTTGAAGGCTGACAGGAAGAAGATGAGATTTTGACATGATTCTCAGGCTCTTTCTCACCTCCAGGACCTTCCTATATACTGATTCACCGGCTGGAAGAATGTTATCCTGTCCTCTTCTTCTTAGTACACAAAATGCACCCCCCCTACACATGCATACATAATTTCCAGGCTAAGTATTTCTCTATGAGCTGTCAACCATTCCAAGAAGATTTCCCTGGCCCCTTCCAGTTCCGCTCTTTTGTTTTTTCTAAGTACTCCTAAAATGTCTTGTACTTTTAAGAGTCTGCATCACATTATTGTAATTTCTGTTCATACACCATTTCACCCACTAGACTTTGAGATATGTAAAGACAAGTTTAAAGTCGTATTCTCAATGCTTAGGATGATAGTTGGCATATTAAAAAAGTCTTGATAAATAGTTGTTGAAAGAAGAGTTGTAGAAGTTGCAGGAAATTCCCTTCCTTGTGATATGTTTGGCTGAATTTTCAAAGAAATTATTTTTAAGCACTAATCTATGATTATGGAGTGCCATGAAAACTTAATGTGATGGGCTTCCCTGGTGGCGCAGTGGTTGAGAGTCCACCTGCCGATGCAGGGGACGCGGGTTCGTGCCCCGGTCTGGGAAGATCCCATATGCCGTGGAGCGGCTGGGCCCGTGAGCCATGGCCGCTGAGCCTGCGTGTCCAGAGCCTGTGCTCCGCAACGGGAGAGGCCGCAACAGTGAGAGGCCCACGTACCACAAAAAAAAAAAAAAAAAAAAAAAAACGTAATGAGTGAGAAAAGACAAGGGCCAAATATTTTAGTTTCTCATTCTATTTCCAGAAAGCTTTTCCCTATTTAGTTGGCTCCCTGCAAGATTTGAAAGATGTCCTTTCTAGTCTCAAGAATCTCTTATACTGGCCATTTTTTTTTTATAGTGGCTTATTTAAGGGCAGATTGTTTTCCCACTAAAGATGGAATTTAGGGACTTCCCTGGTGGTCCAGTGGTTAAGACTCTGAGCTTCCACAGCAGGGGGTGTGGGTTCGATCCCTGGTCGGGGAACTAGGATCCTGCACACCAGCATGGTGTGGTCAAGAAAAAAAAAAGATGTAACTTAAAATGTCGTTATTAGAGTAATTATGGGGAAAGAAGGGAAGAAGTCCATTCCAGATGGATAAAGACAATAAAATATAGGTTCTATGGACTGAATTGTGTCCTCCTCCAATTCATATTTTAAAACCCTAATCCCTAATATGATTATATTTCGAGATAGAGTCATTAGGAGTTAGCTAAGATTAAATGAAGTCATAAGGGTAGGCCCATAGATACCATAGGACTGGTATCTTTATAAGAAAAGGAAGAGAGAGAGAGGGAGAGAGGGAGGGAGAGAGAGAGAGAGAGAGAGAGGGAGGGAGGGAGGGAGGGAGAGAGAGAGAGAGAGAGAGAGATCGAGATCACTCCCTTTATCTCCACATGCACATAGTATGTCAATATTGTAGGGGTTAAAGTTTTATCCCCTAGAGATTCATTGCACAGGCCTGTTCAATATGGAATTCTAAAAACATAGAAAATATTTATTTTACTAAGGCATCTAGTGTACCAAAATTGTTATAAAAAATGAAATGAGAAGGTAATTTTTCTATGCTAACACATTTATTTAAACTAGGACGTTAACCTACTTTAGCTAAATTAGAAAGAAAAGTATTGACCTGAGGAGAGTTGTGCATTTTTGAAACTCTTATGTAGGACAGAGAATAGAACATAATATAAAGTATCTTGAAGGTTTTTCTTGCACATATATACTGACAGACATTCTGTAATTAGCCAAATATTCTAAAATATGGGTTTCCTCTCTTTTTTATGTTTCATAGTAAAATCTTTAAAGGACAGAATTATTTACACATACATCAATTTCGTTTTCTACACCATCTATAGTATACCCAGAGAAACACTATTCTTTGACTACTTGGTATTAAGAGATATTGCCCCTGACTTTAGCAGGATTATCAGTAAGATACTGAACCTGGTGAGGTTTAATAAGACATTTTAAAATCTACTTTTTAAGCTGGATGACAAATCGCATGCATGGGTTTATTTTCCACCAACCATTTTAGCTACTCAAAAATAAAGCTGTGCCAGAGTGAATAACTTAAACTACATAGTTCTTGTTGACAAGCCTAGATTTTCACACACATTCTTAGCAAATATTACCCAACTAAATTTAAAGTTTACAGTGAGGGAAATCAAATATACATCCAACTCATGTTTTTTATTTGTCAATAATAATACTCTAGTATTTTATTAAATGTTTGTGTCAGGCACTGTGCTTAGTACTTCATATGCATTACTATATTTTATCACTTCTAAGAAACTTATTTTTCACATTTTAATACCTCTGAAATATGGATTTATCTTAAAATAACTGTTAGACAGATATCATAATTCAGTTGTTACTGTGTGTACATATATGAACTTGGCTGTTATCCCTAGGATCATGACTAGATAACTGAAGTCCCTCAGTCAACAAATCATTTATGGACCATAGTTAAGCTGGTAGTATATTTTTTTGTTAAATAACGGTGCATTTTACAATATTTTTACTCATGGTCAAATTGCCTCTAGATTAATTTTTTTTTTTTTGCTGAAAAATAGACACTGTATAGCATTTTGATGGGCAACAACCCCAATTGTTCATCATTTCTTTTTTTTTTTTTTGCGGTACACGGGCCTCTCACTGTTGTTGCCTCTCCCTTGCGGAGCACAGGCTCCAGACGCGCAGGCTCAGCGGCCATGGCTCATGGACCCAGCTGCTCCGTGGCATGTGGGATCTTCCCAGACCGGGGCACGAACTCGTGTCCCCTGCATCGGCAGGTGGACTCTCAACCACTGTGCCACCAGGGAAGCCCTGTTCATCATTTCTTAGGGGAAAAGTTTCATACCAAGCTTTCCAGAGCAAAGACTAGAAATATTTTGTCTCTGACTAGACATTTATATCTTTAAATGTCCAATGTTATCTGACTTTGATCTCCCACATTTACATGTAAACATTAATTCAGTACACTAACCATCTTAATATGTATAGGATAGGATGCAAAGGGATTAGAAAAATAAATTTAGAGTCAGAGGTCATAATGGTAATAATAATAATAATAATAATAATAATAATAATAAACTTGAAAAGCCATCAAAAACAGTGCTATTGAAAGAGCAAAATAATTATTTTAAACTGTAAATTTTATATAAGAAAGCAAACTACTTTATAAAGGTAGTGTTAGTAATAAGTCTGAGCAAATGGCCCATACAATCCATGACTCTCATTAATAATGCAAAAAAGAAATTTTTTTGTTTCTACCATTTTTGCTACTTGAACATATCACTGGTAAATGTTGAGATAAAAAACTAGATTAAAAAAATGCTATAGAAAATTCAACAGAGCGGTGTGGAGTCCTTGGGAAGCAAAATAAGATAAAGATAACAGGAACCAATAGGCTTGGTTCCAATACTTATTTAGTTGTGCATACTGAACATACATTTCAAGAATGTCAATGAAAAAATTCAAAATTAAAAAGTGATTTAAGCCAATACAGTGAATTCATAAGCACATTAATTTGCATGAAGTAGGTGTTCGGTGAATATAGGTTGAATGAATATCTGTAACAGTGGAAGGGTTACAAGGAACAGTAGTCTTGAAAAGAATACAAATACATTTGGCTACAAAATATCTTCACCTGTAAGATCTGAGAGTAGCAACAACATTTGAAATATGACAGGAGTAATGGAATTAAAGAAATTACAATAGCCAAATAAACAAGATGGGAATAATCATTAACATGATCAAAACAAAAGGATATTTTGTAAGTGAAATATAATTTGTGAAAGCACACAAACTTTGGAAAGCTCTATGTGAAGCTGATGTGCCCATTAATCCGTAGACAATATCAAATGGTTAATCAGACAATGAATCAATCTTCCCTGACATTAATTGAGTTGGTGAAATAAATTAATAATTATCTACATATTAAGCACCAGCTGTTGGTCTATAATCTACATAAATATGTGAACAGTTTCCAGACAAAACTAATTCAACTTATCAATGCAAAGTAATAACAGAAATCATTGGTTAATTCCAAAAGCACAACATGATGATGCAGTAGATATGCAAATTTTGCTGCAAAACTACAAAATAATGCCTAGATTCACCAAAAGTAGAAAAAGCCAAGGAGTCTATTTGAATTGACTTACTTATCTCTTAGTGTTACTATAAATCTTGAAATAAAATAATTGTGGTTGTTTTACTATACAGCAATCAAACTCAAGAGACTATCTGAAGCAAATTTAGCTACTGTCATACAATGTCCATTATACGCAAGTACTATTAGCTACAATTCAGTTAAGACAAAAGCAGTTCAATTTTTTTAACAACATAAATTACCACAAAATATGTTGAAAACTGACTATCTCTTGGCCTGATGTTATATTCTTCTGATTCTTCCTTGTTAGTTATAGGAAATAACTTATCTAGTATCTCTTATTATTTATGTATACATTTAAGTTACAACTACATCTTGCTCATGCATTTCATCAGAAATTAATCTAAAATTCAGATTAGATATAAATAAAACATATTTGTTCTTCAGCAAAAATAAATATTAACTTTCTGTATAAAACTATTAGATTGAAAGCATAAATATCAAAATAAATAAGTATATTGTAAAATATTACAGTTATGAAAGAGTGCTCTATTAGAGGATGTCTTATTCAAACTCGAAGGTGGCTAATCATTTTTGTTTTATTAATCCTAAAAAATCTTACAAAATACAAGAAAAAGTAACATTATAAAATTGATTTAAAAAATTCAGTGTCTCCAGAGTTAACACACTACATGGACAGTAAGAAAAATTAAATATGAAATGTTCATAAAATTGACTATATAAAAATAAAGAATGCATAATATAGAATGTTTATGGTTTTATGATTACCAGGCAAGAGGCAAAGACTTTTTGGACTACATCCTTAATTGATTTTAAAAAATATAAGAACTACTCTGAAAAAATGACAGCAATACACACACACACATATTTATGTATATATTTTTCCTAAAACCAAAACATTGCTTGCCTTTTTTTAATTGATTTTCTATTACAGTGAGAAAATATATCTTATTAAATCTGAGCAATCAAAAATAGAGAAGGAAAGTATTACAGTCACTCTTTTAATATGATTATTTCCTAGACAGAGAAGGCAAGATATTATTCAATATCAAATTCAGAACAAAGAAATGGCTTTAGAAATATTCAGGTGTCATAACTTGTTTAAATTTCCATCAACACAGTGAGAAATATTCCTCAAAGATACTCAGACTCATTTACCAAGTGACCTGAGCAATGCTTCCGAGACCTCATATCAATCTTGATGTTAAATTTAGTTTTTCAGCATTAAAAAATAACTAAGTTTATGCAATCAAAAACTTAGGAAACTAAAAATATATTCTGTAAATTTTTACAGCTTTTGAATGATAAAAATGTTAAAGATCTCTATGGTTTTTAGATAACCTTCAGGTTAGTTGAAAGTAAAAGAGTACTCTGTATATTTATATTTGATAATATTTTTTTAATTCTGAAAAACTCTTGTCCTTGATTGAACACTGAAGAAACTTAAAGCACAAAGTTTCTGTACAAAGTTATTGCACACTAAATGCTCTCATAGCCACCATATTAAAGGAACAAAGGCCGAAAATGTCACCCGGTCTAGGAAGAATGTTTTTGCTAGATTGTGCTAGGTTGGTCGAGTTGTCAGAATAAGATAAATGGAGCTGAGTGGTACCATTAACCTGTGACATTTCTGACAGTGCAAGGCTATGGCTATGAGAAAAGTAGACTATTTTTTTTCTTTGCTATTCCTCAATTTATAATAGGAATAAGAAAAGATAGATGAAATGTTTTAATGAAAGACAGAAACAGATCAGAAGTCTATCTTGAATAATAGATGCTTTCCATTATATGTAAAAGCATATTCCCAAATCAGAATATATTAATAAATATATCACATAATTTTTTCTATATTTAAAGGAGATAAACATTAAAATAGTCCTTACTTTTATCTAGCCATTTAAGAACAACAAAAGCTGCTTTTCCTTATTGACACCATGCTTGTACTTCCATCAAAAAAAGATTAATTAAACTAAATCACTTTTATGACAATAAATCTCATACCATTCTTAAAATCACTATTAAGTTTAAAATGCAGAAGCAGTAGTAGCACTTTCTGTTTTTAGGTTTACTAAAATTACATAGAAACTTTAATATGCTTATAGTTTTTTAATTACTGAGTTTCCCACTGACATGGAAAAAGTAAAATAGATAGATGATGGCGGTATTTTTGGAAAGATGAACTAATAAGATAACACGAAGACTAAATACCAGCTAATGTTCATAATAAGAGTAAAAAATCTAATAAAATCATGAATTAGTACTGATATTTACTTATGATTTGATGATAAAATCTAATTGCCTAATATGACTCTATGCCTTACTTATATGTGTCAACAAAATGACTTTTTATGATCCTGCGTCCTTGCAATGCATATACCAAAAATTCAGTTTTAAAGGACAAGAATGTTACACATTTACTGACTCGTAGGAACCAATATCTTTTATAAAATCATGTAACTAATACGGGCCAACAAAAAATCTGTACTGGTCACTGTGCTGAAGAAGGACAACAGGAAGATGCAGAGAGATATAGAGCTTGTACTCAATGTGCCCAAGACTAGAAAGGAATGCAGAAATAGGATCAATGCCTATATCGATAATACAGTGCTAAAATGCAACAGTGCTCAGAACGAGTAATCAATTATTCATTCTACAACAATTTATTGGGTTATTACTATATGCCAGATACTGTTCTAATTATATTTAAAAGGGAACGGAGAGACTTCCGGGGAAGATGGCGGAAGAGTAAGACGCGGAGATCACCTTCCTCCCCACAGATACACCAGAAATATAGCTACACGTGGAACAACTCCTACAGAACATCTACTGAATGCTGGCAGAAGACCTCAGACCTCCCAAAAGGCAAGAAAATCCCCACGTACCTGGGAAGGGCAAAGCGGAGAGATTCCCACACAGAGGCTCGGTGCCGACCGGCACTCACCAGCCCAAGAGGCTTGTCTGCTCGCCCGCCGGGGCGGGCGGTGCTGGAAGCTGAGGCTCGGGCTTCGGTCAGAGCGCAGGGAGAGGACTGGGGCTGGCGGCGAGAACTCAGCCTGAAGGAGGCTAATGCGCCACAGCTAGCAGGGAGGGAGTCCGGGAAAACTCTGGAGCTGCTGAAGAGGCAAGAGACTATTCCTTCCCTCTTGGTTTCCTGGTGCGTGAGGAGAGGGGATTAAGAGCGCTGCTTAAAGGAGCCCCACAGACGGGCGCAAGCCGCGGCTAAAAGCGCAGAGCCCAGAGATGGGCGTGGGACGCTGGGGCTGCCGCTGCCGCCGCCAAGAGGCCTGTGTGCGAGCGCAGGTCACTGTCCACGCCGCCCTTCCGGGAGCCTGTACAGCCCGTCACTGCCGGGGTCCCGGGATCCAGAGACGGCTTCCCTGGGAGAACGCACGGTGCGCCTCGGGCTGGTGCAACGTCACACCGGCCTCTGCCGCTGCAGGCTCACCCCGCACTCCGTGCCCCTCCCTCCCCCCCGGACTGAGTGAGCCAGAGTCCCCGAAGCGGCTGCTCCTTTAACCCTGTCCTGTCTGAGCGAAGAACAGACGCCCTCCGGAGACCTACATGCAGAGGCAGGGCCAAATCCAAAGCTGAGACCCGGGAGCTGTGAGAACAAAGAAGAGAAAGGGAAATCTCTCCCAGCAGCCTCAGAAGCAGCGGATTAAAGCTCCACAATTAACTTGATGTACCCTGCATCTGTGGAATACATGAATAGACAACAAATCATCCCAAATTGAGGAGCCAGGAGTCAGTGCTGTGCCTCTGAGGTGGGAGAGCCAACTTCAGGACACTGGTCCACAGAAGACCTCCCAGCTCCACATAATATCAAACGGCGAAAATCTTCCAGAGATCTCCATCTCAACACCAGCACCCAGCTTCACTCAACAACCAGCAAGCTACAGTGCTGGACACCCTATGCCAAACAACTAGGAAGACAGGAACACAATGCCACCCACTAGCAGAGAGGCTGCCTAAAATCATAAAAAGTCCACAGACACCCGAAAACACACCACCAGACGTGGACCTGCCCACCAGAAAGACAAGATCCAGCCTCATCCACCAGAACACAGGCACTAGTCCCCTCCAAGAGGAAGCCTACACAACCCACTAAACCAACCTTAGCCACTAGGGACAGACACCAAAAACAACGGGAACTACGAACCTGCAGCCTGCAAAAAGGAGACCCCAAACACAGTAACATAAGCAAAATGAGAAGACAGAAAAACACACAGCAGGAGAAGGAGCAAGATAAAAACCCACCAGACCTAACAAATGAAGAGGTAATAGGCAGTCTACCTGAAAAAGAATTCAGAATAATGATAGTAAAGATGATCGAAGATTCTATTTCCAAGATCCAAAATCTTGGAAATAGAATAGACAAAATGCAAGAAACAGTTAACAAGGACCTAGAAGAACTAAAGATGAATCAAGCATCGATTAAAAACACAATAAATGAAATGAAAAATACTCTAGATGGGATCAATAGCAGAATAACTGAGGCAGAAGAACGGATAAGTGAGGTGGAAGATAAAATAGTGGAAATAACTGATGCAGAGCAAAATAAAGAAAAAAGAATGAAAAGAACAGAGGACAGTCTCAGAGACCTCTGGGACAACATTAAACGCACCAACATTCGAATTATAGGGGTTCCAGAAGAAGAAGAGAAAAAGAAAGGGACTGAGAAAATATTTGAAGAGATTATAGTTGAAAACTTCCCTAATATGGGAAAGGAAATAGTTAATCAAGTCCAGGAGGCACAGAGAGTCCCATACAGAATAAATCCAAGGAGAAATATGCCAAGACACATATTAATCAAACTGTCAAAAATTAAACACAAAGAAATCATATTAAAAGCAGCAAGGGAAAAACAACAAATAACACACAAGGGAATCCCCATCAGGATAACAGCTGATCTCTCAGCAGAAACCCTAAAAGCCAGAAGGGAGTGGAAGGACATAATTAAAGTGATGAAGGAGAAAAACCTGCAACCAAGATTACTCTACCCAGCAAGGATCTCATTCAGATTTGATGGAGAAATTAAAACGTTTACAGACAAGCAAAAGCTGAGAGAGTTCAGCACCACCAAACCAGCTTTACAACAAATGCTAAAGGAACTTCTCTAGGCAAGAAACACAACAGAAGTAAAAGACCTACAATAATGAACCCAAAACAATTAAGAAAATGGGAATAGGAACATACATATCGATAATTACCTTAAATGTAAATGGACTAAATGCTCCCACCAAAAGATACATTGGCTGAATGGATACAAAAACAAGACCCATATATATGCTGTCTACAACAGACCCACTTCAGACCTAGAGACACATACAGACTGAAAGTAAGGGGATGGAAAAAGATATTCCATGCAAATGGAAACCAAAAGAAAGCTGGAGTAGCAATTCTCATATCAGACAAAATAGACTTTAAAATAAAGGCTACTAGAAGAGACAAAGAAGGACACTACATAATGATCAAGGGATCGATCCAAGAAGAAGATATAACAATTGTAAATATTTATGCACCTAACATAGGAGCACCTCAATACATAAGGCAACTACTAACAGCCATAAAAGGAGAAATCGACAGTAACACAATCATAGTAGGGGACTTTAACACCCCACTTTCACCAATGGACAGATCATCCAAAATGAAAATAAATAAGGAAACACAAGCTTTAAATGATACATTAAACAAGATGGACTTAATTGATATTTATAGGACATTCCATCCAAAAACTACAGAATACACATTTTTCTCAAGTGCTCATGGAACATTCTCCAGGATAGATCATATCTTGGGTCACAAATCAAGCCTTGGTAAATTTAAGAAAATTGAAATTGTATCAAGTATCTTTTCTGACCACAATGCTATGAGACTAGATATCAATTACAGGAAAAGAGCTGTAAAAAATACAAACACATGGAGGCTAAACAATACACTACTTAATAACGAAGTGATCACTGAAGAAATCAGAAAGGAAATTAAAAAAATACCTAGAAACAAATGACAATGGAGACACGATGACCCAAAACCTATGGGATGCAGCAAAAGCAGTTCTAAGAGGGAAGTTTATAGCAATACAATCCTACCTTAAGAAACAGGAAACATCTCGAATAAACAACCTAACCTTGCACCTAAAGCAATTAGAGAAAGAAGAGCAAAAACATCCCAAAGTTAGCAGAAGGAAAGAAATCATAAAAATCAGATCAGAAATAAATGAAAAAGAAATGAAGGAAACGATAGCAAAGATCAATAAAACTAAAAGCTGGTGCTTTGAGAAGATAAACAAAATTGATAAACCATTAGCCAGACTCATCAAGAAAAAAAGGGAGAAGACTCAAATCCACAGAATTAGAAATGAGAAAGGAGAAGTAACAACTGACACTGCAGAAATACAAAAGATCATGAGAGATTATTACAAGCAACTCTATGCCAATAAAATGGACAACCTGGAAGAAATGGACAAATTCTTAGAAATGCACAACCTGCCAAGACTGAATCAGGAAGAAATAGAAAATATGAACAGACCAATCACAAGCACTGAAATTGAAACTGTGATAAAAAATCTTCCAACAAACAAAAGCCCAGGACCAGATGGCTTCACAGGCGAATTCTATCAAGCATTTAGAGAAGAGCTAACACCTATCCTTCTCAAACTCTTCCAAAATATAGCAGAGGGAGGAACACTCCCAAACTCATGCTACGAGGCCACCATCACCCTGATACCAAAACCTAAGATGTCACAAAAAAAGAAAACTACAGGCCAATATCACTGATGAACATAGATGCAAAAATCCTCAACAAAATACTAGCAAACAGAATCCAACAGCACATTAAAAGGATCATACACCATGATCAAGTGGGGTTTATCCCAGGAATGCAAGGATTCTTCAATATACGCAAATCAATCAACGTGATACACCATATTAACAAATTGAAGGAGAAAAACCATATGATAATCTCAATAGATGCAGAGAAAGCTTTCGACAAAATTCAACACCCATTTATGATAAAAACCCTGCAGAAAGTAGGCATAGAGGGAACTTTCCTCAACATAATAAAGGCCATATATGACAAACCCACAGCCAGCATCGTCCTCAATGGTGAAAAACTGAAACCATTTCCACTAAGATCAGGAACAAGACAAGGTTGCCCACTCTCACCACTCTTATTCAACATAGTTTTGGAAGTTTTAGCCACAGCAATCAGAGAAGAAAAGGAAATAAAAGGAATCCAAATTGGAAAAGAAGAAGTAAAGCTGTCACTGTTTGCAGATGACATGATACTATACATAGAGTATCCTAAAGATGCTACCAGAAAACTACAAGAGCTAATCCATGAATTTGGTAAAGTAGCAGGATACAAAATTAATGCACAGAAATCTCTGGCATTCCTATATACTAATGATGACAAATCTGAAAGTGAAATCAAGGAAACACTCCCATTTACCATTGCAACAAAAAGAATAAAATATCTAGGAATAAACCTACCTAAGGAGACAAAAGACCTGTATGCAGAAAATTATAAGACACTGATGAAAGACATTAAAGATGATACAAATAGATGGAGAGATGTACCATGTTCTTGGATTGGAAGAATCAACATTGTGAGAATGACTCTACTACCCAAAGGCATCTACAGATTCGATGCAATCCCTATCAAACTACCACTGGCATTTTTCACAGAACTAGAACAAAAAATTTCACAATTTGTATGGAAACACAAAAGACCCCAAATAGCCAAAGCAATCTTGAGAACGAAAAATGGAGCTGGAGCAATCAGGCTCCCTGACTTCAGACTATACTACAAAGCTACAGTAATCAAGACAGTGTGGTACTGGCACAAAAACAGAAAGATAGATCAATGGATCAGGATAGAAAGCCCAGAGATAAACCCACGCACATATGGTCACCTTATCTTTGATAAAGGAGGCTGGGATGTACAGTGGAGAAAGGACAGCCGCTTCAATAAGTGGTGCTGGGAAAACTGGACAGGGACATGTAAAAGTATGAGATTAGATCACTCCCTAACACCATACACAAAAATAAGCTCAAAATGGATTAAAGACCTAAATGTAAGGCCAGACACTATCAAACTCTTAGAGGAAAACATAGGCAGAACACTCTATGACATAAATCACAGCAAGATCTTTTTTGACCCACTTCCTAGAGTAATGGAAATAAAGACAAAAATAAACACATGGGACCTAATGAAACTTAAAAGCTTTTGCACAGCAAAGGAAACCATAAACAAGACCAAAAGACAACCCTCAGAATGGGAGAAAATATTTGCAAATGAAGCAACTGACAAAGGATTAATCTCCAAAATTTATAAGCAGCTCATGAAGCTCAATAACAAAAAAAAACAAACAACCCAATCCAAAAATGGGCAGAAGACCTAAATAGACATTTCTCCACAGAAGATATACAGACTGCCAACAAACACATGAAAGGATGCTCAACATCTTTACTCATTAGAGAAATGCAAATCAAAAGTACAATGAGATATCATCTCACACCATTCAGAATGGCCATCATCAAAAAATCTAGAAACAATAAATGCTGGAGAGGGTGTGGAAAAAAGGGAACACTCTCGCACTGCTGGTGGGAATGTGAATTGGTACAGCCACTATGGAGAACGGTATGGAGGTTCCTTAAAAAACTACAAATAGAACTACCGTATGACCCAGCAATCCCACTACTGGGCATATACCCTGAGAAAATCATAATTCAAAAAGAGTCATGTACCAAAATGTTCATAGCAGCCCTATTTACAATAGCCCGGAGCTGGAAACAACCTAAGTGTCCATCATCGGATGAATGGATAAAGAAGATGTGGCACATATATACAATGGAATATTACTCAGCCATAAAAAGAAATGAAATTGAGCTATTTGTAATGAGGTGGATGGACCTAGAGTCTGTCATACAGAGTGAAGTAAGTCAGAAAGAGAAAGACAAATACTGTATGCTGACACATATATATGGAATTTAAGAAAAAAAATGTCATGAAGAACATAGGGGTAAGAGAGGAATAAAGACACAGATCTACTAGAGAATGGACTTCGAGGATATGGGGAGGGGGAAGGGTCAGCTGTGACAAAGCGAAAGAGCGGCATGGACATATATACACTACCAAACGTAAGGTAGATAGCTAGTGGGAAGCAACCGCATAGCACAGGGAGATCAGCTCAGTGCTTTGTGACCGCCTGGAGGGGTGGGATAGGGAGGGCGGGAGGGAGACGCAAAAGGGAGGGGATATGGGAACATATGTATTTGTATAACTGATTAAATTTGTTAAATAAAAAAATACAAAAATAAATAAATAAAAGGGAACAGAGAGATAGATAATTAAACAGGTAGGTAGGTAGATAGGCACACAGGTATATAGATATGGATATTTCTCCCAAATATTTAAGAAAATATTATTAATAATGTATTATATATATATAATATATATACATATATATCACAACCTTCAAATCATGTTGTACACATATGGATTTGTCATGTGAAGTGATGATTTTTTTAAATTAGTACAGATTTAATAGTACTCCTATCCAGCATTAACTAATATCTGTGATCTCTCAATTCTTGATCAAATGTTACATTTTTTAACTGCAACTTTGAAATTTCATTTAGAATCTGAAGTGGCAAATTCACCTCCTTAGTCTTCCTATCTTATGAACTATTCAATTATCTCAACCTTTTATACTTCAAGGTTGGTGCAACTATCACTTTTCAAGATTTACCTGGTCATCACATTGAGAATTTTAATTATGGAAAATCAATGCATAATTTTAAGAACAATCATCAGTATTAAAATATAGAGACTGCTTACACTCCAACACAGCTATTTATCTTTCTGTTTTATATCTCAGGAAAACAATGCTGCTTATTCCCTATAGGTCCCTAACAACACATAATGATGTTTATCTCTTAAAACATTCTTTTCCATCCCCCAGCCCCAGCCACACCCTCACACAGCTTTACTGAGGTATAACTGACAAATAAAAATTGTACATATTTAAAGTGTGCAGGGAGTTCCCTGGTGGCCTAGTGGTTAGGATTCCAGGTGTTCACTGCTATGGCCCGGGTTCAGCTCCTGGTCAGAGAACTGACATCCCACAAGCCGAACAGTGCAGTCAAAAAAAAAAAAAAAGAAAAAAAAAAGAAAAAAAAAAAGAAGGGTGCAATGTGATGATTCGATACACCTGTACACTGTGAAATGATGACCAGATGACCACAATGTGTTAACACATCCATTACCTCTCATAATTCAACTCTGTGTGTGTGGTGAGAACACAAAATCTACTCTCAGTAAATCTCAAGTACTCAAAACAGTATTATTAACTGTAGTCACCATGCTGTACCTTAGATCCCCAGAACTTACTCATCTTACAAATGAAAGTTAGTACCCTGTGACCAACCTCTCCCTTTTTTCCCCACTTCCCACCCCTGGCAACCACCATTCTGCTCTCTTTTTCTGTGAACTTGACTTTTTTATATTCCACACATAAGTGAGACCATACAGTGTGTGTCATTTTGTGTCTGACTTATTTTGCGTAATGTCTTCCAGCCTCACCCATGTTGTCACAAATAGCAGGATTTATTTTAAAGGCTGAAAATATTCTATTTTGTGTGTTTTTACATTTTCATATTTTCTTTATCCATTCTTTTGTTGACAGTTATTTAGATTGTTGTCATATATTGGATACTGTAAATGATGCTGCAGTGAACATGGGTGTGCAGATATCTTTTCAAGATCCTGATTTCATTTCCTTTGAATATACCCCCAAAGGTGGGATTGCTGGATCATATGGTAGTTCTATTTTATTATTACACAATGGCTATACCAATCTACATTCCCACCAACAGTGTACAAGTGTTTCATTTTCTCCACATTCTCACCAGCACTTGTTATCTCTTGCCTTTCGATAAATGCCATTCTAACAGGGTGTGAGATGATATCTCATTATAGTTTTGATTTGCACTTCCCTGATGATTAGTGATGCTGAGCATCTTTTCATATATCTGCTGGCTATTTGTATGTCTTCTTTGGAAAAATGTCTAATCAGATCTTTTGCCCATTTTTAAATTGGGTGTTTGGTTTTTTGCTGTTTAATTGTAGGAGTTTCTTATATATTTTGCATATTAACCCCTTATTAGATATATGGTTTGCAAATATTTCTTCCATTCCATAAGTTGCCTTTTCTTTTTGTTGATTATTTCCTTTGCTGTGCAGATACTTTTTAGTTTGATGTAGTCCCACTCATTTATTTTTTACTATTGTTGCCTGTGCTTTGGGTGTCACATCCAAAAATTCATTGCTAGGACCAATGTCAAGGAGATTTTCCCCTATGTTTTCTTCTAGGAGTTTTACAGTTTCAGGTCTTACATTTAAATCTTTAATCCATTTTGAGTTAATTATTATTTGTAGTGTAACGAGTCCAATTTCATTTTTTTGCATGTGAATTTTGAATTTTCCCAACATCATTTATTCAAGAGACTATCCTTTCCCTATTATGTATTCTTGGCCATCTAGTCAAAGATTAGCTGACCTATGCAGGGGTTTATTTCTGGGCTATAAATTCTGTTCCATTGGTTTATGTATATGTTTTTATGCCAGTACCACATTGTTTTGATTACTGTAGACTTGTAGTATATTTTGAATTCAGGTAGTGTGATATCTGCAGATATTTTCCTCTTTCTCGAGATGGCTTTGGCTATTTGGGGTCTTTTGTGGCTCCAGAAGAATTCTAGGATTGTTTTCTCTATTTACATAAAAAAAAATGCCATTGGAATTTTGATAGGGGTTGCATTGAAACTGTAGATCACTTTGGGTACATTCTAACAAATATTAATTTTTCTGATACATGAACACAGGATATCTTTCCATTATTTGTGTCTTCTTCAGTTTCTTTCATCAGTGTCTTATATTTTTATCTGTACAGATCTTTCACCTCCTTGGTTAAATTTATTCCAAAGTGTTTTATTTATTTATATATTTTTGCTGCTATTGTAAATGGCATCAGAGAGTTCATTGGTAGTGTATAGAAACACAACTGATTTTTGTATGTTGATTTTGTATCCTGAAACTTTACTGAATTCATTTATTAGTTCTAAGTTTTTTGTGTAGTCTTTCAGGTTATCTATCTATCTATCTAAAAGTATGTTCTCTTCAAACAGAGACATAAAGAAAAAATATTTAATTTTTCACGACTGAGCAAGATGTTAGCTGTGGGCTGGTCATATATGGCCTTTATTATGTCAAGGTATATTCCTTTTATATCTAATTTGTTGAGTTTTATGATGAAAGTTTGTTGAATTTTGTCAAATGCTTTTTCTGCATCCTTTGAGATAATCATATGTAAATCAAATAACAGGGAGACTAAATAGTAGCAGTTGGGCAAAAATATAGTCAAAAAATAGTTTAAAAACAAAGTTAAGGGTAAATGTCAGACTAAGTAGCATGCAATCCAATAAGCATTATGAGGGATGAAGGAGCTCAGTTTTGTAAAAGAGGGAATCTTATAATGAATATGTAACATATATGTGGAACCTATATCTATGAAAACCAACATCATAAATAAAGTGAAATACTGGCATCTTTCCCTCTAAAATTAGGGAAAAGTCAAGGATGTTAGCTCTCACCATTTCTGTTTAATATTGTACTGGAGGTGATAGCCAGTGCAATGAAGGAAGAAAAAGGAAATAAAATAATGTATTCAAAGCAAGAAGTAATCCTTCTTTTTAGCAAACAACATTACTACCAATGTATAAAAATCTAAGGATTATACAAGGCAATTGCTAGAACTAATAAGTTAACTTAATAAGATTTTAAGATTCAAAATAAACATATATTATCAGTACAGAATGAAAAATAAAATTATTCCACTTATGATTGATATTAATTATATGTATCAATCTTTCAGAAATCATGATGCATCACAGTACACAAGTGTTTGTATACACACACACATACACAGATATATATGCATATTCATGTGTGTTGATTATCTGTCAGTTCTATTTTAGTATTTCTGTTTTACATCTAGAACAGAACATTTTGGAAATAATGTAAAGGAAAGACATGGGGAAATAATTTCAGCTAATTTTCTAGTTCATTATAACTTTTACTATTATTCATTTCACCTTATCATAGACCATGACAGCAGAGTAATTATATGAAGAGACTTTTTTAAAAAATCTAAAATTCACTTCTTTTTACCTTTATATCCAAATGAGCAAAATGAAAAAATCTTTGAACACCATACAAATATTATAGAGTACAATAACAAAGAAAATTCATTCAAGTCTTCTATAATGATTTCTTATTTTTCTCTTAACTAAGCAATGTTTGTTAAAAGATGAAATGATTCCTGCTAAACATCTTTCCCTAAATTATAATTATAATTATAAATCTTTATTTATAATTCACTTTCATCAGTATGTAGGAGTTAATATAACATAGGAAAGTTATAGGCATAGTCATTTTGAACAAAGTGTGATTATGTTCATAAAATAACACCTATCCTTCTTTCTCCTTGATTTTATTTGGTGTTTAACTTACTTGTGCTCTAAACAATAAACCAAAACCCTATTTTCTCTCCAAATTATTTTATTGTCAACAATGACAAAGTGACTTGCCTATGACTTTTACTGCTCAACATAAATAGATCCACAGATATTTAATTGGTACCTACTTGTAGAGTATTTTTAGAGCAATATAAACTGCACTTCAGTATAAAATTAAGAATAGGATGCTGTAATGTAATAATAATTAATTCCTGATATTCATATATTTAATATCTGGGATATACCATTAAAATGCTTATAAAAATGGAGTATATTAATATCTTTAATATCACATGTGATACATATGTCTAATATTTAGGAAAATCATTAATAGCATTTATAAAAAATAGCATTTGGCAAAAATATAAAAATATACTTTTGATATTATTTTGATATTTTGATATACTTATGATACTTTGTATCTACAGATAGTACATATAACAAAATGCATAGAAATGTTAAATTATTATATCAATTTCTCAGAATCAAAGAAGTGAAAATATTTTATGCCCATTTTAATGCTAAAACTTTTTTTTAGAAAAATCAAAGCAATATATGACTGATTTTCATGGAAATCACTGTAAAAGTTAAAGTGGTCTACTCAATGTAACAAAATCATTTTACTTGGGGTCAGTTATTAACAAGGAATTAGATATAATCTTAATTCTTTATTTCTCTACTGTCGACCTTGAAAATATCACACAATAATTAAAGTGTAAGAAAATTCATGTAATGTATGTATCTTTCTTCTTATGGTATATATTTATATCTTAGGTCACATTGGAATATACCAATTGATATTTTAGAAAATAACAAAATAATCAAAACAAGAGAAAATTAAACCTTAGAGAATAATTGTCGAATAAATTCAAAAGGGCTAAACAAAAGCAGAACTTTCCAGAATAAGGGCAATATTTATAATCACTTTGAAAAGTGCTTAGACCAGTTTAGTAATGATTATTTGATGAATGAATCAATCAAATGATGCAATCGCATCTTTTTCATTAGAACTGATAAAAACCACTCTTCATTCATTGTTCAGCAGACACTTACTGAATGCCTGTTATGTACCAGAGATACTAGAATGCAATCTCATGGAACTTAGAGTCTAGTAAAAATTTTAATGACATAATTTTAAAAGAGGAAGTTGTTTGAGTTGAATACATAAGCTTTTAAAGACATTGCCAAAATTATTTCAATTCTCTACTTAGGCTATTTAAATTATTAATGGAGAATTTCTTTGGTTCTGCTCTTATGTTTCATGAAACAGTTTTGTTAAAACTCTTTACATGTGTTTTAGACATTAAGAGACTTCTCTTTGTATAGCCACATATTTAGTCACCTAAGAATTTCCTGGTGCATATTATTCTCACTTCCATCTACATAATTTAAAATACAACAATTTTTGAGGCAAATTTTGATACTATCAAGCAAATTACATTCTAGGCCACATGTGCTTTATGTGTATATCACAGTACCACAGTACTGCTTTTTCATTAATTCTGCACTTATATGTAAGTATGTAATCTCAACATCTAACCATTTAACTGTTTAGTTCTTTAAGTTACTTTAAATGGCTTCTTTGCAACAACATTAAACATACAGTTGTGAGGCCATACACACAGATAGATATATTTATTAAGTTAATGTGAAATTTCTTTGCCTCTTTCTTTATGGACTCATTTAGTTGACTTCTATAAGCATATCTATCTAGCAGTGATTAAAGTTGTATTAGATTAATGTGTCTTTTCCAAACGGGACATTGTTTCAAGAGGGTCTGATATTAGAGAATTTGAGATGACTCCCTCTATTCCAAAGATAATTTTGGTAAAATTCACATTATTTTCACCCGTATTAACTATTCTAACAAAACTTGTAGGCTGAAAACTGGTCCACACAAAATGGCATCACCAGAAAGTGAGATATATTGAAATTACCTCAAATGTTGTAGATGAATATCTTTTAAAAGTCTTTCAGTATTTCCAATCTCAAGGATTTTAAAATCTGAAAACCTAGACTTGAACTGATATACCAAAATTCATGTCCTTCTATACTGTGATTTAAGAGAATGAAATTTAAAGAGAATGTGATGTTTACTTGATGTGACCTTTGATCTGATTTTTCAGAAACCTCTGAAATACAACTTTAGTAAAATCTTTCATC
Organism: Mesoplodon mirus; assembly: GCF_964341445.2. Classification (NCBI taxonomy): domain Eukaryota; kingdom Metazoa; phylum Chordata; class Mammalia; order Artiodactyla; family Ziphiidae; genus Mesoplodon; species Mesoplodon mirus. Next base: position 18,541,050 of record NC_138977.1, on the reverse strand, counting down.
TTAATATGGCATGCATATACATTATTTGAGAGAAGTACCTGCCTCACATATTTGTTTTGACAATAAAATTAGAAAAAATGTTTAAAGCATCTAGAACAAATAAGGCATCAGAATACATTAGTTCCTTTCCCTTTCAAAGAAAATAAAACACAGATTGTCACAAGAACTCATGAAGAAAAAAAGCATTCTATCTGTCTTGTGTCACTGTTTTAGACAAAAGAATTATTTTTCACTAGTCCCCAGCCAATCAAATAAGCACCTTAAAAGAAACAAATAAACATTCCACAAATGAATTATCTTCTCTGACAAACTGGATGTTGTGTCGGAGAAATGTGTGTTATTTGACCCACAAATTGTTGCTATGTCCTATCTTTTAATACCAAATTGAAAGATTCAGAGGGAAGCAAACGTCACATGGCTCTAATCACTCGTGAGACTGAGTTAAATTTGACACTTAAGAGGATGGAAACCCTGCACATAATATAACCTATTTTTCAATTAAGCAGATCTCACTTGGGAGGAGGGCAATATTCAATACTCTCACTTGAAAGGCACAATGAACAAATCAGTAATTTATTTTTTTGTATTCTAGTCTTCTGAAGACTCTTTATTTTGAAACTCTGGTCAAGATAGGTAAATTTACTTTGCTTCCCTCCCTTCAAGAGCAGGTTTAGATGTCTTAAAACTTTTTGTCAGTGACAACACTAGATTTGGGATGAAATGCTGTCATCTTTTGTTCCCCACAATGTCATGTTCAAAACTGGGTAAAGTGTACAAGCAAATTGCATGGCATAGCAGGGTCAAGAAAGTTACAGGCAACTGCAGTGTACTTTCCTCATAGCCTAAAGATATAATTATGTAATTTCTCTGATAACCTTAAAAACTAGCCTTCATCAAATATTATTTAGAGTATAATGTGAGGGTTATAAATAAACTGTTGCCTCTTTAAGCAATCCAGAGGGACATAAAAGACAGATGGAGAACTGAATGTGGCGACTGTTTTATATAGCTATCATTTTTTTAAAAATCCCCATTCACAAGAAAAGCCTTTGCTACTTGGCAGCTGTTGAATAGAGTGGGCTGAAAGCATCTTGCTAGAAAAACAATGAAACCAGCAGCACAAGAACGTAAGCTCAGTACTACAGTTCTTCTTCTTTTTTTTTTTTTAATAGATCTTTATTGGAGTAAAATTGCTCCACAATAGTGTGTTAGTTTCTGTTGCACAACAAAGTGAATCAGCCATGTGCATACACATGTCCCCATATCCCCTCCTTCTTGAGCCTCCCTCCCACTCTCCCTATCCACCCCTCTAGGTCATCACAAAGCAGCGAGCTGATCTCCCTGTGCTATGCTGCTGCTTCCCACCAGTCAACTATTTTACATTTGGTAGTGTATATATGTCGATGCTACTCTCCCTTCGCCCCACCTTCGCCCTCCCACACCATGTCCTCAAGTCCATTCTCTACGTCTACCTCTTTATTCCTGCCCTGCAACTAGGTTCATCAGTACCTTTTTTTTTTTTTAGATTCCATGTATATATGTTAGCATACGGGATTTGTTTTTCTCTTTCTGACTTACTTCACTGTGTATGACAGACTCTAGGTTCATCCACCTCACTACAAATAACTCAATTTTGTTTCCTTTATGGCTGAATAATATTCCATTGTATATATGTGCCACATCTTCTTTATTCTTCTTTATTGTAAATAGTGCTGCAATGAACATTGCAGTACATGTCTCTTTTGATTTATGGTTTTCTCAGGGTATATGCCCAGTAGTGGGATTTCTGGGTCATATGATAGTCCTATTTTTAGTTTTTTAGGGAACCTCCATACTGTTTTCCATACTGGTTGTATCAGTTTACATTCTCACCAACAGTGCAGAAGGGTTCCCTTTTCACCACACCCTTTCCAGTGCTTACTGTTTCTAGATTTTTGATAATGGCTATTCTGACCGGTGTGAGGTGATACCTCATTGATACTTTTGATTTGCATTTCTCTAATAATTAGTGATGCTGAGCATCTTTTCATGTGCCTCTTGGCCATCTGTATGTCTTCCTTGGTGAAATGTCTATTTAGATCGTCCATTCCATTTTTAAATGGATTGTTTGTTTTTTTGATATTCAGCTGCATACGCTGCTTGTATATTTTGGAGATTAATCCTTTGTCTATTGTTACAGTGGCAAATATTTTCTCCCATTCTGAGGGTGTCTTTTTGTCTTGTTTATGGTTTCACTTGCTGTGCAAAACGTTTTAAGTTTAATTAACTCCCATTTGTTTATTTTTGTATTACTTTCTGTCACTCTAGGAGGTGGGTCAAAAAACATCTTTCAGTGGTTTATGTCAAAGAGTGGTGTTTTTCCTATGTTTCCCTTTAAGAGTTTTATAGTGTCTGGTCTTACATTTCAGTCTTTAATCCATTTGGTGTTTATTTTTGTGTATGGTGTTAGGAAGTGTTCTAATCTCATTCTTTTACATGTAGCTGTCCAGTTTTCCCAGCACCACTCATTGAAGAGGCTGTCTTTTCTCCATTGCATGTTCTTGCATCCTTTGTCATAAATAACGTGGCCATATGTTCGTGGGTTTATCTCTGGGCATTCTATCCTGTACCATTGATATATATTTCTGTTTTTGTGCCAGTACCACACTGTCTTGATTACTGTAGCTTTGTGGTATAGTCTGAAGTCAAGGAATCTCATTCCTCCAACTCTGTTTTTCTTTCTCAAGATTGATTTGTCTATTCAGGGTCTTTTGTGCTTCCATATGAAATGTGAAATGTTTTATTCTAATTCTGTGAAGAATGCCATTGGGAGTTTGATAGGGATTGCATTGAATCTGTAGATTGCTTTGGGTAGTATAGTCATTTTCACAATATTGATTCTTCCAATGCAAGAACATGGTATTTTTCTCCATCTATTTATGTCATCTTTGATTTCTTTAATCAGCGTTTTATAGTTTTCTGAGTACAAGTCTTTCACCTCCTTAGGCAAGTTTATTCATCGGTATTTTATTCTTTTGGTTACAGTGGTAAATAAGAGTGTTTCCTTAATTTCACTTTCTGATTTTTCATTGTTGGTGTATAGGAATGCCAGAGATTTGTGTGCATTAATTTTGTATCCTGAAACCTTACCAAATTCATTGATAAGTTGTAGTATTTTTCTCTGGCATCTTTAGGATTTCCTGTGTATAGTGTCATGTTATCAGCAGTGACAGTTTTACTTCTTCTTTTCCAATTTGTATTCCTTTTATTTCTTTTTCTTCTCTGATTGCTGTGACCAGGACTTCCAAAAGTATGTTGGATAAGAGTGGCAAGAGTGGACATCCTTATTTTGTTCCTGATTCTTGTGGAATTCTTTTAGTTTTTCACCATTGAGTACGATGCTTGCTGTGGGTCTGTCATATATGGCCTGTACTATGTTGAGGTAGGTTCCCTCTATGCCCATTTTCTGGAGAGTTTTTAACATAAGTGGGTGGTGAATTTTGTCAAAAGCCTTTTCTGTATCTATTGAGACAATCATATGGTCTTTACTCCTTAATTTGTTAATATGGTGTATCACATTGATTGATTTGCATATATTGAAGAATCTTTGCATCCCTGGGATAAATCCCACTTGATCATGGTGTATGATCCTTTTAATGTGATGTGGGATTCTGCTTGCTAGTATTTTGTTCAGGATTTTTGCATCTATGTTCATCAGTGATATTGGTCTATAATTTTCTTTTTTTTGTGATAGCATTTTCCGGTTTTGGTATTAGGGTGATGGTGCCTTCATAGAATGAATTTGGGAGTGTCTCTCCCTCTGCAATTTTTTGGAGGAGTTTGAGAAGGATAGGTGTTAGCTCTTCTCTAAATGTTTGATAGAATTCACCTGTGGAGCCATCTGGTTCTGGATTTTTGTTTGTTGGAATATTTTTAATTATGGTTTCAATTTCATTACTTGTGATAGGTCTGTTTATATTTTCTAATTCTTCCTGGTTCAGTCTTGGAAAATTGTACCTTTCTAAGAATTTGTCCATTCCTTCATGGTTGTCCATTTTATTGGCATATAGTTGTTTGTAGTAGTCTCTTATAATTGCTTGTATTTCTGCAGTGTCAGTTGTGATTTCTCCTCTTTTCATTTCTAATTTTACTGATTTGCGTCCTCTCCCTTTTTCCCTTGATGAGTCTGGCTAAGGGTTTATTAATTTTGTTTATCTCCTCAGAGAACCAGCTTTTAGTTTTATTGAACTTTGCTATTGTTTTCCTCATTCCTATTTCATTTATTTCTGCTCTGATCTTTATGATTTCTTTCCTTCTACTGACTTTGGGTTTTATTTGTTCTTCTTTCTCTAGTTGTTTTAATAGTAGGGTTAGATTGTGTATTTGAGATTTTTCTTGTTTCTTGAGGTGAGACTGAATTGCTGTAACTTCCCTCTTAGAACTGCTTTTGCTGCATCCCATAGGTTTTGGGCTGTTGTGTTTTCATTGTCATTTGTTTCTATGTATTTTTTTATTTCTTCTTTGATTTCTTCAGTGATCTCTTGGTTATTTAGTAGCACAAGGTTTAGCCTCCATGTATTTGTGTTTTTTACACTTTTTTTTCCTGTAATTGATTTCCAATCTCATAGTGTTGTGGTCAGAAAAGATGCTTGATATGATTTCAATTTTCTTAAATTTTCCAAGGCTTGATTTGTGACCCAAGATGTGATCTATCCTGGAGAATGTTCCATGCACACTTGAGAAAAAAGCATATTCTGCCACTTCTGGGTGGAATATTTTATAAATATCAATTAGATCTATCTGGTCTATTGTGTCATTTAAAGCTTGTGATTCCTTATTTATTTTCTGTTTCGATGATCTGTCCATTGCTGTAAGTGGGGTGTTAAAGTCCCGTACTATTATTGTGTTACTGTCAATTTCCCCTTTCATGGTTGTTAGCATGTGCCTTATGTATTGAGGTGCTCCTATGTTGGGTGCATAAACATTTATAACTTTTATATCTTCTTGGATTGATCCTTTGATCATTATGTAGTATCCCTCCTTATCTCTTGTAACAGTCTTTATTTTAAAGCCTATTTTATCTGATATGAGTGTTGCTACTCCAGCTTTATTTTGATTTCCATTTGCATGGAATATCTTTTTCCATCCCTTCATTTTCAGTCTGTATGTGTCCCTAGGTCTGAAGTGGATCTCTTGTAGACAACATATATATGGGTGTTTTTTCTGTTTCCATTCAGCCAGTCTGTGTCTTTTGGTTGGGCCATTTAATCCATTTACATTCAAGATAATTATCAATATGTATGTTGCTATTACCATTTTCTTAATTGTTTTGGGTTTGTTTTTGTAGGTCTTTTTCTTCTCTTGAGTTTCTGGCTTAGAGAAGTTTCTTTAGCATTTGTTGTAAAGCTGGTTTGGTGGTGCTGAATTCTCTTAGCTTTTGCTTGTCTGAAAAGCTTTTGACTTTTCCATCGAATCTGAATGAGATCCTTGCTGGGTAGAGTAATCTTGGTTGTAGGTTTCTCTCTTTCATCACTTTAAGTATACGCTGCCACTCCCTTCTGGCCTGCAGAGTTTCTGCTGAAATATCAGCTGATAACCTTCCAGGGATTACTTTTTATTTTATTTTTTGTTTTTCCCTTGCTGCTTTTAATATTTTTTCTTTGAATTTAAGTTTAGTTAGTTTGATTAATATGTGCCTTGGTGTGTTTTTCCTAGGGTTCATCCTCTATCGGACTCTCTGTGCTTCCTGGACTTGGGTGACTATTTCCTTTCCCATGTTAGGGAAGTTTTTGACTATAATCTCTTCAAATACTTTCTCAGACCCTTTCTTTTTTTCTTCTTCTGGGACCCCTATAATTTGAATGTTGGTGCTTTACTGTTTCCCAGAGGTCTCTGAGATTGTCTTCAATTCTTTTCATTCTTTTTCCTTTATTCTGCTCCTCAGTGGTTATTTCCACCACTTTGTCTTCCAGCTCACTTATTCGTTCTTCTGCCTCAGTTATTCTGTTATTCATTCCTTCTATTGTATTTTTCATTTTGGTTATTGTGTTGTTCATCTCTGTTTGTTTCTTCTTTACTTTTTCTAGATCTTTGTTAAACATTTCTTGTATTTTCTCAATCTGTGCCTCCATTCTAATTTTGAGATTCTGGATCATCTTTACTATAATTACTCTGAATTCTTTTTCAGGTAGATTGCCTATTTCCTCTTCATTTATTTGGTCTTGTAGGTTTTTGCCTTGCTCCTTCATCTGTGACATATTTTTTTTTCCATCTCTTTTTTTTTTTTATGAGTGTTTTTGTGTTCCTGTCTTACTGGTTGCTTGGCCTGAGGTTTCCAATGCTGGAGTGTGTATGCTATTGGGTAAAGCTGGGTGTTGATGCTGAGATGAGGAACTCTGTTTGACCTCACTCTGATGAATATTACCTGGAGTCTAAGGTTCTCTTTTCATCCAGTGGTTTAGACTTGGAGCTCCCACCTCAGGAATTTCAGTCCAACCCAGGCTCGTGAACCAAGATCCCACAAGCTGCATGGGGCAGCAAAAAAAAAAAAAAAAAAGAGAGAGAGAGAGAGAATAACAAAGTAAAAAATAAAATTAGACTAGGAAACTAACAGATATGTTAGAAAGAATATAAAAATAAAATTATAGATGAATCAACAACTGGAAGGTACATCAGTACCACAATAGTAAAAAAGAGGAGGAGGGAAAAGAAAAAAAGAGGGGGGAAGGCCTTGGCTGTGGAGGGTGGGTCCTTAGCAAGGGCGAGGTTTGGGTGGTGGGCAGGGCCTATGCTTAGGACCCACAGGGCTGGAAAATGTCCTGGGGGATGTGGTGGGGTGGGGCTTAGGCTCAAGGAACAGAAGGGGCCCAGGTGTGCCCCCAACCCCTGGTCTCAGAGGGCAGGGGACCTCACCTGGGAGCCCAGCAGTCTTCCCGGGCTCGAGTGGGTGGGGCAAACCCTCTGGTTTCTCTTCAGATGTATAGTCTTCTTAAGATGAAGGACTTGAAACTTCAGTTTTAAAGATATAGTTCATAAAATAATATCAAGAAGCCTTTTTATTTTGCTATTCATTTCCAAGTAGGCTGCAGCTATCAGAGTTTCAAATACTCTAGCATCCTTAGGCTTCACTAGCTGCATTTTAACCTCTGCCATGTGGCATATGAATGTGGCTTGTTTAGTTTGTTTTATGACATAATTAATAGACATTGTCAGAGACTCATTTTTGATCAAGAGGGAGTTGGCAGCCCTTTGTTGCTTTCATTCTAGGCTTTGAGAAAGGTGCCAGATGGTATGTACTACTACAAACTGCAATGTGGAAGACATCCTTTTTAGGACACTTTCGAATCCTTTTTGGCCAACTTCATTGACTCCTGCAGAAGTTCAGTTAGTTACAGTTTTACTAAACTTGCTATAGGTACATAGATTGTTTCTGGACTCCGTCTAAAACTTTATTGATGTAAAAATAATTTGATATTTTTCTCATCTATTTGGCTTAGAGAGGAGGCAATGTGAGATACTGGAAAAAAGTGTTTCCACTATACATAAATTCCAGTCCAAGCCCTGCCAGAAACAGACTCTTTCCAGGTCTCAGTTGCTTCATCTTTGTAATGAGGCACTGGGCTAAATGATCTGATCTCTTCTCATTGGAAAAATCCATGGTCCTGTGGGTCTTCCTAAGTGTAATCAATCACAAACTTTATGCTGCTTGAAGTAGACCCTTGCTTGGCTTTCACAAATTAAAATGTGTGGTTTTGAAGACTTGTGAGAATCCTTGAAGTTCCATAACAGGTAGCAATTTCTAATTTTGCTGAGGAACAAATTTTATTTGCACACAGTGCAAGACTATATGCAGGAGTCATATTTATTATAACAAAATCCAGACCTCCACCCACCATTTGTATCTCAATATTGAAGTCTTATGTTATCTTCTTGTTATCAGTAGATTCCAAAGGGATTGCTTTTTTTTCTTTTTCTTTTCTTTCTTTTTTTTTTTTTTTTGGTGTGTCTTGTTTCATTTTATGGTGGAAGCTTATAATGTAATATATTCTATTACTTTAAAAATTAGTCTTTTATATAAAACTTGAATTATACATCAAAATTAACTAAACATAGCTGTAGAATGGAAACCAGAAGCATAAGGACCCAAGGAAAACTCTCATATGCCTCCATACTTTCAGTTCATATCAGAATCATCTAACTTCTCCATCTTAAGCATTCAGATTCCAAAAGCTTTGATGCTTTATGTAAATCAATATATGTATATACTGTTTAAAAGACATTCATGTTTATTCTCTAAATTAGCAGAATTATATACGTATATATGATAAAACCTTAATAAGTGATATAAATTATGGTGCAAATTACCCTAATAATTTCAAAATCAATTCTTGACTTTTAGAAATGCTTGGTGTAATCTTTTGTTTGGTATGCATATCACTAAGTATTGCCTCAGTTCAATCCGTGATTTGACACAGAAAACTACATCAGAGTTTTCTAAAAATTTCTCCCATTTAACTGATAGTAATTAAACATCTCAATAAGCAGGGAATTTCTCTTTAGATCAAGATTGTTTATAGTCCTAACTTCTCCTTCAGCTTCTGTTAAATTAATAGCAAATGCATTTAAGTATTTTCTAGCCCATGTCTGAGATCCTTATAGATTCAAATTTTTTTTATAACTTAAACATGACAATAAATCTGAATCTCATATTTAATAGAATTAAAGTAATCCTTCAGGTCATGTGAGAGGTGGCACAAAGTCATGGTTAAGAACATGGGCATGTTGCCAGGCTGTCTGATTTAGAATCCTTGTTCTGCTGTTTAAGTTTGAAATAATCTATAAGTGCCTCAGTTTCCTTGTCTATTTAATGAGGAAGACTCAGATGTGTTGGAATGATGTCTGGACCTTGATTTATTGTTAATATTGATGTCATTAATGCCTGTGACTAGCTGTCATGCAGTGAATTAAATAGAGGTAATATTTAACTGAGAAGCTTGAAAACAGGGATTTGCACTCCGGGCATCTCCTAGCCCCATGTTATTTTCGCAGGCTCCTTCCATCTTCTTCCCCCTTTGCAAAAATTCCCACTCTGCTAGAAGAATCAGCAATCCTTGGTCTTTGCCTGAGGTGTCCCAATTACCCTCTATCTACTAGCTGTCGCCATCTCTGTCTGCTTTCGTAAAGTCCTATGGAGGCTACAGTCTACCAGTGGACTATTTGACAGTAGCCAAGGTAGGACCATTGGTGGGGCTACAACCTTATGGAGGGAGATGAATAATAAGCATTTGTCTTCCAAGATGCTAACACTGCCTCTAGAGATGCCACGTTCCCATCTTTCCTTCTAGTATGTAGGCCTGGCTTTGGGCAGAGGGAAACAGGTGTGGATGGAGCAGTTCAAGAGCTGCAGTGAGTGCAGTGAGCCATCTGGCAGTTGAGCAGACTGGCTAGGGCCAGTGTGGCTCTAAATCATGACTACTCTGATGTCTCTGTAACATGAGACATAGGATGGACATGAGATAAGGGAAGACCCCCAGGCATTACCAGGTGAGGAGCCCATGTTGTTGCCTAGGCTGATCTGTTAGTTTGGTCAGTGATGGCACTACACAAGATAATAGCTGCCAACTTCAGAGAAGAAGCAGAATTCTAAAAGCCCTCATTAAAACAGACATTAATCCTTTAGGTGCTAGGGAGGTATAAAGTGGTCCCTGGAGAGGGTTGGGGCTATTTATCAACAGATATAGACATAGTTCAACAACAGGTAAAGCCATCCCAATGTGTGTTGACTAAATATCAGTTCTATCCATACTAACACTGGAATCTACATATTCTCCCATCCCTCAGGCATGGACTAGTATTCTGCTGCAATATGGGAACATCAAAGGTATCTATCTGTCTTCAGGTAGGTGCACAGAAGGTACACAATAGGTATTTACTGAATGAGTGACTGGATGAATGAATGTACCAATAGAAAGAATTTTTTCCTGTCTTATCTTGTCAAAAAGTTTGGACCACTTACTAGCACTGATTATTTGAACAGATCTTATGCTTGAGGTGTGCTGAAAACTCTCTTATCACCAGTGAAATAGAGGACTACTGAAATGAGCAGAGGCTTTGAAATCAGATACATCATAATTCAAGTCCCAGTTTTGTTCCTACCATCTTTAGTGATCACAAACAAATCATTTCTGCTCTCTGAGACTATGATACAATAATACTCATTTTCTCATTATTAAATATAAAAATGTTTTCTTTACAAACATGTTAGGAAAATAAGGAAACATATATAAAGTGTATGTATGTAGTGCCTGGAAAAAATTAATAATAAGTAGTACCTGTTATTGTTGTATATTGGTATTGTTATCAACACACTGCATTAGACTATCAGCCTTCCCTTGACTGGGAAGGAAAGTCTTAATATTCAGGTCAATCTCCCATGACTTCAATTAGCTAAATTCTGGTTTTTTTTTCCATCTAACATACCCAGGTTATAAGTTTGCTGCATACTTAAAACCCAGGCCTCTTTGTCTAACAATAATTCAGAACACAGTCCTTGACATCCTTTTTCACTAAAATCTATATGTAATTAACAAATTCTCCACTAATCGTCAGAAAACGCTTTGAGGAGAGAATAGAAACACAGGAAAAATACACTTCCTGATGTATACCCTAACAATCTGCCAAGCATCCTGATTCTTATTACTACTGAGTATTAACACTTACTATCTTAATTACGTGTAACACTTCTCTAGAAGTCAGATAATTATTTCACTCTGTGGACTTGTGAACCCAGAACCCAAGTTAAAAGCTTCAGGTAAAGGTTATTTGGTTCCCATAATTGTATTAACACTTACTGGGAAAAACAGGTATTATAACGCTCTGCTTTGCAGAGCATTTCTCTATTTCTAGATTTTGAACTGGTTTTAATTTGAAATGGTCTTAACTATCACAGGCTACTTAATGTAAAATGTATGTAAAAAGGACAAATTATCAAAGTTGGAAGATTAGTCTTTAGCCAGTAGGAGCTGAAAGTAGCAGAGGGGGTCACAGCACTTTGCCTGCAGATGGATGGGCCACCAATGTGGGGTGAAAAATCTTAATGTGACTTTTCAGTACATAATTTGGAGCAGACATTCAGATCTTTATTATGAGATAGTAACTTAACCAAGATAACCATTTGAAATAAAAATGGTTTTAACATCTCAGGTCAGTTGTATTTCAGTGTCATTTGTTCCTACTAGAGAACCATGGTTTATAAAATAAACCCTGTGTGGTGTATACATGTAGAAGACACAAGAAAAGCACAAGATGCTCCCTCCCATCATTTCTTCCTAAAAATAAAAGTAATGTCACAAAACCCTTAAAACCATCTCAATTTTTAAATCCTGCATATGTCAATAACTTTCTTGTATACATGATTCCTGTTGGGTAAGTATAGTTTCCCAATACAGAGCAGAACTTATTGTTTATATCTCCTTATTTATAAAAGATTCCTAAATCTAAAAATATGAAGAGAACTCATCAATGAAAGAGAATGCGTTTTCACAAATGCTCAGCATCAGAGTATTAACAGGTTAAATCACTAGTATGAAAATCAATCTAAGGTACAAAATAGGTCCAAACAGTATCATGAGGAAAATCTTTCATAAATTATGTTGCTATAATTTATGCTTTTAGGCTAACTGGGACATTTAAAATTAAAATCATCAAGGTAGAATCTGAACTGAATATACATTCCTAAATGATGTAGATAAACATTTGAAAAAGAAAATTTAAATATCAGAATGATAATACACTTTGGTCAGATAAACTTATATTTTAGACTTTGTTGTAAGTTCTTTATTTTCTAACTAGCAAAATAAGCACCTTATTCTCTCTTTTATTATTTTATAGGTAATGCTTGAAAGCAAAGAAGATAGGTGATAGAACACTGAAAGATGATTGATAATTAGAGGAAAACTGATGAAGTCTGTATTAACTAGAAAACATAGTTTGAACCTGAAAAGTAAATAAAGAAGAAATGAAAAATGGGTTCACATGATTTAAAAGTATTTTCCACATTTTAAAAAAAACACTGAATATTACATAATGTGAAATACATTTGACATTTCTTTACTGACTCTTAGTAAATCGATAAGAAATTACTTTTGCTATATGAGAGGACTCACACTTTCTTATTATAGTTATGCTAAAAATATCTCAAGTGAAATTTTTGGAAATGCTTATTAATATGAATTGCATTGCCTGACATATAATAAAAACAAGTATACAATCTTGAACAGATAAATGGATACTCTGATGGTAATATTACTATCTCAAATTTGCACAAGCTCAAATGAGTTTTTATCTAAAGGCCTTGAGATATCATTTATTGTAAAAGTTTTATGGGGTTTATGACAAATATTTCCATTTACACATTGTAATGAAGAAAGTGAAGCATATAAAGAACTGCTAAATTGCTAGCATGTCTACTGTGTCCTACAAACACACTGATTTATCTTTTACTCATAGAATTACAATTAAATGGGAGAAAAAAAAAACACCAAGAAGTAGAGTTTTCTTATCATTCCATTTTATAACTATTCTCTAACTTGTAAGGAGAAAAATCAAAATTTGATGAAACTATAAACAAAACCAAGCACATCTTTTCCTGTATAGAGGGAACCTTTGGCATCAACCTTGTCTCTGACCCAGGATTAAAAAAATAAAGAGAAAAGTACTGTAAATTAATAGTCCATGTTCTTATAGGAAAAAAATGCTACAATTTCACAGTTATTCATAAGTTAAATATATTAGAATGCATGTTATTTTGTTAGATGAAACATATGCTTTTAAATCTTTAAATTTATGTATTTTATCCAAAAATTATAATTTCCCTACCACATTCTCAGCTCTGTATGTTGGGGAGATAATCAGAAATAAAGTTAAATCTATGCCATAAAGGATATGCATGAAGAGATAATGCATATATGTATAAAACAATAAAATATAACAGTAGAAATTATCCTATCATTAAAACTTTAATGAATGATCTAGACAATAAATGAAGTTTCATAAGAGCATGCAAACCTTAAAAGCCAAGAAAATTATTAAAGATGAGATAAACTAAGTAGACTATTCAACAATTCATTTTACCGATGTTACTAAGGTTCTCTTTAAACCAAGATGTACTAAAATGATCATCATTTGCTATGATTTATTGGTGCTAAGAGAGGACTTTTTGTCCAAATGTAATGTTTTGTCCCTGGACTTTTTGTTCAATGATGCCTCACATGCCTGTCTACTAAAAGACGACCAAAACTTTTTCACAGTAGAGTTAAATTTAAATATGTAAAACAAAGGTGGTGACCTTGATAATATGGTAACTTAAATCCACAATGTGGTATATATATGTTTAGTACCAGATTCACTCCTCAATGCCCATTTTGACTCAGGTATTAGGGAATCACATAGCAGCACAGAATGGGGAAAGAAAGGAAAGTGATTTGTTGGTCTAATTTTGTTACTTAACAACAGGGCCAAAGGTAAGTTTTGATTTTAGATAACGATGTCTCAATGAACAGTACTGGGAAAAATATTTACTGATATGAAAAAAAAAGGAATGTTGAATCTCCACCTTTCTCATCTTCCACCAAAATTTCAAATGAAAAGTAAAAAAGAAAAAAAAAAAAACCTGAGTACTAACAAAACATTGAGAGTTTTTTCTTTTTGTTTGTTTGTTTTTTAACATTTTACAGTGGGGTTAAAAAAAATGTAAATATGACTCTAAAGCCAGAAATTATAAAGGAAACAATTGGATACATTTCACCTAACAGAAATGCAAAATTTCTCTCTGAGAAAATACTATAAAAAACACAAATTAGAAAAATATATCTGTGAACTATGTAACTGACAAATGTTTCTGTTATTGATAATTTAAAAGCTTGTAGCAGTTAAGAAGTAGAACAACTCTTGTTGTGTGAAGTGTCCCCAAGCTGATCCTAAGAATTCACATGTGAATAATTTATGTGGGAGGTGCTAGAAGCAATGTCAGTAGAGGGGGAAAGCAAGACAAGAGAAGCAAAGACACCTAATAAATGGAGCATTATTACAGCAGCTATCACTGTGGGTGACAATAGCTTAATCCTACAGGGAAACTTGAGGAAATGGTGTAGAACACAGGCCTCAAGACACATATAAACACAGGGGTGAGGGAGGGGGTATTTATCACCAACTCCTGCTGGCCTTTGGTGCAAAGCTGCCCTAAAGAGTGTTAATTCTCTAGCACTGTGGTCTGCTCTGTTAGAGAACTCTCTTAAAGAAAACAGATGCAGATACTGGCAGCTGGAAGTTGGCTGGCACTCACTGGAATGGTTAATCTCAAGAGAAATGGCAGAGTTTCTATACACTCTGCTATAAGGAGCAAATGATAGTAATTCTACTGGTAAAATGAACTGGTAGTTTACATTAAAAATACACAAATGTTCCACAGTCATGAAAAATAAACTTCATTAATAACCATGTGATGCAAAATTCAAATATTCAAATTTTGCATATTAAAATTGTTTATGTAGGTCAATTCATTATGCCATACATCTAAAACTTATACAGTGCTCTATGTCAATTATATCTTAATAAAACTAGAAAAGTATAATAAAATAATAAAATAATTTTTTTTTTAATTTGATTTTTTTATAATGTGAGAAAAATATTCTCATACATTGGTAGGAATATACTGATAAAAGGTTTATGGAAAATAATAAGCCCAAATGTTTACAGTGTTTGATATACATTGACCCAACAGTTTTACTTTCAGACCTTCCTATTTACAATTGCAACTCCATTTTTGACACTTCGATCACCCTTCCACACTTTATTTTTCTCCATAGTATATATCACCACCATAGTATATATCACCACTTATTTATTAAATATCATTATTTATTTCTATAGTTTGTTACCTTCACTAAACTATATGCCACAAGAGGTTAAGGATTTTTGTCTGCCTTATTCCTTGGCACCTAGACTTGAGAAGACTAGCTCACACATAATAGATTGTCAATAAAATTTGTTAAATGGATGATTTTTCCACGAATACATCATTAGACAACAATAGAAAAACTGATCACAAATATATTTAAAGTTTATCTTGATGTTGTTTATAATAGTAAAAATCAGAAAAAAACATGACCAAAAAATGTGCTGTTTGCATAATATACACATATATTACACAGATTAAAAATGATAATCTGCATAATATGCTTTTGACATGGAAAACTGGGCATGATATATCATTAAGTCAACAATGCAGTTTACCAAACGGCACATCCAGTATGACTCAGTTTTGGATAAATATATATTTTTAGCATAAATCTAAATCTAGGACAGTATAAAGAGCAATATTAACTCTGGTTAATTCACTATTCACAGGTAATTTTAAATTTTTTCTGCTCTAAATTTTATATAGTATGTGCCTTATAATGAATTATAAGTCTATTTTTATTGTGAAAACATGTTGAATCTAATATAGAAAGCCTATTGTGGCTAAAAGGCTACATCTTTAATTTTTACAGTGTAGGGAAGTGACCAAACATCAAACAGATAAACACTTGAAAACGACCAAAACATTTGTATTTATTATGATACTAACTTGTAAATTGTTTATGTAACCTAGACTTTACATTAGAGTTGCATTACTGATGGCATGAGGACTAAACTAGTTTTACTAAACAAAGCTCATTAATGGTATATATTTATGTGTATTTTGTAGGAAAAATACCACTAAAAGTTGTTCTTTTACCATTTCCGGGATCTGATAGTACTATTAAACCAAAGCATAACTTTTCACTTAGGTTAGTTCTTATTCAGACCAATATCAATTTCTTAGATTAATGCTGGAGGCAATAAAATCCCAAGAGAAGAAGACATTTCCATTTTTTTGTTTATCATGATCAAAAATGTATAAAACTCACTATAACTATACTTTAATAATGCCTAGAGCACCAAATAAGAGACTTTAGGTATTCACTTGAAACAACTGGCAGAATTATTTGTTTTATTTCTTACTTCAGTTTTAACAGCATATCCATCACTGATGTTGCTACAATTTCGCATACTAGTTTTTATAAGAACAGAAATTATGCTATTCTTCATGTCAATATAGTCTATAATCCCTTGTCATATTTTAATAGAATAAACCAAAAGAAATACACTTTAAGATCAAGTAGTTGATGCAAAGCTAGAATTATTTAGGGTACACATTTTTCTCTAGTTATTAAGTAACATTTGTCATTATTTCATATTTTTAAGATGACTCACTTAGAGGCAATTGCAAGAGCTATGTAGATGTATATCTTAAAATATAAGATCAGTTGTCTGTCAGTGGTAATTGCAGTAACCACATACTACAATCCTCAGGACTGCTCACAGAACCAGGAAGATGGGTCTCTGCCTGATGCCCTGTGCTTAGAGACCCTGCACATAAGAAACTCACAAAGATAAATGTGTTAAAGGATGCATGAAGGCCCTGGTCATTGGGATGCAGTGTACAGTACTGGCACAGCATAACCCATAACATTATAAATCCACTTCTATGACTAACACTGTTTACACCATGGGAACATTTCACATTTTTTCCCTATGTCCTCAAAAATAAAAGGTGGTTCCATCCAGACGCCATGAAGGTTTCTGGTATGTGTTCCTGTCAACACTGGACATATTTCAAAGAAAGGAGATGATTTGAGTAGTGGAAGTACTTAAGTGAGGAGACAAAGTAACTGTCAGATCCTTCCTCTCAGGACAAATGCAATAGCCTTTTTTTTTTTCAGTTTTATTGAGGTATAATTGACAAATGCAATTTTTATATTTAGGATATAAAAGTGATGTTTATATATACATACATATTTATATATATATATACACATTGTGAAATGAACACGACAAACTAATTAACATATCCATTATCTCACATGGTTAACACTTTCTCTGTGTGTGTGTGTGTGTGTGTGTGTGTGTGTGTGTGTGGTCAGAATGCTTAGGATTTACCCTCCTAGCAAATTTCAATTACAAAATACAGTATTCTTACTAACAGCCACGAAGCTGCGCATTAGATCTACAGAACATACACATCTTGCGTAACTGAAACTGTGTACACTTTACCAAGATTTCCCCATTTCCCCTACCTCCCAACCCATGACAGCTATTATTCTATTCTCTTCTTCTCTGAGTTTGACTATTTTAGATTCTACCCGTAAGCGAGATCATGCAGTATTTGTTTTTTTGTGCCAGGCTTATTTCACTTAGTATAATGTCCTTCAGGTTGATCCACGTTGTCATAAATGGCAGAATTTTTTTCTTCTTTAAGGCTGAATAATATTCCATTGTGTGTGTGTATCACATTTTCTTTATCCATTCATCTTTTTATGACCGTTTAGGTTGTTTCCATATCTTAGCTATTGTGAATATTGCTGCAGCGAACATGGGGGTCCAATATCTTTGAGATACTGACTTCATTTTTTTGGATATATATACCCAGAAGTTGGATTGCTGGATATTGTAATTCTATTTTTAATTTTTTGAGGAATTTCCATACTGTTTTCCACAATGGCTGTACCAATTTATATTCCCATAAACTATGTACAAGGGCTCCCTTTTCTCCACATCTTCGCCAGCATTTGTTATCTCTTGTCTTTTAAATAAGAGCCATTCTAACAGTTGTGAGGTGATAGCTCATTGCAGTTTTGATTTGCGTTCCCTGATGATTAGTGACATTGAGCACCTTTTCATGTACCTGTTGCCCATCTGTATGTCTTCTTTTGAGAATTGTCTATTCAGGTCTTTGTTCATTTTTTATTTAGGTTTTTTCATTTTTTGCTATTGAGTTGTAGGAATTGTTTACATATTTTGGATATTAACCTCTTATATATATGGTTTGCAAATATTTTTTTCCCATTCTGTAGGTTGTCTGTTCACTCTGTTAATTGTCCCTTTGTTGTGCAGATGCTTTTAGTTTGATGTAGTCCCACTTGTTTATTTTTGTTGCCTATGCTTTTGGTGTCATATCCAAAAACTTATTGCCAAGACCAATATCAAGAAGCATTTCCTACATATTTTCTTTTATTAGTTTTATGTTTACATCTTTAATCCATTTTTAGTTGATTTTTGTATATGGTGAGAGATAAGAGTCCAATTTCATTCTTCAGCATGTGGCTGTCCAGTTTTCCCAACACTGTTTACTAAAGAGACTATCATTTCCTCATTGTCAAAGACACCGTAAGAAACTAAAACTACTGGCCAATATTCCTGATGAAAATAGATGCAAAAATAGTCAACAAAATACAAGTAAATTGAATTCAACAGCACATTAAAAGGATTATAGACCATAAGCAGGTGGGATTATTTACCCCTGGGATGCAAGGATGATTCAATATATCACATCGACAGAATGAAAGATAAAAACCACATAATCATCTCAATAATGTAGAAAAAGACTTGGATAATTCAACATCCATTTACGATAAAAACTCTCAACAATGTAGGTATAAAAGAAACTTCCTCAAAACAATAAAGGCCACATAAGAAAATTCCACAGTTAATATCATACTCAGTGAGGAAAAACTGAAAGCTTTTCATGAAGATTTGCTACAAGGCAAGGACACTCACTCTTAGCACTCTTTTCAACACAGTACTGGAAGTCCTAACTAGAGCATTTAGCCAAGAAAGAGAAATAAAAGCATCCAAATCAGAAAGAAAGAAGAAAAATTATCTGTTTGCAGATGACATGATCATATATATAGAAAAGCCTAAAGAAATAACAAAAAGCTGTTAGAACTAATAAAAGAACTCAGTAAAGTTGCAGGATACAAATCAACATACAAACATCAGTGGCATTTCTATATGCTAACAACAAACTATCTGGAAAGGAAACTGAGAAAACAATCCCATTCACAATAATGAGTATTCAAAATACTTAGGAATAAACTTAACCAAAGAGGTGAAATACTTATACACTGAAAAGTACAAAACATGGATGAAGGAAATTAAGAAAAACAGATAAATGGAAAGACATCCTATGTTCATGGGTTAGAAGAATTAATTGTTAAGATGTCCATACTACCCAGAGTGATCTACAGATGCAATGAAATCTCTATCAAAATCCCAAAGAAATTCCTCACAGAAATATTAAAAAAATCCTAAAATTCATATAAAACCACAACAGACTCTGAATAGCCAAAGCAATCTTGAGCAAGAGAAACGAAGCTGGAGGCATCACACTTCCTGGTTTCAAAACTATATTACAAAGCTACAGTAATCAAAACCATATGGTATTAGCATAAAAATAGACACATAGACCCATGGAACAGATTAGAGCTCAGAAATAAATCCACACATTTGTGGTCAACTGACATTTCACAAGGGTGCCAAGAACAGGAATGTAATAGAGTTTTACAAAATAAGGCATCATTTTCAGTAGCACAGAGCATCCCTTTTTCTTTTTTCCCTTTATGTACCATAACTTGGCATTGTTTTTACAACAGTTTAAAGTTGCATGGTGGCACAGAACATTTTAGAGTATTAATAACTCATATTACTCTTAAGTATGTACATATGTATTACAACATGTATGCAGCATGAAACTATTTTTTTATACTGGCAACAAGATAAACACTGAATCCTACAATTGTGTACAGTTTCCTTTTTATAAAAATATTTAATAAGATTTAACTGAATTTTTATATTATTAAATAAAAATTACAGTTCTATATGTTAAATTTAAATTTTGATATTCACTAGTCATGATGTACTTGACATTTAATTTTAATAATTTAAAATTTTAGAAGAAATACAACTAATTAATTACTTATTAATTTTAATAATTTAAAATTTTTAGAAGAAAACATTTGAAAATACACAAGAAAAACAATCTTAATCATTTTACTTATTTTAAAATTCTGAATATATAGCCATATTTCATATGCTTTTTAATGTAATTACCATGTACTTTATAATCCTAATTTAAATCATTACTGTCAAGAGAACAAAATTATTTGAAAGATCTTGATTATGACAACACAATTAGTGATTTTACTGAAATGAAAACAAGAAAAATAAATTTAATGGAATAAAGGTGTGATTATTTTGAATTATGTATGTTTTTATTTTATTACTCATGAAAACTCTGCTGGCCAATCATCAGTTCACTAAGGTAAGCACAGTAATTAAATTCAATCATCTTTGATATTGCCAATTCCAAAATATGAAAACTATAGCTTTATACCTACTTTTCTTAATTTTGAGTTATAAAGGTATATCTTTTAAGACAGGATGATAGAACATATTGAATTTAAAAGTTTATTAGCTTGATGTATAACTTTAAGATATTTGGACATAAGGAGTCTAGGCTTCCATTTGTAGTGTTACCCTAGACCAACCTTGAGGTGGGCCGGCAGATTCTGGTCCCAGGTGGTAAACTCCTTTCTGCTTCATCTTATTTTGTGGTTGCTCAAGAGTCAACCTACCCCTAATCCCTGACTAATAGATCACTACAGTGGTTTACCTGCAGATTTCAGCTTCACCATATTTTTTATGTGAACTTCAGCTAACCCAGTTTACAGTCACTTATTTTCATGGTATTCCATGAAAGCTGAATTGTACCTAAAATTTGTCAACTAGGTCACCTGTAAGGGTATTCTTATTTAAAGGAACAAATTCAAAAGCAAACTAACTAAAATAAAAACCCAACTATGAACATGCCTATGAACATCTATTACTTTTTGGTTTGTGTTTGCGTAGCAGAGCAAGGAGGCACCGTGTAAACTGCTCCATATTGTGGGAGAAATGTGGTCAAAACTGCTTCTTCGAAAGATGTGACTTGCACAAAATGAGATTCTACAGGAAGAACATACATGATCTGTTTATTATTTTTTCTTTCCAAGATGGATAGTTTCATGATGATGGATTATTCTAAAAATGTCCAGATTGTATCACATTTTATAGATAAGGTTTCCAATACTTAGAATGTCAATATTTTGAAATAATAACAGAAGATATCTGCTATAATGTGCTTTGATGGTTGGGTTAACACTAAATATGTTATATGACTGCAATATTTAATTTTGGAATTTTGTTTTTAAGGTACAATAAATTTCACCCATTGTCTTCAAGGATATGACTCATTAATAATTTTACAACACTATCTCCAAATATATTAAGTTGAATTGAAAACTACTGAGAGAAGCAAGATCAAGCAGAATCATCCATGCTTGTGCCAATATACAGAAAATATTATGTCATATGCTAGTGAAAAACAGCATGGCCTGGTAAACTGCAGGGAAATGAGGCATAGGTGGAAGTACAAGTACCAGGGAATAGACCCCTGAACCTTCTTCATGGCAGAGTAAGTTGTAGAGTAACTGTATCAGCTGTTTTACTGGAGAAAGTCTAGCCTTTTCATAGAATATGAAATAGTAAAGGGCATCTCAGCAGTACTTGTATTTCCTGGATGAGGAGGAAGATGCTACTGGGGACAGAGTACCAGGCTTAACTAAGAAAATATGGACATTAATGGGACACTTTGTATTGCAAGGAGTACTTGACCAGTAGACTGTGTAGAGAATTGCTTTTTCTAAGAAATTAAATTTTCTTTAAAAAATCACTAGACCATTATTATTGCATACACATACATATGTATGTAAATATGTACTTACTAGATTTAAACTTTAAAATAGCAGAGACTGTTGTAGCCAGTGGGTGTATTAAGGAAATATACACAAACATTCTCAAATAAATACATATGCTTCAGAAATAATATTTAAAAAATATAAATCCTAGAGTTTTCTCTCCCTATTATCCACACACTCTTCCCCTACTCATTTGACTAAGCATTCTATGTACCTCTGGGGAGGAATAACCCAGCAGAAAACAATGAATTAATAAATACTGAAAGAAATTATGTTTTAATTTCTGCATTAAATATTGACATAACCCATATAAAGAATAGCTCTCTGAAGTCCTCAATATCTTTTAAGACTGTAAAGTGTTTGGTGACCAAAATGTTTGGGAATCACAGCTAGGAACCAAGGTGGTTCCACATCCCTACTTATATGGAACCGAAGGGGACCTGTTAGAGAACTCTCATCAAAAAATATATTCATTCACCATTTATATACGTATAACAAACAACAAAATAACTTCAGTATTTGAGTGACATTTTAATTGTTATTTAGTTTAGATAGAACATATGCAGGCTCTGGACTATACTACAAACCATTTGAAGACAGAATTATATAGTTTAATCCAAGGGTCTTCTTACTTCATTTACAAAAGTTGACTTTAGATCTCTACAGAACTGGAGAGGGATCTACTTCATAAAAAGAAGTAAACTTATCTTTTTAGGATGTCTCTCACATGGCACTGTGTTCTTATATACTCTCAGATTTCATGTCAGCTCATGAAGCTTGTTGGAAAGCCTCAGAATGCATTACCTTTTTACTTTTGAGGTAGCTAGTTCAGCTAAAGCTGTATTTACACAATAAGGAGAGAAAAGAAAAGTGTTTTGGCCCACTGCAAATATCCTATAAGTATCAAAGCCAGTTCAGTGATATAATAATGATTATTTTTGGCTTCTGAGCAGTTTACCTGCAGTACTGGACATGACCCCCTTTGTATTACATGATAAATAGTAAACAGGGGGGAAATGTTGCCCAGGCTTAACTGACCTAGTGGACACACATTTAAAAGAATTGGAAGAGTAAAGCTATGGCACACTAGTGCATGTTCTGTTAACTTGAGATAGAACACATCATATCCCAACAACAATTCATTGTAACATGGTTTCTTTCAGCATTTGACCAGTCATTTGGACATAGTCCTCCTAACGGAGCAGAGCAGTTATAGATGAGGCTTCACATTGTATTGATGGATCTGTTAAATTCGATTTTTCCTAGTAGCTATTGAGCAATTAACCTACTAAAATTCCACCTCCTCACCCCGCTTGACAAGAGCTTTTATGTACTTCATCACATATAATCACCAGAACTAGAATACTGCCTGCAACAATCCTATTGGAACTAAAGAGGAATGTGACACACATTAGGGACTTCTTAAACACCTCCCAGCATGGATGAAAAAGGGTGTCCTTTATTCATATTCTTTCATGAAATACAACTAATAAAAATGGCAACATTCCCAGGTCAGGGCATATCACTATACTTGTTCAATCCACAGACAGGATAAGTAAGATCTGCTTAAAAGATTTATTGAGCACTTTCTGGGTCAGGCATGGTGCCAAGTATTTTATATCCATTTTCTCACGTGATCCCCAGAAAACCCTTATAAGGGGTTTCCTGCCATCATCCCAACTTTATAGGTGAGGAAATGGAGGTTCAAAAAGGTTAAATAAATTGCCCTAAATCATGAAGTTAGTAAATGGAAGAGGCTAGGATGATAATTTTTTGAATTACAACTATTTCATAGATTAACCAATGTACTTATTAATTCATTAGCTATATTCCGACAAGTGAGATTTGTTGTGAATTTGGGATTCACATTCCAGGTAAAAACCACAAAGCACACTTGGCCAAGCTACTTAAGATAACAAAATACACATTTGAATGGAAAGATTATTTTCTGAAACTGATTTCATGAATTTCTCTATGAAGCCAAAAATGACTTAAACCCCAATCTATTGTTAAAAAAAATCCTAGATGTAATCTATTCATAACTAGCATAAATACAGCAATGATTCCTTGGTTAAACTGTCATTCTTGACAGTTTAGGGAAAAAATTAATAATAATATAGGGAGTTTAGTGTAGTGAAAGCAAAACAAAACAAACACAAATGTAGGCTTTAAACTAGATATACCTGGCTTTGCTGCTTATGAGCAGTAAATTTGGGCAAGTTATTTAACCCTTCTGAGCCAGTTTCCTCATCAATAAAATGAGGATCCCAGTTCCTGAATGGCATGTCTGTTGTTAGGATTAGTGGATTAGTGGTACTAAGGCCATTGTGACATGGTGTGTCTTCCACAATCCTTATCCATCATATCATTCTGTAAAGTGAATTATATCGAAATAATACCTTCTACTGTCTGAGGCTGAGATTTTGTATGCCAGGAAAAGAAAAAGGCAGAATTTCAATAAATTTGGGAAGACTGGATTAGAAGACACAGGGTATCTGCTAACAAATGTTCTTTAAAATAAAGATGAAAAGGGTAAAGTCTAAGTTCTTTGTACTTCTTGCAATTTTAATACCTAAAAGAGGAATGCTATTCACAATATGTACTTTTAGTGAAAAGAAGTTATATTAATGGGGAAAAAAAGACCGTGAATAAGAAAGGAAAAAACCGAAGCTCTCAATTCTAGGCTATGCTGCAGACATTACTTTTCCCAATCCGCCGCTACTTTTTCTAGGTCTGATATACCAAGAAAGAGTTGTGGAAGCAGTGGCCCAGAGTACTGAACTAAGAAAGCTTGAATTCAAGGAGGTTTCGGCTCTGAGTAGCTCTGTAACCCTAGACAAGTCATGGATTCTGAGATGATTCCTCTGTAAACTGAATGTTTGGACTATTTGCACTCATCTCTACCAGTTATGAGATCCAATAACTATATACTTCTAATTTTAGTAACTGTCAGCAAACAGATTTCAGCAGGAGATAAGTGAAAGGTGGCTATTAAAACGTTTGAAGGAGATTCCAAAATATGCCCCATAAACACGTACATTATTTGACATAGAAAAATCAAATTTGTACATAACAATTTTTAGGTAGTTTCAAAATAAAATACAATAAACTATACTAGATTAAAAATATAAGACAAAATGATGTATTGTTGGAGCACCTATGCAAGTATAAACCAATGAAATCGGAATTTGAATTTATGTTATAGATTGTGGAATCAGCTTTGTCAGTTCATGTTCATATGCTTAATGTATTTTGGTACAGGAAAACTAGGTTTCATTAATTTATTTCAAAAATTCTATAAATATTTGCTGAGTACCTAAATATGCTGGGCCCTATGCTAGCTACAAGAATGATACCAGTGATGAAATATTGCACATTTTAATGGGGATAGATACTAATCACCTAAGCTATGATAAGTACTGCAAAGGAAGAATTAAAACTGCAATGTGAAAAATTAACAGAGTATGATATAGACTGTGGATTTAGGAAGACGTTTTTGAGGAAAGGACTTCATATTTAGGTTGAGAACTATGAATGAGAAGTTGCAAAAAATAAAAGTAGAGGGAATCTGAAAAGGCTACATACTGTAGGATTCCAACTATTTGACATTCTGGAAAAGGCAAAATTCTAGAGACAGTAAGAAGATCAGTGTTGGACAGGAGTTAGGAGGGGAAGGATGAATAGGCAGAGAACAGAGGATTTTTAGGACAGTGAACCTACTCTGTATAAAACTATAATGATGGGTATATGTGATTATAAATTTGTCAAAACCCATATAGGTGTACAACACCAAGAGTAAACTCTATTATAGACTATGGACTCTGGGTGATAGTGATGTCAATGTAAGCACATCATTTACAAAAAATGTACCACTCTGCTGGGCGGATATTGATAATACGGGAGGCTGTGCATGTGTTGGGGCAAGAACTCTATGGAAAATACCTAAACTTTCTGCTCAAATTTTGCTGTGACCCTAAAAGTGCTGCAAAAAATAAAGTCTATTAAAAAGTACAGAGAAGAAGATTCAAGATGTGCAGGACTTGAAGCAGGAAAATTTTAAGGATTTGAAAGAGAAGGTATGGGTTTCTTGTCATTCTAAGACAGTCTTATCCATCTAAGATATTTCTCAAGATAAATATGAGCTGTGAATGAATCTTAAATTAAAAATACATAAATAAAACCAAACTCTAAGGCCTTAAGTGCTCACGTAAAAGAATTATACTAAAATGCTCTCTAAACAACCATACAAATTTATTCCATAGTACCCATTACCTGATAGTTTTAAATTATATATATATATATGTTTTATATACACACACACGTGCATATATATATATATATATATATATATATATAACAAGTAGTGTCTCTAAAACTTCCTATAACTTTAGCTCAAAAATTAGACACAATGTAAATTAACATCTTTTCCAGTTTCTAATACTAAATAACAAATTAACCCAAAACTTAGTGACTTAAAAACATTTATTAAAGCCCTGGGTTCTATGGATCTAAAGCATAGGCAGGAGGTGATACGTCCCTCTTATATCTCAAGTAGGAAAATTTGAAACTGGGGTTCATTTGTCAGCTGGGGGCTGGAATCAGCCAAAGCCTACTTCACTCACATATCTGGTGTCTGGGAGGAAATAACTCAAAGAGTAGGACTGCTGACCGGAGCTCCTGTATGTGACCCCTCCATGTGGCTTTGCTTCCTCCCAGAATGTTGACTTCAAGGTAGTCAGATTTCTTATATGGAATCTTTGGACTCCAAACACAAATATTCCAGAGAATAAAGTAAAAGCTACATCACCTTTGAGGACTTGACCTCTGAACTCATGCACTGATGTTTCTGCTATATTCTGTTGGCCGTAAAATTTGGAAGCCCACTTAAATTTGAAAGAGTATATAGATGCCACCTACAAACTGAAGGAAGTGTGAAAGAATGTGTAGCAATTCTTCTTCATTTCTATAACATCTAAAGCACTACTATAATCATGAAAATAGTAGCCTCTACTTCCAGATGTGCTGGTTAAGTCTACTCCTTCTCAGGAAATGATTATTTCTCCTGAAGCATTCTCAACCCCATTTTTCTGTCATCTTTGTATATTCTCTATCTTGATTGGCCATAGTGCCTCTTGTAATTTCTACTACATTCTCACCTAGGGACCTAAATTGATTACTTTGATCACTATCCCATCATGTTAGAAATTACTTCTCAGCATTCCATTAATACATATTAATGTAATGATATTTAATTAATACCTTAGTTATAATTAATAAATAATATTTAAATAATGCTTTAATAATTCTATTAAATTCCTAAGTTTCCCAGCTGAACTTCTAATTTCCCCCATCTATATTCTAATGGACTTGATAAGACTTGCATGCTAAGGCTGAACTCTCAGCTCTCCTTTCCTTCTCTCATGTTCCCATTCATTCTCAGAGCACCAACTACCTCTTCCATGTCACAAGTCTCTCTACTTCTCATAAAATGCTTCATAGCAGTTAATGCTTTTATATATATATATATATATATATATATGTAATAAGAAAAGAGAATAAATCTTTTCCCCATCAAAATACTTGTATTTTAGCAGTATCCTAAATTTGCCCAGCAAAGCACTGCACTAATTCAAAATACCTCTTATATGTGGGAAAATATAAAACATCATTCCCAGTTTCATAAAGTTGAAAACTTGATTTCTCTTCTAGTATTCTGTTAATTACTGTAACAAGACAATGAAGCTGTGAGCTTGAGTCAAGAAGTCTATACCACTGTTTCTCAAATTTTCTGGGGTTGAAGAGCCACGTTTTAAAATTTACAGTTCATGCTGCAGACCAGAATTCTTATAAAATAACAGTAAAGTGAATTAACAGAAAAATAATCATGCCCTTGGATTTCAAAGTAATGTCAAATTGCTATTAAAGTTTCTAAATAATTGCTCTCAATTTCATCCCCATCTAGTCATGGACTTGTAGTAAAGAGTTCACCTACCAGTGTGGATCCTCACATCACGCTCTGAAGAGCAGTGTTCTCCACAGTCCTGCTCTAAGGACTTCTCTAACTGTTGAGCATTCCTTAGCAAGTAGGTCTTAACACCTGGTTTCCAGACTTCCACAGCCTAGTTTTATTAGAAAGTAACCATTTTAAAAATGATGGATTTGCAGTCAATTAAGCCGACTGTGCTCTTTTCCCCATGGGGGCCCGGTACCCAATGGCTGCAAACAGAAGCCTCCTCAGTAGTGTATGCAGCCTGTTGCCTGTAATGGGTTGCCCTAAGGGACCTTGGAGACAGCCCTTTCCAGTGGACATTAATGACTGGCATGCTGTCCCCAATCTAGGCTCCAGACAAGTATGTGCGGTGCCTTTAGAAAGCCCCAGAGCAAAGTGGCCAGGGTCCACATTGGCCAAGTCATAATGTCCATCCGCACCAAGCTGCAGAACAAGGAGCATGTGACTGAGGCCCTCTGCAGGGCCAAGTTCAAGTTCCCTGGTCACCAGAAGATCCACATCTCCAAGAAGTGGGGATTTACTAAGTTTAATGCCCATGAATTTGAAAACATGGTGGCAGGAAAGCGGCTCATCCCAGATGTCTGTTGGATCAGACACATCCCTAGTCATGGCCCCTGGAAACATGGCGGGCCTTCACTCGCGAGAGCCTTGGTGCTGTCCCCTCCTTACTCATGCCCACCGATAAATCCTACTTTCTTGTCAAAAAAAAAAAATGAAGGAAATAATTCACCAAGAATAAAGAAATAGCTATCCCACATTCCAAGTTTTAAATATAAACTGAGAAGTCAATATATCAGAGGAGAAAGTAAATTAGATAATGAAGAATAATAGAAAAAACAGATTTTAAATTATCACAACATTGAAAGTGAATGAAAATCGACTTATAGGACAAGCAATAATAAGAACAAACTGACAAAATAATAATATTGAACATGATGGATTTTCTTCATTTTAATTTTATAAAATATCTACTCTGGGGAACATACTTTTACTGATTAATGTCATTTAACAATTTTGAGCTCATAGGTTTGTGTTTTAAAGCCTGATGAAAGCTAAATACAAATTCAAACATATAATATTTCACATTTAATTTCATGGACTTTTAAAAATTCATAGATAACTGACTAAGAATCCCTGATGAAGTTACAAGTAAAATATTTTTATAAGTTCAAAAATGTTGTAACTTTCAAATTGTGAATTGTTATTTTGTTTTTAGTGGAATGGAATTGAGATTTTAAAATACTAGAAGAACTAATGTGCAAATCTTCGGGAAAGTGAACCTATAATAGTTTACTAACTCTTCACATGGTCATTTTTTATATAAAGCTATTATATAATATATTCCCTGTGTTGTACAAGTATAAGATCCTTGTATCTTACCTATTTTATACATAGTGGTTGTGCCACTTAATCCCCCTCAGCCATTTTGCCCCTTTTCCTCTTCCCTCTGACAACCAACCGTCTGTTCTCTGAATCTGTGAGTCTGTTTATGTTTTATTACATTTTTTCATTTGTTTTATTTTTTAGACTCCACACATAAGTGAAAACATACAGTATTCCCTCTGTGAGGTACTCTGGAGTTCTCAAGAGTATGCATGCGTTTCTGATGAGAAGCTTCCTAGTTTTTTACTTTAGTATCTCCTTTGAGAGAATGAGATATTCATAGAGTGGCAAAAAAAAAAAAAAAAGTGAAATTTAGTCTCCAGAACATGCACTGTTAACATGAAACTCTTTTATTGATTCCCATTCAGGACAAAAATAGATACTTAGATAATACTTCCTTCAGAAGTGCCTTTTAAGTTTTCTGATGTTAAAGTATCACTAAGTAATATTTACAGAAATGAGGAAAACGGGATACCTGAATACTCTTTGGCTTTGATTTATGAAACTCAAGGATCTAGAGTTTTAAATATATTTCTGTTCTTCCATAGAAAATCCACCCACAAAATGTTGTTTACAAAATCAGAAAAGAAACAAAGCCACTTAAGGCATATATAATAGTTGGCATTTATTATGTATTTACTACAGGCAAGGTATTGTGCTAAACCTTATGAATTAGGGAAATCATTATCATTGTTTTATACATGAGGAACCTGAGGATTAGACAGGTTAACTAATCTGACCAAGATATTAAAGATAGTAAGTATTAGAGCTGGGATTCAAATTCAAGACAACGTGATTCCAAAGACCTGAATTATGCCAGCTCCATCTTATCACCACCACCACAACCACCACCTCTGACATCACTGCCACCATCACCACAGCCATCACCATGACCACCAGCACCCCAACTTTTGCCTCAACCGATGTTTCTGAAGAAGTCAGGTTCCAGAGAAAAATGAGGTGGTGGTAGTTGTGTGTGGTAAGGACATGAAGTTAATATTCAAAATATACACCTGACACAGAATCTTCCATAGTAGAAACCAAAAGTACATACTTTACCACACTCCCCAGGCAATTCTTACACAAAGTAAAATGAAAGGACCACTGTAATATTCAATAGTGCTTCAATTTATATGGAAGTATTTCAATTATTAAAATACTTCAAGAAACATTTTTAAGGCTACAAAAATATAAATAGAAAGGTAAACGGGACAATATTTTAAGTATAGATGCAGTTGCTTACTCTTGTGTTTTGTGGCATTTGAAACAATATGACCTAATGCAATTAGCAAGCAAGTATACAGTAAGAATTCAGTATAAAACACAATAGGTTTATTAGGAATAAATGACTCCTCAAGTACTAATCTGTTTCCAAAATTTAAGACAAAGAAAGCAATGCAATATAGATTAACTTTCAAAATTTTGTATTTGCACTTGCATTTAAGGCATGCTAATGAGAGAGCCTTATTAGGTAAAATGGTCTCACACTTTGCAACGGCACAGAAAACCTTAGATTAATAGATTTTTTTCAAACTTTCCATTCCTCACGTTTATTTGCATCGTATAACTACATGCCAAACCAAGCATAACATGGGAATTTTGACGCTATCATACTTTATACAAGGACATTTCAAGTAAAGAAAATTTGGAAAATGATGACAAGTGTCCACGTTTCACCATCCTCTCATTACTCTCCACAGGTCCCCAGATTAGCCATTTGAAACTAATTCATTAATTACTTAATGAATTGTGCACATATGTTCAAAGATACCATGGCAAGATTGTTCTCTGTAGCATTTTTATGCAAAGCGGAAAAAATAAACACAACCTATTTGTCCTCACTAAAAGAATGAAAAACAGTGAATTATTCATATAACAGAATAATATCAACTATAAATAATAAACAAAATCTACATGTTTTGACATGGATATATCTCAAAATATTAAGTCAAAAGATCCAGCTTCGGGACCCCGGAGGAAGATGGCGGAAGAGTAAGACGCGGAGATCACCTTCCTCCCCACAGATACATCAGAAATTCATCTACACGTGGAACAACTCCTACAGAACACCTATTGAACGCTGACAGAAGACCTCAGACCCCTCAAAAGGCAAGAAACTCCCCACATACCTGGGTAGGGCAAAAGAAAAAAGAATAAACAGAGACAAAAGGATAGGGCCGGGACCTGCACCAGTGGGAGGGAGCCGTGAAGGAGGGAAGGTTTCTACACACTACAAGCCCCTTCGCGGGCGGAGACTGCAGGTGGCGGAGGGGAAAAGCTTCGGAGTAGCGGAGGGGAGCACAGCAACAGGGGTGTGGAGGGCAAAGCGGAGAGATTCCGGCACAGAGGATCGGTGCCCTCAGGCACTCACCAGCCCGAGAGGCTTGTCTGCTCGGCCGCCGTGGCGGGGGGGCTGGGAGCTGAGGCTCGGGTATCGGCTTTCAGTCAGAGCGCAGGGAGAGGACTGGGGCTGGCGGCAGGAAGAGAGCCTGAAGGGGTTAGTGCACCACGGCTAGCCTGGAGGGAGTCCGGGGAAAGGGTCTGGAGCTGCCGAAGAGGCAAGAGACTTTTTTCCCTTTTGTTTCCTGGTGCGCGAGGAGAGGGCATTAAGAGGGCTGCTTAGGGAAGCGCTGGAGACAGGCGCGAGCCGCGGGTAAGGCGCGGACCTCGGAGACGGGTGTGGGCGGCCGACGCCGCCGCCGCCGCCGCCCGCGGCCCGCCGCCGCCGTCGCCGCGGCCCGCCGCCGACGCGGCCCGCCGCCGACGCCGCCGCCGACGCGGCCCGCCGACGCCGCCGCCGACGCGGCCCGCCGCCGCCGACGCCGCGGCCCGCCGCCGCGGCCCGCCGCCGCCGCCGCCGCCCGCCGCCGCGGGGCCTGTGTGCGGGCGCGGGTCGCTGGCCGCCCCGCCTTCCGGGGGGCCTGTGCACCCCGCCACTGCCGGGGTCCCGAGACCCGGGGGCGGCTTTCCCGGTAAAGCGCACGGAGCGCCACGGGCTGCTGCAACGTCACGCCGGCCTCTGCCGCCGCAGGCCCGCCCCACACTGCCCGCCCCTCCCTCCCCTCTGCCTGAGTGAGCCAGAGCCCCCGAATCAGCGGCTCCTTTAAACCCGTCCTGTCTGAGCGAAGAACGGACGCCCTCCGGCGACCTACGCACAGAGGCGGGGCCGGGTCCAAGGCTGAGACCCGGGAGCTGTGAGAGCAGAGACAGGGAAATCTCTCTGTGCAGCCTCGGAGGCAGCGGATTAAAGCTCCACGGTCCATTTGATGTGCCCTGCGTCTGTGGAGTGCATGAATGGACAGCGAATCATCCCAAATTGAGGAAGTGGACTTTGAGGACAAGATTTAAGACTTTCCCCCCTTTTCCTCTTTTTACAACGAATTATTCCAAATTGAGGAGGTGGACTTGGAGAGCAAGATTTTTGATTTTTCCCCCTGCTCTCTTTTTGTGAATGTGTATGTGTAATCTTCTGTGTAAGATTCTCTCTGTATAGCTTTGCTTCCACCATATGTCCCAGGGTTCTATCGGTCCGTTTTTTTTTTTTTTTCAATAATTACTTTCTAATTTTAATAACGCTACTATATTTCATACTTTATTCTAATTTACTTTACCTGCTCTTTCTTTTTTTCCTACCTTCCCTTCCTCCCTCCCTCCCTCCGCTCCTCCTTTCCTTCTTTCTTCTTTCCTCCCTCCCTCCCTCCCACCCTTCTTCTTTCCACTTTCTTTTTCTTTCCTTCCTCCCTCCCTCCCTCCTGTCTTTCTTTCTTTCTTTCCTTCCTCCCTCCCTCCCTCCCTTCTTCCATTCACTCTTCCTTTTGCTTTCATTCCTCCCTCCCTTCCTCCTTTCTTTCCTTCTTTCTTTCCATCCTTCCTCCCTCCCTCCTTTCTTTCTTCCTTCCTTCCTTTCTTCCCTTTTTCCTTTCTTTCCCTCTCTCTTTCTTTCTTCTACTAATTCTTTCTCTCTACCTTTTCTCCCTGTTATTCTGAGCCGGGTGGATGAAAGGCTCTTGGTGCTGCAGCCAGGAGCCAGTGCTGTGCCTCTGAAGTGGGAGAGCCAACTTCAGGACACGGGTCCACAAGAGACCTCCCAGCTCCACATAATATCAAGCAGCGAAAATCTCCCAGAGATCTCCATCCCAACACCAGCACCCAGCTTCAGTCAACGACCAGCAAGCTACAGTGCTGGTCACCCTATGCAAAGCAACTAGCAAGGCAGGAACACAACCCCACCCATTAGCAGAGAGGCTACCTAAAAACATAATAAGGCAGTAGGCACCCCAAAACACACCACCAGACGTGGACCTGTCCCCCAGAAAGACAAGATCGAGCCTCAACCACCAGAACACAGGCATTAGTCCCCCCCACCAGGAAGCCTACACAACCTACTGAAACAACCTTAGCCACTGGGGTCAGACACCAAAAACAACGGGAACTACGAATCTACAGCCTGCAAAAAGGAGACCCCAAACACAGTAACATAAGCAAAATGAGAAGACAGAAAAACACACAGCAGGTGAAGGAGCAAGATAAAAGCCTACCAGACCTAACAAATGAAGAGGTAATAGGCAGTCTACCTGAAAAAGAATTCAGAATAATGATAGTAAAGCTGATCCAAGATTCTATTTCCAAGATCCATAATCTTGGAAATAGAATAGACAAAATGCAAGAAACAGTTAACAAGGACCTAGAAGAACTAAAGATGAATCAAGCATCGATTAAAAACACAATAAATGAAATGAAAAATACTCTAGATGGGATCAATAGCAGAATAACTGAGGCAGAAGAACGGATAAGTGAGGTGGAAGATAAAATAGTGGAAATAACTGATGCAGAGCAAAATAAAGAAAAAAGAATGAAAAGAACAGAGGACAGTCTCAGAGACCTCTGGGACAACATTAAACGCACCAACATTCGAATTATAGGGGTTCCAGAAGAAGAAGAGAAAAAGAAAGGGACTGAGAAAATATTTGAAGAGATTATAGTTGAAAACTTCCCCAATATGGGAAAGGAAATAGTTAATCAAGTCCAGGAGGCACAGAGAGTCCCATACAGAATAAATCCAAGGAGAAATACACCAAGACACATATTAATCAAACTGTCAAAAGTTAAACACAAAGAAATCATATTAAAAGCAGCAAGGCAAAAACAACAAATAACACACAAGGGAATCCCCATCAGGTTAACAGCTGATCTCTCAGCAGAAACTCTACAAGCCAGAAGGGAGTGGCAGGACATAATTAAAGTGATGAAGGAGAGAAACCTGCAACCAAGATTACTCTACCCAGCAAGGATCTCATTCAGATTTGATGGAGAAATTAAAACGTTTACAGACAAGCAAAAGCTGAGAGAGTTCAGCACCACCAAACCAGCTCTACAACAAATGCTAAAGGAACTTCTCTAGGCAAGAAGCACAACAGAAGGAATATACCTACAATAACAACCCAAAGCAATTAAGGAAATGGGAATAGGAACATACATATCAATAATTACCTTAAATGTAAATGGACTAAATGCTCCCACCAAAAGACACAGACTGGCTGAATGGATACAAAAACAAGACCCATATATATGCTGTCTACAAGAGACCCACTTCAGACCTCGAGACACATACAGATTGAAAGTAAGGGGATGGAAAAAGATATTCCATGCAAATGGAAATCAAAAGAAAGCTGGAGTAGCAATTCTCATATCAGACAAAATAGACTTTAAAATAAAGACTATTAGAAGAGACAAAGAAGGACACTACATAACGATAAAGGGATCGATCCAAGAAGAAGATATAACAATTGTAAATATTTATGCACCCAACATAGGAGCACCTCAATACATACGGCAAATACTAACAGCCATAAAAGGGGAAATCGACAGTAACACAATCATAGTAGGGGACTTTAACACCCCACTTTCACCAATGGACAGATCATCCAAAATGAAAATAAATAAGGAAACACAAGCTTTAAATGATACATTAAACAAGATGGACTTAGTTGATATTTATAGGACATTCCATCCAAAAACAACAGAATACACATTTTTCTCAAGTGCTCATGGAACATTCTCCAGGATAGATCATATCTTGGGTCACAAATCAAGCCTTGGTAAATTTAAGAAAATTGAAATTGTATCAAGTATCTTTTCCGACCACAATGCTATGAGACAAGACATCAATTACAGGAAAAGATCTGTAAAAAATACAAACACATGGAGGCTAAACAATACACTACTCAATAACGAAGT
The DNA here is from genome assembly GCF_964341445.2 of Mesoplodon mirus. Classification (NCBI taxonomy): domain Eukaryota; kingdom Metazoa; phylum Chordata; class Mammalia; order Artiodactyla; family Ziphiidae; genus Mesoplodon; species Mesoplodon mirus. Next base: position 18,505,788 of record NC_138977.1, on the reverse strand, counting down.
GATCACTGAAGAAATCAAAGAGGAAATTAAAAAATACCTAGAAACAAATGACAATGGAGACACGACGACCCAAAACCTATGGGACGCAGCAAAAGCAGTTCTAAGGGGGAAGTTTATAGCAATACAATCCCACCTTAAGAAACAGGAAACATTTCGAGTAAACAACCTGACCCTGCACCTAAAGCAATTAGAGAAAGAAGAACAAAAAACCCCCAAAGCTAGCAGAAGGAAAGAAATCATAAAGATCAGATCAGAAATAAATGAAAAAGAAATGAAGGAAACGATAGCAAAGATCAACCAAACTAAAAGCTGGTTCTTTGAGAAGATAAACAAAATTGACAAACCATTAGCCAGACTCATCAAGAAAAGAAGGGAGAAGACTCAAATCAATAGAATTAGAAATGAAAAAGGAGAAGTAACAACTGACACTGCAGAAATACAAAAGATCATGAGAGATTACTATAAGCAACTCTATGCCAATAAAATGGACAACCTGGAAGAAATGGACAAATTCTTAGAAATGCACAACCTGCCAAGACTGACTCAGGAAGAAATAGAAAATATGAATAGACCAATCACAAGCACTGAAATTGAAACTGTGATTAAAAATCTTCCATCAAACAAAAGCCCAGGACCAGATGGCTTCACAGGCGAATTCTATCAAACATTTAGAGAAGAGCTAACACCTATCCTTCTCAAACTCTTCCAAACAATATCAGAGGAAGGAACACTCCCAAACTCATTCTACGAGGCCACCATCACCTTGATACCAAAACCAGGCAAGGATGTCACAAAGAAAGAAAACTACAGGCCAATATCACTGATGAACATAGATGCAAAAATCCTCAATAAAATACTAGCAAACAGAATCCAACAGCATATTAAAAGGATCATACACCATGATCAAGTGGGGTTTATTCCAGGAATGCAAGGATTCTTCAATATACGCAAATCAATCAATGTGATACACCATATTAACAAGTTGAAGGAGAAAAACCATATGATCATCTCAATAGATGCAGAGAAAGCTTTCGACAAAATTCAACACCCATTTATGATAAAAACCCTGCAGAAAGTAGGCATAGAGGGATCTTTCCTCAACATAATAAAGGCCATATATGACAAACCCACAGCCAACATTGTCCTGAATGGTGAAAAACTGAAACCATTTCCACTAAGATCAGGAACAAGACAAGGTTGCCCACTCTCACCACTCTTATTCAACATAGTTTTGGAAGTTTTAGCCACAGCAATCAGAGAAGAAAAGGAAATAAAAGGAATCCAAATCGGAAAAGAAGAAGTAAAGCTGTCACTGTTTGCAGATGACATGATACTGTACATAGAGAATCCTAAAGATGCTACCGAAAAACTACTAGAGCTAATCAATGAATTTGGTAAAGTAGCAGGATACAAAATTAATGTACAGAAATCTCTGGCATTCCTGTACACTAATGATGAAAAATCTGAAAATGAAATCAAGAAAACACTCCCATTTACCATTGCAACAAAAAGAATAAAATATCTAGGAATAAACCTACCTAAGGAGACAAAAGACCTGTATGCAGAAAATTATAAGACACTGATGAAAGAAATTAAAGAAGATACAAATAGATGGAGAGATATACCATGCTCCTGGATTGGAAGAATCAATATTGTGAAAATGACTGTACTACCCAAAGCAATCTACAGATTCAATGCAATCCCTATCAAACTACCACTGGCATTTTTCACAGAACTAGAACAAAAAATTTCAAAATTTGTTTGGAAAAACAAAAGACCCCGAATAGCCAAAGCAATCTTGAGAACGAAAAACGGAGCTGGAGGAATCAGGCTCCCTGACTTCAGACTATACTACAAAGCTACAGTAATTAAGACAGTGTGGTACTGGCATAAAAACAGAAAGATAGATCAGTGGATCAGGATAGAAAGCCCAGAGATAAATCCATGCACATATGGCCAACTTATCTTTGATAAAGGAGGCAGGAATGTACAGTGGAGAAAGGACAGCCTCTTCAATAAGTGGTGCTGGGAAAACTGGACAAGGACATGTAAAAGTTTGAGATTAGATCATTCCCTAACACCATACACAAAAATAAGCTCAAAATGGATTAAAGACTTAAATGTAAGGCCAGAAACTATCAAACTCTTAGAGGAAAACATAGGTAGAACACTCTATGACATAAATCACAGCAAGATCCTTTTGGACCCACCTCCTAGAGAAATGGAAATAAAAACAAAGATAAACAAATGGGACCTAATGAAACTTCAAAGCTTTTGCACAGCAAAGGAAACCATAAACAAGACCAAAAGACAACCCTCAGAATGGGAGAAAATATTTGCAAATGAAGCAACTGACAAAGGATTAATCTCCAAAATTTATAAACAGCTCATGCAGCTCAATAGCAAAAAAACAAACAAGCCAATCCAAAAATGGGCAGAAGACTTAAATAGGCATTTCTCCAAAGAAGATATACAGACTGCCAACAAACACATGAAAGAATGCTCAACATCATTAATCATCAGAGAAATGCAAATCAAAACTACAATGAGATATCATCTCACACCAGTCAGAATGGCCATCATCAAGAAATCTAGAAACAATAAATGCTGGAGAGGGTGTGGAGAAAAGGGAACACTCTTGCACTGCTGGTGGGAATGTGAATTGGTACAGCCACTATGGAGAACAGTATGGAGGTTCCTTAAAAAACTAAAAATAGAACTACCATATGACCCAGCAATCCCACTACTAGGCATATACCCTGAGGAAACCATAATTCAAAAAGAGACATGTACCAAAATGTTCATTGCAGCGCTATTCACAATAGCCCGGAGCTGGAAACAACCTAAGTGTCCATCATCGGATGAATGGATAAAGAAGATGTGGCACATATATACAATGGAATATTACTCAGCCATAAAAAGAAACGAAACTGAGCTATTTGTAATGAGGTGGATAGACCTAGAGTCTGTCATACAGAGTGAAGTAAGTCAGAAAGAGAAAGACAAATACCGTATGCTAACACACATATACGGAATTTAAAAAAAAAAATGGTATGAAGAACCTAGGGGTAAAACGGGAATAAAGACACAGACCTACTTGAGAATGGACTTGAGGATATGGGGAGGGGGAAGGGTAAGCTGTGACAAAGCGAAAGAGAGGCATGGACATATATACACTACCAAACGTGGGGTAGATAGATGGTGGGAAGCGGCCGCATGGCACAGGGAGATCAGCTCGGTGCTTTGTGACCGCCTGGAGGGGTGGGATGGGGAGGGTGGGAGGGAGGGAGATGCATGAGGGAAGGGATGTGGGAACAGATGTATGTGTATGACTGATTCACTTTGTTATAAAGCAGAAACTAATAAAAAAAAAATTGTGTAAAAAAAAAAAAAAAAAAAAAAAAAAAAAGGGATTATACCAACCCACTGTAACATGTGTATGACCTATGTGTACCTCAGTCCAAATGATTAAACTGTAAAAAGAAAAAAAAAAAAAAAAAAAAAAAAAAAAAAAAAAAAGATCCAGCTTCAAAAGTTTACATGTAATATGAGTCAATTTATGTAAAAAATTAAGAATAAGGAAAAGGGTATCAGGAGGAAAAAGTGGGTAAGGCATTCAAGGCAGCAGTCCTAATCAAAGTAAAGGAAGAAATACACAGAGGTATATGCCATATTCTGGGAATAGGCAGCAGTCCTCCATATGAAATTGTCAGGAAAAGATGCTAGAAAGATAGACAGTGGCCAGACTGTGAAACATTCTGATGGCTGTGCTAAGGAATTTGGACTTTACTATACTGGAAATGGAGAGCCAGAAAAATGATTTAATAGGAGGGTGAAATGAGCAGATCTATGCCTTAGGAAGATAACTGTGACTATCAGACGGAGAGGTCGGTAACAGAATTAGAAGCCTGTTAAAATAATCCAGGTAAAAGACAATAACTGACTCTGAGAACAGTTTGCATTATCAGCAGGTATTTCAGGAGCAGATCTCAGTAGAAGACTAGGAACATATGCCCAATCCGTATAAGAAAAGGGGGATTATAAAAAGTTAGATTAAGTGGTATAAAAATGAGAATAAAGTTATGATACCTGAGAAGAAAACAGGATAAGATAGAACTCTGGCAAACATCTGTAGACTGACATTAAGGCAGCAGGCAAAGAAGGAAACATCATGGAAGACAGAAAGCATGATGAAAGAGGTGAAAGAAAACAAGGAGGAAGTCTTGTTTCAGAAACAAAAGGAAGAAAATGTGTATTTAGCAAATAAAGAAGAGAGTAGATAAATGTATTTTAAGGATCTTTCCAGGCATTTTGATGGCTATCTAATGGATTTTTAGTTAAGAAAATACTTCACAAACTCTGACCTAACTAGTCAACAAAATTATATATATTCTTATGTACACTGGTTCATGAACACTTAAAAGTCACCAGGATGCATACATTATGGTCTCATGTATAGTGCATTCAAAGTTAGGTATTGGTCTGAAGGAGGTGACTAATAATGCTTCAATTAAAGACATAATCTTGTAAAATCAGATATGGAACTATAGTTCGAAGAACAGCAAGGAAATCAGAAATATACTGATAGAATGTAGTTTTGACTTGTATCATCACGGATGCTCTATTTAATTGTCATTGTAATTTTTCCTTTGGAAGCTTGTCATTATAATGCTAATGAGGTTATACATATTAAAATAGTTACAGTAAAGCAACTCTACATGTGAGTAGCCAAATTTAATATACAAAAATTCAATTTATTCCCAACTTGTGGAAGGCTTCTCATTATAGATAACTGCTATAAAAAAGTATACTTTTTATTACCACTATATTACTAAAAACTTAAAGGGAAAAAGATACCCTTTATAACATTAAAAAAAAAAAACCCTATCCAAGAAAACAAACTTCATTAAATTGTTGATAACATTTTTGATGAGTAATAAAGTTCTGATCTTAAGAATTCATTTAAAAAAATTTAACATGTTTTTATTATAATGTTACATACGTTTCACCCCTGTGGTTTCTTACAGTAATCTTCTCAAAAAATTCCCATATGGACAATATTAATTAATGGATAAGTAATTATAAAATAAGCCTAAATATAGAATTAAAGTAAAACAAATTTTCCAGCAGTTCCTGAAAGATTCAATAATTTTCAAACAATTATTAAAAAGGAATCAAAGTGTTTAGTCATGATTTGCTCATTCAGTTATTTTGCTCAAGTATTTAAATAATTGTTCAGATGACGCGGTCCAAAGGCGGGTTGGAAAAGAATTTCCAGACACAAGGCAGAATGTAAAGAAGATAGAATTTATTAGAGGGAAGGGTCGCTGCCAGAACAGCGCGCTGACTTCCTAGTAGTCTGGGAGAGTCGAGCAGGAACATGTGTTATTGATCAGTTTTTATAGCCAGAAAACAAAGGAATGGTCCGAGGTAAAAATTTCATTTACTGATTGGTTGAGGCACATGTACCTTCCTTCTCTAGGGTGGGAATGGGACAGGGCAGATGCCTTTCCTTATTTGGGACAGGTCTCCTCGCCCAGGTGGGCTCAGGAATTTTGTAACCATGGTAACATGGTGGTGAGTGCGATTAAGAGTCCAGGAGGGGGTGTAACGCTGAAAGTTTTTCAGGCAGGGTTGTCTTTTGTCCTTGAAGCACCATTGTCCTTCGAGCACCACACTGCTCTATATAATGTAGTATTTCTTGGAACAGAACTTTGAAACTCAATCTAAATAGTGCAACTAGAGAAAGCATATAAGTAAAACAATGAGCTGTAGACTACAAAGCATTCTTCTGCAGCAGATTGAGAGCTCACATTATGCTCTTTTCTCTTATTCTGATAAATTTATTCTTGAGCTTGCCTATTATTACATAAGAAACCACTGCTGAGAATTGCAGTCAATACAGCAATGAAACTTTAATATCATCTTCCCTTGTTACAAGTGGTGTGATTTTCTGTCATTACCAAGATAGCTTTGACTGAGATATGAAGGCAGATGCACTGACACATTAAATAACCATATACTGTTTAAGGGACACAGGAGTAGTTTCAAAGGAGGGGACAGAAGCCTCACAACAGGTCCCATATTATGTCATCAATTACAGACCTGTCACACTAATGACTAATGAAATGCAGGCTGCAGTGACAACGAGAACATTCATCTTGCTCTTCTCTGGAAAAGGTGCACCTGTATCCCACTGCACTGTCTTCTGCTACCTCCCACCTCCCTGATTTCTGTTCTCCATGACAGCGAATGCGATCCTGAGAATGCGATCTATCTATCATCCTTTCTTCCTGAAAGGCACCTTGACTGTGTTTAATGACGGTAATAAGACCAAACAATAGATAACATAGCCCGAGTTCTTATATTCAGCCTCTCTGAAAATGGGCTCAATGGAGACAAAGAAAGGATCGAAGGATTGCACTAGAAAGGCAAGTATTTTATAACATCTCACTTAATTTGCTCCTCTAGTTCATATCACATTCAGATAGGAAGTGTAACCAAAAAGTAATGGGACTGAATTTCTTGTGTGGATCATATAAACAACAGCAATAGATGGTAAGTATACATTCTACATACTTATAAACTTAAGATACACAAGCCTTGTAGATATTTATCAATAACAATTTTATTCTGAACTGCATGTTACCAGCACACCCCAACATGAAAGCAAGAATGTTTTTAAACAAACAAAAAAAATGTGAGAGATATTTTTATAACGTTAAAAAAGATAAACTAGGGCTTCCCTGGTGGCGCAGTGGTTGAGAGTCCGCCTGCCGATGCAGGGGACACGGGTTCGTGCCCCGGTCTGGGAAGATCCCACATGCCGCGGAGCGGCTGGGCCCGTAAGCCATGGCCGCTGAGCCTGCGCGTCCGGAGCCTGTGCTCCGCAATGGGAGAGCCCACAACAGTGAGAGGCCCATGTAACGCAAAAAAAAAAAAAAAAAAAAAAAAGATAAACTATCCAGCAGCTATTGCCCCTGCTGGTACTGCTACTGAAAGCAGCTCTTTGCAAAAAACTACCCTCAGCAGGAGACCCCTTTTGTCTTGTCACTTTCCTAAAGCTATATTGTAACTAACTATTAAACCCGCCACCCACATGCTCTACTCATCTGTGGCCCAAGAACATCTTTCAAATCTTTTGATCACACAGTGCCTTGCCTAACCTGTTGATTCTTTGCATAGATCAAAGAAGTAGAAATGAAGGATAAGTATTTAACGGAGACTAGATCTTTCCCCCAGCTTCCCTTTCAGTAATCTCGTGAACAGACTGTGTGAACAAGATAGCATCTAAAGAAGGATCACAGGGAGTCCACAAATCTGCACGCAATGGGACATCACGAGGAATCGGATTCTCTACCTCAGGGATTAATTGAGATTATTTCCCCTTTAGCCCTTGAAAAACTTTCATGGCCGAGAAAAATCTTTAGAGCTGGTTTTGGGACAAGAAGCCACCTGGTCCCCAGATTGCTGGCCTTCTGATTAAAGCAATTTCTCCATTCCTACTAGCACTTGCCTCTCAAGTATTGATTTTTGGGCAGTGAGCACCCAGACCTGAGTTGGGTAATGCTACTACTACTACTACTACTACTACTACTACTAGTACTAGTACTACTAGTACTACTACTACTACTACTACTACTAGGACTACTACTACTACTACTACTACTACTACTACCAGTACTACTACTACCACCACTACTACTACTACTACTACTACTACCACCAGTACTACTACTACTACTACCAGTACTACTACCAGTACTACTACTACTACTACTACTACTACCACCACCAGTACTACTACTACTACTACTACTACTACTAGTAGTAGTAGTAGTAGTAGTAGTAGTAGTAGTACTAGTACTACTACTAGTACTACTACTAGTACTACTACTAGTACTACTACTAGTACTACTACTACTACTATCATTGTTACTCCTTCTGTTGCTGCTGTTGCTGCTGCTGTTGCTGCTGTAGCTACATACCAGGCACTGTAAGGCACTTTCAAGATATACAGAGTCAAAGGAAAGGAATTTTAAAGGTGGATCTCAGGAGAACATAGCTGGGTTTATCTGAAAGAGGTCAGTATGCATTTGAACTGCCTGCAGCAAGAAGAGTTACCTTTTCTAGTTATAGGGAGGTATGTGATAATGGTGTGTGTAAGACACTAGAAGACTGTAAAATTCATGTTAAAATCCATTGGTGGGGGTGAGAGACGCATCTTGTTACTGGGTTCTCTATAACGGTGTTTAAATCCAGGAAATCAACATCTTTTTTAACTTTCCCAGTTACGTCTATATTTGCAGCAGTTTCTGAACCTGAAGCCAAGCAAAAATCTGTACTGGGTACAATACATCTTAATGTCTGAAAAAAACTTGTACATGTGATGCTTTTCAGAAATGAGTGAATTAGAGTCACTAGGTTTATTGTAAGCAAGCCTGTAGGGGAAAAAAAACCCTGATGCATTCTATCTAACAAGCAAACTGAAGCCACTTATATAGGAAAGTTATAGGAAACTATATCAGCTCTTTCATAGTTGATATTACAAGTATGGTAGGTAAAATCAGCTTCCAGTGAACAATTGAATTTACAATTTTAAATGAAACGGCAGGTATTTCACACAAACATTTTAACATGTAGCCTTCTATAATGAATATTTAATAATTTCACAGTCACAAGTCAACAGCCCTTGGGACTTTAAAAATAAATGATTCAATATTACAGGAAAGATCTTTGGCCTTTGTAGCCAATAGATTTAAAGAAAAATTCAAATTTATGATAATTAGATAAAAATAAACATATATTTAACTTAAATACTTTGGTAACTGATACATAAATATTCACTAATCTTTTTTTTTTTTGTCTGTCTAAACAGATGTAAAGACTTGCTCAGGGCTTGTCTTAAAGCACCTAGACTCTCCCATTCTTTCAAGAGTCTTCATTAAACTGTCAGCTGATGCTTGTAGCCTCTGGCTTCAGCTATATTTTCTACCAGGATTAAATTAAAGAATATGAAGCTTTATATTGTTTTTCTTTCCACGTTGGCAGGGTCCCATAACTAAGTATGAAAAGAATTAAAGTGCAGAAACAGATGTGATTTTTCTATCACATTCTATCTCTATTATAGTGTATAAAACATTTCTGGTATTTTGTAATATATATAAACACATATTTTAAGTGTATATTTTTGTAATCAGTTTATATCATCTGAATGAACTTTCTCATTTTGTGTTTTAAATTTAAATTTGCTTGAAAGGGTGATTTAGTTCATCATAAGTTGAGAATGTCAAGTAGTTGATCACAGATGTACTCAAAATGTCCTTCAGGATATCTAACACTGACCCAAAGGGTTTCCCACAATTTGTGCATATTATAATATACTCTGATTAAATCCTTCAAGTCTAGTGTCTAATAGATATTTATCTCTGAAGTTTCTATCAATAGACTTAAACACTCACTAGTGATCTCGCCCTTCTCTGATCTCCTCTAATGCTTATCATTCATACCAGTTTTTCAATGTTAACCAGTCTTTGCTAGGACAGGTTCTGTCCCTCTAACCAGACTGGAAGTTCTCTGAGGGCAAGAGTGCCTTACTTTTTCATATCCCCATTTGTAGATAGTAATAGGTCATTCATGTAACAAAGGTTCATGAATTTTTTTTACAAATTGATGATAATGAAAAAAGAGAAGAGGAGAAAGAGAAGAAAGGAAAGGGCAGAAGCATACATTTAGGAACTGTATTATTATAAGGATATTGAAAAGTATAAGTGCAATTCGTAGAATTCAGAACATAGGAAAGTAAGACTCTAGTTGATTCTTTGGGAAAGCTGATAAAATATAGCAGCAAATTGGTCAAAATAGCTCAAACTGCTAAAGCAATAGTCATAGTTTACTTGCCTGTGTTTATTTCACATATAATTTTCTGGACCCCAGACTGAGTTTTTCACAATCAAAACAGAATAGCATAATGAAAGGGATGGTACTGAATACTCTGCAATCAATCCTTTAAACAGGTCCTGAGCTGTAGAATGAGTGAACACTCAACTTTCCCTAACTTCAAACGGTCAATTCTGTCCTTTTAACACAGTCTGCCTTATACAGCAAAGCACTGTATTACTATTGATGTCATTGTTGTCAGTTTTAAAGAGATTAGCCAAAGTAGTTATTTATTCATTCTCACATGTGAAACATTTGTTAACAATACATTTCCAATAACTTTTATCCAAACCCTGAAATTCAAATGTTACATAAAACAAAATTCTCGATATAATAGTGATGATAATACATTCAGTGGAAACAGGGTACATTAGATTAGAGCAAAGAAATCTTTAGTTTTACCCTCAGTACTGCCACTAACTAACCACTATGACCTGATTTCCTTTTCACATATGAACCTGGTATGATACACAAATATTTTAATTCTAATATAATATAGGAAGCAGAGGAAGGAAGGAGGGTAAAGGGAGGGAATGGGAGATAGAATGCACTAGATTAAAAGGCAGTAAAACCTTAGTCCTGGTTTCAGCATTGCCACTAACTCATTAATGTGACCTTGCCAAGTCACTTAAACTTTCCAGACCATAGTGCCTCGACATAAAATGATGGCACTGGAGGATGTATTCTCAAAGGTTTCCACAAATTTTAAAATTCTATGCCTTGCTAAATTAATCAAAGTTAAATCATTAGCTGTACTGCCACAAGATTCTTACATCCTAAGGCAAATGACTTGTTTCCCTTATAACCAGAAAAGACAAAAGCCTGCATTTTAAAATTTTCTCATATCTAAGTAGTTTCATCAGAAGACAAGAATAAGCAGTGCTACTCTGAATAAAGAGAATTACTCATATGAACAACTTTCTGAATTAGATAGCTATTTTGATTTCAATCTTTAACAAATTTAGATTGGTAGTTTTCCATGATTTTTTTTTCAAAATTAAAAGTATGAGGTAAAAATTTTTTTTCTTGAAAGTCAATTACTGAAGCATTTTAATAAATACGAATATTGCCCTAAAGCAATACTCCTAATGGATAGTTACTATCAGTTCATAAACTATCAAAGGCTCTTTGCAACTGAAGATTGTTACCTACCTAGTAAAAATACTTTAAAGGAACTCTAAAATGGTTTGATGTATTGAAAAGTTGAGTAGTAGGACATGGCATTTACCGTTTTTTAATAACTCTACCAGTTTCTTAGCAGATGATGCAGAACCAATCATAGCTATTATAACAACTTAATCATGAAAAAAAATGATGACTAAGTTGTAATATAGCCTGACCAAATGTCTACAGTTTACAAAGCCAGATTTAATAGTTTGTTTTTTTTTTAACACTTTTGAGGGCATACCTATATTCTTCTAAAGATAGTGTGGTGGAGACTGCTAATTGGTTTTTGGATTCTAATTTTTAGCTGGGCCCCTTATAGCTGAATATAGCCATGTATCTATAAGCACTGGCTTAATAAAGAGAATTATCATCTGATTACAAAAGCAACTTTCTATAGCAAATTTGGGGGGTATATCCTTCAGAAGAAGAGGGGATACCCTTTCCTTTCCACCCTCACCCCTGCGATCTGGTACATGGAAATGTATGTGATGTCTGGAATAGCCCTCTTGAACTGGGTGGGGGGGGTAAGGACCACGTGACCAGGATTGCTAAATGCTAAGCTGGTTGAAGCCCATGTTCCTGGTGACTTCATGGGTCCTCTGTAAGAGCCCTAGACTGCCTATCTCTTTTTTTTTTTTTTTTTTCCGTACGCGGGCCTCTCACTGTTGTGGCCTCTCCCGTTGCGGAGCACAGGTTCCGGATGCGCAGGCTCAGCGGCCATGGCTCACGGGCCCAGCCACTCCGCGGCATATGGGATCCTCCCAGACCGGGGCACGAACCCGTATCCCCTGCATCGGCAGGCGGACTCTCAACCACTGCGCCACCAGGGAGGCCCTGCCTATCTCTTTTACATGAGAGAGGAAGAAATTTCTGTATCTATTTTGAGTTTTCTTTTATAGGCAGCTGAGCCTACTCTCAATCAACAGAGGCATTTCTAAGATTAGGAGGTTGTTTTAGTTCTCATTAAAATTGTAAATAAAAAATAATATCTTAAAGAATCATGAAAAATCAATATATACACCATTAGATAATGTTCTTAGGGAAAAAACTAACTTAAAAAAATTTTTTTGTAGATGTTATGATTTATGTGTGAATATACTGGGAGAAAAAATCTTAAGTGGAAGTGCTAGATATTGTAGGAAGTGTATGCCTCAATAAAAATATCCAAAGTTCATTTTAATCCTACATATTTAGCATATAATTTAGAAATAATACTTAGAGTGAATTTTTTTTTCAGTTTTCTAATTGGAACCACTATGAAAATACATCAGCAATGAACATATAGAATTAATAACTGTACACTAAATTAAAGATTATGTACTAGGACCCCCAAAACTAAAACTGTTTGATGAATGATTTTGTTTTTCCATCTTCTCCCTCCGTTGCTGGGGACTGAAACTTAAATTCTTTGTTACTGTGCATTCTTTGTTACTGATTAATGTGTGCAGGCATTTTCACTGTTTCTGCTTGTTCCTCTTGTCTTAACCACAGAAACCCAAGGCCATGAAGTCAACAAAGCAAGAATTATCAAAAGAAGGAACACTGTGACTGGGACCAGAGGGCTGAAAAAACCAGAGGACCGAAACAGTCAGAGATAATGTCATGGAGAGAACTAGCCTCAACAAAACAATCGACTATATGTGACAATGGTCACACTGAAACCCCAAATCTTTTCTTTAAATACCCCTGCTTTCTCTTAGAAGGCAGGGCGGTAGTGCTTAAGACGTTAGTCTGCTACCCTCCTCATTTTCTAACAAATCAATAATATTTCTCTTTCCTTTATTCTCAAACCCTTGCCCTTGTTATTCTCATTCAGCATCGAGGACATGGACCAAATTTTCAGTAACAATTTCTCTGCTAACATATAGAAAAGAAGCTAAAGAAAGATCCACTTAAGAGGAGTAAAATCAACACACAAACATTTTGAAATAATTTATATGCAAATACAATAGAATTCAAATTAAGTATTTACTAATAGATTAGATTATACATATAAAAATTTCTTATTTTTAAAATGGTGTTTACTAATGATAAAAAATTAAAACCCAAGTACAATATAAATAATGTAATCAGCACTTACTATGGACCAGCCAGCATACCTACTTTTTTGGTAACACTTAAAATGTCCTATCAAATAGATCCTATTAACAGCCCCATTTTAAAATATGAGGAATCTGGGGCTCACTTCTCAAATTCTCTGGATACGAGTGAAGTGGGAGAGAGTGGAAAAGCTAGTGGAGTGCCTATGTCTGTCTTATCAAAAAAGGTTAACTCTTAATGATTAGACTATGCTACCTATAAGGGCCTCAATAATAACAAAACTCAATATATATAGTTTTCCCCACCTCCAAGATCATCTTGCACTTGGCTAATACATAGATAGTAACTATAATCACAACTATATAGAATTTAAATTGAATTGAATTTAAATTGAATTGAAACCACAAAAAGTTTCAGTTATTTTAAGAATTTCTAAAAATCTATGATTTGTGATTTTCCTCAAGCATATATTGCATTACCCATTGTTAAGACGTTGGTATCTGCATTTCAATTCAAACTGGTTATTTTCTATTTGCCTCTCATATGCAGTAACACAGTAACCATTACAACTGTATTTCCTGAACAAATATAAACCCAAAGAGAAAACCATTAGTGCAGATGGAAGTAAAAAGTGAAAGGTCTAAGAAAATGATCATTTTAACTAGAAAATATAAGTTTTAGATAATGTGTAGAATGTTGAATTGAGCAGAGGTTCTGACCTCTGATGTGAATAGGCTCATTTTATGTTCTACATAGAAACAAGAAAAGGAAATTTATTAAAATGTTTCAGGACATGTTCTAGCCAGTGCAAAAAAAAGAACATATATGGGAGAAATTAGATGTTATGGTAGGGATCAGTGAAGCTTGATTTTATACCATTTTAGGTGCCCAGAATATAGTAACTTCTGTTTTCTTAAACTTTAAGTGTGACTGATATGACTAGGTTCTTAAGATATTCATTAACTGGTATTCTAAGTTTAGGATTTAATTTTTAAAGTCACTATTTTTATGGAATATGATAGCACACATCTCTTAACTAAGTTTCTAGTGAATTGGAACTGACTGAGCAATTCAGCACTTTACAAAAGGCATGACTTAAAAAAAAAAATCAAACCAGAAGCCAGATCTTTACTAGTTATCATCTTCATATTAAAAACTCAACCTATGTGTTGAAACAGCCTTATATGAAAATTATTTAAAAGAGATTTCTAGGGCTTCCCTGGTGGCGCAGTGGCTGAGAGTCCGCCTGCCGATGCAGGGGACGCGGGTTCGTGCCCCGGTCCGGGAGGATCCCACGTGCCGCGGAGCGGCTGGGAGCCATGGCCGCTGAGCCTGCGCGTCTGGACCCTGTGCTCCATAACGGGAGAGGCCACAACAGTGAGAGGCCCGCGTACCACAAAAAAAAAAAAAAAAAAAAAGAGATTTCTAGGTGTGACAAAGTTACTCTAATATTGTTTAATGTATTTGTTCTGTTTACACCCCTGTTTAATATCTTCTGTGATATAACAATAGAATCACATAGTGACCTGCAGCACCATTACCAATTTAGCATTTGTAGACAGTGTTGGTTGTACTGATAACATCAATGTTCTCACTTAAATTTAGCAAAAACTGAATTAAGAACCATTTAAGTAAAATGCTATTTTTCTAAATGACCACTAATAATAAAACACTTGTTTATAACAATATTACAGAAAACCTTCAGGATCAAATTCCCAATATCTTTATAATGTAGATATTTGTCTATTTTACCGATTTTCTCCTACTGGTTATTGTTAAATACAGAAAGTTCATTTTACCACATTTCACAAATTATATAGGTCATAGTAAGCTCTCTACCAGGCATTCAAAAGAGCTGTAACTTCAAAAAATACATCATTTTATAAAAGAATGTGGCCAAGAGAGTCAAGATTACAACCTCAAAAACTGGATGATTAATCTATATTTATCATCATCATAAACTGACAGATGGAAAATATCTTGAGCATCTTTTATTCATGAAGAAACATCAAATCATATTCAGCTTTTCTGTTTTTAAAATCTGAGTTGAATAAATTGAGCATTGGTACTATTCCTACTATCATTTAACTATTGATGTTCTGATAATATTTGTAGGTACTCTTTTATACTGTGAAAGCTTAGAATGTTCTATAAGATGCTCCTCTATCATTGTTGAGATTATACCTAACTTTCTATTACTTTAAGTTTCTGCCGAAATTTAAATTTCTAATGCAAACTTCCATAAAACCTAAAAATAATTACAAAAATTATATCATAAAGATAACCATGTAATATTATGTTTCCAGCTTGCTCTAATTACTAAATATTACTAAATCAATACTCCAATACAAATACACTTTGCATAAACACACAGAAAAATTCACAAATAATATTCTCAATTTTTGACCTAAATTTTCCTCCTTTACTTTCTCACTTTTAATAGGGACATGGTTTTTAATAGTTATAACTAACATTTACTAGCTGGTCAGCACAATTCTAAGTACTTTAAGCATATTACCTCAGTGAACTAAGTTAGCAGAGTTTAGTTAGTAACTAAGTCAGTGAATCTTCACAATAAACACAAAGAAAGTATTATTATTTCCTACATCATCATTATCAGATGGGGAAACAGACACACAGAAAACTTAAATAGCTTGCCTAAAGGCATACAGGTTTACTTAGTGAAATTTAAATTTGAATACGGGGATCACAGTTTGAGTCTTCTGTGCTAATCACTATTCTACAATGCCTCTGAATTTTACAATAAGAAACTAAAAACTCAGTTATAAAAAGAGGCAACTGACAGTGAGCCACAGTAGTGGGGACCATGAAAACTGGAGAAAATATGATTCACTGAAAGCAGCAGCTGCTAAGTAGCTCCAGCCAACTGTAGCCAGTAGAAATGTATTGGGTTGGGATTTTATTTTACTCACTTACAAACTAATTAGTTAGCCAGTTACTATTTCATGATGCTGGCAAGAACAGTGAGATTCCTGGGTCAGAGACAAAGAACTTTGTAACTCAAGGCATGGCAAACAGCCCTATCATCAGCATATTTCTGTCAGTTCCCTTTCCTTGTCATGTGATGGGTCCTGGCCCAGACAAACACGTGCGGTTTCAAAATGATGCATGCATACAAAAGGAAGCTATTCTATCATTAAAGAGCCCTATTCTATACTCCGATAATTACACAGATTAAGTGACATTTTCCACAGTTGTGACTTATAAATCAATAAATTTCAGACTTATTTAGAATTAGCAGCCTTGACAGACCAGGTACATACTGCTATAAAAGCATTTCACAGGTAAGGACCCTGTCTGGTAAATACCACTAATGTGATTGCAAGGATGTCTGCTTTTAACATGTTTATAAGGAGATTTGACCAGAAGAAAAATCATATGATCACATTAACAGATGCAGAAAAAGCATCTGACAAAATGCAACACCTATTCATGATAAAAACTCACAGCAGACTAGGAATAAACAAGAAATTGCCGAACTTCATAAACATTTACAAAATCCCCTATAGCTAACATTGTACTTAATGGTGGGAAACTACATGCTTCTTTCTTGTGATCAGAAACAAGAGATGGATGTTCCTGCTCATCATTCATATTCAATAGTGTATTGGAAGTGCTAGTTAATGCAATAAAAGAGAAGAAAACTAAGTAAAGGTATACTGATTGAAAAAGAAGAAACAAAATGGCCTTTTTTGGAACGTAACTGTCTATGTAGAAAATCCCAAAGAATCAACTAATAGCAAGGCTACAAGATACAAAATTTATATACAAAAGTCAGTTGCTTACCTATATCCAAGGAATGAACTATTGGAATTAGAAATTAAAAACACAATGCTATTTGCATTAGCACTCAAAAATATGAAATACTTAGGTATAATTCTAACAAATATATGCAAGAGCTATACAAGGAAAACTACAAAATTCTGATGAAAGAAATTAAAGCTGATATAAATAAATGGAGAAATATTCCAAGTTAATTGATAATAAGACAATATTATTAAGATGTCAATTCTTCCAAAAAGGGCTATAGATTCAATGCATTCCCAATCAAAATCCTGGAAATCTATTTTGTGGATATAGAAAAACTGATCCTAAGGTTTATATGGAAAAAGCAAAAAGACCTATAATAACCTAGACAATACTGAAGAAGAACAAAGTTGGAGTACTAACACTACCAGACTTTAAGACTAACTATAATGCTAGTTATCAAGACAATGTAATATTGGCAAAAGAATAAATAGATCAATGGAACACAATAAATAGCCCAAAAATGCTCCGACGCAAATATAACCTAATGATCTTTGGCAAAGTAGCAAAGGTAATTCAGTGGAGAGAGGATACTCCTTTCAACAAATGACTCTGGAACAAATAGACATCCATATTCAAAACAATGTAATCTAGACAGAGACTTTATACCTTTTACAAAAACTAATTAAAAATGGAACATAGACATCAATGTAAAACATGAAACTATACAACCTCTAGAAGATAACATAGGAGAAAAATCTAGGCAAACTTGCATTTGGCAATGATTTTAGGTATAATACCAACAGCACAATCCATGAGAAAAAAATTGATAAATTGGACTCCATTAGAAACTAAAAATGTCTACTCTGTGAAAGATATGGTTAGGAGGATGAAAAGAAGTGACAGACTTAGAGAAAATATTTGCAAAACACATATCTAATAAGGAAAGGACTTGTATCCAAAACATACAAAGAAACTCAACAATTTTAAAAACCTACAAAATGGGCAAAAGATCTGAATAGATACCTCACCAGAGAAGAGATATAGATGGAAAATAAGCATATCAAAAGATGCCCAAAATTATGTCATTAGGGAATTGCAAATTAAAACAACAATGGGATACCACTGCATACCTATTAGTATGGCTAAAATACAGAACACTGACAACACCAAATGCTGGTAAGAATGTGGAACAACAGACATTTATTCATTGCTGGTGGGAATGAAAAATGGTAAAGTCACTTTATAAGTCATCTTGACTTCTAAATATATTTACTACAAAGTAAATATATTCTTGTCTTATGATCCAGCAATCTCATGTCTATTTATCCAAATGAGCTGAAAACTTCCGTCCACACAAAGACCTATACACAAGTGTTTATAGCAACTTGATTCATATTTACCAAAAGAAGTCAAAACATGTAACTAAGATGTGTTTCAGTGAGTGAATGGATAAATTATGGAACATCCATACAATGGAGATGGAATATTATTCAGCAATAAAAAGAAATGTGCTATCAAGCTATGAAAAGAAATGGAGGAATCTCACATGCATCTTATATGGTGAAAGAAGTCAGTCTGAAAAGCTACACACTGTGTGACTCAAACTACATGTCATTCTTGAAAAGACAGAACTATAAAGACACTAAAACGATCAATGATTGCCAGGGGCTCAAAGAGAGAAAGATGAATATGTGGAGCAGAGGGTTTTAAGGCAGTGAAATTATTCTGTATGACACTGAATTTGTAAAAACCCACAGAATTGTACAACACAGAAAAATGAATACTGATGTAAACTGTGGACTTTAGTTAATGTATTCACATTGGTTCATCAGTTATAACAAATTTACACATATGTAAGATGTTAAGAATGGCTGAAACTGTGTATGTGCAGGGGGAGAGTATATGGGAACTCTGTACTTTCAGCACAATTTTTCTGTAAACCTAAACCTGCTCTAAAAAATATAATCTGTTTTTTGTTTTTTAAAAAAGGCAAGGAAAATGGTCTGGCTGATAGAGTGTATAACACACACAAGGAAGAATAGTACTAGGTCAAACCATATGAAATTGCCAATATTTAACCTTTGTTAACCTATAAAATTTGTAATTTTATATGGTTCAGCCTGAATTGGAGATGAGGTCAGAGAGTGATGATTGTCTGGAAGAAAGAACAGAAGAAAAAGCATGTTATTTATTTTAGATGAGAGCACTCAGTCCTTATAAGCACTCCTTACAAAATAAAAGTCCACTAAGTGCTCTCATGTTTCAGATAGAGTGTGGTGTCTGAAAACCATTAATACTGGGGTATTTAAAGTTTTCTTCTCCTTGTAAGATTCTCTTTTCCTTTTTTTTTTCTTTCCCCTCCCCCCTTTATCTTATCAAAGACTTTGGACTCAAATATCGTTGATTTTTGTTGTCCATTTATTTTGTTGCCCCACTCCTTAGGGCAATAAAGCTTGTTTAGAAGTTCTCTGGGCATAGTTCGGCCTTGCCAACCTAATCTTGTGTCCAGGATGATGTGGCTTAGCCATTTCACTAGCAAAACTTTGAAGTCAGTATCTTTAAGTTGCTTTTGTTTTTGCTTTTTTGTTAGGATTATTCTATTCCTCAGAGAATACTCCTTTATTTTCCTGCCTGGAAGTTAGAATCCTGGATGCCAACCTTCTAGAAATAAGCTAGGAGAAGAAGGCTGGTAGTCTCAAGGTTCAGTGAATATTTATTCACTTACTCCCCTCACCCTCTTTTCATGGTGCATGACTCCTCCCCTTTTAATTTTGATGTTAAATTCATTGGTTGGCAAATAATAGTTTTATTTCCTTGATGATTTTTACATCATAATTTTAAATTATTTTTTAGTTAGCTGAGGATTTTTTTTACCCAATTAGATGAAATAAACCAGAGTGGTAAATGCATTGCACTTAGGTTTATAAACTGATATTTACTTTTTCTCTAAAATTATTTTATATGCCTAATTTCCCAAGTGGAAATTTTCATTTTCTCTCAAATTACATATATAACATTTTAATATGATTTCTAATTTAAGTCCAGAATAAAGGGAACAAGTGAAAATATATGCATAAAATCTTAAGATTCCTGGTCTTTCCTTCCACCAGCCTGTGCAGAATGGGAGAGGGATGAGTCTACTTCTTAAAAAATTAGAAGTGACAACGTGAGAGTTAAAAAGGGATCTTCTGATTATATTATAACATGTATATAACATGCAAAGAAAAAAATTGATGTATTTTCTGAAATTACTTTGTACTAAATCACTATCTTTTTAATAATACACTTGTCTTTTTGATCTCTCAATTCAATTGTGAACACCTTAGAGGCTAATCTACTCATGTATCCTTCACAATATGTAGCTTAATTCTTTGCATGCTATAGATGCTCAATGAAAGAATAAAATTAGAGAGCATATTAAAGAATTAAATTAGGTAATTTTCTAGTATCCTTCAAGTTCCAAATTTATAATCTAAAAGCAATCTTCATATGATATATACATAAACATTCAGTTGTTCAAGTTAGCAATCTAATACTTTTGGGTTTAATTTGTAACTTTTATGCAAATATTAGAGAATAATATGAGCAAATATTCATTTAAAATTCAAATGAAAAAAATATTAAATATTTTTCCAAAACTTACTTTAGCCAAATCATGATCATTAAAAATTTTGAAAATCTGCTACTTGTAACAAGTTGTTAAGTAGATTGTTATACAAAATATAATTGGAATTATAAATATGCATCAAAAATCTTAAATATAATTAAGTTCAATTAAGGCAAGTGGACTGAGAAAATAAATGTATAAATAGAAAAATGTTAGATTTCTAATAAAATAGACCAATTCAGAGTTTTTGAAATGACAATGGTGCTCAGGTTTTTAATAAGATAATATAAGAACTTATTTATGTCTAATAGGTATCAGATTATTTTAAAATACAGGAGATATATATATGTGTATACACGCACACGCACACACAATGGAACACTAATAGCCATAAAAAAAGAATGAAATTTTGCCATTTGCAACAACATGGATGGACGGGGAGGATATTATGCTAAGTGAAATAAGTCATACAGAAAAAGACAAATACTGTATGATACCACTTATATGTGAAATCTAAAAAAATACAAAAACTATAGAACATAACAAAAAAGAAACAGATTCACAGATAAAAGAAACAAACTAGTGGTTGCCAGAGGGGAGAGGGAAGGAGGGAGGGGCAAAATAGGGGTCAGGGATTAGACGTACAAACTATTATGTATAAAATAAGCTACAAGGAGAGGAACCAAGATGGCGGAGTAGAAGGACGTGCTCTCACTCCCTCTTGCGAGAACACCAGAATCACAATTAGCTGCTGGACAATCATCGACAGGAAAACACTGGAACTCACCAAAAAAAGATACCCCACATCCAAAGACAAAGAAGAAGCCACAATGAGATGGTACGAGGGGCGCAATCACAGTAAAATCAAATCCCATAAATGCTGAGTGGGTGACCCACAGACTGGAGAACACTTAGACCACAGAAGTCCACCCACTGGAGTGAAGGTTCTGAGCCCCATATCAGGCTTCCCAAGCTGGAGGTCCGGCAACGGGAGGAGGAATTCCTAGAGAATCAGACTTTGAAGCCTAGTGGGAATTGACTGGAGGACTTCAAAAGGACTGGGGTAAACAGAGACTCCACTCTAGGAGGGCACCCACAAAGCAGTGTGTGCACCAGGACCCAGGGGAAGTAGCAGTGACCCCAGGGGAGACTGAACCAGACCTACATGCTAGTGTTGGAGGGTCTCCTGAAGAGGCGTGGGGGGGGGGGCTTTGGCTCACCGTGGGGACAAGGACACTGGCAGCAGAAGTTCTGGGAAGTACTCCTTGGCGTGAGCCCTCCCAGAGTATGTCATTAGCCCAACCAAAGAGCCCAGGTAGGCTCCAGTGTTGGGTTGCATCAGGCCAAACAAACAACAGGGAGGGAACCCAGCCCCTCCCATCAACAGTCAAGTGGATTAAACTTTTACTGAGTTCTGTCCAAAAGAGAAACAGTCAGCTCTACCCACCACCAGTCCCTCCCATTAAGCCTCTTAGACAGCCTCATCCACCAGAGGGCAGACAGCAAAAGCAAGAAGAAATACAATCCTGCAGCCTGTGGAACAAAAACCACATTCACAGAAAGATAGACAAGGTGAAAAGCCAGAGGGCTATGTACCAGATGAAGGAACAAGATAAAACCCCAGAGAAACAACTAAATGAAGTGGAGATAGGGAAACTTGCAGAAAAAGAATTCAGAATAATGGGAGTGAAAATGATCCAGGACCTCGGAAAAATAATGGAGGCAAAGATTGAGAAGATGCAAGAAATGTTTAACAAAGACCTAGAAGAATTAAAGAACAAACAAACAGAGATGAACAAAACAATAACTGAAATAAAAACTACACTAGGAGGAATCAATAGCAGAATAACTGGGGAAGAAGAACGGATAAGTGACCTGGAAGACAATATGCGGGAATTCACTGCTGCGGAACAGAATAAAGAAAAAAGAATGAAAAGAAATGAAAACAGCCTAAGAGACCTCTGGGACAATATTAAACACAACAACATTCTCATTATAGGGGTCCCACAAGGAGAAGAGAGAGAGAAAGGACCACAGAAAATATTTGAAGAGATTATAGTCAAACAATTCTCTAACATGGGAAAGGAAATAGCCACCCAAGTACAGGAAGCACAGCGAGTCCCATACAGGATAAACACAAGGAGAAACACGCCAAGACACATAGTAATCAAATTGACAAAAACTAAAGACAAAGAAAAATTATCCAAACCAGCAAGAGAAATATGAAAAATAACATACAAGGAACTCCTATAGGGTTAACAGCTGATTTCTCAGCAGAAACTCTACAAGCCAGAAGGGAGTGCCATGATATACTTAAAGTGATGAAAGGGAAGAACCTACAACCAAGATTACTCTACCCGGCAAGGATCTCATTCAGATTTGATGGAGAAATCAAAAGCTTTACAGACAAGCAAAAGCTAAGAGAATTCAGCACCACCAAACCAGCTCTCCAGCAAATGCTAAAGGAACTTCTCTAAGTGGGAAATGCAAGAGAAGAAAAGGATCTACAAAAACAAACCGAAAACAATTAAGAATATGGTCATAGGAACATACATATCAATAATTACCTTAAACATGAATGGGTTAAATGCTCCAACCAAAAGACACAGGCTTGCTGAAAGGATACAAAAACAAGATCCATATATATGCTGTCTACAAGAGACTCACTTCAGACCTAGGGACACATAGAGACTGAAAGTGAGGGGATGGAAAAAGATATTCCATGCAAATGGAAATCAAAAGAAAGCTGGAGTAGCAATACTCATATCAGATAAAATAGATTTTAAAATAAAGAATGTTACAAGAGACAAGGAAGGACACTACTTAATGATCAAGGGATCAACCCAAGAAGAAGATATAACAATTATAAATAGATGTGCACCCAACATAGGAGCACCTCAATACATAAGGCAACTGCTAACAGCTATAAAAGAGGAAATCGACAGTAACACAATAATACTTGGGGATTTTAACCCCTCACTTACACCAATGACAGATCACCCAAAATGAAAATAAATAAGGAAACAGAAGCTTTAAATGACACAATGGACCAGATAGACTTAATTGATATTTATAGGACATTCCATCCAAAAACAGCAGATTACACTTTCTTCTCAAGTGCACACGGAATATTCTCCAGGATAGATCACAGCTTGAGTGACAAATCAAGCCTCAGTAAATTTAAGAAAATCGAAATCATATCAAGCATCTTTTCTGACCACAATGCTATGAGATTAGAAATGAATTACAGAGAAAAAAACCTTAAAAACGCAAAGACATGGAGGCTAAACAATACGTTACTAAATAACCAAGGGATCACTGAAGAAATCAAAGAGGAAATCAAAAAATACCTAGAGACAAATGACAATGAAAACATGACAATCCAAAACCTATGGGATGCAGCAAGAGCAGTTCTAAGAGGGAAGTTTATAGCTATACAAGCCTACCTCAAGAAACAAGAAAAATCTCAAGTAAACAATCTAACTTTACACCTAAAGGAACTAGAGAAAGAAGAACAAAGAAAACCCAAAGTTAGCAGAGGAAACAGATCATAAAGATCAGAGCAGAAATAAATGCAATAGAAACAAAGAAAACAATAGCAAAGATCAAAAAAATAAAAGCTGGTTCTTTGAGAAGATAAACAAAATTGATAAACCATTAGCCAGACTCATCAGGAAAAAGAGTGAGTGGATTCAAATCAATAAAATTAGAAATGAAAAAGGAGAAGTTACAACAGACACCGCAGAAATAAAAAAACATCCTAAGAGACTACTACAAGCAACTTTATGCTAATAAAATGGATAACCTGGAAGAAATGGACAAATTCTTAGAAAGGTATAACCTTCCAAGGCTGAACCAAGAAGAAACAGAAAATATGAACAGACAAATCACAAGTGGTGAAATTGAAACTGTGATTAAAATCTTCCAACAGGGCTTCACTGGTGGTGCGGTGGTTGGGAGTCCGCCTGCTGATGCAGTGGACACGGGTTTGTGCCCCGGTCCAGGAGGATACCACGTGCCATGGAGCAGCTGGGTCCGTGAGCAATGGCTGCTGAGCCTGCACGTCCAGAGCCTGTGCTCCACAGCGGGAGAGGTCACAACATTGAGAGGCCTGGGTACCGAAAAAAAAAACAAAAAACAAAAGAAAAATCATCAAACAAACAAAAGTCCAGGACCAGATGGCTTCACAGGTGAATTCTATCAAATATTTAGAGAAGAGCTAACATCCATCCTTCTCAAACTCTTCCAAAAAATTGCAGTAACAATCCCAAACTCGTTCTATGAGGCCACCATCACCCTGATTCCAAAGCCAGACAAAGATACTACAAAAAAAGAAAATTAGAGACCAATATCACTGATGAATATAGATGCAAAAATCCTCAACAAAACACTAGCAAACAGAATCCAACTGGACATTAAAAGGATCATACACCATGATCAAGTGGGATTTATCCCAGGGATGCAAGGATTCTTCAATATATGCAAATTAATTAATGTGATACACCATATTGACAAATTGAAGAAGAAAAACCATATGATCATCTCAGTAGATGCAGAAAAAGCTTTTGACAAAATTCAACACCCATTTATGATAAAAACTCTCCAGAAAGTGGGCATAGAGGGAACCTACCTCAACATAATAAAGGCCATATATGACAAACCCAGAGCAAACATCATTGTCAATGGTGAAAACCTGAAAGCATTTCCTCTAAGATCAGGAATGAGACAAGGATGTCCACTCTCACCACTATTATTCAACATAGTTTTGGAAGTCCTAGCCACAGCAATCAGAGAAGAAAAAGAAATAAAAGGAATATAAATTGGAAAAGAAGAAGTAAAACTGTCACTGCTTGCAGATGACATGATACTATACATAGAGAATCTTAAAAATGCCACCAGAAAACTACTAGAGCTAATGAATGAATCTGGTAAAGTTGCAGGATACAAAATTAATGCACAGAAATCTCTTGCATTCCTATACACTAATGATGATAAATCTGAAAGAGAACTTAAGGAAACACTCCCATTTACCACTGCAACAAAAAGAATTAAATACCTAGGAATAAACCTAACTAGGGAAACAAAAGACCTGTATGCAGAAACTATAAGACACTGATGAAAGAAATTAAAGATGATACCAACAGATGGAGAGATATACCATGTTTTTGGATTGGAAGAATCAATACTGTGATAATGACTATACTACCCAAAGCAATCTACAGATTCAGTGCAATCCCTATCAAATTACCAATGGCATTTTTTACGGAACTAGAACAAATCATCTAAAAATTTGTATGGAGACACAAAAGACCCTGAATAGCCAAAGCAGACTTGAGGGAAAAAAACGGAGCTGGAGGAATCAGACTCCCTGACTTCAGACTATACTACAAAGCTACAGTAATCAAGACAATATGGTACTGGCACAAAAACAGAAGCATATATCAATGGAACAAGATAGAAAGCCCAGAGATAAACCTACGCCCCTGTGGTCTAGTAATCTATGACAAAGGAGGCAAGGATATACAATGGAGGAAAGACAGTCTCTTCAATAACTGGTGCTGGGAAAACTGGACAGCTTCATGTAGAAGAATGAAATTAGAACACTGCCTAACACCATACACAAAAATAAACTCAAAATGGATTAGAGACCTAAATGGAAGACTGGACACTATAAAACTCTTAGAGGAAAACATAGGAAGAACACTCTTTGACATAAATCACAGCAAGATCTTTTTTGATCCACCTTCTAGAGTAATGGAAATAAAAACAAAAATAAACAAATGGGACCTAATGAAACTTTAAAGCTTTTGCACAGCAAAGGAAACCATAAACAAGATGAAAAGACAACCCTCAGAATGGGAGAAAATATTTGCAAATGAATCAACGGACAAAGGATTAATCTCTAAAATATATAAATAGCTAATGCAACTCAATATTAAAGAAACAAACAACCCAATCCAAAAATGGGCAGAAGACCTAAATAGACATTTCTCCAAAGAAGATATATAGGTGGCCAAGAAGCACATGAACAGCTGGTCAACATCACTAGAGAAATGCAAACTGAAACTATCGATACAATGAGGTACCACCTCACACCAGTCAGAATGGCCATCATCAAAAAATCTACAAACAATAAATGCTGGAGAGGGTGTAGAGAAAATTGAACCCTCTTGCACTGTCAGTGGGAATGTAAATTGATACAGCCACTATGGAGAACAGTATAGAGGTTCCTTTAAAAACTAAAAATAGAACTACCATATGAGCCAGCAATCCCACTACTGGGCATATATCCTGAGAAAACCGTAATTTAAAACAGTCATGTACCACACTCTTCATGGTAGCTGTATTTACAATAGCCAGGACATGGAAGCAACCTAAGTGTCCATTGATAGATGAATGGATAAAGAAGATGTGGCACATATACACAATCGAGTATTACTCAGAATAAAAAGAAATGGAATTGAATTATTTGTAGTGAGGTGGATGGATCTGGAGACTGTCATACAGAGTGAAGTAAGTCAAAAAGAGAAAAACAAATACCATATGCTAACACATATTTATAGAATCTAAAACCAAAAAACGGTTCTTAAGAACCAAGGGCAGGAAAGGAATAAAGACACAGATGTAGAGAATGGACTTGAGGACACAGGGAGGGGCAAGGGTAAGCTGGGATGAAGTGAGAGAGTGGCATGGACACATATACACTACCAAATGTAAAATAGATAGCTAGTGGGAAGCAGCTGCATAGCACAGGGAGATCAGCTCGGTGCTCTGTGACCACCTAGAGGGGTGGGATAGGAAGGGTGGTAGGGTGATGGAAGAGGGAGGAGATATGGGGATATATGTATATGTATAGCTGAATCACTTTGTTGTAAAGCAGAAACAAACACACCATTGTAAAGCTATTATCCTCCAATAAAGATGTTAAAAAAAAAGCAGTAACTTTTCCTTTCAAGAAGAAAAATTATGAAAGAAAATTATTTGTTCAAAAAATTAACAGAAACAAGTGGTTTGGAAAGACAAAAAATTACAGACAGTCCTCAATAGAAAATTAACCTTCTACTACAGTATTATATCTAGTATATAATATATGGATATAATAGTTTGACATTTTAGGCATTACCTTAATTAAACCTCATTATTAAATCCACAAATGTTTTTTTCTGACACAGAAAATAATATTCCACAATAAATGACTGAGGAAGTATAAATATAAATCATAAAATCTTACTGAAAGAAAAAGCAATAGCATCTTCAAATACTAGGAATACTAGTGGGTACATCTTCTATGACAAATGTAGCACAAAATGAAAAAGTGTAACATCAGATTTACTGGCATTTATCATTTGTGGACACCACTAAAACCAGTTTTAAAAAGGAGTGTGGAAGCAATCAGTTAAAGATTTTCTATGATTTAATATGATCAAATGAACATCTATAATATCTAACTTATTAAGACTAATAGTTTACTGATCAATACTTGCTTAAAGACCTTTCCTCATTGTACCCAACAATCAAGAGTAAATATGTCATAAACTTTGCCAAATCTCTATCAGTTCCCAATTTGCAAGACTTGCCTTACATTACAGAGCCAAGGCCCTAAAACACTGTATATATATAATGTATCCTCCCTTGACTTTCACCTTCTGAACTACTATTAAGACTCTGTCTAGCAGATTTTCCCTTTGTGAAGTAAGTCTTATAAAATTAGATTTTCTTATCAGTAGAAAGTAACAGTGATATTTTGGGGGAATCAACAGCCAACAAGTAAAATAACAAGTCTTTCATTATTCATTTGATTTTTTTTCTTTCTTTTCTGATATTATATTATAAATGTGCTTCTGACAGAATGCTGAAAAATTCTTTGGATTATGACATTTTGAATAAGTAGAAAAACACACATTCAATAAAAATAAATTTGTCATTAACTAACCCAAATAAGAACATTCATTATGGTTTGCACTCTTAATTGCTATCAGTCAATGGGAAAACCTTTTCACACCAAATGGGGAATAAAAGCCTAGAGTGGACACAAATTCTAAAACCCTGCAGTTTATTTAAAACTCCTCCTTATAATCAGAAGACCCACAGCATAATGAAACATTTATTTATTATGAATCTAAACCACCTCATTTATTAAAAGAAAATAAAAGATCAATACCTGGTTTTATTGGATCCACAGGGCTTTCTTCTTCTGAGCTCTCTAATAAATTCTTGATTTCAATAAACACTTGGAAATTTCTATTTCAATTTTTGTATGTAAACAAGTAAATATTTAGAGTTGCAGGAATATAGAAATTACATATATTTGTGCTGTAGAGGCTATTTATAGATAAATTGTTAAATTATTCTTAAATTCTTAAATAATTCTTTCAGAAATGTCAGAATTTATCTTTAAAAAAGCCTTTCTTAGCCAAAAGATTTTGGTTAGTAATAAGAATAGAACATATGGAAAGGACTTTAATGAAGACATTTCCAGTACTTTCTGGAAATTTTTCCATTCTTGTATTATTATTAAAAGAGAAATATCATTGACAAACCTCATATGTCGCTGGACCAGGAGTAATCTCTTTGGAATCTTTAAAACGCTTTGATGCTTTAACAAATAAGGGTATGGAGCAAGATTTCTTTAAAACAGGATTGTATGTTGCAGGCCCTAAGAGAAAACAAATGTAAAAATAATAAAGCACGTTTTAAATTATTGATTTTGGTCACATGTATATTATTCTTAGATTTGTTATCTTAACATTTATATTTAGCATCACTCTTGAACCCATCCTTTTGAATGCTTAAAGTCATTCAGTTCAGGGATTTGAAATATGATAAGCATAAAACACAAGCATACCTCATTTTATTGCACTTCACTTTATTGCACTTTTCAGATACTGTGCTTTTTACAAATTCAAGGTTTGTAGCAACCCTGCTTCTAGCAAGCCTATCAGCACCAATTTTCTAATAGCATTTGTTCACGTAATTCTCACAATATTTCAAACTTTTTCATTATTAAAAATTATATCTGTTATGGTAATATATAATCAGTGATCTTTGATATTACTATTGTAATTGTTTTGGGGTAGCACAAACCGTGCCCATGTAAGATAGCAAACTTAATTCATAAGTGTTGTGTGTGTTCTGATTGTTTCCCCATCCCTCTCTCTGTCCTTGGGTCTCTCTATTCCCTGAGACACAACAATATTGAAATTAGGCCAAGTAGTACCCCTACCATGGGGCACTAGAAATCAAATGCTAGAAATGATTGAACTTAGTGAGGAAGGCATGTCAAAACCTGAGATAGGTCAAAGGCTAGGCCTCTTGCACTAAATATTAGTCAGCCAAGTTGTAAATGCAAAGGAAAAGTTCTTGAAGGAAATTAAAAGTGCTCTTCCAGTGAACACATGAATAATAAGAAAGCAAAACAGCTTTAATTCTGATATGGAGAAAGTTTTAGTGGTCTGGGTAGAGATCAAACCAGGCACAACATTCCCTTAAGACAAAGGCTAATACAGAGCAAGGCCCTAACTCTCTTCAATTTTGTGAAGGCTGAGAGAGGTGAGGAAGCTATAGATGAAAAGTTTGAAGCTAGCAGATGCTGGTTTAAGTAAAGATGCCATCTCCATAACATAAAAGTGCAAGGTGGGGGCTTCCCTGGTGGCGCAGTGGTTGAGAGTCCACCTGCCGATGCAGGGGACACGGGTTCGTGCCCCGGTCTGGGAGGATCCCACATGCCGCGGAGCTGCTTGGCTCGTGAGCCATGGCCATTGGGCCTGCGTGTCCGGAGCCTGTGCTCCGCAATGGGAGAGGCCACAACAGTGAGAGGCCCACATACTGCAAAAAAAAAAAAAAAAAAAAAAAAAAAGTGCAAGGTGAAGGAACAAGTGCTGACATAGAAGCTGCAGCAAGTTATCCAGAAGATCTAGCTGTGAAAATTAATGAAGGTGGCTACACTAAACAACAGATTTTCACTGTAGACAAAATAGCCCTCTTTTGGAAGAAGATACCATCGAGGACTTTCATGTTGGGATGGCCAGAAGTTTCGTTTGGTTTTTTTCCGTAAGATGGCTCTAGTAGCACTTAGTTGTCTTTAACTTCATTCAAAACAATCTTTTAGATTGTATGTGACAGCTGTCATATCAGCGTGCATTTAAAAAAGACATCAAAATTGGTGAATTTTTCTGTAGCCATTTTAATATTGAAGATGGAAGGAAAAAAGCAACATTTTTGGCATATTATGCTTTATTATTTCAAGAAAGGTAAAAACGCAACTGAAACGCAAAAAAAAAATGATTTGTGCAGTGTATGAAAAAGGTGCTGTGACTGACTGAACTTGTCAAAAGTGGTTTGTGAAGCTTCGGGCTAGAGATTTCTCGCTGGATGATGCTCCAGTTGGGTAGACCAGTTGAAGCTGATAGCAATGAAATTGAGACATTAATTGAGAACAATCAATGTTATACCACGTGGAAGACAGCCGACATACTCAAAATATCCAAACCAAGTGTTGAAAACCATTTGCACCAGCTTGGTTATATTAATCACTTATGATGTTTGGTTTCCACATAAGTTAAGCGAAAAAACCCTTCTTGACCATATTTCCACATGCGATTCTCTACTCAAACGTAATGAAAATGTTCCATTCTTAAAACAAATTGTGACAGGCGATGAAAAGTGGATGCTGTACATTAATGTGGAATGGAAGAAATTGTGGGGCAAGTGAAATGAACACCACCAACCACAGCAAAGGCTGGTCTTCATCCAAAGAAGGTGATATTGTGTATATGGTGGGATTGGAAGGGAGTCCTCTATTAGGAGTGCCTTCCAGAAAATCAAATGATTAATTCCAACAAGTACGGCTCCCAGTTAGACCAACGGAAAGCAGCACTTGACAAAAAGTGTCCAGAATTAGTCAACAGAAAACGCATAATCTTCCATCACGATCACACAAGACCACATGTTTCTTTGATGACCAGGCAAAAACTGTTACAGCTTGGCTGGGAAGTTCTGGTTCATCTACCATATTCACCAGACATTTCACCTTTGGATTTCCACTTATTTTGGTCTTTACAAACTTCTCTTAATGGAAAAAATTTCAATTCCCTGGAAGACTGTAAAAGGCACCTGGAACAGTTCTTTGCTCAAAAAGATAAAAAGTTTTGCAAAGATGGAATTATGAAGTTGCCTGAAAAATGGCAGAAGGTAGTGGAACAAAAGGGCAGATATGTTGGTCAATAAAGTTCTTGGTGAAAATGAAAAATGTGTCTTTTATTTTTACTTAAAAACTGAAGACACTTTTTGGCCAACTCAATAGCTAGTGAGGAGAAGTCAATGCCTGGCTTCAAAGCTTCAAGGACAGGCTGACTCTCTTTGTAGGGGCTAATTACCTGGTGACTTTAAGTTGAACCCAATACTCATTTACCACTCCAAAAATCCTAGGGCCTTTAAGAATTATGCTATATCTATTCTGCCTGTGCTCTATAAATGGAATAACAAAGCCTGGATGATGGCCCATCTGTTAACAACATGGTTTGCTGAATATTTTAAGCCCACTGCTGAGACCTACTGTTCAGAAAAAAAGATTCCTTTCAAAATATTACTGCACATTGACAATGTACCTAGTCACCCAAGAGCTCTGATGGAGATGTGCAATGAGATTAATGATGTTTTTATGGCTGCGAACACAACATCCATTCTGCAGCCCACAGATCAAGGAGTCAGTTTGACTTTCAAGTCTTATTTAATAAATATATTTTGGGAGTTTTCTGGCAGTCCAGTGGTTAGGACTCTATGCTTCCACTGCAGAGGGGACCAAGTCTGACCCCTGGTCTCCTGGTTAGGGAACTAAGATCCTGCAAGACACATGGTGCAGTCAAAATATAAATATATACTTCAAAAGGATCTAGCTGCCACAGAGAGTGATTCATCTGACAGATGTGGGCAAGCTCAATTAAAAGCCTTCTGGAAAGTGTTCATCATTCTAGATGCCATTAAGAATATTTGTAAAAAAAAAAAAAGAATATTTGTAATTCATGGGAAGAGGTGAAAATATCAACCTTAACAGGAGTTTGGAAGAAGTTGAATGACTGAGGGATTCAAGACTCAGTGAAGGAAGAAACCACAGATGTGGAAATAGTAAGAGGACTAAAATTAGAAATGGAGTCTGAAGATGACTGAATTGTTGCAGTCTCATGGTAAACCTTTAATGGATGAGGAGTTGCTTCTAATGGTTGAGCAAAGAAAGTGGTTTCTTGAGATGGAATCTACTCCTGGTGAAGATGTTATGAAGACTGATGAAATTTTGATAAGAAAGGATTTAGAATATTACATAAAGTTAGTTGACAAAGCAGCAGCAGGGTTTGAGAGGGATGACTCCAATTTTGAAAGAAGTTCTATGGTGGGTAAAATGCTACCAAACAGCATGCATGCTATAGGAAGAGTCAATTGATGCAACAAATTTCATTGTTGCCTTATTTGAAGAAATTGCCACGGCCACCTAGCTCTTCAGCAACCACCACCCTGATCAGTCAGTAGGCAACATCAAAGGAAGACACTATACCAACTACCAACAAAAAGAGTATGACTTGCAGAAGGCTCAAAAGATGTTTAGCATCTTTTAGCAATAAAGTATTTTTAAATTAAGGTATGTGCATTTTTTAGACATAACGTTATTGCACATTTAATAGACTACAGTACAGTGTAAACATAACTTTTATATGCACTGGGAAACCAAAAAATTTCTGTGACTCCCGTTATTGGGATATGTTCTTTATTGTGGTGGTCTGGAATCAAACCTGAAATATCTCCAAGATACACCTGCACGGACTTCTGTGTATGTAATAATTAAATTCAAATCAGAAGTAATTTCCAAAAAAAGAAAACAGTACCCCCTCAAAATATATCTACATAGTGAAAAAAGATACCCAACTCTTTTATTCCTACATATTCATTCACATGTTCAGTGAACAGGTGATGACTGAACTGCATTGGGGATATGAATAAGATTTAAAGAAGCAGAAAGGTGGTCTAACAGCATTCTGGGCACTAAACATGACAGATGTCAAGGCACAAATTTACATGGAAAAAGTTTTATGTAGCAAACAGATTGGTTAAATGCAACAGGGCTTAAATCCTAAATAAAGATTTTGTACTAGAGGCCATAGGTTTCAAATTGTATTCTAAAATGTACCAGAAATTCTAAAGAACTGCCCAGGGTACAATGTGTAGGTAAAGCGTAAATACAAGAGGCCTTAAATATTTTCAGCCAAAACAACTACAGATTTACTGTTTTATTTGTTTGGGTCCCATACAAGATTTTATTTAACTGAAGTTGTTTAGTAATTTTTTTAAAGGCTTTTGAAAACCACTTCCATAGTCTAGCTCTTGAAGGTTTTTGACTAAAGGAAATTTATGAAGAAAGAGATAGTTTAAGAAATAAACTCTGGCAGTAGTTCACAAGATGAAATGACTGGAAGATGGGCTGTTTCAGGGTCCCTAACAAGGAGTTCACTAACATTGATAATGGAAAGGAAGAACAACTCAGAATATTTTCTAAGAAATGTAATAAATATTTAGTATGTACAGTGATTAGAAGAAGATAAAAATGAAAAGTGGCTACGAAAAAGGTAATACTATGATGGGAATAAAGAAACATAGAAAAAAAGGAGGAGAGGAATAGCTTGTGCTTGATTTTGAACCAATTATGTTTGGAAAGATGCAGAATATCCAAATAGAAGTGTCTAGAGGACAATCGTAGATATATAACTGAAGCTCATGAGGAAGCTTGCCTGGAGAAAAAGAATGGAGTTATTCATTCAGAGGCAATAGTTGAGGTTTCTCTAAAGGAAAGATCACAGAGAGAGAAAAACTAAATAACTAAGGACTGGACCTTGGGGGACTGCACACAGAGAAGGAGGAGAAGAGTCAAAGAACGAAACAGTCTAGTTAATAAATCTAGTTACTACAACATATAGACAGTAAATAGGGAGAGGTTATTTCTTTCCCCATTTGCATGTTAACCAATACTTATTTTGAGTGTCTATCACATGCCATGCCTCACATATGAACAGTGTTAGAGGTCTACTATATCAAATATTTCAAATGGAGACTTATAGGGAGGTCACTGTAGAGTATATTGGATGTAACTTTAGAAGAGTGGTGATGAATGAAACTAAATTAGAGGGCATTTAAAAGACACTGTGGGAGAGGAAATAAAAACTAGGAGCATAGAATATTGACAATGAATATAAACAGTGAAATACCAGAGTAGATATAAAGATATTAATAGGGAGGAGACCTTCAAGATGGTGGAAGAGTAAGACACAGAGACCACTTTCCTCCCCACAAATACATCAGAAATACATCTATATGTGGAGCAACTCCTACAGAAAACCTACTGAATGCTGTCAGAAGACCTCAGACCTCCCAAAAGGCGAGGAACTCCCCACATAACTGGGTAGGGGAAAAGTAAGAAAACAGAGAGAAAAGAATACGGATAGGGCCTGCACCTCTGGGAGGGAGCTTTGAAGATGGAAAGGTTTCCACACACTAGGAGCCCCTTCACTGATGAGGATGGGGGGTGGGGGGGAAGCTTCAGAGCCATGGAGGAGAGTGCAGCAACAGGGGTGTGGAGGGCAAAGCGGAGAGATTCCCGCACAGAGGGTCGGTGCAGACCGGCACTCACCAGCCCGAGAGGCTTGTCTGCTCACCCGCCAGGGCAGACGGGGGCTGGGAGCTGAGGCTCGGGTTTCAGAGGTCGGATCCCAGGGAGAGGACTGGGGTTGGCTGCGTGAATACAGCCTGAAGGGGGCTAGTGTGCCACAGCTAGCCGGGAGAGAGTCTGGGGAAAAGTTTGGACCTGCCTAAGAATCAAGAGACCATTGTTTCGGGGTGCATGAAGAGAGGGGATTCAGAGCACCACCTAAACGAGCTCCAGACATGGGCACGAGCCGCAGCTGTCAGCACGGACCCCAGATACAGGCGTGAAACATTAAGGCTGCTGCTGCCACCACCAAGAAGCCTGTGTCCAAGCACAGGTCACTATCCACACCTCCCCTGCCGGGGGCCTGTGTAGCCTGCCACTGCCAGGGACCCATGACCCAGGGACACTTCCCCAGGAGAACACACAGTGCACCTCAGGCTGGTGCACTAGCCTCTGCTGCTGCAGGCTCGCCCTGCATTCCGTACCCCTCCCTCCCCCCAGCCTGAGTGAGCCAGAGCCCCCTGATCAGCTGCTACTTTAACCCTGTCCTGTTTGGGCAGGAACAGACGCTCTCAGGTGACCTACATACAGAGGCGGGGCCAATCCAAAGCTGAACACCAGGAACTGTGCAAATAAAGAAAAGAAAGGGAAATTTCTCCCAGAAGCCTCAGGAGCAGCAGATTAAATCTCCACAATCAACTTGATGTACCATGCATCTCTGGAATACTTGAATAGACAACAAATCATCCCAAATTGAGAAGGTGGACTTTGGGAGCATATATATATATATATATATATATATATATATATATATATATATA
Source organism: Mesoplodon mirus (assembly GCF_964341445.2). NCBI lineage: Eukaryota > Metazoa > Chordata > Mammalia > Artiodactyla > Ziphiidae > Mesoplodon > Mesoplodon mirus. The sequence goes on along the minus strand of NC_138977.1, from coordinate 18,469,754 downwards.
TATATATATTTTTTTTTTTTTCCCTTTCCCTTTTGATGAGTGTGCATGTGTATCTTTCTGTTTGTGATTTTGTCTGTATAGCTTTGCTTTTACCATTTGTCCTATGGTTCTGTCTGTCCGTTTTTTTTTGTTTGTTTGTTTGTTTTTTGTTCTTTTTTAAATATAGTTTTTAGCACTTATTATCATTGGTGGATTTGTTTTTTGGTACCGTTGCTCTCTTCTTCATTTCTTACTTTCCTTGCTTTTATTACTTTTTAATTTTTTTTCCATGTTAAATAATTATTTTTAAATTTTTATTTTCATAACTTTATTTTATTTTATTTTTTTACTTTCTCTCTTTCTTTTTTTCTCCCTTTTATTCTTAGCCGTGTGGATAACAGGGTCTTGGTACTCCAGCCAGGTGTCAGGCTTGTTCCTTTAAGGTGGGAGAGCCGAGTTCAGGACATTGGTCCACCAGAGACCTCCCAGCCGCACATATTACCAAACGGCAAAAATCTCCCAGAGATCTCCATCTCAACACCAACACACAGCTCCACTCAACGACCAGCAAGCTACAGTGCTGGAGAGCCTCTGCCAAACAACTAGCAAGACAGGAACACAACCCACCCACTAGCACAAAGGCTGACTAAAATCATAATCAGATCACAGACACCGCAAAACACACCACCAGATGTGGTCCTGCCCACCAGAAAGACAGGATCCAGTGTGATCCACCAGAACACAGGCACCAGTACCCTCCATCAGGAAGCCTAAACAACCCACTGAATCAACCTTAGCCACTGGGGCCAGACACCGAAAACAACGGGAAATACAAACATGCAGTCTGTGAAAAGGAGACCCCAAACACAGTAAATTAAGCAAAATGAGAAGACAGACAAACACACAGCAGACAAAGGAGCAAGGTAAAAACCTACCAGACCAAACAAATGAAGAGAAAATAGGCAGTCTACCTGGAAAAGGATTCAGAGCAATGATAGTAAAGATGATACAAAATCTTGGAAATAGAATGGAGAAAATACAAGAAACGTTTAACAAGGACCTACAAAAACTAAAGAGCAAACAAACAATGATGAAAAACACAATAAATGAAATTAAAAATTCTCTAGAAGGAATCAATAGCAGAATAACTGAGGTAGAAAAACGGTTAACTAACCAGGAAAATAAAATAGTGGAAATAAATACTGCACAGCAGAAAAAAGAAAAAAGAATAAAAGAATTGAGGACAGTCTCAGAGACCTCAGGGATAACATTAGACGCACCAACATTCGAATTATAGGGGTCCCAGAGAAGACAAGAAAAAGAAAGGGACTGAGAAAATATATGAAGAGATTATATTGAAAGCTTCCTTAAAGTGGGAAAGGAAATAGTCAATCAAGTCCAGGAAGTGCAGAGAGTCCCATACAGGATAAATCCAAGGAGAAACATGCCAAGACACATATTAATCAAACTATCAAAAATTAAATACAAAGAAAAAATATTGTAAGCAGCAAGCAAGGGAAAACCAACAAATAATGCACAAGGGAATCCCCATAAGGTTAACAGCTGATCTTTCAGCAGAAACTCAGCAAACCAGAAGGGAGTGGCAGACACATTTAAAGTGATAAAAGGGAAAAACTTACAACCAAGATTACTCTACCCAGTAAGGATCTCATTCAAATTCTATGGAGAAATTAAAACCTTTACAGACAATCAAAAGTTAAGACATTTCAGCACCACCAAACCAGCTTGACAACAAACGCTAAAGGAACTTCTGTAAGCAGGAAACACAAGAGAAGGAAAAGACCTAAAATAAAAAAAAAACCCAAAACAATTAAGAAAATGGTAATAGGAACCTACATATCGATAATTACCTTAAATGTAAATGGATTAAATGATCCAAGCAAAAGACATAGACTGGCTGAATGGATACAAAATGGATACAAAAACAAGACCCGCATATATTCTCTCTACAAGAGACCCATTTCAGACCTAGAGACACATACAGACTGAAAGTGAGGGGATGGAAAAAGATATACCACACAAATGGAAATCAAAAGAAAGTTGGAGTAGCAATTCTCATATCAGACAAAATAGACCTTAAAACAAACACTATTACAAGAGAGAAAGAAGGACACCGCAAAATGATCAAGAGATAAATCCAAGAAAAAGATATGACAATTGTAAATATTAATGCACGAAACATAGGAACACCTCAATACATAAGGCAAATGCTAACAGCCATAAAAAGGGAAACTGACAGCAACACAATCATAGTAGGGGACTTTAACACCCGAATTTCACCAATGGACAGATCATCCAAAATGAAAATAAATAAGGAAACACAAGCTTTAAATGACGCATTAAACAAGATGGACTTAATTGATATTTATAGGACATTCCATCCAAAAACAAGTGAATACACTTTCTTCTCAAGTGCTCATGGAAGATTCTCCAGGATAGATCATATCTTGGGTCACAAATCAAGACTTGGTTAATTTAACAAAATAGAAATAATATCAAGTATCATTTCTGATCACAATGCTATGAGACTACATATAAATTACAGGAAAAAACATGTAAAAAATAGAAAGACATGGTGGCTAAACAATATCTACTTAATAACCCAGAGATCACTGAAGAAATCAAAGAGGAAATTAAAAAATACCTAGAAACAAATGACAATGAAAACGCAATGACCCAAAATGTATGTGATGCAGCAAAAGCAGTTCTAAGAGGGAAGTTTATAGCAATACAATCTTACCTCAAGAAACAAGAGACATCTCAAATAAACAACCTAACCTTACATCTAAAGCAATTAGGGAAAGAAGAACAAAAAAAACCCCAAGTTAGCAGGAGGAAAGAAATCATAAAGACCAGATCATAAATAAATGAAAAAGAAATGAAGGAAAAGATAGAAAAGATAAACAAAACTAAAAGCTGGTTCCTTGAAAAGATAAACAAAATTGATAAACCATTAGCCAGCCTCATCAAGAAAAAAAGGGAGAAGACTCAAATCAATAGAATTACAAATGAAAAAGGAGAAGTAAAAACTGACAATGCAGAAATACAAAGGATCATGAGAGATTACTACAAGCAACTGTATGCCAATAAAATGGACAAACTGGAAGAAATGGATAAATTCTTAGAAAAGCACAACCTTCCAAGACTGAACCAGGAAAAAATAGAAAATATAAACAGACCAATCACAAGCACTGAAAATGAAACTGTGATTAAAAATCTTGCCTAGCACCAGATGGCTTCACAGGCGAATTCTGTCAAACATTTAGAGAAGAGCTAACACCTATCCTTCTCAAACTCTTCCAAAATATAGCAGAGGGAGGAACACTCCCAAACTCATTCTACGAGGCCACCATCACTCTGATACCAAAAGCAGACAAAGATGTCACACAAAAAAGAAAACTACAGGCCAATATCACTGAGAAAATGGATGCAAAAATCCTCAACAAAATACTAGCAAAAAGAATCCAACAGCACATTAAAAGGATCATACACAATGATCAAGTGGTGTTTATCCCAGGAATTGAAAGGATTCTTCAGTATACACAAATCAATCAATGTAATACACCATATTAACAAAATGAAGGAGAAAAACCATATGATCATCTCAATAGATGCAGAAAAAACTTTTGACAAAATTCAACACCGGTTTATGATAAAAACCCTCCAGAAAGTAGGCATAGAGGGAACTTACCTCAATATAATAAAGGCCGTATATGACAAACCCAAGCCAACATCCTTCTCAATGGTGAAAAACTGAAAGCATTTCCACTAAGATCAGGAACAAGACAAGGTTGCCCAATCTCTCCACTATTATTCAACATTGTTTTCAAAATTTTAGACAGCAATCAGAGAAGAAAAAGAATAAAAAGAATCCAAATTGGAAGAGAAGTAAAGCTGTCACTGTTTGCAGATGATATGATACTATACATAGAGAATCCTTACATGCCAGCAGAAAACTACTAGATCTAATCAATGAATTTGTTAAAGTAGCAGGACACAAAATTAAGGCACAGAAATCTCTTGCATTCCTATACACTAATGATGAAAAATCTGAAAGAGAAATTAAGGAAACACTCCCATTTACCATTGCAACAAAGAGAATAAAACACCTAGGAATAAACCTACCTAAAGAGAAAAAGACCTGTATGCAGAAAACTATAAGACATTGATGAAAGAAAGTAAAGATGATACAAACAGATGGAGAGATATACCATGTTCTTGGATTGGAAGAATCAACATTGTGAAAATGACTCTACTACCCAAAGCAATCTACAGATTCAATGTAATCCCTGTCAAATTACCAATGGCATTTTTCACAGAACTAGAACAAAAAATTTCACGATTTGTATGGAAACACAAAAGACCCTGAATAGCCAAAGCAATCTTGAGAAAGAAAAACAGAGGAATACAATGGAGAAAGCAGGCTCCCTAACTTCAGACTATACTGCAAAGCTACAGTAATCAAGACAGTATGGTACTGCCACAAAAACAGCAATAGAGATCAATGGAACAGGATAGAAACCCCAGAGATAAACTGACGCACATATGATCACCTTATCTTTGATAAAGGAGCCAAGAATATACAATGGAGAAAAGACAGCCACTTCAATAAGTGGTGCTGAGAAAACTGGACAGCTACATGTAAAAGAATGACATTAGAACACTCCCTAACACCATACACAAAAATAAACTCAAAATAGAGTAAAGACCTCAATGTAAAGCCAGACACTATAAAACTCATAGAGGAAAAACATAGGCAGAACACTCCATGACATAAATCACAGCAAGATCCTTTTTGACTCACCTCCTAGAGAAATGGAAATAAAAACAAAAATAAACAAATGGGACCTTATGAAACTTCAAAGCCTTTGCATAGCAAAGGAAACCATAAACAAGATGAAAAGACAACCCTCAGAATGGGAGAAAATACTTGCAAATGAAGCAACTCACAAAGGATTAATGTCCAAAATTTACAAGCAGCTCATGTAGCACAATATCAGAAAAACAAACAACCCAGTCCAAAAAAGGGCAGAAGATCTAAATAGACATTTCTCCAAAAAAGATATACAGATTGTCAACAAACACATGAAAGGATGCTCAACATAACTAATCATTAGAGAAATGCAAATCAAAACTACAATGAGGTATCACCTCACACCAGTCAGAATGGCCATCATTTAAAAAATCTACTAACAATACATGCTGGGGAGGGTTTGGAGAAAAGGGAACCCTCTTGCACTGTTGATGGGAATGTAAATTGATACAGCCACTATGGAGAACAGTATGGAGGTTCCTTATAAAGCTAAAAATAGAACTACCATACGACGCAGCAATCCCACAACTGGGTATATACCCTGAGAAAACCATAATTCAAAAAGAGTCATGGACCACAATGTTCATTGCACCTCTATTTACAATAGCCAGGACATGGAAGCAACCTAAGTGTCCATCGACAGATGAATGGATAAAGAAGTTGTGGCACATATATGCAATGGAATATTACTCAGCCATATAAAGAAACGAAATTGCATTATTTCTAGTGAGGTGGATGGACCTAGAGTCTGTCCTACAGAGTGCAGTAAGTCAGAAAGAGAAAAACAAATTCCATGTGCTAACACATATATATGGAATCTAAGAAAAAAAATGGTCATGAGGAACCTAGGGGTAGGAAGGGAATAAAGACACAGACCTACTAGAGAATGGAATTGAGGACATGGGGAGGGGGAAGGGTAAGATGGGACAAAGTGAGGAAGTGGCATGGACATATATACACTACCAAGTGTAAAATCAATAGCTAGTGGGAATCAGCTGCATAGCACAGGGAGATCAACTCTGTGCTTTGTGACCACCTGAAGGGGTGGGATAGGGAGTGTGGGAGGGAGGGAGACACAAGAGGGAGGAGATATAGGGATATATGTATATGTATAGCTGATTCACTTTGTTATAAAGCAGAAACTAACACACCACTGAAAAGCAATTATACAGCAATAAAGATGTTTTAAAAAGATATTAATAGGATACAAAATTAAAAGCCTTTGTCTCACTAGTAGACAGGCAATTCAAAACCACTTACTTTGAAGAATAGATTCTTGTTGATATTTTAAAATATCAACAAGATATTTTGAATTCTATCAATTCTAAAATATTTTAGAATTGATGGGTTCATATGAAACACTGTTAATGCTTTAGCTTTATCTACATAGGACATTTCAAAATTTAAAATAAAACGTAACTTTTGGCTCTAGGTCAATCATTCTAATATCAAGTCAATTAATAGGATAGATGTCCAAATTTATAAAGCCTTTTTGGAACGCTGCTATGGACTGAATGTTTGTGTCCCTCCACAATTCATATGCTGAAACCCTAATCCCCAGTGTGATGGTATGTGGAGATGGGGCCTTTGAGAGGCAGTTGGGTCATAAGGGTGGAGCCCTCACGATGGGTTTAGTGTCCTTAGGAGGAGTGTATTCTCTCTCTCTCCCTCTCTCCCTCCTGTGTGAAAACACAGCAAGATGTCTATCTGCAAACCAGGAACAGGGCCTTCACTAGGAATAGAATTGGCCAGCACCTTGGGCACCTTGATCTTGAACTTCTCAGATTCCAAAACCATGAGAGATAAATTTCTATTGTTTAACCACACAGTTTATTGTACTTTTGTTATAGTAGCCCACATTGACTAAGACAGAGCGAATGTGTTTTGATCTACCAAGTGACAAGTGAAGTGTTGTAGCAAATGCCATCTTACTATAAAAACAGCATGCATGACTTTGAAATAATAATAATTTATATTTCTAGTACAGAGAAATAATGTACATATATAAACATAGTATCTTAACAGAGAGTCTTATATACACAAAGTGTACCATGCATGGGAGAATGTACCAGTTGCTGTAGCTTCCAGAAAAAACCTCACAAAATACCATCAGGAAATGGGTATGTAATTCCACAGTCAATTAATTGAAAATTGCAACTTTAGCCAAAAAGATTTATAAAGGTTAATGCAATAGGTAAGGTTATTATCCAAACACTACTGTAACTGTTTCATTTTCAGTTATAAAGTATAGTCTATCCCCTACTTTTACCAAAATGCTAAAGCAACTGATAAATATTTGCATTCATGGCTATAACTCATTAAAAGAAAAGATAATATTGAAAAGTAGTTGTAGTAGATTTCCTTTTATTGGAATTCCTTTGAGGAGTATTAAGTGAAGTGAAACTTTTCTTAATACACATCTTGCTGCATTTTAGCACTTAGTCTGCTTTAAGCTACAGAGCATTAAAAAAAATAAGTTTACTGTACTTAATCTTAAAATATATTTACAATTACATATGCTACTGCTTATATGATACAGGTCAAAGATTTACATTGCTTCACCAGCTCTGATTCACAACTGGATTATGCAGAAACTATCTTCTATTTGTTTACCAAAATGCCACATTTTAATCACAGGTCATGGAAGAAGAAAACTTCTCATTCCAAATCAAACACCTATGAAAAGTCTGTCTGAATCATGACTACTATATAATGGGAAATTCAAGAGCAGATGATTCTTATAATTACATATTTTCCAGCTCTATGCCAACTCATTCTCTCTGAAATGTCAACCAATGCTACAGGGCAAAATGGGGTAGAAGAGGAAAAATGAGTAATTTAAAATAAAAATCATTTTGGTGCATTAGAGCCAACTCAGAAATAACTACTTCTATGAATAAAGCTGCAAAACCTCATATTAAAAAAATGGCTGTCTTCGTAATGAACCAAAATTTATAAATCATGTAGTCAATTTTGTTTATGAATACTGAGTCCTTTTTTCATCTGAAGGTGACAGAAAGTTACTGGAAAATAAATATCCCATATGTGAGCATATCTTTAGAAATTAAAAAAGCATCTAGAAAATTGTTCATTAAAATGGACTGCCTGGCTTTAAAATGTCATTTAGAGAGTTTAGATTTTTATGGAACACATTGTCTCACAGATTTTATTCTTCAGCTTTACAAATGAAATAATAGGAAAGACAAAAGATTAGTACACAAGGAAGTATTATTATCAATGTCAAAACCACATTTAGGTTTAATGCTCCTCTCCTGCTTCTAACACTCAATTTGATTAAATGGCACTTCAGATTATGACCACAGAACTGCAAAGTCTATTAAATTCAGCTTATAGGTGATGAGAAAAAATGATAGAGTCCCAATAATGCGTAAACTTTTAACCAAAATTTCCATGTATGTTTTACCATATCGTTGACTTCTTTTACTAAGAACAAAATAGGTATTACATATTTTAAGAAATAAAATCTTAAATACTTAAGGATGATACCTTAAAGTTACTATAGAGTATCTAGGAATTATTGCCAACACAGTCCCTACGGAATGGACTATTACAATGCACTTCAACCTAAGTAGACTGAGAACTGCATTTACTGGAGTCTACCTAAATTATCCACCTGTTAAAATGTGTGTTCCTAGCATTCATTAAGCAGTAGGACTGTACTCTTATGAAATATAAACACAAAATCACATAGATTTGACTTGAACAAAATATATCTTCAAACGGCAGTGTTCTGTTTATCTGTGTACCACCAAGTACATACTTATCAAAATGTGTATCCAAAACCCTATCAGATGAAGTCTTTGAACTGCTGACAATTTTGCTCTCTGATAAGTACATTGTACAAATTTGAATGACTTTCACCTGTCTTGCAAATGTAGGTATAACATACTTTCTGTATGAATTATAGGAACCAACTGGAAGGAAGGATGATCACTTCCACCTAACACCATTTTGAGTAGGTAGTGTATGTGTGTGTGTGTGTGTGTGTATATATATATATATATATATATATATATATATATATGTAACACATGATTTTTAGTGATGAATGAACAAACTTATCAAGTAATCAATAAAATATGATATTATCTTTAAGGTAAATAAAATACCTCATGACTGGCCTGACATATTAGTAGCAATTTTCCTTTTATAACTGAATTTGGGCTTTATATTCTACTGTTCTTTTTTTTTTTTTTTTTTTTTTTTTTGTGGTTTGCGGGCCTCTCACTGTTGTGGCCTCTCCCATCGCGGAGCACAGGCTCCGGACGCACAGGCTCAGCGGCCATGGCTCACGGGCCCAGCCGCTCCGCGGCATGTGGGATCTTCCCGGACCGGGGCATGAACCCATGTCCCCTGCATCGGCAGGCGGACTATCAACCACTGTGCCACCAGGGAAGCCCTCTACTGTTCACTTTTAAAGGTTTGGATTCAGAATGTCAAGAACATTATCTAAGCAAAAAATTGAAAAGTCTCAGCATATATTCTAAGTCCTCTTACTAAGTCCTCTTAGATCATCATCATTATGTTAATACTCAGGGCTGAAATCGTAAGGTATTCCCTCTTAAAACTGGAACTTATCTCTGTGAATACTGTACGTAAAGATCAGGATAATGCTGTGTCTTTGTAAAACATGTCATGTCATAGATCAAGTTATAAAGTGTTCTTTAAATATAAATACCAACCTTATTTTTAAAATAATTAAAACATTTGATTAGTACTAACCAAACTGAATTATCTAAGAAAGCTATAGTAAATGAACTATGATTTAAAGCAAAACTTTTAAGTGGCTAGTTTTTACCATTTTAATTGTGACTATTGCCATTTTTTTTAACTTGCTAAAAATTGTTAAGCCCCTAGGTGCATTTGGATTTGAATTTTTCTTTGAATATGTCTGCTACAATTTATTCAATACTACAATAAAGCTAGACTGAGTTCAGAATTTTCTGAAAGAGCCTACATCATTTATTTAATGACAGGTCAATTAAAAATGATTAACATTTTTATTTGCAACTTAATTGAACACATTCTGCATCTTAAAAAATATATTTTCTAGATTAAATGAATGAAAGAATGGGGTTTTCATGCTTTCATACACAAATGTTTTGTTTATATTCATTAGAGATCAAACAAAAACTGTTAAGTTAACCACTGAATATCTCAGAAAGCTTCTTGCTCATTTTCAGTAAATTTAAATCTATACATAGATATAAATCTAAATAAGGTTTTTTCTTCACCTTAACAGTGTTCTCTGTTCATTCTGTTCTTGTGGTCATATAATGTAAATATTTTCCAACCTTGTTGCCATATCTTCATGAAATAATAGCAGGATTCTTCCCTTGCAAGCCTTCTCATCAACTACCACTAATTAATTTAACCATGACAAATAACAGTGGGATTTGTTCATATTAATAATGTTTATTTCCAAATAGTTGATGGTTTCCTCATCTGTCTTCAATACCCATGACCCACAGGGCCTATTCACAAGCCCTTCCATAGCTTTGGACATGTTTCTCCACTGGCCTCTGGCTGAATCTGTTCTATGGCTTGAAATATCAAGACTAAAAAACAAAGAGGATCATATTTAGCACCACACATTTTAAACTAATCTTTCTCAAAGTGTAGTTCATGGACCACAGGCATCAGAATCACCCAGATTAGTGTTAGAATGCAGATTCCTTGGATTCATGAAAAAATAATAAATCATATTCTCTGAAAGTGGAATGAAGAAAACAAATTTAACAAAACCCACTGTTTAGAACTCTAAACTACAACTTAATATGTAGCTGTTCTCAAATATATTTAAACACTGAATCGCTTTTCCCAAAATCTCAAGAACTATTGATCAAAGAATAAATCTTAAGAAATTATGGATGAGACTATCATTGCTTCTAGAATATACCTGAATGTCTTATGTCCCTTTGCCTGCCTATGGTAGAGCCACAATCAGTACTTGTTGAGCTGAATTGAGCCAAACCAAGGAAGGAAGAGCCGATTTATGAGTCCACTAGAGTCTACTCCCATGACTTTTAAGCATTTTAACAATTCTTTTTTCATTTTACTTTCTCAGTAATTGTCTATGGAAAAATGGATACCTTGAATTCATATTTCTACTTATAATGTGAAAATGTTATTTAGATGATATATCACATAAATATTTGCAAACAAGTTTAACAATTGCTGCCTGAGAGGATAGAGATTTATAGGAGGCTGGCATCATTAAGAAGGTAAAGAGACGTACTTTTCAGTGTATATCCTTCAGCACTTTATGAATTCTGTCATAGGCATGTCACGTTATTTCAATATGGAGCCAAATGTGTAAAACTTATTTCATGATCATGGAAGATACAGTTCTTTGAAATGTAAGTATATTTTCATCTCGATTTTATTTTAGTCTATCATTTTCCACAATAAATCTTAAACCTAAAAAATTCAACCTTTCTGTATACTAGCCATATACACTTCATAAATTCTGTAGATCTTATAAAGTTTTAGTTTCTTTATAAAAGAGGGATAAAATGGTGTAGAAAAGTTAAGCAACTTCTACAAAGTCACAAAAGGAGTAAGAACCAAATCATTCAACCACTTTTAATCCTTAGAACATCCCTGAGAGGAAAGAAAGGAAAATAAAATTATTTAAATTTTATAGGAAATTCAGTTAATAGCTGAGTTGTGACTTGCTCTATGTTTTTAACAACTCTTTTCAATATTTCACACTGCCTTCTTAATCTTCTTTTGCTGTCTCTAGCACCTTCCAAAACATCAAATTTGCCAAAAAAGATAATGTTAATTAAATGAGAATATTATGCTTTTATCTCAATATTACATTTCCCTAACAGGTGAATTGGGTCTAAGAGATGGAATAAATTAAGGTCTATATGATAAATTCAGGAAACTTGTTCCTGGATTATTAATCCATACCATTCCAAAGTAGATATAATTTTGGTTTTATGTCTATACTTTTCAATTTATAATAAATGCATACACATTTAAGGAAAACAAAAATGTCACAATTCTGAAAACCAAGTTGTCTTCCAGTCTCCATATTGTCACACTCCCAGTTGTCTAGGCTGCCACACACTGCTACTTTCTAAACCTGTTATAAACATTTTTTTTAAAATCTAGAGTTAAATATTATTTTCCCCAAACCAAATAACCCTAAGTCCCATCTTTTGGTGAAGGCTGCCTCTCTGTGGCAGAATGCAATGTGTCATGTTTTTGGAGGGACAATTTTCTTTCTCACTTTTTTTTAACTGGTAGAAAAGATCCATATGACGTTTTAAAACACATAGATTTAAACACAGTGTTTTCATCACTCTTTCAGGATATTTTTGGCCCCATGTTTGGAAAGGGCTTTGGACCCCTACAAGAGATGAAAACAGTATTTATGCAAGTAACAAAAATCAAGTAAAATAGAATTGCTCAAATAGAATGGTCACGTTTCCTGTCTTTTTTGAAAGCTGAAGTCATTTTTCACTCTCCTCTGAGTGACTCTGCTGGTCAGACAGAGTCATTATTAGACAATTATTAGTCAATTAATAGACATTGTACCTACCAAAAAGCAGCTGTTGTCTTAATTTCCTGAAGAAATTACTTTAAAATAAATACTAAGTGTGCCACAAGATAATGCCTCCTATTCACTTAAAGAGAGATGATAGAGGAATATATCCTATTCAAATACTGAAAGCAAACATCAAATGGATATGTTTAAAAAAATATATTGAGTTAATCTTTCTTTCTCTAGTAGTGACCTTTGTTAGTTGAAATGAAGTAGGCTCAGAAGACCTTATTATAAAACATATTTAGGAAGGCAGACATATTTAGGAAGGACATATGTTCTAATAATAACATTTTTTAGGATTTGATACTTTTGACCACATGATAACTGAAAGATTAACATTTGCACATTTTAACTAAAAAGAACAAAATCTCTATCATAAGCATGTGACTTGTTATATCTCAAAAGTAAATGATTTATTTAATTAAGCAATATAGTCACAAAAATGACATTTACCTTCTCTAAAACAGAACATGCTAACTAATCAGTTAAAACGGTAAAAACTAATTAGGAGAAGATACCCAGAGGATCATAGTAAACATTTCAGTAACAATATCAAGCTGCTTTGTTGTTTTTGTTTGAAGCATAAGTATATCAAAAAACATCACTCAGAAAACTGTGCAGATTCTTTTTTAAAAAATGATTTTAATACAGGTCAAAACCTTTGACATGAAGTAAATGAATAAAAACACCAAAGAAAGTTACCTGCAAAAATTTCTGATCAAGAAAATTATTACAAATACTGATTGCTAATGCTAATTATTGCAATATTGCGTTCCCCTCTTTTTTTTTGTTTAACAATGTCTGGGGGCTAGGGGAGAAACATGTTTTGTCTCTGCTTCAGCAAATACTGAAATCTATTTATATGCAAATAAGCTATCCATTATTAGTATGAGAAGAGACTTGTGCATAAAGGGAGAAATAAATTATCACTAGAAGCCATTAATGAAATCTATTTCAAAACATAACATTTTACAAGAGCTCTCACTCATGTAATATTTGTTTAAGGCTTGAGGGGAAATGGTGAGTTCTACACTTAGATGAAACCCAATACTACATTATTTCTCATGCCAATTTTTTTTGTAAAATGCATTTATCCTCTCCTTAGAAATGACTTGATAATTGTAACTCCAATGAGTTTCTTTAGAGAACGTTATCATTGAAGTCAGGGTCCTATGTGTTTGTCACATAATTGTCAGACTTTTTAGGGTAGTCTATTTTTGTTGTTACAATAACTGTTATTCCCTGAGATTTAAAAACATTAACATTCATTTTTATACTCTAATAGTAGTAATGTAAAAATAAATGAGCTTTAAGAAGAAGGAATATGAGTCTTTCTGGAATCAGTTGAACTTCTATGGAGAAGACTAAAATAAAAAATAATCAATAGAGACTATAAAATAATTTCATATGCTTTGCCGATTTTCTCTTTGGGTTTCTTGTTTTGTTCTTCTTGAGCTCATAAATTCCTTGTTTAGTCCATATTTGAATCTGTCAGTTTTAAACATTGCAGATAAATTCTTCCAGCTGTCATCTACTTAACTTTGCCAAGGGTGCCCAATGTTGAACTGAAATACTTAGTTTTTGATATATTCATGCTTATACCATTCTTTGCCTTATGGTTCTACTTTTGAAGTTTTTAAGAAGTCTTTCTCCACTTTTTAGGTTGCAATGGTATTCCCAGTATTTTCTTCTACTAACTTTGTAGTTTTACCTTTATTTGTCTTTAATTCATCTGGATTCCATCATTGTATGTGATATTTTGTAAAGATCTAATCTTATTTTTCTTTAGTTATTGTGTCCGTTTCCCCAGGGGGCCCTACTAAATTTTTCCTTTATCCATTGATTTGTGGTGCCAACTTTATAAGAAATTGTCTTCATATATGCATAGATCTATCTCTGAGCTTTTTTCTTTGCTTCCTTATTCATTTATCTTATTTTTTGCCAAAACCACATTTTTATTAATATAGTTTCTGCAATGCATCTTAATAAATAATATGGAAATTTCTCCCCTTGCTTTACTCTTCTTTTTTAAAATTATTCATGTACCTTTATTTTTTACATACATTTTAGTGTGTTTATCAATTTCTTCAAAAAGTTCAACTGGACTTTACATTTATAAATTAAAGTGGGGTTACATTTACAAATTAAAACAGGGGAAATTAATATATCCATTATATAAAGTCATCCTATTCAAGAGCCTGAATTAGCTCTTCATTTATTCAGACCATTATCTCTGTCCATTATTAGAATTTTCAAATTCTATTTATGGAAAACTTTGGCCTTAGTTAATTCCTAGGAAATTTATTCCTTTTAGGAGTTATATTTACCTTTTCATACATGATCACTGCTGGTATAGAGAAATGTTATTCATTGTTAGGTCACTCTTATATCTAGCAAGTGTGCTTAATTTTATAAGTTCTAGCAGTTTTTGGATTTTTAGAAATTATTTTGCAATGATGCTATAATCTGAAAATAAAGATAGTTTTATCTCTTTTCTTTCAATCCTTCCATTTCTTCTCTGTTCTTAGGTATTCTCTCCTTAGGTAATAGTGTGAACTACCTACTTTGTTAAGAAGGTATGGTAATAGTGGATATCCCTGTCTTCCTGCCTTTATGAATAATATTTAGTGTAAGTTTTAGATTTATAACCTTTATCATGTTAAGGAACTTACTTGTATTGACAGTTTTCTGAGATTTTGTTTTTTTAAACACAAATAGGTAAATTTAATTAAGATCTTGTTTCTGCAGCTCTTTATTAAAGTACTTTTTAAACAGTATGGTAAAGAAAACTGAAAACACCTTGGAATGCACTGCTACCAAAACTCCTCTTATCTCTGTTCCTGTTGATTTAGCTTTGCTCTTAGATACTAAGAAGTTTAACATGCAATATTCTTCTGCCCATCACCCTCTACAATCCTTCATGCTGGCATTTCATAGAAAAGAGCATATGAAAGTGGGATGAGGTAGTAGAGTAGAAAGGAAGTTGGCTGGTCCACTTGTTTATTCTAAAGCAAAGCTCGCTACTCAACATATCCCCTGCCTCTGCCAAACAAGACAGAGTTGTGAATCAGAACTGTAAAAAGAGAGAAAAAGAGAATAATACCTCTTATACTGGTGTACCCAAAGAGTACCGAAATAGAGAGAGAATCTGTTTTTAAGTATATGAACAGACACCAAAGATCACTTGGCATATGTGAAGAGCTAGCAGCATGAAAGACAAAGACCAAAATAAATAAAAATCTGACCCTAGAGGAAAACTAGATTGTTTAGGAAAAATAGAACTTTAAAAAGTTAAATAAATAATATGCTAAAATACATTTACAATAATATTGCATCTATAAAACAAAGAACAATCAGAGAGTAAGAATGTACTCTAAGAGCACAGAACTGTTGGTATAGAAAATTCAATGAGACAAAAATAGCTAAAGAAAAAAATTCTTGCTTAATATAGAGCAAAAGGACAAAAAAAGAGAAAGAGAATATGATAGATAAAGACATATTTTTTGAAAAGCCATCCTGTAGGTCTAAAATCCAGAGTTTCCAGAAGGAGAAAATTTTTAAAATGCTGAGAGGAAATTATGGAATAAATTCTTTTTAACTGTATTTTTTTTAATTGGAGTACAGTTGATTTACAATGTTGTGTTAGTTTCAGGTGTACAGCAAAGTGAATCAGTTATACATATATATATATATATATATATCCACTCTTTTTTTTTTTTTTTTTTGGTTATTTTCCCATAGAGGTCATTAGAGAGTGTTGAGTAGAGTTCCCTGTGCTATACAACAGGTTATTATTAGTTATCTATTTTATACATAGTAGTGTGTATATGTCAATCCCAATCTCCCAATTTATCCCTCCCCCCCTTATCCCCTGGTAACCATAAGTGTATTTTCTACATCCATGACTCTACTTCTGTTTTGTAAATAAGTTCATTTGTACCCCCCTTTTTTTAGATTCCACATATAAGTGATATCATATATTTGTCTTTCTGCACCTGACTTACTTCACTCAGTGTGACAATCTCTAGATCCATCCATGTTGCTGCAAATGACATTATTTTGTTCTTTTTTATGGCTGAGTAATATTCCACTGTATACATGTAACACATCTTCTTTATCCATTCCTTTGTTGATGGACATTTAGGTTGCTTCCATGTCCTGGCTATCGTAAATAGTGCTGCAATGAACATTGGGGTGCACGTATATTTTCAAATTATAGTTTTCTTTAGATATATGCCCAAGAGTAGGATTGCTGGATCATATGGTAGTTCTATTTTTATTTTTTTAAGGAACCTCCATACTGTTCTCCATAGTGGCTGTACCAATTTACATTCCCACCAACAGTATAGGAGGGTACCCTTTTTTCCACACCCTCTCAAGCATTTATTGTTTGTAGATTTTTCGATGTATGGAATAAATTCTAAATTTCTGGAAAAGGACAGAATTCTTCAAATGTAAAAGGATTCTAAAAAACATAAAGGGCCTGAGTAAAAATTGATAAAGATACTCAACCATAGACACATCATTGTGAAATTGTAGAATATTGAGGATAAAAAGAAAATCCTAAATGTTTCCACAGCAAGGAAGATAAGTCACCTACAAAGGAAAAAACATTCAGAATGCCACATGACTGTATTTGCATCCGTAAAACTGGATATTAGAAGATGATGGAACAAAAAAAGATAATGTAAGAGAAAAATAAAGACACTTTGAAATATAAAGTCCTGCCACCACTTCCATAAAATAATAGCCCAGGGCTAATATACATCAGTCCTAGAGGAAAACCAATGCAAAAAAAAAAAAAAAAAAGAGGTTATCAACAGAGCTCCCAGAAAGAGGTCTCCAGGTTAAAAAAAGAAAAAAAGTGTAATGGACACTTTGGATAAAATAATAGCCAACTCAAGAAAAAAGAAAGATAATTTGTATGATTTCACTTATATAAGGTACCTAGAGTAGACAAATTAATAGAGACAGAAAGTAGAACTGTGGTTGCCAGGGGCTAGGGGAGATAGTATTTAATGGGTAGAGTCTCAAGTTTTGCAAGATGAAAGGAATTCTATGGATGGATGGATGGTGGTGATGATAGCACAATAATGTAAATGTACTTAATACCATTGAACTGCACACTTAAAATGCTTAAAATGGAAAAGTTTTGGTTATATGTATTTTACCACAATTTTTTAAAAAGATAACTTAAAGTTCCAGATAACTATAAAGACAGTTATGGTCTAAATATGAAACTAATCAAAATGTGGCAAAATTTAAGCAACTAATGGAATGTAGAAGAGAAAATCTTATGTCATTTTTATAACAAGAATATTCTACTTTGAGAAGCCTAAAGATCATGGCATTGGACCCACAGAAAGAAGCCATCTTTACATTCTACTTGCTTCAACACTGAGTAATTTTAAAAAGTTTGCCCCTGGTAACATTAAAGAATGAGGAGGCAAAATTCTATTGCTTTTCTCTAGGCTCTTCTATACAATTTGGTTTGTTATCATGTACATGTATTACACACATATACACACACCTCTGTGGCTTCTGTTTCTAAAATTATATGTTCTGCAGAGATAGAAACAGAATTTTGAAAAGAAAGGAATTGTGCTTCAGGTTGAAATATCTGAGTCTTTAAATGTATGTGAAATTGACAAAGTCATCAGAAGAAATAGGTAAAAATTATCTACCTTTGGTTTCTACAGTAAAATATCATTAAAAAGGTAAAATTTTGTAAATAAATCTATTAGGCATTTACTGTGTAGTATATATATATTTATATATTAATGATATATTCATCTCATGGTTCCAAATTAGTTTTACATTTACCTTTATAAATATTCATGTTCTTTAACAAATCATTTTGAAATTTAAACAAAATGTCTTTTATATGAGTGTGATTGTCTATAACAAATTTTCCAGCATGGGTTTTGTTGTGTTTTGGTGAAAAGGTGATATGTTTCTAAATGAATAGCCTAAAGTTGGGCAAAGATGACAATGTCTACTTTGTCTTTTATCAGACATTCCAAAAACTGAAACTTGCTGTTCTAAAGCATTGAAGCAATATTCCCTCAGGTTTTTTTTTTTCTGCAGAATTCAAATTTTCACAGAATGTTAGTTGATGTGACACATATAAAGTGTTCTCCAGTCAAATAAATTTGAGGAAAGTTGGATTAAACAAGGTTCAAACAGGTTTCTTTACTGCAGATCATGGCAGGGTCTGTGATATTCTAATCCACACGTAACAAAGGACCAATACAATGTGTGCATTTCCCATTACATGTTTCATCACAGACTCCCTATTGTCCAACAGTCTTCTCATAGAGTTAATGTTTATGGAACATATTTTGGAAAATTTTAATTTCCAGGATAGGCAACTTAGTTTCCGGATTTCTAGTGTCGTTTTCAATGTACTAATTCTGAAGTTATAATTTAAATCTTAGCTACGGTGCTGGTTAAAAAGCATAAATGATAGCAGAGACAAAATTACAATAAATACATTTTTCCACTGACTTTAAAAATTTCAAAGTAAATTACAGTCAAATAGTTCACTTTAAAAAGCCCTTTACATCATCTTTGGTTTGGGATGTTATGGAACTGTCCTAATTTTGCATAATCAGTCATCTTTAGCAATGCATGTTATTATCTAATAGACAATAGCTTTGTCAGCTTCAGCATGTAGTATCTTGAGATAACCATAAAGCATGAACCAAAGAATTACATCAACAGTGAATGGTATTCTCTATAATTGGCCACAGCTGCAAGAAACTTATTCATTTATATTCTGTTCAACCTCTGTATCCTCCAATTAAAAAAAAAAATCTTAGAAGCATAGTGGTTATAGTCTGTCTGAAACTTGTACAACAGAATTATTACACAGCACAGTAAAAGCAAACATGGGTAATCAGAGAAATGAGATACTTTAAGGCCAAGAAGTTTATTTATTTATATAAAAATATTGGTTTAAAAAGAGCCTTCCATTCCATTGATGACATTTTTACTTTTATCAGTATTTGTAAAAGTTCATAGGAGGTAAAGTAAGTCACCCAACTAGGTGGAAATTGTTTGGTTTTAGGCTAAAGAAATTTATATGTAGAAGTATTTTCCAAGTTGTTATTATCCTGACAAAGTATTTACTTCCTCTCCTATATGGCCAGTAATTTATTCATGATACAGAGCAAATTTCTGGATCTAATCTTGGTGAAAGGCTTAACTCACCCAGGAAACAGAGTCACTTTAAAATCTGAGCACACCTGTTAAAACAGCTGCCCAGAACTGAGAAAAAAAGTTGATGAAGTACAAGCTCAGTTGAAATCATGCAAACTGTTTGACCAAACTGAACAAACCACTCAGCAGACCCTCTGGAAAGGCTCAGCAGTGTTAGACTTCAGAAAATATCATTCAAAATACAAACAAACAAAGAAAAAATACTTCATCCCTAGAAATATCTTCTGGAGAACTTTTTATCAAGAAATCTGTATGTGTGTGTCTGTGCTTGTGTGTGTGTGTGTGTGTGTGTGTGTGACAGTGAAAGAGAGACAGAGACAGAGAAAGAATTTGGGGAATAATGAAAAAAACAGAAAATAGTGCATAACTTTAGATCCTAAAATCCTCATCTCATTTCTGGGACTTGTGACATTAACTAATTTCTGGAAAGAAAGCACCTGTTATCAAGACTCAGAGGAAACTTTGATGGACACTGGTAGACTATGGGGAAGAATATATGGCTTTCGCTATCTTTCAGAATTGGAGAATAGAATGTAACTTGTGTCACCATAGTTCCTTTTATTTTGATGAAGCTACCTGAATGGGTGATCTAGTTGGAACTTGAGAATTAGATTAATTTTGTCAGTCATTATTGAAATAGAAATGTGAATTATTTAAATTATAAATCAATTATTGATTGAATTCATTACTGAATTAGAAACATATTAGATATTTTCTGTGTGAGAATGCTGTGCCTCTGCAGACTGGCTTTTTGGGGAGGAGTTCTTTCTTCTCCTATACAATCAGGGGTCTGAAACACTGAACAAGGTGGATGAGGTGGACTAGAACTAGCCCACAGATGGAAGACTCAAAACCAGGATGCCTCCAACATCTTAAACCCTTCTAAGAAGCATCAGAGAGAAGGAATTTAGGTAAAAGGTCACAAGAAAAATAACTAAAGAAACCAGACAACACTGATAAAATTTATCACAAGCATCTAGAAACGCAGTCTTCATAAAGCCAAGTCATTTTAAAGTAGCTTTTGTTTCAGGCATGGATTGAAAGAGAGGTAGTAAGGAAAGCTACCCTATTTAAAAAAAAGAAATTGTTGTGCTGTGTTTCTTTTTAAGGTATGCATTCCAGAGTAGCAAGAGCTAAGAACTACATTTTGGCTGCACTAGAACAATAGTCATTTTTTTAGATTGATGTTGCCCAAAAAGTTGGTTTATTATCCTCCACAACAAGTATCATGCATTTGTACAGAGTGGTTGCTTTTAAATACTATCAGAGCAAACAAAGGGATGAGATCAGATTAAGTACACTCAGTTCCAAGCTTTGGAAAAATGTTTACATCTTGACCATTGTCTCACTTGCATTGACTTCCTCTTATTTACACAACCAAAGAAATCTAAATTTTAAATCATTATTCTGGAAGACTATGATAAACCAAAGGTGATCATTCGTTTCCAAATTACTCAGAACTTGAATAACCTATTAATAGTTGACCTCTCATTTTAAATTCCGGAGGGCTAATCTGTAGAAACTCAAGTTAAGGAAGATTCTCATATCTTATATCTTCTGCTCAATAAGGTGTCAATTCATTTAGCATTTTGGTGCACAGGGGATATAGAGAAGAAAAATAATCAAGTTCTACCTCAAGGAAATTCCAGTACAGTGCAAAGGGAAATAGGACAAATGCACAAATGTCTATATTGCGAGGAAGAATGAGATTCGTATCATTAATTCTATGAGGCTCTAAAAGAGTGAGATTTCATCTGGTTGGCAGGATCAGAAAAGGCTTCACAAAAGGAAACACTTGAGATAGGTCTAGAAAATGAGCAGGATTTTGTTAAACAGGTATGAACTATTCCTAGGTGAAAGAAACAGCATAAACAAAATCTTTACACAGCAAAGCATAAGGCATGATTTGGGAATTGAATAGTGTAATTTTATTAGATGATACAGTAGAGAACAGAATAAAGGGAGGGATGAAGGATAGAGAAGATATGATTAGAATTGAAAGTTTGGGTCATGATACATAAGTTGAAACTTTTGCACTTATATAATAGTCAATAGTAAGGCATGAAATGTTGGTGAGCTTGGGAATGATATGACCAGAACTGTGTTCTAGGAGACCCTTGAATTTCTCATCTTTCCACATATATTGAAAGAATAAAAATGGCTTCTGAGATGATGGTATTTTTTTCCCTCATTCTGTCACATTACTTCCTATAGAGTAAATCTGACAATTTACCCATACTACTAAGAATATGTAATACATACTATTCTGAGAAATGCAGAATACATGGTGACAAGAATAAGTCCCTAGATAAATTATTGTATGACCTTATCTTAATATCAAATGACTCTTTAATTTTTGGAGGTGAGGGATAGAAAAGAGAAGAGGAATAATAGTATCCCCTTATTTGTGTATATTAAATTTCAAAAATATTGTTCTAATTTTATTTAAGTTTACCAAAGTCATTCATTTTTTGTATTAACAGTGGTTTTGTGGGTTTGAGCTGATTATTACTATATTCAGAAAATTAAATTAAATTGAATAAGGCTCAAATAGAAGACTCCAGTAAATTACTTTTTCTTTTTTACCATCTGTTCTTCACATAAAAGAGCGATTCAATGCTTTTAAAAGTGTTACTCCAATTACCAGTGAGATTTCTATTCTTTTTAGTTATGCTGAGTTGGTACTTCCAGAAATAGTTCCTTATAAAATTGCCTATTCAGTCAATCTAAAAACAAGCCACCAATGGTTTAAGAAGACATTAAAGAAACGTGCCTGTAATATGGTATAATTTATGAACTAGTATTGACACTTTGAAACTGGGGCCTAAGCCAGAACTGCTTTCGGTCAAATTTAAGTCATCCATACCTTCTCTGTGAGAGCTCACTGCACACAAAAAAAATAAAATTGTACAGAAAAGTGTCCTTAATTGGTCCAATAAATCAAATTCACATCAGTAAAAAGCAATTATGGCATATTTAATTTTATTCCTTTTTAAATCAAAGGATAAAATTATGTGTTAATCTCTGTACAAAAGATATTTTTTTTTAAGTAAAGGTATTTTGGGCTTCCCTGGTGGCTCAATGGTTGAGAGTCCGCCTGCCGATGCAGGGGACGCGGGTTCGTGCCTCGGTCCGGGAATATCCCACATGCCACGGAGCGGCTAGGCCCTTGAGCCATGGCCTCTGAGCCTGCGCGTCCAGAGCCTTTGCTCCGCAACGGGAGAGGCCACAACAGTGAGAGACCCACGTACCGCAAAAAAAAAAAAAGACTAAAGTAAAGGTATTTTTTTCTTCTTCATTCTTCCCCTTAGTCGATTTCATGAAATCATCTCAAATATTCACAAGGTCATTAAAGTATGCTACAATTATAAAATATCATAGCTTGATAGATCTCATTAAACATTTTTACCATGAAAGATCTTAGTAAAATTAATAGTCATAAATAAAATGTAAAAAAAAGCTGTTATCTTAATATCTATGGGAAAACACAATGTGTTCTATTAGAATTCAGGAAAACCTTGAATGAGTAAAAGAGCCTTATATTGATTTATATGGGACTACAAATTGTTCAATGAACCTAGATTAAAATCAGTTAAGAAAATTCGAGGAAAGCTCATATCATATGTGCATATGATTTTATCTTTACAAAATACTTCTTGGAGTCAATTAAACAGCAGTTAAGAGTAACAAAATGAAGCTTCTCAAAATTACGCTGCAATTCAATACTTGTTTGAAAAATAAAGAGTTAATCTTAACATCTGGATTTCTAATCTTCTATATAAGACGTAGTATGAGAAGATGAGAGTCATTTGAACTAATTTATCTTTTGGGCTTAAGTACCTCATCTTTTTTCTCTAAAAGTTCTTGGGTGTTCCGATTGCCCGTTTCTATGTAATGTTATAACCTTTACATCAGGTTTACTTTTCTTTATACAGATGGTCATTTGATACTGATGGATAAAATGTGGCTGAATGAAAGTTATGAAACAGACATACACATGAGAATTACGGACACTACCATTACTTTATAGTTAAACCTTCAATATATTTTGGTACAGTGTACACACATAAAACCATAACAATTTGTATCTCTAGCTTACTAAATTAAAGGAATCTATTTTAAAAAGTTTAAAAATAAAGCAATATACAATAACTTGGCTGAAATGATATTCATACTTAAGTCCACAGATTTAAAAGTTAAAAGTACTAAAAAATTATTTGTTCAGGCTTTACCCAATGGGATTCCCTCTCAATATACTTGCAATGATTCTCTAATTTAACAGTTGAACTTCTCCAATAAGTTCTATTATTGGCAGAAAAGGAAGGAACAAAACTTCATCCACAAAGAAAAATACTGAGAAGTAGCTGTATTTCAGCCATATCACACATACAAAAGACCAAAGTCCTGGGTCATGGTTATGCCAGGATTTAATAGATAGTGGATGATATTGTGAGATAAGATCATATCCAAAATCTAGTCAGCTAAATCATAAAGCCATCAATTACTAGTAGTAGGATTTTTTAAAAGGGGTTGTAAAGGGCTTAAACAAATTATACTGACATCATTGTTGCCATTTTTTAAACTTTTTTTTACCTAGTATGGCAAAGGGCATAGCAGGTTCAACTCTCTGTGTATCTCTTAACATATCACAAATTATCACAGTAATGGAAAACTCATAAGCTCCTAAAATACCCTATTTCTATTTCTACACTATTTCCTAAATCTTCTGATTACTGTCTATTGTAACTCTTACTGTTGTTATGTTTAAAGGCCTGTTACCCTCAACTATACTGGACTGCCTGATCTTGAAACGCACATATAACTATTTACCAACATGCTTTGAGCAACTGCATATACCAGCCACCAAACTAAGCACTTTAGTCAGGCATAATTTTGTCAACAATAACAGAAAACCCACCTACTGGCTTAAACAAATGGGTAATTATTTCTCTCACACAGCAAGAAGTCTTGAGTTTGGTGGCTTCTAGGTATGGGTCAGCTGCCCAACAATGTCAGAGTAGGTGTGTATGTGATTCCATCCACTGTTCCCTTATGTTGGCAAGATAGCTGCCACAGCTTAGTCCTCACATCTGTCTCTGATTTCATCCCTCTCTTCTCTTCCCCTCACTCATTTCAGTCCTACTGACCTCTGTTCCATTGCCAAAACAGAACTACATAATCAACCCTAGATGGAAGAAAGGATGTAAAAGAGAGCATTTAGCTTTTCCAGACTCTATTAGTGGACAGAGAAAGGGATAAGGGGATGGTGCGGGGAATAGGTGGGATGTTAGCTAACTAAGAGAAATCTCCCATGCATTGTAATATACCATTTCGGCTAAGCTTTAAAACCTCATAGTAGTTACTTTTATTATATTCTTTGATTGAATGAGTAAACCAAAAGTTAAGATTATCAAGCAACTTGCTCAAGGCCCCACAACTGTTAAGAGTGGCAATGCTAGAGTTTTAATCTGTGCTGTCATATTATTTCCTGACCATATAGATCAAGGGTCAAAAGGGCTAGATAATAAATATGTGGTCTCTGCTGCAACTATTCAACTCAGCCATTGTAGCACGAAAGCAGCGTAGACAATCTGTAAACAAATGAGCATGACTGTATTCCAATAAGATTTTATTTACAGACACTGAGACTGAGTTTCATATACTTTGGCACAAAACAGTGTTCTTATTTTGATTTGTTTTTCAAACATCTAAAAATGCAAAATGATTTTAAGCTCATGGCCCATAAAAACTAGATAGATTTAAGTTTGTAGGCCATAGTTTGCCAAACCCTGGAGTAAGAAAAAGAATTCTAGTAGTCCAATTTGTTTCTAACTACTTACTTACTACCACAGAAAGAAGTTTAATTCCATATATCCCCAAGGCTTTAGGAAAGTCTGTTTTGGGTATCTACTCTCTTCTCAGGGAAGGCTCTTATATAAAGAAGCAGTTCGCAATCAGCTGCCAGACAATTCATTACAAGGGACTTCAAATCAATGTGTGCATCAAACAATGTCTATGAACAGAATAAATAAAATGATTCACAAAATCATTGAATGATAAATGAAACAAAAAGTCAAGAGTCTTCCATACTTCTTACTACTAATAATTTTTATTTTTTTATTTATTTATCTATCTATCTATTTATTTTTTTATACACGGGCCTCTCACTGTTGTGGCCTCTCCCGTTGTGGAACACAGGCTCCAGACGCACAGGCCCAGCGGCCATGGCTCACAGGCCCAGCCGCTCCGTGGCATGTGGGATCTTCCCAGACCTGGGCACGAACCCGTGTCCCCTGCATCGGCAGGCGGACTCTCAACCACTGCGCCACCAGGGAAGCCCAACCATACAACTACTTTATATGTCATTTTCCCAGGTTGAAGTCTTCCAAAATCATGAAAATCATAATGCAAACATGAAACTTGAGTGAATACAGACTTATGACTATGAATTCTCAGAGAATTTTTTTTATTCAGGCCAAAACAAAATGCTTTCTTATAGCTTTTCTTTGATGGTATATTAGATATTTTTTTCCCAGCCCATCCTTTAACTGACAATGTAGTCCTTAGAAAATCCTAGTTTCGTGTATAAGTATCAGTTTCTGCTTACTTTATGTGGTTATCAAGATGCCAACCCCCCTACGTTCCAAAAGGCAGTCAAAGCATTAATAAGTGCTTATTACTAAGAGATGGTACCGCTTGAAAGCTAAGCTCTGAATTTCAAAGGATGTTGTCTTATTTTATCCAGTGTTTCTTCATAGTGTAAGGATTTTCAAAATAGCTAATCTTCCATAATTCCAAAAGACCAAGTGGAATGGAGAGTGGAGAAAGAAAGAGTAAAACTAACAAACGATAGGTTGAAGAGGTAGGAAGAAAACCTGAAGAGTGGACAAAATTGATGTTAAGTGGAGAAAGATTTTCAAGAAAGACCTGATCAAAAAATTGATACAGCAACAACCAGAAAGATGAAATGTGAGAAGAACTTTATTTAGCTTTATATAAAAGACTGCTAGGAACTTAAGAAAGTCACTTCAGAACTATATTTCAGGTGGTAACACCTAAAAAATATAAACTCCATTTATCTGAAGAAACTAGCTGAAAATAGACACGGAGTAGTCTCTTAAGATAGAGGACACTTTATTAATAAGATTATTATTGCACAGGGCTTCCCTGGTGGCGCAGTGGTTGAGAATCTGCCTGCCGATGCAGGGGACACGGGTTCGAGCCCTGGTCTGGGAAGATCCCATATGTCACGGAGCACCTGGGCCTGTGAGTCACAACTACTGAGCCTGCGTGTCTGGAGCCTGTGCTCCGCAACGAGAGGCTGCGGCACTGCGATGAAGAGGGGCCCCCGCTTGCCGCAACTGGAGAGAGCCCTCGCACAGAAACGAAGACCCAACACAGCCATAAATAAATAAATAAATAAATAAGATTATTGCACAGACTAAATAAAATAATTCATGTAAATCTTAAGCACAGTGCTCTGTAGACACAATATTCATAGTTACTTTGTCTAGACCCTTCCTTTCTTCCGTGAAATAATAATACATATATTGTACGATGCTGTAAGGCAAGAACTTCAGAAAATAGAATTCTCAGATATAAACTACTATGTAGGCAAGGGTCAGCAGGCCTGGGTTGCTTAAACCCTACACATTTCAAAGAAGGTCTGTCTTATGTGACTGACCCCAAATAAAAACTCTCGACACCAGGCTCAAGTAAGCCTCCTTTTTGACAGCATTTTTCACATGTTGTCACACATGATTGCTAGAAAATTAGGTGCATCCTTATGTGACACCACTGGGTTAGGACACCTGGGACTTTGTGCCTAGTTTCTCCTGGACTCCATCTCATGTACCTTTTCCCTTCGTTGATTTTAATCTGTATCACTTCATTGTAATAAATAGTAATTGTGAGTATAACAGTTTTTCTGATTCCTGGGAGTTGTTCTAGTGAGTCCTCAACTCTGGGAGTGGTCTTGGGGACCCCCAACACAACTACAAAATAGTTTCACGTTTCCTAAAGTTATGATGACCATGCAACTTATTTTCCAAATGGATATGCTTTTTAGAGGAAAATAAGACACTATGAATAGTTACCCACAACACGAGATGAAGGATAAGGGTCAAATTGCGGGCATTTCTATTAAGGAATTTCTATCATAAGTGAAAGCAAAAAAAAAAAAGAAGAATTCGATAGCGAATTAGATATTTTAAGGGAAGAGCCAAAAATTTGGGACAGATAACGTGAAAAGTATTCACTGAGTCAAACAGATAAATATAACTGAATTGCCAAATAGCAGCTAAGGTTTAATTGTATTTATGAGCATTGATTTGGAGTGGGTCAGGGTATGTCTAATAAATGGAAATTTATTTGTGGTCCTCTCCAGTAAAGAAACTGAAAGAAAATAAAGTAGATCATGAGAATGACTTCAGATTTTCGCCCAATTACTAAACCCTGCCAATTGTCTTCAGATTTTCTCTCAGATCTGTTTCTATGCATACATATTGGCTATCTTTCCATTTTAGGCCCCTAACACCTTACCAACACTACAGTATTCTAGAACCCTAAGTTCTAATCTAGAACCAAAAACTCTTATTTGTTTTTAATTGAAGTAGTACATGCTCATTATATTTACAAAGTATAAAAATATTAAAAATATGAATAAATCACTTCTAATACAAAACCCCTTATGATTTTGCTGCATTTACTTCCATTTATTTTAAAGTGAATAATATTTATTATTAACACACATAATTCTGTTTTAATTTTTTAATGGAATCATATTCTATAGAAATTTTTATATACTTTATCTTCAATTAATATTTTACTAAAGCATCTTATTAGCAGATCATAGGTGTGCTTTAGAACTATGTCCTTTTTTTTTTTTTTTTTTTTTTTTTTTGCTGTACGCGGGCCTCTCACTGCTGTGGCCTCTCCCGTTGCGGAGCACAGGCTCCGGACACACAGGCTCCGCGGCCATGGCTCGCGGGCCCAGCCGCTCCGCGGCATGTGGGATCTTCCGGGATCGGGGCACGAACCCGTGTCCCCTGCATCGGCAGGCGGACTCTCAACCACTGCGCCACCAGGGAAGCCCAGAACTATGTCCTTTATATGACTTTCTTATATTCCATCATAATGAAAAATTCAATCCCTTCATTTTACAGATAAGAAATCTGAAGCTTAGAGAAGCTAAGTGAGTTCCCCAAAGTCACAGAGCTGGTCACATTAGATTTAGGAAGAGAAAAATAATTTTTCTAGATTTCTTGTTTAATATTTTCGAACGTCACTTTAATCCACCCAACATAGTGTTGCTCATTTAATATTCCTAAAATGTTGATTTTATCATATCACCTCTCTGCTGTACAACACTGGCTCCCAGTTCCATAGAAAAAAAAATCCAAATTCTTCACCCTAGGTTTAAAGACCATTTAAAGTTTAGTTTTACACTACCTTCCATGTCTTTATCCCATACATGTCCCAAGTGTCTATTCCACATCTTTACATTAATCATCTGCTCAAACTTAGCCTGTATCATTACCCTAGAATATACCATGCTAATTATAGAATCCAAGACTAATGTACCTTTTTTTCCTTACCAAGATTTAATTTCCTCTTCTTTCATAAGTCCAAATACTAAAGTCCTTCAGGGCTCTATTCAAATCCTGTATCCTTCACAAAGCCTTTTTCAACCAGTCTAATTTATTCTAATTTCTTAGTTCTCTGAATTCCTAAAGCTTCTTTTTATATGAATAGTAGAATGTCTTCCTATAAGATGTAAATTATCTCAATTATTCATTGGCATGTCAATCACTCCTGCAATGCTAAAGAAAAATACTCAACCATACTGACCGGACTCACTCTAAATCCATGAATGCAAACTTCAGATGGGTTCCTTCTTAAGAAAAATTTATTATGGTAAAATATACACAGCACAATATTAATAACTTTAGCAATTTAAAAGAGCACAATTTGATATCATTAAATACATTCACAATGTTGTGTAACCATCACCACTATCTATCCCCAAAATGTTTTCATCATCCTCAACAAAATTCTGTACCCATTAAATAATAATTGCCCCTTCCGCCCTCTCCTCAATACCTGGTAATCTCTATTCTACTTTCTGACTATGTATTTGCCTATTCTAGGTACCTCATATAAGTGGAATTATACAATATTTGTCCTTCTGTGTCTGGCTTATTTCACAAAGCATGATCATCTCTAAGTCCATATATCAAAATTTCATTCCCTTTTATGGCTGAATAATATTCCATTGTATGTGTATAACACATTTTGTTTATCTATTCATTGTTATAGACACTTGGGTTGTTTCCTTTTTGGCTATGAACATGGCTGTACAAATATCTGTCAAGTCTCTGCATTCAATTCTTTTGGATATATACCTAAGCAGTGGAATTGCTGGGTCATATGGTCGTCCTGTGTTTAACCACTGCAAAACCACTAAATTGTTTTTCACAGCAGATGTGCCATTTTATATTCCCATCATCAATGCACATGGTTCCAATTTCTCCACGTCCTTGCCAACACTTGTTATTTGCTAGGTTTTTGTGATCCTAGCCATCCTAGTAGTTATGAAGTGGTATTTTATTTTGCTTTTGCTTTTCATTTTCCTAATGACTACTGATATTGAACACCTTTTCATGTGCTTTTCGGCTATTTGTATATTCTACACTGGACAAATGTCATTTTAAGAACTTTGCCTATTTTTTAAATTGGCTTGTTTGTTTTGTTGTTATTGAGTTGTAGGATAGATATAGATATAGACATAGATATACATATACATATAACTTCATTCTTTTGCATGTGGATATCCAGTTTTCCCAGCACTATGTGTTGTAAAAACTATCTTTGCCCCATTGGATGGTCTTGGCACTCCTGTGGAAAATTAATTGATCATATATGTAAGGGTTTATTTCTAGGCTCTCTATTTCACTGGTCTAAATGTCCACATGCAAGTACCATACTATTTTAATTACTATAGCTTTGTTTTAAGTTTTGAAGTCAAGAAATGTGAGTCCTCCAACTTTATTCTTCTTTTTCAAGGTTGTTTTGGCTGTCTAAGGTCCCTTGAAATTCCTTATGAATTTGAGGATTGGCTTTTTGCTTTTCAGAGAAAATGGCTGTTAGAATTTTGATACAGATTGTGTTGAGTCTGTAGATCACTTTGAATGGTGCTGACATCTTAACAAGGTTAAGCCTTCCTATTCATGAACAAGGCCTCAGGTCTTTTCTAAGCCTCAGTCTTTCCCTGGCTTGCCCAGTTGCCTTACAAATTCCCTGTGTGCATGGCTGTTTTTGAATATCAAAAAAAAAAATACCCAGGTTCTGTCTTTTTAAGTCTCCTGGAAGCTGCTTTAGCCCGTAGGGATTAAAACAATGGTGACTTGCCTTTATGCACTAAATCAGAACACATAGGCCCAATAATTGAAATACAAGTTCCTTATTGCCCATCCTGGCTCCAGCAACCCAATCTAGAAACACGGGCTGCCATCTCCACAGCTGCCTGCCGTGGGGCAGAGTGAGGGCTGGTTAGTCTCTGCTGCACTGAAAGCTGAAATGGACAGATATTAACAGCAATTTACCAGCCAAGCTCTCCTCTGGATGTTGCAGTGTTCAAAGAGACTCCAGAGTTCCAAAATAGACCCTTCAGTTTCTGCCAGTACAATTGTTTTCTAGTGAAGAGACAGATTCCTGGCGCTTCCTGCTCCATCACCTTCCCTGACTTCACACCTCAGCAGATGGGTTCTTAATTCCCAAATATATACATCTAGCCCAGACTTCTCTTCCCGTCCCCAAACTCAGATATCTAACTCCCACCTCTAAGGACTCTTAACAACGCCATTCAGTCATACTATTTCTGTCTGGTCTATGTAGTCTCCCACTCCTAAATGACTATTTCACACCTTCTCTCTTCTCAATCACCCAATAAATTTTCACTCTCAACCAATTACAGTACTTTCTACCTCACTGAGAAAATTAATCAGAGGAGACTTCCACAGACTCCCGTTACCACCTGCCTGACTACCAGCATCTGCACCTGCATCC
The DNA here is from genome assembly GCF_964341445.2 of Mesoplodon mirus. Taxonomy (NCBI): domain Eukaryota; kingdom Metazoa; phylum Chordata; class Mammalia; order Artiodactyla; family Ziphiidae; genus Mesoplodon; species Mesoplodon mirus. Next base: position 18,438,075 of record NC_138977.1, on the reverse strand, counting down.
TTTTCTCCCTTGTCTGTTGTCACAGATCCAAACTCAAGGCCACAAATGCCAGGAAGTGAGAATCACTGAGGCCACCCTAGAAATCCGCTCACCACATTCATGACACAGGAATATCCTGTGGCTGGTTTTGCTTACCATATTTTTGGAAACACTACTCTGGGTGACTGAGGTTAGTGAGGTCAAATTAAACAAACGACCAAAAGGGTTAACTCAAGGTTTCTGCTTACCTTCAAACTTCAAAAAAAATTTTTTTTTTGTGGCAAGTTTTTGGAGAAATGGGTATACTTTTTCACTCATTATTTTCATTTATCTAATAAATACCTAATAAAAATGAGTCTTTACCTATAGCTTCTCAAGCATAAAATATTTTTTAAGTCTTGCACAGAATGGTACACCATGTCTATTAGTGATTAAAGCATGTCCTCTAACAATATACTTATAACTGCAATCAGAGTGTAATGTATAAAACCCTGGAAAACATTCTACTTAATTACTGGTTCATGGAAAGCAACATAATAGTTCAAAGGGCATACACTGCATGCTCTAGTATTTTTTTCTATTGTAAGGATTTATCAATATCTGTTCTACAACTGTTATCTTTATTTACTCTGACATAAGCCTACTTTCCACAGACATACTGCATTTTCTTTCCCCTAGTAGTATGAATTGTCCATTTCCTTAAGAAAAAAATAAAATTTATATTCCCTTTGTTTCTCTTCATCTTTGTATGATATGTTTATAAAGCATTTGGCTCTCAAGAATAGACTGGCACTGTATGTATATCTAAATTTGACCAATACTTTCTTAAACAAAGAAATAGTCTAAACCTTTATATTAATCTGTATTTACTGGGCTCCCTGAATATGCTGCAGGCTAGTCAAAAGCTCTAAGTTTGAATTCTTACAAAATGATCCTCTGTGGAAGATGTATTAAATCCATCCTATTTTTATGTATTCCTATCTTTATTCCATGCTATGTTCTTTGGTTTTAAATGTAAAAAGTCCTTGGATGAGAGTCTTAGGAAGCACAGTCTGGTGAGAGATGCTCTAAAGACGTAAATACTCATGACACCTGGCAGAAGATTCGCATCAACAGTGAAAAACTTTGACCATGACATGGATTAGCCCTTCAACTGCATGACTTCTATTGGGCCAACCAACATTGCCTGAGTACGTTTCTGATTTGTTTCTTATCAGAATTTTTTCTCTCTCCTCTGCATTCTCTTTTCTCTGTCTCCATTTATAAATTTTTTTCTTTCTCTCCTTCCTCTCTCCCCACAAGAGTTACTACAAATCCTCCCACCTTTTGAAAAATCATAGATATTTTCTCTATTTACACTGACTACATATTACATGCAGCATCCACGAAGACGAAAACTTGGTACAGGACTGTTAATTGATAATTCATGTCCATCTCTTCATTATCTCATCCTTTCGTCTTTTCTTCATGACAAAACCCTTTGAAAACTTCTCCCTGACCACCTCCCCCCCAATAAAGTTAATTATGTCACAAACAGATCTTCTCCTAATTAAGCTCGTTCCAACCACAGATGCCTTTTCTTATTTTATTATCACTCACACTAGGCGGCAATTAGGTGCATGCTCTGCTCTGTGAGACTGACCCTCAAGCGCCGTATGGGATTAACTCAGGTTTGTGGTTATAAGAAAGTAGACATTTTGCAAAGTAAGTCCTTCTTGAGATATTCTTTATGACACTCAACACCTTCCAGAATTCAACGAGTTTTAACGTTTTCTATTTTTACTTCTAAACAAACACACATATATATGTGCATATATGCATATATATATCCCTAACACAAAACAATAGATCTCCTTCTGATTAATATATACAACACTTTATGTACAATGGGACCAAAACCTCCGCTCACTCAAACACATCAAGCTTCCAAACACATGTATTCATGCATGATTAGTGGTCAGGGACTTCAGAGTGTTTCTGTGTAATGTGTGTTTTCCTTGTCATTTTTTTATACATATTTAATAGAGGTGCAGATAGGTTGACTAGGTTGAGAGTTTAGCACCTGTGACTATATCATTGGTCTTATATTAGCCCCAATTTACTATATAAAATTAAGAGCAAGACACTGAACTTCTCTGACACTGTCACCTTCAATGAAGAAAAGAAAATCTACATTACAAAGTTGTTAGTAAACACTGCTAAATGAAATATATTGTAAAAAATTAATTCTAATTAAAACTATTATAGTTATTATTTTTATACATTATTTGAAGTTGTCAGTCTAGGCTTTAGGGGTTCTGAATTATTGGCCTCTAGTCTTTTAAATGAGATATAAAATGGTATATTAAGAAGTGGTTTTCAGGAAAGAATGACCTTAGTTTTTCAAAGCATTTTAGAAGGCTATTTGTGTGAGAATAGAGAGGCCCTACAGGGTGATCTGCAAAGAAGTGTAAAAAAATAAAATAAAATTAAAAAAATAATAAAAGACTGTTACAAAATGAAAGATAGTTGATTTTATTTTGCTCTGGCATTCTAGACAGGACAGGGATGAAGAACCCAATAAATTAAAGAGACAAGAAATTTTAGATGGAAAAACAGAAAAAGGCTTTAGCAGCATGGCAGAAAGCTGGGGATAACATACCTGCTAGGGAGGGGCAGTGCAAAAGACTTAGGAAAAATGGATACATAATACTTACATTTAAATTGTTAGCTCATGAGAAAGACACAATACATTGAACAATTAAGGACACAGTTATTCAGGCTATTGCAAAGAAGATGTCATTAATGAGAAACTTCTCAAAGAAAGGGAAGGGGTCTTCAAGTTTTAGAGAGAAAGGTAAATGGGAGCCACCTATGAGTCTTTTGGGTGTCATGAGAAAGAATGGCTGTTGGTCATATATCAGAGGATGTCAGGGCAGGATGGTCCTTTGCCATTAGGCTTTACACAGAACACAAAAAGGTAGGGGATTTCTTAATCTTCACTGCTTTCCCAGAGTACAGGGCTCAGAAAGAAGGTCAGCATTGTCACTATTCTCTGAAATAATCCCTCTTTCTTACTACCTACCTTTAGCAAAGTCGGCAGTGTATGGTACTTTTGGGGAAGGAACAAAGAGTTGAATTCTGTGTTTCAGATTCATGGAGTGGAGGGAGGAAAAAAGAATACAGGTAGTCAGACATAAAGTAGCGATCAAGGACTGAGTGGAAAGAGGAAATTAAAAGGTAGTCAGAAGAAATGTAAATCATCAAGAATCTTCAGCAATATTACACGGTCAGGGAGTAAAGAGCTGAATTTTTCAATGTATGTGGAAAGGAAGGTTGGAGGATTTAGTGATTCCCAGGTAGTTAACATTTGTGCAATTCAGATAAAACAAGAAGAATCAGGTGTCCATACGGAAATATAAAAATATTTAAGGGACCAGCAAAATATTTGCTTGCTGAAGTTTCAGGAACTTGTTTCCTGGAGTTTCAGATGGAGTCTAAAGATGAACCACAAGAAAGGATACTATATATATTTATCTAGGTAATAAATCAGAGAGTTTTGGAGATGCCAGAGATTCTAAGAAATATAGAGACCTGAACTATTGCAAGAGCCTCCTAACTAGTCAATCTGCTCCTCTTCCCAGTCCATTCTCAACATTAGCACAAGTTTTCTCAAGTATGAATCTGATGTGTCACTTCTTTACTTAATAGCTTCTGATGGCACACCAAGGTTGTTTATGATTTATCTCATCATGCTTCTGCCACTGTCACCACCACATTCACATTATATAAACTGCTGTCCCTCAAACATGCCAATTATTTCATACTTTCATGTTCATCTATTGGTCTTCATACATCTAAACAGAATTGATTATTCCTATGTCTTTGTTCCCAGTGTATGCTATTAGAGAACTCACTGCAATAAGGTCCTTGCTACTGAAGTTCAAATTCCCCCACCAAATTAAGAGATCAAGGACAGGAACTAAGGTTTCGGTTTTATGTACCCATCTCATACAATATACCCTGCCAAGAACCTAGCTCTAGATGTGTGGTCAGGATATGAATTTAAATGAATGAACCAAGATGCTATAAGTATCTCTTCCCTAGTAAGTAATTGAGCCAAAGCAAGACCCTATCTGGATACGTGTATTCCTCAGGAGGTGGTAAACCTCATTTTACATGGTACACATGTCAAAATATGATAACGTCTCAAGAATGATGTAGAGAGGCCATAAGCTTGAAACAGTGGGTTGAACCATAGGGTCTTCAAAGTTTCTTCCAAACTTATGAGTCAACAATTCTATGGTTAATATGTTAGGAATGGAAACAAAAGAGGATCTGAAAGAAAATATAATGCTAAGCATCTAAAGATAGTCATATTGAAAGAGAAGTTACTCAAACCCAAGTCTTTACTGTCTCTGTATATACCTCATTAGCTAGGGTCAGTGTTTTTGTTTCCTATTGCTGCTATAACAAACTACTATAAACATAGTGGCTTAAAATAATGCAAATTTACCACCTTATAGCTCTGGAGGTAAGAAATTTTAAAATTGGTCTCACTGCAGGGCTGCATTCCTTTCTGAAAGCTCTAGGAGAAAGTCCATTTTCTTACTTTTTTCTAGCTTCCAAAGGTTACCCACATTCCTTGGCTTATGATTCCTTCAATCTTCAAAGCCAGAATGGCAGGTTCAGTCTCTCTCACAGTGTTTCCTGTTTCCCTCTTTCACTTGTAAGGACCCTTGTGATTACACTGGACCCCCTTGAAAAATCCAGGATAATCTCCCCATCTCAAAATCAGCTGATTAGCAACCTGTAACCTTAATTATTCCTGCCATGTATTATGGGTTGAATTGTGTCACCCAAAAAATATGTTGAAGTTCTAACTCTCAGTACCTCAGAATGTGAACTTATTTGGAAATAGGATTGTTGTAGATTGGTTAAAATGAGCTCATATTGGAGTAGTGTGGGCTCTTAATCCAAAATGACTTGTGCTCTTATAATAAGAGGAGACAGACACAACACACAGGGAAAGATGGCCATGTGACCATGTAGGCAGAGACTGGAGAGGTGCATCTACCAGCCAAGGAACATTAAGGACCTCCAGCAAACACCAAAGCGGGAAGAGGCAATAATGGATTCCCCTCTACAGGTTTCAAAGGGAGCATGCACCCTGCTGACACCTTTATGGGAACTTCTTGCCTCCAGAGCAATGAGACAAGAAATTTCTGTTGTTTTAGCAGTTTGTGGTATTTTGCTATGGCAGCTTTAGCAAAAGAATACACCACGTAACAAAATATATTCACAGGTTCTTAAGATTACAATACAGACATCTTTGGAGAGGCCGTTATTCTGCTACCACATTCAGTGGGGAAGTGACAAAAATAGAAGACATTTGCCCTCTAATAAAGAAGAACAAGATAAATCTTTTTGAAGAAATGGAAATGATGCTCTTTTTTTCCTTCTAATTTACATAGCATCCTGAGGCTTTTATCTTCCTGGAACGTCTAGTAAGCATTCTGGATCACTTAGCAACAATTTTTAACCACTGCTTTTTTTGCTGATTTTACCATTAAGTGAATTAAATGCTTAACTAATATATGTGGCTACAATTTAGGAAAACATAAGTGAAATTTTAAAAATGCATAGCTGAAGTATAGATTAGTAGACTGGGGAAAAAAATCCGCTCCAGCTTAGTGTCCTTGAGTTTTAAAAAATGGGGAAAAAAAGTTACCACTTTCAATTTTTCAAAGTTATTTCAAAAATTTTATCTTACTGGGGTAAGAACACAACATAAGATCTACTCTCTTAATTATTTTTTGAGTGTACATTATTGTCTACTATAGGTACAATGTTGTATAGCAGATCTCTAGAGCTTATTCATCTTGCTTAACTGAAACTTTATGCCATTGATTAGTAACTCCCCATTTCCCCTCCTCCTAGTCCCTGGGAACCATGATTGCACTCTGATTTTATGAATTTGACTATTTTAGATACCTCATATAAGTGAGAACATACGGTATTTGTCATTCTGTGACTGACTTATTTCACTTTGTATAATGCCCTCAGGGTTCATCCACATTGTCCCGCATTGCAGAATTTCCTTCTTCTTTAAGGCTAAATAGTACTCCAGTGTATGTATACACCACATTTTTTTTTATCCATCCATCCGTCAATAGACATTTAGGTTGTTTCCACACTTTGGTTATTGTTAATAGTTCTGTGTGCCCATGGGAGTACTAAAATCTATTCAGGATTCTTATTTTAATTTGCGGGGATTAGAAAAAGTGAAGTAGGATTGCTGGGTCATATGGTAGTTCTATTTTTAATTTTTTGAGGAACCTCCATATTGTTTTCCAGGGCAGCTGCACCATTTTGCATTCCTACCAACAGTTTGCAAGTGTTCTCCACATCAATGCCAACGTTTGTTGTCTTTTGCTTTTTTTGATAAAAGCCATCCTGAGGGGTGTGAGATGATATCTCATTGTGGTTTTGATTTGCATTTCCTTGATGATTAGTAACAGAGAGCATTTTTTCATATACCTATTGGTCATTTGTATTTCTACTTTGGAGCAACATTGTCTATTCAAGTCCGCAGCCCATTTTTAACAGGGTTATTACTTTTTTGTGCTATTGAGTTGTAGGAGTTCCTTACATATTTTGGAGATTAATCACTTATCAGATATATGGTTTGCAAATATTTTCTCCCATTCCTTAGGTTATCTTTTCACTTTGATTCCTTTGCTATAAAGAAGCTCTAGGGTTTTTAAGGACATATTTAAATCTGTATTCAGTTCAGCTAGTGTCTAACAACACTTTTAGATGTGGCAGGATTTCTTTCCTTTTTCTTATTTTGAAAGAAAAATATAATTCTGAAGATCTTTTAACCCTACATAAACAAAATGGCTCATTTAGCATTTTTTCATTCTGTCAGATTTATCTTTCTCTTTCTTAATAGAGTAGGATTAACACATTTGTCTTCTGAGATAAAGCACATTCTGTGCTGTCCCCTGGTGACCAATCTTTATAGGAACATTAGGAACATTAGGTTCAGACCTGTTTTGCCCATACAACTAGTAGCTGATAACAGAAGGGACAGGAGAATGTGAGTAGGGACAGCTAAAAAAAAAAAATGAGGGCTTTTGGCCTAATAGGAAGCTTTCTCCCTATGAAAAGGATCTCATTTGCCATATAGATGTGCACATCATTAACAAATATGCACACTTACTTCAGTTATGAAGGGCATGTAGCTAAAATGCCTCAGGAAAAAAAAAGTATAGAAAGAAAATCTTATTTTACAACAGCAATGGAAAAGAAAATCAAAGCTATTGTCTTGCTCCTATTTGAAAAATATTTTACATTAAATCCAAACTAAATACGGACTTAAAGTATCCCAAACTGAAAACAAAAAAAATTTCTCAAGACGAAAAGAAAACAGAATAAGCCATTCAAAACCCCTCAATTTTCTGTGAAATATTTTCATTTCCTTAGCTATCATTATCAGATTATGAAAAGATATTATTCTTAAAATCATATGGCTAAAAAAGAACAATGCATTATAGTTCTGCATAAATGTTAATATATCTCCTTTCTCTCATATTAAAAGCATCTTGATGAAATCTTGCTAATATTTTCTCGATCTTGACTCTCAGAAGACCTAACTGTAAATATAATAATCTATGCTATATTTTCAAAAAGAAAAATTGGACACAAATATTAATACTAGAAAATGATCAGAGCCTTCTACCTCAAGAATGAAATAAAGACCAACATATAGTTTCCTATATAGTGTTAGTTACTTGTATAGCATATAGGTGATAAGTGATAAATTTAAACATGCTGCCCTAACTCCTGATCCTTGGATTTTAGAAAACAAGAGAGTAATCATTTCACAAACAAAGACAGGCTAAAATTCTAGAAAAGCAAGAGATAATTTAAATCAATGGCAAGGATTTTAAAATAAAGCTTTTGTATATATTTAAACGGCAATTAATGCTACACATTTCTATTACATAGTTTACTGAATTTCAGGCCAAAGTTTCATGAGATGAATGTAACTACGGACAAATATAGGACCTATAAGTAGGGTACCCAAATGTCCCAATTTGACTAGGACAGTCTTATTTTATGCCTTTTGTCTGAACATTATTATAGAGCCCCTTTCACTCTCAAAGGCCTCTTAGACAACAAATATTATATGGTCACCCTATACAAAAGAACTAAATCAGGAAGGCTAACCCCCCCAAATGAGTTGTACCTTCTAAAAATGTTTCAAGTTATGTCTGTAATTTAAGAAATAAAAAATATATAGGCATAAGACAGACATTATTTACATCTAGTGATTTATTCATAGTACAGTACCACTTACTGGTAGCAGAGGCCTCTGCTCTAAGTTGGTTCCAACTCTAAGTTGATTTTCTTATCTCAACTCAGTATATTTTAGGTAATTAAAACGGGCAGGGAAAGGTTGATAATGAGGGGAATAGAAATCCAAATGGGGAATGAACCTATCTGCTCAGAAATCCAAATTTAAGAAATTCAAGTCTACCACTTTGGTTGTATTATAGCCCAGGAAAGTGAAGCAAAATGAAATTTAGATTATGGGAGCATTACAGTTATCTAGGAAGAAGTATAAAGAATGCAAGAGGTGTGAGGAAGCAGAAATGGATTAAAGTAATCCCAACAGTTTTTTTCTAATTGGGACAGAGTAGATTCTACAAACAATAGATCAATGCTCCTCAGTTTGCTAGTCTGTGGAATACAGTCTATCCAGATTTTATTAAGGCATTTAATAATGTCTTTCACTATATCAATGCACAAAAGGTATATAATTTTTTATCTGCATATGTACTTCACATTTGGCTATTCCATATAACATATTGTAATTCTCATAAGATCAACCCAGACAAACGAACATCTATTTTAGACAATTACTTAGGCAAAGCCGAGTTACACTCAACATTCAGCTTTCACTCTTTGACCTCAGTTGTTATTTTTTTAATACCTATAAGAATTAATATTTCTTTAGCCTCATTTGATCTTTGCTTTTACAGTTTATTAAACTCAGCTTCAAAATTCATTTCAGGGTCTTGTTCCCCTAGCACAGTCATCTGTGGCATTCTAGAGAGAGGCACTAACCTCTTCTAACTCCAGTCCTATGGAGTGAACCTGATAGGGCCAAGAAAGGGAATTCAGTCTGTACGGTATTATGGAAATTGCTGGTTAATTATCAGCATTAGTCAGTATGGATATTTCTTTTGATTTTCTTGACATCATTGTGTTCAATGTTTTTTATCTTTAACCTAAATGATGATTCTGAAGTCACATTTTTCAATGCATAAAGATTAAGGTTAAACATGCTCTTGCACAACAAAGGAAACCATAGACAAAACCAAAAGACAACCCTCAGAATGGGAGAAAATATTTGCAAACTAAGCAACTGACAAGGGATTAATCTCCAAAATACACAAATGGCTCATGCAGCTCAATATCAAAATAATAACACAATCAAAAAATGGGCGGAAGACCTAAATAGACATTTCACCAAAGACATACAGATGGCCAACAAACGCATGAAAAGACGCTCAACATCACTAATTATTAGAGGAACGCAAATCAAAACTACAGTGAGGTATCACTTAACACCAGTCAGAATGGCCATCAACAAAAAATCTACAAACAATAAATGCTGGAGAGGGTGTGGAGAAAAGGGAACCCTCCTACATTATTGGTGAGAATGTAAATTGGTACAGCCACTATGGATAACAGTATGGAGCATCCTTAAAAACTAAAAATAGACCTACCATATGACACAGCAATCCCACTCTTGGGCATATACCTGGAGAAAACCATAATTTGAAAGGATGTATGCACCCGCTGTTCATTGCAGCACTATTTACAATAGCCAGGACACGGAAGCAACCTAAATGTCCATTGACAGAGGAACGGATAAAAAAGATGTGGTATACATATAAACAATGGAATATTACTCAGGCATAAAGAGGAATGAAATAGTGCCATTTGCAGAGATGTGGATAGACCTAGAGACTGTCATATGCAGTGAAGTAAGTCAGAAAGAGAAAAACAAATATCATATAATATCACATATATGGAATCTAGAAAACTGGTACAGATGAACTTAATGGCAAAGCAGAAATAGAGTCACAGATGTAGAGAACAAACTTATGGTTACCAAGTGGGGAAGGAAGTGGTGGGATGAATTGGGAGATTGGGATTGACATATACACACCACTATGTATAAAATAGATAACTAATGAGAACCTACTGTTTAGCACGGGAACTCTACTCAGTGATCTGTGATGACCTATATGGGAAGGAAATCTAAAAAAGAGTGGGTATATGTATACATATAACTGATTCACTTTACTATACAGCAGAAACTAACACAACATTGTAAAGCAACTCTACTCCAATAAAAAATGTTTCTAAAATTCCAAAAAGAAACCCCCTAAATCAAAACAAAACGAAAGTAAGGTTAAACATTTTTAACATGGCCTGCAAGGCCTACATGATTTGGCCTGAGCCCACTTCTTCACCCTTGTCTTGTACCACCCTTCCCTACTCTCCATTTTAGTCACACTTCCTTTTCACTACTTCAAATGTACTGTGCTCAGAGTTATAAGACATAGTGGTGCCTCTGCCGGGATCACTCTTCAGACCCAACCTCCACAGCACACATACACACAGAGTGAACTTTTATGGACCTCAGATCAGCTGAATATTAGAGAGAATCTTCTAACTTGCAGAGGTGGTAAAAAATGAAATTGGCAGTTTTAGTGTGCGTGCAAAGTTTCTAAATATTGGGAGGGTCACATAGCTCAATACATTTAGTTGGGGATATTTTAAAAGGATTTAAATATTGGTTGGGCTGAAGGATTATATGGCCTCTTTTTAAAAACAAAATGCAAAATGCAAAAAAATTTTGGCTAACTCCCAGCCAAAATCCAGATGACTCAAATCCACCTTTCACAAAGACTCGCTGCCCATTGTATGTTGGTTTTCTTCTCATTCTGTTCTTATTCAGTTATTATGAGCAGTTATTGGTAAAGAGAGGAAAGATTTATTTTAAATAAATCATATGCTTCCAAAACTAACAATCTAAGACTGGGTGTAGAAGTCAAATACAAGAAAATAACACCATTCACAAAGATTTAGATTAAAATATTTAAAACAAAGTAATTGAATTTTAAATTAAAACAGGGAATTACAAATACAAAATTGCTTCTATTCCTAAATATTCAAAAATAAAACACTCTTACTAATGAGTACATAGATTTATAAAATGAACCTTCATTGTATGCAGGGTATGATTTCTACTTCATTTATGAGTGTATAGTGTATGTATAGGTGTTAACATGACAACTAATAGGATATTCAATGATTTTAATTTTCTAACCAATATAGAATTTGTTAAGGAATTTTAATATCAAAATGAACCAACTTTTCAATTAAAAATTAATGAGTTATGTCTTCAGAAGAATGTTAATTCTTACTTTTATAAGAAAAATAACTATCAAATAAGTTTTCTTTTGGTACTTGTTTTTGTCAAACAGAAATTCAATGTATATATAAAATGTTAAATAATTAACATGTTAATTGTGGCTGCCAATATCTGTTTCTTCTATCTCTTCTAATTAATTTTTTATATTTAATTTTAACCATAATATGTTCAATTTTATCATACACTGTATTTTTTTTTCAAGTCGGTAGTTCACCTAATAAGTAAATATTTATTAAATTTCAATAATAAGCACAAAATAAATATAAGTATTTTTAAAGTGTGAGAAATACCTCACTATCATATCTGAAATCTCAAAATATTCAGCACGAGGAACTATAATACATTTTTGGACACTCATAAGAAAATTTTCTTTCAGCCTCCAATTTAGAAGCTCAGTGATTTTATGACCTAAAAAGCAAATGAAATGCAACTGTTGATAATTTGAGAAAGAGGCTTTGTAGTGTTTATTCCATTACTAATTATGTTTCTCTTTTTCCTCTATTAAAATGTTGACTAAATACCAAGTACAATGCATTCTTTTAATCAGTTTTTCCATTTTATACCTATAACAAACCCACAAAGGAGTGCAGTAAATGAACCAGGGAAAGTTTTATTTTCCTTTATTCTAGTTTAAATTTTTTTAAGGTTTTATCATTTATCCTCAATAACTCCCATTTCATTTGGAAATGGAAAAAAATTTAGAAGATCCTGAGTATCTCTGACAATTAAACATGGCAGCATGGTTTAATAATAAACTATAGCTGATACTAGAATTTAAATTTTATACTATTTGCTATGCTTAATTACAAAAGGAAGTAAGGAAATAAATCCTCCATAATTTATGTTTCCATGTAGTTTGTTATTCATGTTTAACATTTATAAAATTGCAATTTTGTAAGCAATTTTTCCTAAATTTAGTTATCTTTTTGTCTTCAAAATTAGGAGATAGCTTTACATAATGAGCATCTGGATAATGTGTTAATCAGTTTTTCCATGTTATAACAGGTCCACAAAAGAGTTAATTTGATTTGGTCTTCACCTAGAAATTTGGCATTTTAGAGGGAAAAAAAAAGTGATTGAAACTCAAAGGTTAAGAAAGTATCAAGTGATGGAAAGAGAAAATCAGAAATACTGTAATGAAGGCAAAACATAGAGGAAACCCTTTGATTCCAGGCTCATACAAATGACTTGCTATGCCAATGAAAATTTTAAAGACAATGCAAACAGAAGCTTGAAATGGGTGGGTGTGCACAGTGAGGCTTGCTCTTTTTCAACCTTGCCAATAACAGAATATGCCTGGATTAATCTGTTGGTGAATGAGAGCCACATGGAGCACATCTAAACTGCTCCAGTTGCCCCAACAATGGTTAGTTTAGATCAGCCAATAGTCAGCTAACTCCCAGCCAAGATCAGTTGAGCCTCCTTCACAACCTCTAGCTGTTGCTAGAGTGATAAACAGTTGCTATCCAATTTTAGGATAGTTTATACATGGTAAAAGTAAAAAAAAATAATACCAGATGGTTTGTAATTATTAGGTGCAAATTTTGGATATTCTAAGTACAACTGGTACTCTAACTAGAATAAGATACACCTAATATAACACTTAAACATGAAAGGGACCTACCCTTATAAAATAAGTGGCAAAGAAAATATTCTTAGTTTCAAATATACTTTAAAATATATATATTCTTATATTGTCATACATTTGATTGTATTTATTTATATGTGTTAGAAATTCTGAGACTTCTCAGAATTTATCATATTCATTATATGATAAATACAAACTTAAATATAAGAGAATACAACAAGTTATCTGAACCTGATTGCAGAGAATAAATACTTTATTAACTGATTACAGTTGAAAGTCACAAGCAACATAGGGATATATTAAGGCAAGGCCATACAGATATAGATACACACACACACACACACATATATGTAGATATATATATATATAGAGAGAGAGACAAATCCAAAGACTGTTACCTCATTACATTTTAACAGCCTCTGATTTTTCTTTTACACATTTAGGCAGTGTGCTTTCTTTTCTTCTCAGTTAAAGAAACAAATCTTGACCAAATCTTGACCAAATTTCTAAATCATATTTTGATGACAACTTACAGGATCATGGATTGAGACAATGACTAGTGTATCAAATGCAATCTGATAGTTTTCTCAGCATATTCCATGTGTGGAGTTTTCTCAGCATATTCCATGTGTGGTGGTATATTTACATTGGTGTGGAAAATCTGACAACTGATCATCTTCTCTTTTCCAGCAAAACTAACACGTAATTTTTTTAATGATTTTTTTAATAGTCAGCTAAAATAAGCTTCGACTTCCAAGTCAGTCGAATGCCCAAAGCATATTATTTTCTGCCCTTCTCAAACCCTCCTATATGTTTTAAGTAGTCTTTAGAATATGATTGCATGGCTGTATTTCAGATCTATAAATTTGAGTTTTTCAAAATCCAAAATTACTTCCTTATGCAAAGTGGCAATGCAAATAGCAATCCTACATAGTGTAGAATAATTTTTCTTCTGTATAGTGCCCTTTTATAAAAATGGGTAACCAGGGCTTCCCTGGTGGCGCAGTGGTTGAGAGTCCGCCTGCCGATGCAGGGGACACGGGTTCGTGCCCCGGTCCGGGAAGATCCCACATGCCGCGGAGCGGCTGGGCCCGTGAGCCATGGCCACTGAGCCTGCGCGTCCGGAGCCTGTGCTCCGCAACGGGAGAGGCCACAACAGTGAGAGGCCCGCGTACCGCAAAAAAAAAAAAAAAAAAAAAAGGGTAACCAATTACACAAAAAAGACATGAATTTAGTCCATCTGAAAAAGCACTCCAGCTCCCTAATTCCACTTTTGAAGGAGAAGGCAGAGGCAAGTTTACATTATCTCAGAAAACTGAGATTTAGTTGAAGGTCATGCACAGGCTTTGGTTACAGATAGGCTTGAATTCAAATCCTGTCTCTGCCATTTATTACTATTGTTTATTATTAATAGCTGTTTATTTATTATTGCCATGGAAAAATAATGAAAACTTTCTGTGCTCCAGTTTCCTCTCTGTAAATTGGCATTTGATATTATTCCATAAGATCAATACTTGAATAAAATATTATAGGCAACCAATTTATTCATTAATTAATTCATTCAACAAATATTTATTGAGCATTTACCACATGCCAGGCACCATTTTAGATGCTGAGGATATGGCAGTGAACTAACTAGACAAGGTGTTGCCCTTATGAGGTTGACATTCCAGGAATAGCAGACAGATCATAAAAAAAAATAAACATGTAAATATTAAATAAGCAACATGAAAAAATACCACATATAAAATAAAATGGGGTAAAGGGGACTATGAATCTTGAAGCAGGTGAAGAAGTGGGCCATGTGGATGTTTGGAGAAAGAAGCTCACAGGAAGGAGCTCACTTGGCAAGTTCAAGGAACTGTCTGCCTGGAGCACAGTAAGCAAGGGAGAGAGAAGGAGGTAAGTTCAGAGAGGCAGAGGAGGGCCAGATCTACCAGGTCCTTGTAGGTCATGAAAAGGTCTTTGCTTTTTACTCTAACACTGGAAGCTATTAGAGGTTTTAAACAGAGGAGTAACGTGAGAGTCGACTATAGGCAAGAGAAGAAGCAAGAAGATTGGTTAGGAAATGCTTTCAAATATGCAGCTAAGACAGTAGCTTGGACCAAAGTGTTCGCATTAGAGGAGATGAAAAGTTGTTGAAAACTGGATATATTCTGAAGATAGAGCCTACAGGATTAGCTCATGCACTGGATCTGGGATTGAGAGTACCAGAAGAATCAAGGATGAAGGTTCTAGTCTAAGAAACATGAAAAATGAAACTGCTATTATTGAGATGGAGAGGACAGTTAAAGGCCAAGTTGTAGGACAGGATAGGGTAGGATAGATTAGGCATTTGGTTTGGGTCAAGTTTTTTTGTTTTTGTTTTTGTTTTCGTTTTGCTTGTTTTGTTTTTGAGGGGGTCTGACAACCATCCAAGCACTTGGATATACAAGTTGGAGTTCAGGAGAGAAATAGAGGCTGATGTGTGCCTTTGAAAGTTGCACACCAATAGTAGGAGTAGCCTAAAGTTCAGCTTTAGGTTTGGTTTTGAGGTAAATACTGTTGTTCACTTTTGGAAAAGTGAACATACTGAATGTTGACATTATTTCTGGTATGTGTGATCATGGATGTTACCATCAGATCCTGTCAGCACCACAACTATTGTAAAAATAAAGCATGCTGTATGAAGGTCAGGCCAATCAGGAGTGGTTGAAAGCACACAGTGGTTTAAACAGGGAAAGTTTAATTATTAACTATGATAAAAGAGTGACTCTAGGATATAAGAAAACTCTGTATCTTGCCTAGGGCTAAGAGAGAGTACCCAAGGAAGGACAAACATGGAAAGGTGGCCCTCCTTCCAAAGGTTGGGTTTCAAACCTTTTGGGGGAAGGTGTAATCCAGTTTACTGGATGACAAGGCAGTTTGGTGATTTTCCCAGTCCAGAGCTGGTCTGGAGTTGGTGGGCAAGAAGGAAGCATCCCACTGGAGTGCAGTAAGGGGCCAGGGGAGGTACAGGTGGGACACAGGTGAGCATAGTCAGGTATGTGAGCATGTAGAGGGAATGGGGGTTCCGATGCAGCAGAGGGCTTGGAGCACAGTGTCTGTGAGGTGAACCGCTGCCGACAGCCAGCATGCAGGTTTGCGGAGGGAGTGGAGGCAGGGGTGCAGACTCACCGCAGCCGGGGGACTGGGCACATAGATATGCAGAGGGAACAGGAGCCCTGGTGTGGTCAGGAGGGCCATGGCATAAGGACCATAGGAGACAAACCTGATGTAGCTTACACGCAAAGAGGAACAGGGGTGCCAATATGGACAGGAGGGCTTGGGAGTGTGGTATCCATGTTGAGAGGGCCATGGAAAGTGATCACCAGGACAGACAAGGGCTGCAAGGTTGCATTCTGGGTGGATGGCCACTGCAGCGTACCACCAGATGGCTTTCCACCCACACTGCTGACCCACCACCCAGCAGCCAGAAACAGCAGGAAGCCCCTTCCTCCTGCAATGTCCCTTTAGTGCCCTCTACTGAGAAAGCTCAACATCACACTCATTGTAAAGGAGAGAGGCTTAGAGGAATGCCATTCCATCCATTTGCCCAGAACGTGTTAAAGGGTAAATCTGGAGCTGAGAGATAATAAACTGATAACTGGCATACACGTCATTAAGATTTATTATTAATATCTGAATAGTCATTCTCAAATATAGGTAAGCATTCTAGAAATAACTTTAAGTAAAACTCCCTGTGTGAATTATATGCTGAAATACTATCTTTCAAAGTGTAATTGCATCTTTATTGTTGCAAGAGGAAATAGGGATGATTGTGGAATTTGTAATGTTATACACAGAACAACTATTAAAACTCTCAATTATTTAAATAGTGAAGAGACTGACAGTCAGTATCCCTCTTACCAGAGTTTGCCAGCTAGATAACTTTAGGGAATATATGTCCCCTTTTAAGAGTAAAGGCCTATAGAAATTTAAATAACAAATCAAAAAGAAGTATTTGAATATTAGCTTACACCATAATTACATTTTTTGTAAAATGTTTGGTATATTAGCTCCAAACATTAAATACAATTACCCTTTCAGCATATATTTATTTTGTAGTCATTCAATTTTTTTAGGCCATCAGTCTATTTTAAGAATTCTTCTCAAAATTGTAAGCATGAAATAAAAACAGAATATCAACTTTGCTATTTCACAATTTAACCAACAAGAAAACCTCCAAAAATAAATAGAGCATCCATTTTGAACTGTCTTCTACTATACATAAAAAGGAACATAAAAATATCATGACAATTTAAAAATGTAGAGATACAAGTGAAAATTCAGGGATAATTTGTTTTGAAAATCTATTACTCTGCTCCACTGCTGCATTTTTAGGTCCAAGAGTTAATAGATTAAAGACAATGTTTCCCTGAGTTATTATGTGAAGTATCAGATATATGCACTAAGAGGAACAATTTTAAGTTGGCTCTGAGAAATATTCAGAAAGATCTGTTTTGTACATTAATGAAGCTGTATCATCATCACTGCTTTTATAAAGTCAACAAACATATTCCTTTCATATGCCTTTTTTATGATTTCTTAGTTTCAATCTCACTTTTAATTTCTTTTCAGAAGCAACCCTTTTCACTTTCCTTTTTACAAAACAGTACAAAAATCCATGATTGAAGGAAGTAAGACTATACTTTTGATCATACATTTATATGATTCAACAGTAAGATTGTAGTTGATGTTATTTCTAACACTGACATTGAAATAACTATCATTTTTTAAGCATACATTGTAGCATTTAAAGTCAATTTCATAAAGAAAAATGTTCACATACTTTAGGAATGTAGAACTTGAAAGATATATCATTCAGTGATAAGCACAGTTTTTAGTATTCATGCCATTCCATTCACATTGATCAAAAAGCAGCAAAGTGAATTTCATTACTTTACCACTTAACATTGTTTAATTCAGAAAGTAAAATATCCTTTATAGGTATGTCATTCCAATTGCAACACTCAAAAAAGTTTTTAAGGTATATACTTTAATAGCAGAATTGTTAAATTTATGACTTTTGTAACATCTATAAATGTTAAATGTGAAAAATTCATATTTCATGGGATAATTACTTTTAAAGTATTATCTTCCTTTAAGGAAATTAAAAGTATGTTAGCAAAAACAGTCACATTGTACTATAAAATTAATATATTCATACTGTTCTTTGAAAAGTTCAATGAAAGAACAAAAAATAATTAAATTTTATAAACACGTGTTAAATACTAACCACTGCAAGTTGATACAGGAAATGCAAGAAAGAATAATACAGCACAATAACCCACCCTCAAATTTCTCACAACCAGTCGGGGAAAGAAAGGCACAAACAATACTAAAAATAATGCCAGAAAGACTACAATAAATGCCACAATGGAACTTCAGTGATCATATCCCTCCTCTTTTAAGCAATTTAGTCTTTTATTTATACAATTTTCTATCAAAATGTGCTTTTACTTTTGCAGCACTTTTCGGCAGTCCTCAAAGATTTTTTGCTTCATTACAAATGAAACAGTAATTGTGACCTACTCTTGGAGTAATTTCTGTTATCTTTATATCATCTTGTGGTCTTCCTACCCTTTTGAATTTTAAAGTAAATTTAGGATAAAACCATACTTTACAACCTTTGGGGTATATAGGACCTTCTACCATCTCTGTAAATTCTAAGACTTATTTCCTTACAACTCTCTCTTTCTGTTTTTATGGTCCAGTGAACCATTTAATTTTCCTCACACTCACCATTCCTCTTCAAACCAAACCAACAAATACACATTTTCAATACAACTCAATTCTACCATTTGCTTGCTGTCTTCCAAAAGAAACTCACTCACACCACTCACATCATGGTTGTATTTTTGCTGAAAATTATTAGGTTCACAGTGAGAGGAGAATCTAAATCAGGGTTTCTACTGTTGTCCATTATCTTACTGGTCCCCTCAACTTACTCTTGGGGTTACTTTGCTCACTCTAACAGTTAGGATTAAATTCAAGTGCACATAACCGAAAACCCAAAAGAGAAGTGATTTTTACCTCTTTTTCACATACAAAAAATAGAAATCAGCAGTCTCTAATGAGAGTGTTGGCTTAGTGCTAGTGAGGAAACGAGTTCCCTTCCAAATTCCTCTCCCAGCATACATGGAACATACCTTTTAACCTCAAAGTCACATGGAGCTCCAAGGAGAAAAATGGCTGCTAGGGCTCCAGAGAGCTGGAGGGTGGGGCGGGGGGTGGGAGGAAGAAGATGAAGTGGAAGGGCAAAGAGCATCTTTTGCCTGTCTCCCCTTTAAGCAGTCTTCTCACATGTCCCACACACTGATGTCCAAACTTAAGACAATGGTTACACATCAGCTGGAAAGGACTACCAGGCTTGCAGTCTTTTATCTGGATAAAAGATACTGCTCTGAATAAAATTAGATTCTAAGGAATATTGAAATGTAACTAGTCCATCCTATCTATCATCTTCTTATAATAGAAAGGGTTAGTAAATAGAAAAGGATAGAAAGCATAAGACAGAGATAGAATTGAAGATTTTTTGTGACCAACAGAAAAAGATGAAGTAAAGTAAATATGATCCTTGGAGAAGAGCACTTCGGTGTAAAAAGAACTGAACAAGGGATAAAGACAAAGAGAGCAGGATAAAAACAAAAGGCAATCATTTATTTGCCTACTATACATCAAAAACCACGCTAGGTTACAGAGTATATAATGGTCAACAAGAGAGATACAACTCCTGCCTTCATGGAATTCATATTCTAGTGGATACTCTGAGAACACTACAATCACAATGACTCTAAATAGTTGACTGGAGGACCAAACATAGAATAAAATGGCCCTTGATACATGTATTATCTAAAACAAAGCAAAATGAATTCTCAAAGTCTCACTAAAACTTTAGGGAAGGAAAAGTCACTCTTTTTTTTTGAATTTTTGAATTTTATTTTATTTATTTTTTACACAGCAGGTTCTTATTAGCTATCTATTTTATACACATCAGTGAATACATGTCAATCCCAATCGCCCAATTCATCACACCACCATCCCCATTGCCCCGCGGCTCTCCCCGCTTGGTGTCCATACGTTTGTTCTCCACATCTGTGTCTCAACTTCTGCCCTGCAAACCGGTTCATCTGTACCATTTTTCTAGGTTCCACATACATGCATTAATTTATGATATTTGTTTTTCTCTTTCTGACTTACTTTACTCTGTATGACGGTCTCTAGATCCATCCACGTCTCAACAAATGACCAAATTTCTTTCCTTTTTATGGCTGAGTAATATTGCATTGTATATATGTACCACATCTTCTTTATCCATTTGTCTCTCAATGGGCATTTAGGTTGCTTCCATGACCTGACTATTGTAAATAGTGCTGCGAAGAACATTGGGGTGCATGTGTCTTTTTGAATTATGGTTTTTCACAGGGTATATGCCCAGTAGTGGGATTGCTGGGTCACATGGTAATTCTATTTTTAGTTTTTTAAGGAACCTCCATACTGTTCTCCATAGTGGCTGTATCAACTTACATTCCCACCAACAGTGCAAGAGGGTTCCCTTTTCTCCACACCCTCTCCAGCATTTGTTGTTTGAAGATTTTCTGATGAGGGCCATTCTAACTGCAGTGAGGTGATACCTCACTGTAGTTTTGATTTGCATTTCTCTAATAATTAGTGATGTTGAACAGCTTTTCATGTGCTTCCTGGCGATCTGTATGTCTTCTTTGGAGAAATACTTATTTAGGTCTTCTGCCCATTTTTGGATTTTGCTTGTTTCTTTAATATTGAGCTGCATGAGCTGCTTTTATATTTTAGAGATTAATCCTTTGTCTGTTGATTTGCTGGCAAATATTTTCTCCCATTGTGAGGGTTGTCTTTTCATCTTCTTTATGGTTTCCTTTGCTGTGCAAAAGCTTTGAAGTTCCATTAGGTCCCATTTGTTTATTTTTCTTTTTATTTCCATTACTCTAGGAGGTGGATCAAAAAAGACCTTGTTGTGACTTATGTCAAAGAGTGTTCTTCCTATGTTTTCCTCTAAGAGTTTTATAGTGTCTGGTCATACATTTAGGTCTCAAATCCATTTTGAGTTTATTTTTGTGTATGGTGTTAGGCAGTGTTCTAATGTCATTCTTTTACATGTAGTTGTCCAGTTGTCCCAGCACCACGTATTGAAGAGACTGCTTTTTCTCCACTGTATATCTTTCCCTCTTTTGTCATAGATTAGTTGACCATAGGTGAGTGGGCTCATCTCTGGGCTTTCTATCTTGTTCCACTGATCTATGTTTCTGTTTTTGTGCCAGTACTAAGTTATTGTCTTGATTACTGTAGCTTTGTAGTATAGTCTGAAGTCAGGGAGTCTGATTCCTCCAGCTCTGTTTTTTTCCCTCAAGACTGCTTTGGCTATTCAGGGTCTTTTGTGTCTCCATACAAATTTTAAGATTTTTTGTTCTAGTTCCATAAAAAATGACACTGGTAATTTGATAGGGATTGCATTGAATCTGTAGATTGCTTTGGGTAGTATAGTCATTTTCACAATATCGATTCTTCCAATCCAAGAACATGGTATATCTCTCCATCTGTTTGTATCATCTTTAATTTCTTTCGTCAGTGTCTTATAGTTTTCTGCATACAGGTCTTTGGTCTCCCTAGGTAGGTTTCTTCCTAGATATTTTATTCTTTTTGTTGCAATGTTAAATGGGAGTGTTTCCTTAATTTCTCTTTCAGATTTTTCATCATTACTGTATAGAAATGCAAGAGATTTCTCTGCATTAATTCTGTATCCTGCAACTTTAACAAATTCATTCATTAGCTCTAGTAGTTTTCGGGTGGAATTTTTAGGATTCTCTATGTATAGTATCATGTCATCTTCAAACAGTGACAGTTTTACTTCTTCTTTTCCAATTTATATTCCTTTTATTTTTTTTTCTTCTCTGATTGTCAGGGCTAGGACTTCCAAAACTATGTTGAATAATAGTGGTGGAGTGGACATCCTTGTCTTGTTCCAGATCTTAGAGGAAATGCTTTCAGTTTTTCACCATTGAGAATGATGTTTGCTGTGAGTTTGTCGTATATGGCCTTTATTATGTTGAGGTAGGTTCCCTCCCTGCCCACTTCCTGGAGAGTTTTTATCATAAATAGGTGTTGAATATTGTCAAAAGCTTTTTCAGCATCTATTGAGATGATCATATGTTTTTTCTTCTTCAATTTGTTAATATGGTGTATCACATTGATTGATTTGCATACACTGAAGAATCCTTGCATCCCTGGGATAAATCCCACTTGATCATGGTGTATGATCCTCTTAATGTTTGCTGGATTCTGTTTGCTAGTATTTTGTTGAGGATTTTTGCATCTATATTCATCAGTGATATTGGTCTGTAATTTTCTTTTTTTGTAGTATCTTTGTCTGGTTTTGGTATCAGGGTGATGGTGGCCTCATAGAATGAGTTTGGGATTGTTCCTTCCTCTGCAATTTTTTGGAAGAGTTTGAGAAGGATGGGTGTTAGCTGTTCTCTAAACGTTTGCTAGAATTCACCTGGGAAGCCATCTGGTCCTGGACTTTTGTTGGTTGGAAGATTTTAAATCACAGTTTCAATTTGATTACTTGTGATTGATCTGTTCATATTTTCTGTTTCTTCCTGGTTCAGTCTTGGAAGGTTATACCTTTCTAAGAGTTTGTCCATTTCTTCCAGGTTGTCCATTTTACTGGCATCGAGTTGCTTGTAGTAGTCTCTTAGAATGCTTTGTATTTCTGCGGTGTCTGTTGTAACTTCTCCATTTTCATTTCTAATTTTATTGATTTGAGTCTTCTCCCTCTTTTTCTTGATGAGTCTGGCTAATGGTTTATCAACTTTGTCTTCTCAAAGTACCAGCTTTTAGTTCCACTGATCTTTGCTATTGTTTTCTTTGTTCCTATTTATTTCTGCTCTGATTTTCATGATTTCCTTCCTTCTGCTAACTTTGGATTTTGTTTGTTCTTCTTTCTCTGCTTTCTTTAGGTGTAAGGTTGGATTGTTTGAGTTTTTTCTTATTTCTTGAGGTAGGCTTGTATAACTATAAACGTCCCTCTTAGAACAGCTTTTGCTGCATCCCATAGGTTTTGGATTGTCGTGCTTTCATTTTCATTTGTCTCTAGGTATTTTTTGATTTCCTCTTTGATTTCTTCAGTGATCTCTTGGTTATTTAGTAATGTATTGTTTAGCCTCCATGTGTTTTTTTTTTTACGGTTTTTTCCCTGTAAATCATTTCTAATCTCATAGCATTGTGGTCAGAAAGGATGCTTGATACGATTTCAATTTTCTTAAATTTACTGAGGTTTGATTTGTGACCCAAGATGTGATATATCCTGGTGAATGCTCCTTGCGCACTTGAGAAGAGAGTGTAATCTGCTGTTTTTGGATGGAATGTCCTATAAATATCAATTAAATCTATCTGGTCTATTGTTTCATTTAAAGCTTCTGTTTTCTTATTTATTTTCATTTTGGATGATCTGTCCATTGGTGTAAGTGAGGGGTTAAAGTCCCCAACTGTTACTGTGTTACTGTTGATTTCCTCTTTTATAGCTGTTAGCAATTGCCTTATGTACTGAGGTGCTCCTATGTTGGGCACATATATATTTATAATAGTTATATCTTCTTCTTAGGTTGATCCCTTGATCATTATGTAGTGTCCTTCCTTGTCTCTTGTAACATTCTTTATTTTAAAGTCTATTTTATCCGATATGACTATTGCTACTTCAGCTTTCTTTTGATTTACATTTGCATGGAATATCTTTTTCCATCCCCTCACTTTCAGTCTTTATGTGTCCCTAGGTTTGAAGTGGGTCTCTTGTAGACAGCATATATATGAGTCTTGTTTTGGTATCCATTCAGGAAGCCTGTGTCTTTTGGTTGGAGAACTTAATGCATTCACGTTTAAGGTAATTATTGATATGTATGTTCCTATGACCATTTTCTTAATTGTTTTGAGTTTGTTTTTGTAGGTCCTTTCCTTCTCTTGTGTTTCCCACTTAGAGAAGTTCCTTTAGCATTTGTTGTAGAGCTGGTTTGGTGGTGCTGAATTCTCTTAGCCTTTGCTTGTCTGTAAAGCTTTTGATTTCTCCATTGAATCTGAATGAGATCCTTGCTGGGTACATTAATCTTGGGTGTAGGCTCTTCTCTTTCATCACTTTAAGTATATCATGCCACTCCTTCTGGCTTGTAGAGTTTCTGCTGAGAAATCAGCTGTTAACCTCATGCGAGTTCCCTTGTATGTTATTTGTCGTTTTTCCCTTGTTGCTTTCAATAATTTTTCTTTGTCTTTAATTTTTGCCAATTTGATTACTATGTGTCTCAGCGTGTTTCTCCTTGGGTTTATCCTGTATGGGACTCGCTGTGCTTTCTGGACTTGGGTGGCTATTTCCTTTCTCATGTTAGGGAAGTTTTTGACTATAATCTCTTCAAATATTTTCTCTGGTCCTTTCTCTCTTCTCCTGCTGGGACCCCTATAATGCGAATGTTGTTGCGTTTAATGTTGTCCCAGAGGTCTCTTAGGCTGTCTTCATTTCTTTTCATTCTTTTTTGTTTATTCTGTTCTGCAGCAGTGAATTCCACCATTCTGTCTTCCAGGTCACTTATCTGTTCTTCTGCCTCAGTTATTCTGCTATTGATTCCTCCTAGTGTAGTTTTCGTTTCAGTTACTGTATTATTCATCCCTGCTTGTTTCTTCTTTAATTCTTCTAGGTCTTTGTTAAACATTTCTTGCACCATCTCGATCTTTGCCTCCATTCTTTTTCTGAGTTCCTGGATCATCTTCACTATCATTGTTCTGAATTCTTTTTCTGGAAGGTTGCCTATCTCCACTTCTTGTAGTTGTTTTTTGGGGGTTTTATCTTGTTCCTTCATCTGGTACATAGCCCTCTGCCTTTTCATCTTGTCTATCTTTCTGTGAATGTGGTTTTTTTTCACAGGCTGCAGCACTGTCAAGTAAAAGTCTTTAAAACTGTTAGCACAGTTTAGTAATCAGTATTAATCATCAGTATTTTAAGATATGCAAAATTTCACTTCTTTCTACTCCTACTTAATTTTGTTACTATTAAATTTTCTTTAACCCCAGAAATTATAAAGGGGCTGATGAGTAAACAAAATATTATAGGGAGATGAATGGATTAGAGAGAGGAGTAAGGAGAAAAAAGTTGATATCTGCCAAGGGTGTGGAGGAAGTGGTACTTAATACATTACTGGAATGATGGGTGGAATTTCAATAGAAATGTGGACAGAAGAACATTCCTTACAGGGAAAAAGGGCATTTTTTTTTTTTTTTTTTTTTTTTTGCATTACACGGGCTTCTCACTGTTGTGGCCTCTCCCGTTGCGGAGCACAGGCTCCGGATGCGCAGGCTCAGCGGCCATGGTGCACGGACCCAGCCGCTCCACGGCATGTGGGATCTTCCCAGACCGGGGCACGAACCCACGTCCCCTGCATCGGCAGGCGGACTCTCAACCACTGCGCCACCAGGGAAGCCCTGGGCATTTTTTAAAGCATTAAAGCCATTAATATCTACTGTTCTAATAAAATTTAAGTAGATCCAACAAACATAGAAAGATTATCTCTTAAATATCTCCAAAAGCAAAAAAAAAGTTCTTCATTATTGTTGTGATTTTTCAGTGTAGAGGGTTTAGAGAAGCAACACTGTGAGACTAAAAAAGCACTCATGTACATGCAAAAATGCCTAGAATTTTGTGCTGGTTCTTCCACTGATTAAATTTAGGAATAGTAGAATAATAATGACAATCTATACTGCCTACATCACAAGTTTATATAAAAAAGGTTTTTTTTCAGCACTTTGAAAACTACTAAATACTACAGAAAAATAAGGTTAAGTCATTATGCTTAATCACCATCACTATACAGGAGCTCAGGAAATGAAGGTTAGAGGATGATCACAATGCACTTTACACTGGAAAAATGATCCAGGAATAACTCCACAAAAATGCAGAAATAGATATTCCCATTTAGTCATAGAGGAAATACTGTTGACCCTGTTGATTTTATAGTTTATAGTTAAGTTGTAACAACAGCTACCTTTATAGGTTTGTCAGTTTTTGTCAATTTTTAGCCAAAATTATACCACAACATAGTCCCTTCTTTTAGATCAAACTGAAAGGTCCTATTCAGATATTACTTAAAAACAGGGCCAGGGCTTCCCTGGTGGCGCAGTGGTTGAGCATCTGCCTGCCGATGCAGGGGACACGGGTTCGTGCCCCGGTCTGGGAGGATCCCACATGCCGCGGAGCAACTGGGCTCGTGAGCCAAAATTACTGAGCCTGCGCGTCTGGAGCCTGTGCTCCGCAGCAAGAGAGGCCGCGATAGTGAGAGGCCCGCGCACCGCGATGAAGAGTGGCCCCCGCTCTCCACAACTAGAGAAAGCCCTCGCACAGAAACGAAGACCCAACACAGCCAAAAATAAATAAATAAATAAAGCAAACTGTCAACAAGTAAAAATAAACACTATTAAAAAAAAAAAAAAAAAAAAAAAAAAAAAAAAAAAAAACAGGGCCAAGGGGCAATTTAATCATGTCTCCCAGGCAGGAAAAACTGAGTAAAAAAAAACTCCAATTCCTATCAGGGATCTCCGTTATGGACTCTGTTCTGTGAATAAAAGTAGTTTCCTGGTCCCACACAAGAGTTTTCCAGCCACATTGCTAAACCAGGTGCTATTAGCTCTAGGGAACCAGAAAGAAGTTGCAAAATCAGTGATAAGTTTTCAGTTTCTTACTTTCTTTCTGCCGTAGAGCTACTCATTGGTTGGTTTTAGAGTCAAATGTAAAAAGTATTGTAAACCCCTATCTTTCTGTTGATTAAAAAAATGTAATCAGTTAACTTCTCTACCTTTCATTGTTTTAGATTAAATACTATTTGCCCTAATACCTGCTTTAACTAGGATAGAAATTATTTTTCTTCAGTCGTTATTCACAGTGAATTAACCATTCTCCTTTATTTCTCACATTATATCTCTGGTAAATTATCATCCTAAGATATCAAATTACTATATACTAATTTTCTGCTTTTAGAATCTATCAAGCAAAGATGAGGATTATATGCTCTATCTATGGCTTATTCCTTTTTTGTAAAATTAAAATTTAACTGTATAAAGTTAGAAGTAACATGATACAATAGCCCCATAATTTGGGTAATTTTCTATGTGTCAGAAATTCTATTTCTGCTAAAGGACTGTCTGCTACTTTTTTTGAACCAAATTTTCTTGATTCACTTTTAAATTGCCTCTGTCAATTATGTATGATAGCAACATTTCATTTTTAATGATTTAAGCATGATATTCATTTTGCTATCATTATATTGTGATATTGAACATAGGGGGGAATCACTAGAGAAATTAAGACACTGAGCTACATTGCCAATAAAATTTTCATTTATCATCTCTGAGTATCAATCATCTCTGAAACAAATAAAACAACTATAGATGGTTTAAGTGTAGTTCTATATTGAATCAGTAGAAACAGCAGAATCTTGACTCTGGAATTTCTTCTTGCTTTATTATTCAATGATTCATGTTGTTTAATATTATTATATTATAAAGAAAAACACTGAAAAATAACATATGAAATATTTATTCTAGTTCAAGTAATTTGGACTTATATAATCAATTAGCAATGGTCAAAGAGAACTATACAATGAGTTAACAAAAAAATCTATGAATGAATCCTTGTTATTTGCTTTATGGATATACTTAACTATATTTCCTTAAAGTAAAAAATCAAATGATTATATATCTTGTTATACTGTTTATATCTATATTTATATCTGTATCTATAATGTAGCTGCTGAGAAAGAGGAGGGAATCCATCTACCCATCTATCTATCTATCTAGATAAAAAATTTTCACCTGTAAAGTCTATAGCCAGGGATAAAGGCCATGAGACTAAACATAGGAAAATGGAGATTTTAGTCATGACTCTTTTTTCTCACATACTGTGTATGATCTGAACATCCCTTAACACTTGGACTCTCACATTCCTGATTTGTAAGCAGAGATTGGATCAAATGATATATACAATCCTGCCTATCTTTGGGACTCTACAGTTCCATGACATATAATTTCAAGATGTGCTCAAAGCCTTTATCGTGCACAGATAAAATTCACCAGAGTCATCTCTCTTTTTCTTTCACTTTGATCAAAGATGACTAAAACTGATAAAAGCAACTTGTTAAATTCTTCATGATGACAAGGCATTCCATAAGTTCTGACCTAAGTGTCTATCAAATACAACTTCTGATTTAACAGTTTGCCAGTTACATTCTTAACTACCATAAAGTGCTCATGAATGAATGAAAATTTTCTAATAGTTCACTCCACCCCATCCCTGTTTGTAACTTTAATCCCAATAATATATATGGGCCTTAGCAAGACTGTCCCATAACATGAACTAATTTTACAAATATTTTGAATAATGCATTTTAAGGAATGCACACAGTCAACTTTTCATTAGTTCAGTAGAAGACTATTTTCCAAATATGAATGAATAACTTTCTTCCCCTAGATACTTACAGTTGAACTTTACTCTGAATCACAGAAAACAGTTGAGAGCTCAATGATTATATTTACTATATTAATCTTAATAGATAGCAGAGAGAGATACACAAGATAGGAAAATTGCACTGTTTATTATGTCATTTCATGCAATCAGAAAAACTACTAAAACGTAAGATAACATTATGAGAGAGAATATGTTATTTTTCAAAACCATAAATAGCATTGCTAAACAACAAAGGAGAAATGGATGAAGTCTTATGTGAATTACATCTATAAATCCTGACAAAGTTTATTCTAATTTAATCTGTCTGTATTGCTTCAAAAGGACAATCATCTATAAAAATGTTTTTTAATGAACTCTGTCTGAAATGCCTTTCTGACTAAAGATAAAAGAAAGTATTTTGCATGTGAAAAACTAGAGACACAACAAAGTTCTTATTTGCTAAAACTTGCCAAGAGAACAAAAATATATTTTTGAAAGTACAGGCAGCATAATTTTACTAATATTTAAAGATTATAATTATTGTGCTAAATCATGTAATATTTTTCTGATGTTTTTTAATTAATGGAAATTAGTTGAAAACAAAGCTTGGCATACATTTAAAATTATTCATCTAGAAATACACAGTACCCTAAACATAAAGTATTGTGAAAGGAAATTCGAAGCCACTTGCTTGTTATAATATAAAAATACATCAGAGCATCATGTGATAAACAGTCTATTTCTATGAGAGAGTTTCTCCTTAAAATGTACTACCACAGATTGCTCTTACTACTATGAAAAGAATGATTCTAAGTCACTGTTTAAGTTTTTCCAAGCATTTTCCATTTCAAGTTATACTGTAATTTGTGATAAATATAATTTTATATAGATTTGTGTTCATACAAATGAAGAAGTTGATAACTAGAGAGAATGGATCTCTTTTCTAAAAGTGTGTTCAGATATTATGGTGGTTATTACAGAAAGATAAATGTGAAGGAGAAAATGGTAGAAAAGTTAAAGCAAAATAAGTGTATCAGGGTTAAAAACACACACATGCACACAAAAACAAAAACAACAAAAAATCTTTTCCCCATCTGGCACCAGAATTCTCTTAGGAAGACAACTGCTATTGATTAGAAAAATACCTTATTAGTGGCTTAGAGTTGGGAAGAGAAAATTCAACAGGCATAATCATTATAAACACAGTAAAACAAACACACAGCAAAATTCAATTTGATAATATTTTGTTAAGGAATTTTCTGTCTTTGTTCTTGAGGGAACCAATTTGTAGTTTTCTTATAATGGGATATAACTGCATGGCTATGTTATCCAGGATATGCTGGATATCATTAAAAAATAAATAATATTCCCATCTTTTCCATTTTCTAGAAAAGTTTCTATAGGATCACTATTTTTTTTTCTTTTTTTTTTTGGATCACTATTTTTTAATCCTTAAATGTTTATGACTGATATTTTTTTCTCAGAAGATTTTTTCTTTTTCAATTTCTTTAGTAAATATACAACTGAACTAATCAGATTATCTGTTTCTTCTCAAGACAGTTTTGTTAGTGTATGTCTTTCAAAAATCTGTCCATTTTATCTAAGCTGTCAATTTCTTTCGCATAAAGGTTTTCCCAATAATTATATTACTATCCTTTTAATGTGTGGAGAATATGGAAGGTGTGAACTTTTAAACTTCTGATATTACATAGTATTTTTGTTAATTCAGATTAAAAAATTTTTATTGCCACTATATAAATATATGGTTAGGTTTTGTTATGCACATCCTTTGTATCATTTCAATGTGTGTTGTCTCTTTATCTTGATGACTCTACCTAAAGGTTTATCAGTCTGATTAATTTTTTAAAATAATTAGTTTTTAGTTTCATTATTCACTGTCTGTGTTTTGCTCCGTTGAGTTTAAACCTTTTTTCCTTTCTAATGTAAACATTAAAAACGGCTGACTAAGTCACCTGGACTTCAGACTATACTACAAAGCTACACTAATAAAGACAGTACAAGACTGGCACAAAAACAGAAATATACATCAATGGAACAGGATAGAAAGCCCAGAGATAAACCCACGCACATATGGTCTCCTTATTTTTTGATAAAGGAGGCAAGAATATACAATGGGTAAAAGACAGCCTCTTCAATAAGTGGTGCTGGGAAAACTGGACAGCTACATGTAAAAGAATGAAATTAGAACACTTCCTAACACCATATACAAAAATAAACTCCAAATGGATTAAAGACCTAATGTAAGGCCAGACACTATAAAAGTCTTAGAGGAAAACATAGGCAGAACACCCCATGACATAAATCACAGCAAGATCCATTTTGACCCACCTCCGAGAGACATGAAAATAAAAATAAACAAATGGGACCTAATGAACTTAAAAGCTTTTGCACAGCAAAGGAAACCATAAACAAGATGAAAAGACAGCCCTCAGAATGGGAGGAAATATTTTCAAATGAAGCAACTGACAAAGGATTAATCTGCAAAATTTATAAGCAGCTCATGCAGCTCAATATCAAAAAAACAAAAAACCCAATCCGAAAATGGGCAGAAGACCTAAATAAACATCTTTCCAAAGAAGATATACAGATTGCCAACAAACACATGAAAGGATGCTCAACATCATTAATCATTAGAGAAATGCAAATCAAAACTACAATGAGATATCACCTCACACCAGTCAGAATGGCCATCATCAAAAAATCTAGAAACAATAAATGCTGGAGAGGGTGTGGAAAAAAAGGAACACTCTTGCACTGCTGGTGGGAATGTGAATTGGTACAGCCGCTATGGAGAACGGTATGGAGGTTCCTTAAAAAACTACAAATAGAGCTACCATATGACCCAGCAATCCCACTACTGGGCATATACCCTGAGAAAACCATAATTCAAAAAGAGACATGTACCAAAATGTTCATAGCAGCCCTATTTACAATAGCCCGGAGATGGAAACAACCTAAGTGTCCATCGTCGGATGAATGGGTAAAGAAGATGTGGCACATATATACAATGGAATATTACTCAGCCATAAAAAGAAATTAAATTGAGCTATTTGTAATGAGGTGGATGGACCTAGAGTCTGTCATACAGAGTGAAGTAAGTCAGAAAGAGAAAGACAAATACTGTATGCTGACACATATATATGGAATTTAAGAAAAAAAAATGTCATGAAGAACATAGGGGTAAGACAGGAATAAAGACACAGACCTACTAGAGAATGGACTTGAGGATATGGGGAGGGGGAAGGGTAAGCTGTGACAAAGTGAAAGAGAGGCATGGACATATATACAGTACCAAACGTAAGGTAGATAGCTAGTGGGAAGCAGCTGCATAGCACAGGGAGATCAGCTCGGTGTTTTGTGACCGCCTGGAGGGGTGGGATAGGGAGGGTGGGAGGGAGACGCAAAAGGGAGGGGATATGGGAACATACGTATATGTATAACTGATTAAATTTGTTATAAAGCGGAAAAAAAAAGAAGATGTGGTATATATACACAATGGAATATTACTCAGCCAAAAAAAGAAATGAAATTGAGTTATTTGTAGTGAGGTGGATGGACCTAGAGTCTGTCATATAGAGTGAAGTAAGTCAGAAAGAGAAAAGCAAATACCGTATGCTAACACATATATATGGAATCTAAAAAAAAAAAAAAAAAGGTTCTGAAGAACCTAGGGGCAGGCCAGGAAGAAAGTCACAGACGTTGAGAATGGACCTGAAGACACGAGGAGGGGGAAGGGTAAGCTGGGACGAGTGAGAGAGTGGCATTGACTTATATACGCTACTAAATGTAAAATAGATAGCTAGTGGGAAGCAGCTGCATAGCACAGGGAGATCAGCTCGGTGCTCTGTGACCACCTAGAGGGCTGGGAGGGAGAGGCAAGAGGGAGAAGATATGGGGATATATGTATATGTATAGCTGATTCACTTTGTTATAAAGCAGATACTAACACACCATTGTAAAGCAATTATACTCTAATAAAGATGTTTAAAAAAACAGCTGATTAAAGTATGGTATATAGGGGAAAAAATCACTGATTTTGTAATCAAGATAGATCTTAGGTAACCATAAACAAAACAAAAAGACAACCCACAGAATTTGAGAAAAAATTTGCAACGATGCGACTGACAAGGGCTTAATTTCCAAAATATACAAACAGCTCATACAACTCAATGTTAAAAAAACAAACAACCTAATCAAAACATGGGCAGAAGACCTAAATAGACATTTCTCCAAAGAAGACATACAGATGGCCAACAGGTACATGAAAACATGCTCAACATTGCTAATTATTAGAGAAATGCAAATCAAAACTACAATGAGGTAACACGTCACACCAGTCAGAATGGCCATCATCAAGAAGTCTACAAGTAATAAATGCTGTAGAGGGTATAGAGAAAAAGGAACCCCCCAACAGTGCTGGTGGGAATGTAATCTGGTGCAGCCACTATGGAGAACACTATGGAGCTTCCTTCAAAAACTAAAAATAGAGCCACCATATGAGCCAGCAATCCCACTCCTGGGCATATATCTGGAGAAAACCATAATTGGAAAAGATACATGCACCTCAATGTTCATAGCAGCGATATTTACAATAGCCAAAACATGGAAGCAACCTAACTGTCCACTGACAGAGGAATGGATAAAGAAGATGTGGTACATAAAAACAATGGAATATTACTCAGCCATAAAAAGAACGAAATCTTGCCATTTACAGCAACATGGATGGACCTAGTGATTATAAGTAAGTCAGACAGAGAAAGACAAAAATCATATGATATTGTTTATACGTGGAATCTAAAAAAATTCTACAAATGAAATATTATAAAACAGAAATACACTCACAGACAAAGGAAACAAATTTTTGGTTACCAAAGGGGAAAGGGGGTGGGAGGCAAAAGTTAGGAGTCTGGAATTAACATATACACACTATAATATATAGAATAGATAACCAACAAGAACCTACTGTATAGCACAGGGAAGTATAGTCAATATCTTATAATAACCTTTAATGAAAAATAATCTGAAAAAGAATAGATATATATACTTGTATGACTGGAACACTTTGTTGTATACCTGAAACTAACACAACACGGTAAACCAATTATACTTCAGTAAAAAAAAATAAAATAAAAACCTGAAAAAATAAAATGTGTCACATCTAGAAGTAAAACATTCATATATCAATTATCTTAATTCCTATGTTAATTAAAATATAATGAAAAAGATATAACTCACTCATCATTCACAATATAGTTGTTTCATCAACTAAAACATACAAATTTCCAAAGCCGAACAACAAAAAATTATCTCAAGACTATTTGGTTTCCATTAACTAGGGAAAATCAGTTTATAATTGTTATACTCTTTTATTTAACCCACATTCTGCACCATCACTACATCTGTCAGTGATCAACTGTTAGCACCATATATTCACTATATTCAAATTTTATTAATTTTCAAATTCTCAAAATATGGATGATTATATAAGAACAATTATATAAAACCAAAATGAAGTCTCACTATTTTCTGGTAAATGGATGGAAATTTTTACAGTTTTTTAAAGGATTTTTAACTGTTATAATTCTTTAATGGGGTTTTCTTTTAAACCCCTATGAATAAAGATTAATGTGTAAAATGTTAGCCAATCCATGACTCCCTGTACAAAACAGGCTAGGTTTCTGCCCATTACACTAAGATATTAGATTGCAAGGACAGCAGCTTATTTTTTTTTCTAACTCCTTCTTTCAAAATTTCCCTTCTTGTTAGTCTTCTCTTACGTCTAAATATGTAAAAACTTAACGTCACTAGAGAAATGATTGCCCATTTGGTTTCTATAACTCCCACTAGAGTGTCAACCCCATGTACACAGGGGTCTTGTCTACTTTTGCTCATCATTATCGTCCAGCGTCTAACAGGGCACATCAGGAATAAACTGTTCAATGCATTTGTGGGATAAATAAATGAATTAATTGATTAACTAACTAAAATTAATGAGTCAGTCTCTCTCTCTCTCTCCCCCCCCCTTCTCTCTTTCTGTCTTTCTCCCAAATAAAAGCAGCTACTGAGGGAAAAAGTAAAATTTCCCTTTAAATTCCCTTTTCTCTTGGAAAACTGAAAATTCTCTCCAAAAAAATACCAAAAATAAAACAAAACAAAATAAAAATTTATCATCCAGGTAGTTTGGTTAAATAAGCTATTCTGCAGACTTTGAGAAAATATCTAGTTTATACAATATTCTTAAGATGCAAGCCAAAGAATGAAGAAATCCATTTTTGTTTTCTCATCTCTAACTCCTACAGTTTTCTGACTAAGTGTAAAATGTTCCACAGAAATGGGTTTGGGACAGATAATTACAGAAATACACAAAGAGGAGTGATTACTGGAGGTCCTCAGAGATGCAGCTCTCACTTGGACGCAGGCTGATTTTAAATAGCTTTTAGATTAAATAAACTTCTTCCTCTGAAATTCCTGACAGATAGTAGGAAGTGACTGGGATTACAGAGGATGTTTTCAACCTAAACTTTGGAGAATATGACTGAAATTTTTATCTCTACAGCATGGAAATTAAAGTGACAATGTAAACCAAGACATTAGGAACTGAGATTCTTAATGAATGAAACCTTCTAAGTTTGCTTTTTGTTTTAACATATACTTCTAAATACATTTTATACTGCTATGTGTTGCTCTACATTGCTTGACCCTATTATGTTTCACTTGGATACAAATATCACTAACTCATCCACAGTATGATTTATTTTTTGCTAGATTTCAAAAAGTGATGATTTATATTGTATTCCCCAGACTCTAGCCCGGTCTCCCTTGTGACTCAATTGTTTGTACCTGGAGAAAGCTTAGTGAAAGCAAAAAGTAAGATCTATTGTGTTCAAGGACCTGAATTTTCATCTGCATAAAGGAGCTGAACTTCAAAGGAATTTAGCTGGTGATTTGGGGCTTATTAACACCAGACTTTTAAAATGCGCTAGATTTCCTAAGCAGCTAGATTTCCCTAGGCCCACTGCTGCAGAAATTGTATTATCTAATTTTTTTTGCTTCATTGAAATATAATTAACAAATTAAAATTATATATATATTTAAGGTGTACATGATAGTTTGATATATGTATACATTGCAAAATGATTACCACAATCAAGCTTATTAGTACATTCATAGTTACTTTTTTTGTGAGAACATTTAAGATTTACTCTCAGCAAATTTCAAGTATATAATACAGATTATTAAATATAGTCACCATGCTGTCAACACATTAGATCCTCTGAACTTATTCACCTTATAACAGAATGTTTCTATCCTTTGACCATCCTCTCCCCTTTTTGCTCAACCCCATCCTCTGACAACCAACGTTCTGCAGTTTGGTTCTACGAGTTCAACTTTTTTAGATTCCACATATAAGTGACATCATACAGTACTTGCCTTTCACTGTCTGGCTTATTTGACTTAGCATAACTCCTCAAGTTCCATCCATGTTGCACAAATGTCAGAATTTCCTTCTTTATTACAGCTGAATAATATTCTATTGTGTATATGTATACAACATTTTCTTTATCCATTCATCTGTCAATGGACACAGGTTGTTTCAACATCTGGCTATTGAGAACAATGCTGCAATGAACATGGAAGTATAGATATCTCTTTGAGACACTGATTTCATTTCCTTTGGATATGTACCCTGTAGTGGGATTACTGGATAGTATTTTAGTTCTATTTTTAGGTTTTTGAGAAACCTCCATAATGCCTATACCAATTTACATTCCCACCAACAGTGCACAAAGGTTCCCATTTTTCCACACCATACCCAACATTTGTTATCACTTGTCCTTTTGACAATGGCCATTCTAATAGGCATGAGGTGATATCTCACTGTGGTTTTGATTTGCATTTCCCTGATGATTAGTGATATTCAGCATCTTTTCATGTATGCTTTGGCCATTTCTGTATCTTCTTTTGAGAAATGTCTATCCAGGTCCTTCTCCCTTTTTTTTTTTTTTTTTTTTTTTTTTTTTTGTGGTACATGGTCCTCTCACTGTTGTGGCCTCTCCCTTTGCAGAGCACAGGCTCCGGACGTGCAGGCCCAGTGGCCATGGCTCATGGGCACAGCCGCTCCGCGGCATGTGGGATCTTCCTGGACCGGGGCACGAACCCGTGTCCCCTGTATCGGCAGGCGGACTCTCAACCACTGCGCCACCAGGGAAGCCCCCTTCTCCCATTTTTAAATTGGGTTGTTAGGGGTTTTTTTTTTGCTATTGAGCTATAGGAACTCCTTACACATTTTGGATACTAACCCCTTAACAGATATATGGTTTGCAAATATTTTCTCCCATTCCATAGGTTGTCTTTTCATTTTGTTGACTGTTTCTTCTGCTGTGCAGGGCATTTTAGTTTTATATAATCCCACTTATTTATTTTTCCTTTTATTGCCTGTGCTTTTGGTGTCATATTCAAAATGTCGTTGCCAAGACCAATGTAATAAAACTTTTTCTCCATGTTTTCCTCTAGGATTTTAGGGTTTCGGGTATTTTTTTGAAGTCTTTAATCCATTTTTAATTTTGTGTGTGGTGTGAGATATTGGTCCAGTTTCATTCTTTTGCATGTGAATATCCAGTTTGCTAATACCATTTATTGAAAAGAAGATCCTTTCCCCATTGTTTATTGTTGGCACCCTTATCACAGATTATTTATCAAGATATGTGTGGGTTTATTTCTGGGCTCTCTATTCTGTTCCATTGGTCTATGCATCTGTTTTTATTCCAGTACCATACTATTTTTTTTATTACTATAGCTTTGTAATGTAGTTTAAAACCAGGAAGTATGATGCCTACAGTTTTGTTCTTCTTTCTCAAGATTGCTTTGGCTGTTCAGGGTTGCCAGGGGCTGCATACAAACCTTAGAATTGGTTTCTCTATTTCCCTAAAAATGACATTGAAATGTTGATAGGGATTGCACTGATAGAATGTTTTGGGTAGAATGTTTTGGGTAGTATGGACATTTTCATAATATTAACTCTTCTGATCCAAAAACACATGATATCTTTGCACATATCTGTGTCTTCTTCAACTTCTGTCATCAATGTCTTATAGTCTTCAGCGTAGTTTTTTCACCTTAATGGTTAAATTAATTCTTAAGTATTCTATTATTTTTAATGTTATTGTAAATGAGATTTTCCTCTTAATTTCTTTTTAAAATAGTTATTTAATTTTTTAAGTAATTTTTCAGGGCTTACAGGTTCACCACACATCCTAGACTGTGTACTTTCTTCCACCATACTCACTGTTTTAAGAAAGAAAGGAAAAGTTACAAATATAATGAATGTAAAGAGATAGAAATGGATGCAGGGATAAAATTCAGAAAGAACAAGTAAGGTATTTCTCCCTGTCTTTTTGGTTTATTTTATATGATGAGATTTCTGCCCTTTTCAGAGGTCTCATTTCAGAATAAAAAAATACTGCCAATTGTATTAGTTTTCTGTTGCTGAAGTAACAAATTACCACAAATTTGGTGGCTTAAAATAACACAAACTTATTATCCCAAAGTTCTTTAGGTTAGAAGTCTGGTGGGGTTGGCTTCTTTCTCTGCCTCTGTCTCACAAGGCCAAAATAAAAGTGTCTGCAGGGCTGTGGCCCTTTCTGAAGGCTCTAGGGGAGAATATGTTTTAAGAAACATTCAGATTTCTGCCAAAATTCAGTTGTATACAGATGTAGGAGTCTCCATTTCCTTGCTGGCTCATGCCTAGGGGTCATTCTCAACTCCTTGAGGCTGCTTGATTTGTTCAAGGCCCCTCTCCTCCATCTTCAGCGTCAGAAAGGGACAGTGGGATTCATCTCAGATTTTAACTCTCTCCTCTTCCTATTATACCTCTCACTGATTCTTCTGCCTTCCTCTTCTAATTTTAAGGGCCCATGTAATTACTGAACTCACTTGAATAATATAAGATAATCTCACTAATTTAAAGTCACCTGATTAGCAACCTTTAATTACCTCTGTAAAATTTCTTCCCCATGTAAAATTAACATATAGTCACAGGCACTAACCAAATAATACCCTGAGACAAATGAAAACAAAAATACAACAATCCAGAATCTATGGGATGCAACAAAAGCAGTTCTAACAGGGAAGGTTATAATGATACAAACTTACCTCAGGAAACCAAAAACAATCTCGAATAAACAACCTAACCCTACACCTAAAGGAGCAAGAAAAAGAAGAACAAACAAAACCCAAAGTTAGTAGAAGGAAAAAAATCATAAAGGTCAGAGCAGAAATAAACAAAATAGAACCTAAAAATCAATAGAAAAGATCAATAAAACTAAAACCTGGTTCTTTGAAAAAACAATATTAATAAAACTTTAGCCAGACTCATCAAGAAAAAAACGATAGGCCCAAATCAATAAAATCAGAAATGAAAAAGGAGAATTTACAACAGCACCGTGGGAAAACAAGGGATCATAAGATACTACTACAATCAACTATGTGCCAATAAAATGGACAACCTAGAAGAAATGGACAAACTCCCAGAAATGTACAATCTTCCAAGACTAAACCAGGAAGAAATAGAAAATATGAAGACCAATTACCAGCAGTGAAACTAAATCAGTAATAAAAATAAATTCCCAGAAAACAAAAGTCCAGGACCAGATGGCCTCACAGGTAAATTCTACCATTTAGAGAAGAGTTCTTCTCAAACTATTCCAAAAAAAATTGCAGAGGAAGGAAGACTTCCAAATTTATTCCATGAGGCCAGCACCACCCTGACACCAACACCAAAGAAATCACAAAAGAAAATTATAGGACAATATCACTGATGAATGTAGAGGTAAAAATCCTCAACAAAATACTAGCAAACTGAATCCAACAATACATTAAAAAGATCAAACACCATGATCAAGTGGGATTTATCAGAGGGATGCAAGGATTTCTCACTTTCTGCAAATCAATCCATCTGATACACCACATTAGGATAAAAACTCTCCAGAAAGTGGGCACAGAAAGTGGGCACAGGGGGAACATACCTCAACCTAATAAAGGCCATATATGACAAGCCACAGTTAACATCATACTCAACAGTGAAAAGCTGAAAGCATTTCCTCTAAGATCAGGAACAAGATAAGCATGCCCACCTTTGACACTTATTCAACATGGTATTAGAAGTCCTAGTCACAGTAATCAGACAAGAAAAAGAAATTAAAAGAATCCAAATTGAAAAGGAAGAAATAAAGCTATTACTGTTTGTAGATGACATGATACTCTACAAAGAAAATCCTAAAGACACCACCAAACAACTACTAGAGCTCATCAATAAATTCAGTAAAGTTACAGGATGCAAGATTAATATACAGAAATCTGTTGCATTTCTATACAGAAAAACCAAACTGTCAGAAAGAGAAATTAAGGAAACGATCCCATTTACAATCACATGAAAAAGAATAAGATAACTAGGAATAACCTTACCTAAGGAGGTAAAAGACCTGTACACAGAAAACAATTAAACACTGATGAAAGAAATTGAAGATGACACAGATGGAAAGATATATCGTGTTCATGGATTGAAAGAATTAATACTATTAAAGTGACCATACTACCCAATGCAATCTACAGATTCAGTGCAATCCCTATCAAAATACCAATGGCATTTTTCACAGAACTAGAAAAAATAATTTTAAAATTTGAATGGAGGGGACTTCCCTGGTGTTCCAGTGGTTAAGACTCTGTGCTTCCACTTCAGGAAGCAGAGGTTCCATCCCTGATCAGGGAACTAGGATCCCGCATGCCACACAGTGCAGCCAAAAAATTTAAAAAATTTGTATAGACCCACAAAAGACCCTGAATGCTCAAAACATTCTTGAGAAAGAAGAACAAAGCTGGAGGAATCATGCTCCCTGATGTCAGACTACACTACAAAGCTATCGTAATCAAAGCAGTATGGTACCGGCACCAAAAAAGACACATACGTCAATGGAAGAGAATAGAGAGCCCAGAAATAAACCCATGCACTTATGATCAATTAATCTACAACAAAGGAGGCAAGAATATACAATGGAGAAAAGACAGTCTCTTCAACAAGTGGTGCTGGGAAACCTGGACAGCTACATGTAAAATGAAACTAGAACACTTTCTAACACCATACACAAAATAAACTCAAAATAGATTAAAGACCTAAATGTAAGACCTGAAATCATAAAACTCCTAGAAGAAAACATAGGCAGAACACTCTTTGACATAAATCACAGCAATATTTCTTTGGATCTGTCTCCTAAAACAAAGGGAACAAAAGCAAAAATAAACAAATGGGACCTAATTACACTTAAAAGCTTTTGCACAGCAAAGGAAACCATCAACAAAACAAAAAGACAACCTACTGAATAGGGGAAAATATCTGTAAATGATATGATTGATAAGGGGTTAATATCCAAAATATATAAACAGCACATATAACTCAACATCAAAAAATAAAACAAGCTGATTAAAAAATGTGCAAAAGAACTGAATAGACATTTCTCCAAAGAAGACATACAGATGGCCAATAGGCACATGAAAAGATACTAAACATCATTAATCATCAGAGAAATGCAAATGAAAACAACGAGATATTACCTCACACCTGTCAGAACAACTATCCTCAAAAGTCCACAAATAAGTGTGGGCGAGGATGTAGCAAAAAGGAAACCCTTGTGCACTGTTGGTGGGGATGACAGTTCATGCACTCACTATGGAGAACAGTATGGAGGGTCCTCACAAAACTAAAAGTAGAACTTCTATATGATCCAGCAAACCCATTCCTGGGGATACTTCCAAAGAAAACAAAACATTAGAAAAGATACATGCACCTCAATGTTCACAGCAGCATTATTTATAATAGCCAAGATATAGAAGCAACCTAAATGTCCATTAACAGAGGAATGGATAAGATGTGGTATACACACACACATGTGCACAATGGAATACTACTCAGCCATAAGAAAGAAAGAAATTTTGCCATTTGCAACAACATAGTTGGATTTGGAGGGTATTATGCTAAGTGAAATAAGTCATGGAATCTAAAAAATAAAACAAACTAGTGAATATAACAAAAAAGAAACAGACTCACAGATACAGAGAACAAACTAGTGGTTACCAGTGGGGAGGAAAAATGGGGGAGGGGTGAGACAGGGGGAGGGGATTAAGACATACAAACTGCTATGTATAAAATAGATAATCTACATGGGTATATTGTACAGCACAGGAAATACAGCCAATATTTTGTAATAACTATAAATGGAGAATAACCTTTAAAAATTGTGAATCACTATGTTGTACACCTGAAACTTATATAGTATAGTAAATCGAATATAGCACAATAAAAAAAAAGAAAAGTAAAAGACGATCTGATAAAAAAAAATTCACAGGCTCTTGGGTTAAGGGATAGGTATCTTGGAGGGGTGAGGCTGAGAGATAGGAAGGCATTATTCTATCTACAAAACCTAAGATTTATATTATTAGTTATTCAGCATTCATAATATTCAAAACATAGCAGCTACTCAAAATATACCAAACTTTGCACACTCTCTAAGTAATTTTGAATTACAGTTTATGCTCCTACTCTAAAAACAAAAAACAAAGCAGTTCTCTGAAGGTTTGTTTTCATTATTTCTTACTGACATAAGTTCACTTCAATTTGTATTTAATAAAACCTTGTGGTTGAGGTATGAGAACTGTTCTGAAAAGGTGCACTGAGATGGAAAAATGCCTTTCTGAACTTTTTTCCTACACTAAAAGAAATTCACAGTATAGTTCCAACAGATAGGAATTGTTACAATCTCTGGAAGCATGTACCCTGCAACGAATTTAATGTAATCTTTACAAAATAACTTGACTGGAAAACACAGTTCAGTAGGCCATGCTGAACAATGAATTTCATTTATAGAGAAATAAAATGGTTAACAGTAAAACTATGATCTCTACTTCATACACTACACTGATGTTATGATTTTACATAACACCATTTTTCTGCCTAGTACTGAATGCAATTTTAAAGTTGTCAAAGTCAAAAATACTTTAGAATACAAATAATTTCTATGAAATATAGTTTACATCACACTGAAGCCTCAAGCAGATAGTTTTCCTTTCAATTTTTTTACTAATATAGTTATCTTTTTTAGCTTATTATATTCAAATAAGAAAGATCAGGCACACAATACCTTTATTATTATCACATAAATAGAACAATTGTGAAATTATCAAGATAGTAATCATATAAAAAACTATTCTTGCAAGGTGACCTCAATATACAGGAGCCTGTTTTTTCCTGCAAATATACATATTATGATGTACTTTATAAATAATTGTGTGAATTGCATTTTTTGAAAATAAATAGACCATTATATCAAATCTACAACTCTGTTTACCAATACTAACCTTTAAAAGTAAGACTATATTCATATTGCACATCACATTTCTAGAAAGATTACTTCGCAAACTGTGTGAAATGTACATATCATAAAATTTGACTAGTCTAGATACATTATAGTAGTAATTAATAGCTTGCAATACTACTATAATGATATCAACTCTAAAACTGAAAGTTACTAAACAGCCCGAAATATCTCCTAAACAATAGTACCAATGAATTTAGTACCTGTCAGGTTTAAGATGCAAACTCTAGAAATGAAAAGCATATATATATCATATTTTTTTTAATGGGCATGAAAAATTCCTGAGAGGCTGAAAGTAGATAAGGTTGAAGAAAACCTCAGTCTAGAGTATGCACTGGAGGAGCACGAAACATGCAGGACAGAACTTAGGGAGAACTAGCAAGGTTGTTATCTGAGCAAGAACAATTAGGTGCTACCACTTCTCTCTCCCAAGAAGCCACAAGTCTCTGCCCTGTGTTGGGCCAGAGGTCGGGGTAGGGAGGTGACAAGAACAGAGAGAACGAGTGGAAAACCTTGGACAAAGACATAGGGGAGTGTTTCAGACGGCTAGTGAAACACAGTATGTGAAGACCAAATGTCAAAGTATCCCATTTATTGGCACATATTAACTATCTTTCCTTCTTAGTGCAAACAGTTCAGAGAGCAAGGCCTAACAGCAGCAGCTCCTTCCCCTGGCCCAGGTGGGCTATACCAGCACATACACTCCAAAATCTAACAACTATGTGACCATGTGTCCTGGTTTTGCCAGCATTTCGATCTGTATCTGTAGTTCTGGTGTCCCATCCAATTTAGCATTTATTTTGAAAATAGCAGCCAAGTTTGAAAGATATATCATATAAATGTTCTATCTAGCAAGAAATCCCAATTACAAAAATGAGCACAAAATCAAGTACTGACAAACATTTGAAGACAATTCAATTAAAAGGATACTTTAAAAAAAATGCATAACCAAAGAAATAAAGTAAAAACATCATTCAGAATCATAGTTTAAAATGAGGATATTTAATGTCCTAAGAGAGATAAGCTAACACCTATAAAATACTAGAAAATGTAGGACAAATGAAAACAGACATTTATGAAAAATATGAATAGAGGTAGAAATAACTTCTCAGACTGTAGAACAAAAATATAAATACATGGTTTGAATAGCAGAATGAAAGTTTTTGCATGACTAGGCTGGAAAAGGGCCAAATTATGGTCAAAGAACTTACAACAAAGACATAAAGAGTTAGAAGATACTAAAAGAAAAAGTGATCTAGAGGATTGACATTCCAACATTAGCTAGCAAAAAATAAAATAAAATAAAATAAGAAGGCTGGGGAGGCAATATGAGA
Source organism: Mesoplodon mirus (assembly GCF_964341445.2). NCBI lineage: Eukaryota > Metazoa > Chordata > Mammalia > Artiodactyla > Ziphiidae > Mesoplodon > Mesoplodon mirus. Next base: position 18,393,701 of record NC_138977.1, on the reverse strand, counting down.
AGAAATAACTGCTGGGAATTTCTGAGAATGAGAGAAAAGCATATGAACTCAAACTGAGAGGGCTCAGCTAGATCCGAACAGAATAAAACAAAACCTTCATATCTATTCAAATTAATGGAAATTGAGGACAGAGAAAAATTCCTGAATGATTACAACAAAAGGAAAAAATTACATTAACAGAGAAATTCTGAATACTGGCATGAGAAGACCACCAAGCAATGTGAAAGATAAAGAGATCTCAAAAATAGGTAGAGAAGACAGATTACCTATAAAATGATGACAATTAATTTGAAGACTGAATTGTAAGCAGTGGCAATGGAAGTTTGAAGTTAGTAGAAGGACACCTTAAAGTGCTAAGAGAAATTAAATATCAAATGAAATGATACAGCCAGCAAAACTGTATTGCCACTATAAGGATGGAATTAAGATTTTTTTATATGTTTTTTAAAGTTAATTTGTTCAAAATTAAGCTCCTAATAATCTTTCCGAAATCATCATCTCTTACATTTGTTTTCATCTCAGTTAACAGTAAATCTCCCCTGACAGTTGTTTGGACCTAAAATCTCTGTCATCCTTAGCTTCTCCCTTGTCTCCCATCCTACATCGGAACCAATGGCATATCCTATCAGCTAGCTTTACCTTCAAAAAACGCCTAGACTGTGACACTTCTCAGCACCCTCTCTGCCAATACTCTGCTCCAAGCTACCATCATCTTTCACTGATATGGCAATAACCTATTAATTTTTTCTACTTTTGCTCCTCTCCAGTCTATAATGTACAAAGTGAACCTGCTAAAACAGATCATATCAATTGTCGTTTCAAAACCCTCTAATAGCCTTCCATCTCACTGTGAAGCATGACCTACTGAGCCATGTGTCACCAAGATGTACATTAATCTCTGGGCACATGTACTAATCTCCAAATCATTCTTTCTGCTATAGCCTTACTGGTTTCCTTGTTGTATCTTGAACTTGCCAGGCCCTCTTGTAGAATCCATTCCTTTTGTCTGCAATGTTTTTTCATTACATACCTTCATATTCCCTCAGTTCTTTTGGTCTTGATACAAAAGTCACCTTCCCAGTAAGGCGTTCCTTGACCCCCTCCCTAAATAAAATTCCATATCTCATTTTTCTGCTTTATTTTTTCTACTACACAGTGTAAAATACTACATACAGGTGTATTTTATGTTTTATCTTGCTCATTGCCTGTCTCCCTTCCTAGAGTTTTAGCTCCATGAGAGCAGAGATTTTTGCATATATTATTTTGTGCCCAGCACATAATATGTACCCGTTTGAATGAACAAATGAGTGCTTATCACTAAGAGTCTATAACTAAAGGGATTTCTAAAAGATATACTTCAAGAAAAAGGAAAAGGACCCTAGAAGTAATGTCTGAGATGGAAAAAAAACTAAAGAAAATAATAAATATTGGTGAATCTAAACAGCAACTTATTGCATAAGATGATGTGTAAGGTTAAAGCAAAGTAAACAAAGCTGAAGCATTGTTTAGGAGAGCAAAGATCTTGATGAAATATAAACTTTATTAAGTAAATGTTCATGTAGCAACACTGAGGGTATTTTCTAAAAACGCAAGAATAGAGTACATAGGATCCAAACCAGTATAGCAAACAGATGAACTAGGGGTGGGGGTAGAAGAGAGTATGAAGACCCTGAATCAAGCAAGAAAGAAAACAAAGGGATACAGAAAAGTGGAAAACAACATAAAATAGCAATTTTACAACCTGGTTATCAAAATAAAATCCACCTAGTTCCTGAATATGTTAGTAACAAAAGGGAACCAATAAAAACACATGGTCAGAGAATAGCTGAAAGTAAAAGAATTAAGAATGATATACCAGACAAATCCTAATAACAACAAGAAAATAAAACAGTTTGGTATAGCTAAAATGCATGAGTAGAGATCAAGAGGTTCATTATAACATGATAAAAGGTTCAGTTTAACAGAAAGCTATAATTTGTAGTCACCTAATAGTACTGATTCAAAAATTATTATGTAAAATTTAAACAGACCATGAGTAGTAATTGTAAAATATATCCCTACAGTGGGAATTTTTGGCACACCACTCAAAGTAATTAATAGATTAATCAAATATAAAAGATATGAAAAATTTCATTAATAAGCTTGATCTAGCTGATATTGGTAGAGCATTATATCCAACTACTGGCAAATGCATATTATTTTTAAATGCATATGGAATTTTTACAAAAATAGTAAGTATTCAGCTATAAATCAAGCCTTAAGAGATTTCAAAAAATGAGCAGCAGATAGATCAAATTTCTTTTTTTTTAACATCTTTATTGGAGTATAATTGCTTTACAATGGTGTGTTAGTTTCTGCTATCTAGCAAAGTGAGTCAGCTATACATATACATATATCCCCATATCTCCTTGCTCTTGTGTCTCCCAGATCAAATTTCTTGACTACAAAATTTAAAATTCAGTTAATAATCAATTACCAAAAAACTGTATGATTAATTAATAAGGCTACAAACATTTGGAAAATTTAAACACAATCTTAAAAAACTTATAGGGCAAAGAAGATATCACAATGTAAATTAGGATATATTTAGAACTGAATGATACTGAAAACACTATAAACAAAGAAGCATAAATAAGTAAATAAATACTATGTTTAAGCCACTGAGATTTTGAAACTGTCTGTTTAACATAGAGCAATAACTGGTTACAAACTTCCCAAATCTTTTTTCTTGAAGCTAGAAAGGAACAAACAAATGTTAACAAAGACTGATATGAAAAATTCAAGACAATTACAGGGTAACCTCACTCATAAATATATGTGCAACATCCACTAAGATAAGATCATAGATCTAATTGTGAAAAGCCAAACAATAGAACTTCTATAAAAATTATTTAAGAACTATGATAAGGAAAGAATTCTTAAACAGGATGCTAAAAGCAATAACTGTAAGGAAAGGATGAATAAATTTGATGTTAAAATTAAGAAGTTATGTTCATCAATAGAAATCAGTAAGAAAGCAGAAGTCCAATCACAGAGGAGACATTTTACAGTATGTATAACTATAAAATATATCCATAATATATCAAGAACTACTAAAAATCAATAATAAAATAATCTAAAAGATAAATAGGCAAGAGACATTAAAAGGCAGTTTACAACAGGCTATCCAGATAGCCAAAAAATATATGCAAAAGTATTAAACTTCATTAGCCATCAGGAAAATGCATATTAAAGACTCAGTGAAATACTCCTAAAGCAGAATGTCTAAAATGAAAAAAAAAATGACAATACCATGTGTTGATGAGATTGTAGAGCAATTGCAACCCTAGGTATATAATTTAGAGAAATGTATATTTATGTGTACTAAAAAGTATCTATAAGAATGTCTACTGTAACAGTATTCTTAAAGCACTAAGCTGGAAACAACCCAAATTTCCATCAGTAGTAAAATGGATAAAGAAATTGTGATATGTTTTATACTGCGAATGAACTAATTATTGCTACCTGCAGCAACATGCATCACAGCCTACAAATTACAAGGTTGAATGAAAGAAGCCAGACACAAAACAGTACCCACCGTATTCAATTTATACATAAATTGAAACAGTGAAAATAAACCAATGGTGTCAAAAGCCAGAATAGTGGTTACTTTGGGGCAGTGGTAGTGATTAAGAGAGAGTAAGTGGAGGAGTTAAGGATGCCTGTAATGTTCTATTTCTTCATTTGATAATGGTTACATGGGTATTTCACTTTATAAAGACACAGTGAGATGGGAATTAATAATTTTGTACTTTTATATAATATTTTTAATGTAATAAATGTTTTTATTATAAACAGTGCATGGTGTGGAGGTTATTGATTATAATTAGTAGGTAAAGGCTTCATTGTCTCCTGAAATTACAAATTTAGTATTTCTGTTATTGCTCTGTAATATATTTATAATAAAAATTACATCCACGATTCCCAAAATGCTAAGAGACAGATACATTGAACCTATGTTAGCATAATTTAGCTTTACATGTAAAAAGAAGGCTTTTAAAATATGTTTTCAATATCCTAACATTTCTTAGAATTCCACATTTCATTACATTTCCTCAAAATGCAAATAACTCTGTAGTGAAGAATAACATGCACATATAATCTCAAGTTCAGACAATGAAACCTTCCAACAACATCAAATAATATTTTAAGAGAACTGTAATGTATTCAGGTAACTAATGCTGACTCTACAAAGTACACTACAAAAAATCAATTTTCATCACTTGAAATCTATTGCAATTAGAGAGCAATGCCAAGTCACGGACACACTAATGGGTTTCAAAATATTTCAAAAAGAACAAGGAAATTGCTAAGTGTCTTAATTGAAATGCAGTTCCAATAATTATAACAAATTGGATAATATGAGCTTTCTGTAAAGCTACCATATAAAACTATCATACCATACAGTATTGAGTTTTAATAAATTTGCAGAATCATCTAGATGCACTTTATATAACAATTACCCTACATTGAACTATTTAAGATCTTTTATTATATCTTCTAATATAAAATGAGTTTATTTCTGTGTTTCAACTGTTTGAATTTTAATTTAACTTTAGAACAATAGTGCGGCATTTCCAAAGAGGATCTGCTCCACAAAATTCAACATGGCTTGCTTGAAAAGAGTATTATATCTGACTAAAACATATTTTTCATGTATCCAACTGCAACACTATCCTACATGGAAATGTTTAAACTCAAATTAGTAAGAGTTTTCTAATTCCTGGAGTGTTAAATTAACATTTGTAAAATCATAATTTCTGACCAAAAAGTTGTAATAATTAGACATAAAAAGTAGAACCACTTCAAGAATATCGTAATCTTCCATTTTCATATCTCCCCTTATTCCCTTAACTTTGTTTTCTCGTTAGTCAATGGTCTTTCATCCTTTGATCCTTATAATTTCTATGATTATATCACCTGGTCTTAGAAGGAACATTCCATCCCACTCCCCCACAAACATATACATTTCTACATTTTGCTATCACTCAACCAGGTCAAGAAAATCTATCTCCCTCCTTCCCTTCCCACCTTTCCTTCCTTCCTTCCTTCCTACACCTCTCCCCCAACCCTAATGCTTATATCACATTATTCTCAACAAATCCCTTTCATTTTGGAATGGTCTTTCAAGGACTAGTACAACTTGTGCCTGGTGCATTCAGATTTCTTGCAACCAGCAAGACAGAAGCTATGGTGAATATGTAAGCCAGATAGGAATCTAGGATAGTAGTTTGGGCAGTGATACAGCTGGGTACTATTCAGAATTAAAATTACAACAGATGGAGCTCATATTAATCTCCCCCCAAGTTTATTTTTTCTTTCTCCTTTAAGATTCACTTCATAGTACATGCTAGGAAAGGCATCCACTTCCCCTCCATCCACTCTCAGATTTGTACAGGCTGAGGGATGGGGCAATGGGAGTAATTTAATGAGTACAGAGCTTCAGTTTTACAAGATGAACAGAGTTCTGAAGATGGATGGTGGTAATGGTTGAGGAACATTATGAATGCATTTAATACCACTAAACTATACACTTAAAAATGGTTAAGATGATCAATTTTACATCATATGTATATTACCACAATGAAAAAAAAGAAAACCAAACCAAAGAACTTAGTAATCAGTGCACTAATGGATACTGTTCCAACCCATTAAAAACAGTACAGTTAAATTTCCACTTGGCATCAGTATCATCCCATCCTCTGCAGCCTTTAACTCTAGAGATTATGCTTCTTTCTTTCTCAAAGACCAAGTCCTTGAGGACATTTACTCCTAATAAAAACCAGTTCCATCAGTAATTTAAAAAGTGGTAAAGACTTCATGAATCAAGGTTTGCTTGTTTGGGGGGGGTGGTTTGGCTTTTTAGTACAAAGAGAAATGTCTTTGCAACATCTTTATCTGTTCCCTTAGCTTCCTTAAAATCTTACCATGGTGAAAAGTGTAACAGGGTAATGACCACAAGCACCAAGAAGGCACAACTGTGCAATCTTCATATTGCTAAGTCTTCATCATTAGTCATAAGAAAGGATGTTAATGGTTGCCTCAAAACATATATGTATATGAACCAAGGCAACTTCTGAGTTTTACTGACTTCTTTGCCCTATTCTTTAATAGCATATGAGTTAATTCACTTTAAAGAAACATGCACTGCAGCAGAATAAACTGTATGATCTTTCATCCTCAAATAATGTTCCACTGACTTGATTCTCTGTATTACGTCAAATATTCTATTATCTTCGAATAGTTCCCAATGTCTTTCTATGATATAGATAATACTGTACTTAACTTTTATTTTCTTCTATTGATTTAATTTAAGAAAAATAATGTAATTTGGATTTTCATCTGACACTGGATTTCATTCTCAAATAACATTGATTTGTTTAATACACCAATATTTATCAGCTCATTTAAAAATAAAATGTAAATTTGTTTATACATTTTTAATATTTCTTTCTGCCTAACTATTTTCCATTTCTGCCTTTAAACTCCTGGGAGCAAAAAATATGTACGTTTGTTTTACTTCCTTTATATACCACAACTCTATCTGAAAAATAATTCTTAAATCCTTCAGCCATGATAATCATTATGAGTAGTCATAGACTCCCAATTAAATGGACTGCCTCAAAATGTTATCATTTAGAGATATACTGCAAATTGCAGAAATAAAAATACAATAATGAAAATTAATAATTTATTAAATTGTCCAAACAGCAAATTATACACAAAAGAAAGAATTAGTGAACTGGAAGAGAAGGTTAAGTAAAATACCTGCTTGATACATGGGGAAACAAAAGGATAAAAAAATGAAGAGATTGTAAAAGAAAACAAAAAAGGATACATTTAATTGGAGTTGAAAAAGAAGGAGTAGGGGGCCTCCCTGGTGGCGCAGTGGTTGAGAGTCCGCCTGCCGATGCAGGGGATACGGGTTCGTGCCCCGGTCTGGGAGGATCCCATATGCCGCAGAGCGGCTGGGCCCGTAAGCCATGGCCGCTGGGCCTGCGCATCCGGAGCCTGTGCTCCGCAACGGGAGAGGCCACAACAGTGAGAGGCCCGCATACCGCAAAAAGAAAAAAAAAAAAAAAAAAAAAAAAAAAGAAGGAGTAGGAGAAGGAGGAGTACAAGTAAAAGGAGAAGAAGGAAAGAAAGAAGAGTGAAAAGGATGCAGTATTTGAAGATATAATGACAGAACTTCCCAAAACTGGAAGAAAAAAAGACATCAAGGTGTAAACACAAGAAGTAGTATATAAACATATCAGGATATACAGAAAAGCATACCTAGGTGCATCATACTAAAATTGTTGAAAATCAAAGACAAAGAAAACATATTAAAAGTATCTTTTTTTGCAGACAAATACTGTTTGATTCCACTTATACGAGGTACCTAGAATAATCAAATTCATAGAGTCAGGAAGTACATTGGTAGATGCCATGGGCTGGGGGTTTTTGGCAGGTGGGAAGGGGGAATGGGGAGTTGGGGGAATGGGGAGTTAGTGTTTAATGGGGACAGAATTTCAGTTTAGGAAGGTGAAAAATTCTGGAGATAGATGATGGTGAGGGTTGCACAACAATGTGAATGTACTTAGTGCCACTAAACTGTACAGTTAAATATGGTTAAAATAACATGTTTTATATTATGTGACTTTTGCCACAATAAAAAACATTTTTAAAAAGCATCATTTTTTAATTTTTTATTTTATATTGAAGTATAGCTGATTAACAATGCTGTGACAGTTTCAGGTGCACAGCAAAGTGACTCAGCCATACATATATATGTATCCATTCTCCCCCAAACTCCCCTCCCATCTAGGCTGCCACATAGCATTGAGCAGAGTTCCCTGTGCTGTACAGTAGGTCCTTGTTGGTTATCCATTTTAAATATGGCAGTGTGCCATGTCAATCTCAAACTCCCTAACTATCCCTTCCCCCCACCCTTCCCCCCGGTAACCATAAGTTCTTTCTCTAAGTCTGTGAATCTGTTTCTGTTTTGTAGATAAGTTCATCTGTATCATTTCTTGTTAAATTTTGCATATAAGTGATTTCATACTATATTTCTCTTTCTCTGTCTCACTTTCTTCACTCGGTATGACAATCTCTAGGTCCATCCATGTGGCTGCAAATGGCATTATTTCATCCTTTTTAATGGATGAGTAATATTCCATTGTATATATGTACCACATCTTCTTTATCCATTTGTCTGTTGATGGACATTTAGGTTGCTTCCATGTCTTGGCTATTGTAAACAGTGCTGCAATGAACATTGGAGTGCATGTATCCTTTCAGACCATGTTTTTCTCTGGATATATGCCCAGGAGTGGGTTTGCTGGGTCATATGGTAGCTCTATATTTAGTTTTTTAAGGAACCTCCATACTGTTCTTCGTGGTTGCTGCACCAATTTACATACCCACCAACAGTGCAGGAGGGTTCCCTCCTCTCCACACCCTCTCCAGCATTTACTGTTTGTGGATTTTCTGATGATAGCCATTTTGACTGGTTTCAGGTGATATCTCATTGTAGTTTTGATTTGCATTTCTCTAATAATTAGCAATGTGGAACATCTTTGCATGTGTTTATTGGCCATCTGTATGTCTTCTTTGGAGAAATGTCTATTTAGGTCTTCTGCCCATTTTTTGATTGGGTTGTTTTGATGATATTAAGTCACATGAGCTGCTTGTAAATTCTGGAGGCTAATCCCTGTCAGACACATCATTTGCAAATATTACCTCCCAAGACTGTGGGTTGCCTTTTCATTTTTTTAATGGTTTCCTTTGTTGTGCAAAAGCTTTTGAGTTTAATTAGGTCCCATTTGTTTATTTTTATTTCCCTTACTCTGGGAGACAGATTGAAAAAGATATTGCTGCAATTTATGTCAGAGAGTGTTCTACCTGTTTTCCTCTAGTTTTATAGTGTCCGGTCTCACGGTTAGGTCTTTAATCCATTTTGAGCTTACTTTTGTGTATGATGTTAAAGAATGATCTAATTTCATTTTGTTACATGTAGCTGTCCAGTTTTCCCAGCACCATGTGTTGAAGAGACTGTCTTTCCACCACTGAATAGTCTTGCCTCCTTTGTGGTAGATTAATTGACCATAGGTGCATGGGTTTATTTCTGGGCTTTCTATCCTGTTCCATTGATCTATATTTCTATTTTTGTGCCAGTACCATACTGCTTTGATGACTGTAGCTTTGTTTTATAGTCTGAAGCCAGGAAGCCTGATTCCTCCAGCTCCATTTTTCTTTCTCAAGATTGCTTTGCTATTTGGAGTACTTTTTGTCTCCATACAAATTTTAAGACTTTTTGTTCTAGTTCTATGGAAGATGTCATTGGTAATTTGATAGGGATTTAATTGAATCTGTAGATTGCCTTGGGTAGTATAGTCGTTTTGACAATATTTATTCTTCCAATTCAAGAACATGGTATATCTTTCCATCTGTTTGTGTCATCTTCGATTTCTTTCATCAGGGTCTAATAGTTTTCAGAGTATGTTCAGAGTATGTTCAGAGTATGTCCAGAGTATGTTTTCAGAGTATTTTTTCAGAGTATGTTGTCTCCTTAGATAGGTTTATTCCTAGGTATTTTATTCTTTTTGATGTGATGGTAAATGGGACTGTTTCTTGAATTCCTCTTTCTGATCTTTTGTTGTTAGTGTATAGAAATGCAACAGATTCCTGTGCATTAATTTTGTATCCTTCAACTTTACCAGGTCCATTGATGAACTGTAGCAGTTTTCTGGTAGCATCTTTAGGATTTTCAATGTATAGTATCATGTAATCTGCAAAGAGTGACAGTTTAACTTCTTCTTTTCCAATTTGGATTCCTTTATTTCTTTGTCTTCTCTGATTGCCATAGCCAGGGCTTCCAAAACTATGTTGAATAAAAGTGGTGAGAGTGGACATCTCTGTCTTGTTCCTGATCTTAGAGGAAATGCGTTCAGGTTTTCACTGTTGAGTATGATGTTAGCTGTAGGTTTGTTGTATATGGCCTTTATTAGGTTGAGGTATGTTCTCTCTATGCCCACTTTCTGGAGAGTTTTATCATAAATGGGTGTTGAATTTTGTTGAAATCTTTTTCTGCATCTACTGAGAAGATCATATGGTTTTTATTCTTCAATTTGTTGATGTAGTGTATCATGCTGATTGATTTGAAGATACTGAAAAATCCTTGCATCCCTGGGATAAATCCCACTTGATCATGGTGTATGATCTTGAGAACAAATATATATTATCTTCAAAGAATCAATATTTAGATAGACAATATTTAGATGTTTCTGAATTCTACACTGAAATAATGGAAGCCAAAATATAATTAAATGATAATTATAAAGTGTTGAACAGTGACTGTCAGCATAAAAAAAATTTTTTTAAACATCTTTGTTGGAGTACAATTGCGTTACAATGGTATGTTAGTTTCTTCTTTACAACAAAGTGGATCAGCTATACATATACGTATATCCCCATATCTCCTCCCTCCTCAACATAAAATTTTAATCCAAAAATATATTTTAAAATATTTTCAACATATAAAAAAAGAACATAGATAATTATCCACTAGTGGATCCACTCTAAAAGAATTACTTCAGACAGAAGGGTACATTTCAGACAGAAGGTAATTGATCATAGATGGCAGAGTGAATGAAAGGAAAATGGAGTAGTGAAATCACAGATGTGTAAATGGATAAATCTGTAAGACAACTGACCACCTGTATAAAACAATCATGATCTCTTTGAGTTTAAGATATTAATGAATCAAAATACATGAAAATAATAGCAGAAAATGAGGAAAAGGGTAACTGGAATTGAAATGGCCTAGTGTTCTTGCATTGTCTAGGAATAAGGTAAAAATATCAATTGTACTTAACTTTGATAAATCAAGGATGATTTATCAAGAATTTTACTCAATTATATCAGTAAAATTCTTAAATGTAAATTTAATTAAAAGTTCTAATAATAGATAAAATTTTTAAATTGGATTTAAGAAGACAAAAATTATTTACACAGAAAAAACAAAAACATAAGGATGCATAAAGGTTGAAAGTAAAAGGATAAAAAGATGATATATCTTAAAAGCACTAAACCAAAGAAAGTTTATATAGTTTCATTAATATCAAAATGTACACATGCACATACACATACTGTCAAGCAAAAAAAAAAAAAAAAAAAGCAAAAAAGCAAACACTACATATAGAGATACTTAAAACTTCCTTTCCCAGGAAGTTAAAACATTTAAAAACATAGCCTCAAAATATATAAAGCAAAAACTGACTGAACTACTAGAAAATCCAATCTCTTAATGGCAGATTTTAAAATACTTTCTCAGTAACAGAGAAAACAACAGAACAAATGCTTTTAAATGGTAGATTAGACAGCATAATTGGAAAATTAAAAGTATCTAAAACTGACCATTTAAAATTTAAAACACAAGTGAAATATGGAAGAAAAGAAACACAAATATTAATGTCTTAACCAGCAATGAGATGAAGATATCTCAAGTCCTATATACATAGAAACTAAAGATATAATGAGATTGAAAGAAGGAAAAATTATAGGTATGTGTTCACTGTAATTGAGTAAACTAATTGTGATAAGCAGAATTTTAAAGACACCATTCCAAGGTTCCCATCCCCTGGTTACCCAAACAACCACTAATCTATCTACTACTATGAAGGGACTTTTGTCAATGTTATTGAAGTACCAGTCAGCTGATCTTAAAATATGGAGATTATCTGGATGAAGCTGACCCAATCAGGTGAATCCTTTAAAAGCAGAGAGTTTTCTCTGGCTAGTGGCAGATGAGGAAGTCAGAGACTTGAAGCATAAGATTTTGATGTGCCTCTACTAGCTTGAGGATAGAGAAAACCATGAGCCAAGGAATGCAGACAGCCTTTCAGAGCTCCGTGTCCCACTGGCTGACTGCCAGCAAAGAAACAGGTACCCCAATCCTAAAACCACAAAGAACTTAATTCCTCCAATGACCTGAATGAATATGGGAACAGATTTTTCCCTGGAACCCCCAGATAAGAGTTCAGTTTCACCAACACTTTGATTTCAACCTTTTGAGAAGCTAAGCATATAACCTCACAAAGCTGTCCAGACTTCTGACCTACAGAACTGTGAGCTAATAAATGTGTTGGTTTAAGCCACTGAGTTTGTGGCTTAAAAAACCTATGAATCACCAGCAAATTTTTAAAACTTTATTAAAGGCTGGTGTAAAACCCTTATTTTTTCCTAAGAAAAAGAATTATGATGGCAAATATCAGTTTATATATTCATTTGTTCTCTTCTTAAAATAACATAACTTTTTTAGGGACAAGAAGTATAAATATAAATTAATAAACTGGAAAATTAATCAAAGGTTGAAAAATTACAATGCCAAGAAATATCACATTCCTAAATAGTTAAATGCAGGGTCAAATATAAATACTAATTAACCTTTCTAACCATAAGAAGTGGCAATTATTAAGAATGCAAAGATGAATCAAGTTTTATATATATTTATATCTTACTTCCTCATGTTTTACCAGCTCTTTACTTATAATGGCCTAAAATTTAAAGAAGCACTTGTAGCCTGTTATATTCTGATATCTGATTTTCAAGTCTTTTATTCCTACTTGAATATTTTATACTAGTTTATAGATAGACTTCAAACTATTCTCTAAATATTTCCTTCAAATTTATAGAAATGTTTTTGATAAGTTAAATCATATTTATAGTCTGTTCTACATTTATTTCTAAAATTGGAAATTATAAAAGTAATTTTAATCCAGTGTGTATAAATGGTTGCTCATAATTATTTTGTACAATGGTTTGGAATAAATAATTTGAACATTGGATTAGGTTATATGGGTTTTCCAGTTCACTAAAATATTCATTGATTTGATTCTAATAGTTTTAAAAACTATTTTAAAACTTTTAAAAAACTGTACAACAAAATATACACCTAGTTTTTATTTGTTCTTCCTCCTCATATTAACCTCTGAAAGTTGTAATGCTGAGAGCTCAGATCTATGCCCTCTTTTCCTCCTGATTTCCCTAGAAGATCTCATGGACTTAATGTCATCTATACTTGATGATTCCCTATTTTTCATTGTCAGTCCCGATCTTATCCCTGAAGTTTATAATTCATATACCCAAATTGCAATTTAAAATTCAAGTAGACTCTTAAATGTAACATGTCCAAAACAGAGCATATTTCCCACTCCACGTTACCCCTAAAAAATCCTCCCTACCAGTTATCCCAGCAAAACCAGTTGATCAAGTCAAAAACTGTGTAGTCATCTTTCCTTCATCTCCATATATAATGTTAACAAATTCTGTTTTACATATATACATATATATGTGTATATATATATGTGTGTATATATATACATATGTGTGTGTGTGTATATATATATATATATATATATATATATATATCTTAACCCTGTCACCACTACCATCTTTTTCCAAGCTACTGTACTATCTTTGTTGCATTACCCTGCTCTTTGTCTTCCTGCTTCTACTTAAGCCCCCTGAATCTTATTACCAGCATCTTTTCTTAAATAACATTCTATAATGATGCAGGATCAAACTAAAAACAGTACAGAAGGGTTGAAGAGAAATAAATTGACATTACTGAGCACTTACTATGTTATAAGTACTATGTTAGGAGCTTTAACTCCATTTTTTTTCTTTACTGAAGTATATTTGATTTACAGTGTTATTTAAGTTTCAGGTGTACAACATAGTGATCCACAATTTTTAAAGATTATACTCCATTTACAGTTATTATAAAATATTGGGTATATTACCTATGCTGTACATTACACCCTTGTATCTTATTTATTTTATACCAAGTAGTTCTTACCTTTTAATCTTCTTCCCCTATCTTGCCCATCCCCCTTTCCCTCTCCACACTAGTTTGTTCTCTATATCCATGAGTCTGTTTCTTTTTTTTTATATTCACTAGTTTATTTTTTAGATTCCACATATAAGCGAATTTAAGCTTTACAACAACTTTATGAAATAGATATCAATTGTTTCCTTTTATGGGTTGAGAAACTATGGCTCTGAAAAGTGAATTACTTGCTTAGAGTCATTCAGCTCATAAATAAGCCCCAATTAGAATGCATTATGTTAGAATCTAGAGTCCATTTTTATCCCAGTACATCAAGTTGTTTTCAATAGAATGCGCTCAAGAAAGAACAATATATACTCACCCCATTAAATTATTACAACATACAAATACTAGCTCACAAAGAATAAAAATAGTAACAGGATATAGTAGCCTCTCTGGACACACAAAACATTGATATTTAGAACCAATATGTTTTGTTTTTTATGGTGAGTACAACTGTGTGTTTATATTAAACATTAAAATACTGTCAGAAAATATTTTTACTTGTGTTCTAATGAATAGAAAAAAAGTATGCCAAGTATTGAAAAACTGATGATAAACAGAATTTAAAATTATAAAACTATAAAATATAGACAAATCATAATTGCATGTTACCCTTAAAAGGCTTGTATTTTAAACTCCATTAATGCAGGAAATATCTTATTTTCTAATTACTTTCAGAAATTTAGGTACTGCCTGGTACAAATTAGCTGCTCATTACAGTTACTGAAAGAATGAATACACTAATTAAAGAATGAAAGAATCACATCAAATAACTGACACCATAAAAGGCAAGTCTGTCCAGTTATAATTCCTCACTTTTGTTGAGATATAATTTATTTGTTTTACCCTACTAACTTACATTATTATGATAAAATGAAATAACAAAAAATACTTTGAGTATATTTATCTTAAATGTCAAACAATGGATTATTCTAGCAGTCATCATGCTTAGATTATTAATTTTGGACTTTCCAAGGTACATTTTGTTAAATTCCTTTCAAGGCCCAGTCCTTGGGGAAAAAAACCCTTAAAAAGAGAAATTGTTGATTAACTCATCTTACAAATATTTGATTAAACTGAATTTCCTTTTGCATTTCCAAAAACATTGTATCCAACACAGTGAAAGGCCAGAGTACGACCTTATAATATTTGTTGACTATTAAATTTCAGGTAAGTTGATAATGTCAGTGCTCCATCCAGATTTCTCAGATTCCTTTCAGTACATTTTACACACCTCCAGCTATTGTATGCTTTTCCCTCCAGCAGCCAGCACCTATGGCTCTTTTTCAGAGGAATGCTGTCAGGAGCCCAGTTTGTCCATAAGCACAGAGATCCAGACCTGCATGGGAATTTATGTGCCCCCAGGGCAGCCCTTTATCAATGATTGATTGATATAGGAGTATGAAAGCTTCAGCGCTTTTGTTTCTGGGTAGGACAACTTTCAGGTATAGCTTACACTGCAAGTATCCCCTTTGAGATCAAGCTAAAGCCAGGTTACCCTCTGCAGAACTTTGCCTCAGACTGCATGCTTGCTGGGCTTCCAACCCTTCCAATTCTTGTTTCTCCCAATCCTTTACCAGTTGCCAAGGGAGGCAGGGATTAGGGGAGGAAAGGACTGGGAGTTTGGGATTAGCAGATGCAAACTATTACATATAGGATGGATAAAGAACAAGGTACTTTATATACTTAAAGTACCGTGTATATCACAGGGAACTATATTCAATATCCTGTGATAAACCATAATGGAAAAGAATATGAGGAAGAATATATAACTGAATCACTTTGCTGTACAGTAGAAATTAACATTGTAAATCAACTGTACTTCAAGAAAGTTTTTTTAAAAAGAACCTATACTGCAGTCTTCTTTTGCCCGCCAGTCCAATTATTCCATATTTTTACTTTCAACTAACTATGTCTGCTTTCACTTGTCTTTTTTCTCTGTTTAGAATTTGTTCTGGTTATCTATTGCTGCATAAAGAACTAGTCTCCAAAACTAATGGCTTAAAATGACAATAGTCATTTATTTTGTTCATAAATTTGCACTTTGGACATGCCTCAGAGAGAAAGCCTCATCTTGGCCATACAGGTTGTCATCTGGGGCACTTGACTGAAGGCTGGAGGCTCCATTCCCACTGCTGCTTACTTCCATGGCTGGCAAGTCTGTGCTGGGTGCTGGCTGCTGGCTGCTGGCTGGGGGTCTCCGAGGAAGAGGACTGGGGCTCTCTCTTCCTCTTCATGGGCCTCTCCCTGGCTGATTGGCTTTTGCACAGCATGGTGGCTACATTCAAGAGGGGACATTCCAAGAGGACCATCCAGAAGTGCAAGAGATTTTTATGATTTAGCCCCAGAAGTCACATAGCAACTGTTCTGCCATACTCTATTGGTTAAGGTAGTAGCAAAAGTCCACTAGGAAACCAGAAATAAACTCCAATACCCAATGAGAGCAGTGTCAACACCGCGCTCTGTGAAGAACACAGAGGATGGAATATCCAGTGGCAAATATCTTTGGAAAACACATTCTGCTACAGTCCACTCCCCAGCCACAAGATTTCACGTCTCCCACATGCAAAACTCAAGCAACCCTGCTCTGAAGACTCCCAGATTTCATCCCATTATGGCATTAACTCAAAGTCCAGGGTCCTGTCATCTAATTCTGGTTCAGAGGTGAATGAGACTCCCCTGTTGTAGTTCTTCTGGTGCAGCCTTTTGAATACTGTTTCTTTCAATCTAAAGACTTTCAACTAAAGAGATAAATTATCAGCCTAATGGTATAACAGTCGAAAAATGAATGCTAAAACACATCTGTCCAAAGGGGGAAAAACAGGAGAGAAGCATAGCACTTACAGTTGCATAGCATTTCAAATCCAGCTGGGCACAAGTTGCCACTTCATAGATGAGGGTTCAGTCCTACTTCCAAGGAGTTGTTCAGTATAGTATGTTCAACAACTCCATTCTGTGTGTTCTTGGTTCTGTCCTCTAAGTTATCCTTCCTTTTCCATAAAAAGTAACCTATGTTTGCAACTAGATAGTTTTTTCAGCCAATTTCCTACCTATAGAAACTCAAGAGTCCAAGTCTTTTTATTTTATATATTGTGTCCATTCCTCTTAGTTCAAGTTGACATAATAATGTTTAAAACCATGTGGACTTTTTGTTTTATCAATTTATAATTCATTCCATTATACAATGCCAAACTTACAAGATGTTTGAGATAAGCTCTCCTCTATATACAAGCATACCTCAGAGATATTGTGGGTTTAGCTCCAGACCACTGCAATAAAGAGAATATCTTGATAAAGTGAGTCACACAAATTTTTTGGTTTCCCAGTGCATATAAAGTTATGCTTACGTTACACTATAGTCTGTTAAGTGTGCAGTAGCATTATGTCTAAAAGAATGCATATATCTTAACTAAAAAATTCTTTATCACTAAAAACCTTTAAACCATCATCTGAGCCTTCAGCAAGTTGTAATCTTTCTGCTGGTAGAGGGTCTTGCCTCAATGTTGATGCTGCTGACTGAACAGGGTGGGGGGTGCTAAAGACTGGGGTGGCTGCAGCAATTTCTTAACATAAGACAACAATGAAGTCTGGCATATAGGTTGATTCTACCTTTCATGAATGATTTCTCTACACCATGCAAGGCTGTTTGATAGCATTTTACCCACAGGAGAACCTCTTTCAAAATTGGAGTCAGTCCTCTCAAACCTTGGTGCTACTTTATCACATAAGTTTATGTAATATTCAAAATCCTTTCAATAATTTTCACAGCATCTTCACCAGGAGTAGATTCCATCTTTTAAAAAAAAACACATTCTGTGTTCATCCATATGAAGCAACTCCTCATCTGTTAAGATTTATCATGAGATTGCAGCAATTCAGTCACATCTTCAGGCTCCATTTCTAATTCTAGTTCTTTTACTATTGCTACCATGACTGCAGTTCCTTCCTCCACTGAAGTCTTGAACCCCTCAAGGTCATCCTGAGGGTTGAAATCAAGGTCTTACAAACTCCTGTTAAGGTTGATGTTTTCACCTCTTCCCATGAATCACAAATGTTCTTACTGGTATTTAGGATGATGAATCCTTTCCAGAAGGTTTTTAATTGACTTTGTTCAGATCCATCAGAAGAGCCACTACCTATGGCAGCTAGGTCCTTATGAAATGTATTTCTTAAATAATAAGACTTGAAACTCAAAATTACTCCTTGATCCATGGGCTGTAGAATTAATGTTGCATTAGTAGGCTTAAAAACATCATTAATCTCATTGAACATCTCCATCAGAGCTCTTGGGTGACCAGGTACATTGTCAATGAGCAGAAATATTTTGAAAGGAATCTTTTCTTTCTGAGCAACAGGTCTCAGCAGTGGGCTTCAAATATTCAGCAAGCCACGTTGTTAACAGATGTACAGTCATCTAGGCTTTGTTATTCCATTTATAGAGCACAGGCAGAATAGATACAGCATAATTCCTAAGGGCCCTAGGGTTTTTGGAAAGGTAAATGAGTATTGGGTACAACTTAGTCACCAGCTGCATTAGCCCCTAACAAGAGAGTCAGCCTGCTCTTTGAAGTTTTGGAGCCAGGCACTGACTTCTCCTCTCTACCTATGAAAGTCCTAGATGGCATCTTCTTTCAACAGAGCGCTGTTTTGTCTACATTGAAAACCTGTTGTTCTGTGTAGGCACCTTCACTAATTACCTTAGCTAGATTTTCTGGATAACTTGCTGAAACTTCTACTTGTTGCTTCACCTTGAACTTTTACGTTATAGAGATGTCTTCTTTCCTTAAACCACATCGACAAACCTCTGCTAGCTTCAAACTTTTCTTCTGCAGCTTCCTTACCTCTCTCAGCCTTCAGAGGATTAAAGAGAGTAAGGGCCTTGTACTGGATTAGGTTTAGGCTTAATGCAATTCGTAGCTGGTTTGATTTTCTATCTAGACCACCAAAACTTTCTCCATATCAGCAGTAAGGATGTTTAGCCTTCTTAACATTGGTGTGTTCACTGGAGTAGCACTTTTAATCTCTTTCAAGAACCTTTTCTTTGCATTCACAACTTGGCTAACTTGTAGAAGAGGCCTAGCTTTCAGCCTATCTCAGCTTTCAAACATGCCTTTCTCACTAAACTTGATCATTTCTAGCTTTTGATTTAAAGTGAGAGATGCAGTATCTCCTTTTACTTGAACACTTATAGGCCACTGTAGGGTTATTGATTGGCCTCGTTTCAATATTGTTGTGTATCAGGGAATAGGGAGGAAAGAGGGAGAGAGACAGGGAACCGCAAGTCAGTGGAGCAGTCAGAACACATAATTTACCAGTTAAGTTTGCCATCTTATATGGGCGCAGTTGATGGTGCCCCCGAACAATTACAATAATAACATCAAAGATCACTGACTACAAATCACCATAACAAATATAATAATAATGAAAAATCTTGAAATATTGCAAGAATTACCAAAATGTGACACAGAGACAGGAAGTGAGCAAATGCTGTTGGAAAAAATGGTATGGATAGTCTTGCTCGACGCAGGGTTACCACAAAACTTCAATTTGTGAAAAACGCAGTTTCTGCCAAGTGCAATAATGCAAAGTACAGAAAAAAGAAGTATACCTGTATTATCTCTCTATATAAAATCTATATATTTTCAGTTATTCTTTACAACTTACCTCCCCCCTCAATTAACAAAGTCCATTTTCTGTTTTAAGGCTACCACTCTACTTCAGACTTTGATTCTGTTATCCTTTATATTCTAAAATATTTTGCGTCAGCTCTTTCCTGCCCCCCACCCCACCCAACATAGTCGATCTCTCCTCAGATTAAGATTTTCCCACAGTCTTCAAAGATTCTTTACTACACAAAGTGAATAACTCAGACAACTAGTATTCTGTATATTACATTTAGGGTAATTTTACCTATGACATACTTATTAATAAATTGATCTTTCTCAAATTATGTATAAATAAGAAGAATTTACTTTAAATATATATGCAGTGCCCAAAGAAACAAAAATAACTTGAGATTGAAAACTAATAGCTCATTTTCAAAAATAAAATTTCCACCATTTTTAATAATGATATAAAATCAACCAGTCTCCAAAACTGACCTGATCAATTTTTGCCTATACTCAGAATTATCTTGCATTTTAACAGCCTAAAAGCATTTCTGGAAGCTAAAGAAAAACAACCAAAAAATTACATATTTATTGCAATAGGTTAACAGCACTCGGCAAGTGGGATGAACTGCATTTCCATAAATTCCATAGTATTTCTGAATCGATAATATTACAAGCCACTGAGAAAATAGAATAAATAATTAGTTTTCACACTCCACTGATTTTTATGTCAAAGGTATTGCTTATGTTTATTGAAAAAGTGAACAGAAATATCTTCATGGGATATGTTCAATTAACTTCTAAGATGAATTATATTTGTTTCCTAAAATAATTTCCTGTGGGAATGTGATGCAGAAATCACAATGTTATTTTCATTAGAAATGATCTATACTTTCTACATAAAATAAGTCTCAGTACCTGTTATGTTCAGCCTACAAATGTTGTATTATATGCTATGGATTGCTTAATCATTCACTTAAATATTTGATTTTAATTAAAATTATGCTTTAAACTTCAACTCCTTTCTATTTAAAAATATTAAAATCGTTTTTACTTACTATAAAGCATTGTATGTTCATATAGAGAAAACAATTAAAAATTAAAAAGCAAAACACAATCTTTTACCACCCTAAGGCTGTTCAATCACAGATCATTTTCTAAGTGAGGTCTTCACCAATAACATTTTTGAAATTGATGCAGAACCCACAATGAACTCCCAATCCTCCTTTTCTTTTTCTCCATAGCATTTATAGCCACCTAGTATTCATTCTTTTTCTTTCTCTTCCTTCCCTCATCTATCAATCTATTGATCTATTTCTTCATTCATTTATTAAATGTCTCCATCCTAAAACTTTGCTCTATGAAAAAACATTTATATTTTGTTCACTGCTCTATCACAAGTCCCTAGAACACTGCTAATACATAAAAAGCTCTCAGTGCATATTTGTTAAATGATTGGTTAAATGATTGGTCAAATGAATCCTATCTTGTTATCAGGTTTAAGCAATATATACCATTTTTAAATTTTTCACAGGACTCTTCAGTTTTTACCTCAGAGTTAACTTAACCCTGTTTTTCTTTCATTTAGGACATTAAAAACTTCATTATTAGTATTTTTGGATGAATATACTTGATGCTTAAAACTTTGGACATACTATTAATTATTTTTTAGGGTAATCCCAGAAGGAGAGTTTTAGGTTAAATGGCATGATTATTTGAAACATTCTGCCAGCCTGCCCTTGACAATCACTGATATCAACTTATACTTCCACCACGATGTAGGAAAGTGCCCAATTTTCCACACTCTCAAAGTTTTCTTCATTTTCTTTTTAAATTTGCTGAGTATTTTTCACCTCTAAATGTCCAAAAACAGATCACTATGAGAGATAATGTTTAATTCTTTTCCACTTAACAATTTTACTTTACCTGAGCTAGATCAATCACAAAGTCATTTACATGTCCATGAATTAAAACTTGGTACATACAATGTTCACTGCAGCTCTATTACAATAGCCAGGACATGGAAGCAACCTAAGTGTCCATCGACAGATGAATGGATAAAGAAGATGTGGCACATATATACAATGGGATATTACTCAGCCATAAAAAGAAATGAAATCGAGTTATTCGTAGTGAGGTGGATGGACCTAGAGTCTGTCAAACAGAGTGAAGTAAGTCAGAAAGAGAAAAACAAATACCGTATGCTAACACATATATATGGAATCTAAAAAAAAAATTAAAAATGGTTATGAAGAACCTAGGGGTAAGATGGGAATAAAGATGCAGACCTACTAGAGAACGGACTTGAGGACATGGGGAGGGGGAAGGGTAAGCTGGGACAAAGTGAGAGAGTGGCATGGACATATATACACTACCAAATGTAAAATAGATAGCTAGTGGGAAGCAGCCGCATAGCACAGGGAGATCAGCTTGGTGCCTTGTGACCGCCTGGAGGGGTGGGATAGGGAGGCTGGGAGGGAGACGCAAAAGGGAGGGGATATGGAAACATATGTATATGTATAACTGATTAAATTTGTTATAAGGCAAAAAATTAAAAAAAAATAAAATAAAGTATTACTGCTCTTAAAAAAAAAAAAATGATTTTTTAAAAAATCCAAAGACTTAACATACTAGTTGTACCCAGCAAAAGTTAAATGGTATTAAGAACTGTAAATATAAATGGGCTATTCTCATTTTAATTAATTAATTTATTTATTTATCTATCTATCTTTCTATTTATTTATTTATTTATTTATTTATGGCTGCATTGGGTCTTCATTGCTGCGCACAGGCTTCCTCTAGTTGTAGTGAGTGGGGGCTACTCTTCGTTGCGGTGCACGGCTTCTCATTGTGGTGGCTTGTCTTGTTGTGGAGCATGGGCTCTAGATGCGTGGGCTTCAGTAGTTATGCCACGTGGGCTCAGTAATTGTGGCTCACGGGCTCTAGAGCACAAGCTCAGTAGTTGTAGCACACCGGCTTAGTTGCTCAGCGGCAAGTGGGATCTTCCCAGACCAGGGCTCAAGCCCATGTTCCCTGGATTGGCAGGTGGATTCTTAACAACTGTGCCACCAGGGAAGCCCTATTCTCATTTTAGAATCAAGAATTGTTTGTCATATTGATCAATAAAAAACCTAACCTAAATGAAAATTAACAAAAAAAGAGGAATCTATTTAGAGAGTTGATAATATCACACCTGACTTCTTTGCCTTGATTGGATCAATGTAACAGGACAAATAGAACTTAATCTTCAATTACCAAAACAAAGCATGGATATTAAATTGGCCCTGGTCACCTATTAAATCTATGTTAGACATATTTTGGACTGTATACCTTAAGATAGCAGATTAAGTTCAAAATAATGAATCCCATAATTATCACAGTATCCACATATGTCAGAGGAAATCAGATTTCATAATCATTGCATCAGGTAATAGCTTCAGAAATCCATATGTTTTTCTCTAATGTGTTGATTATAGAGGCATGTGGGATTTCTGCTATGATTTATCTGAATTATAGGCTACATTAAGATGCAGGATGGCAAACTTAATGAAGTATTGGCTCATTGTGATAAACTCTTTTCATTTAGCAAGCTGGCTAATTTACAGTTGTATAGTGACTTTGACAGTCCATATGTCTTTGACTTCCAAATAATAACTGTCTTCATAATGAAGATATTTCCCTGTCCCAAATTCTTTCAGAAGCTAGTGTTGGCTTGGCATTAAGAAGAAACATGTTTCATATTATAATAAGATTTTATACTTCTAAGGAGCTTCAGCGGTTCTGAAAATGACTTTGAAATATAGTCTTATTACTCTTTAGTATTCTCATGAGAGCCAAGTAGGTGGCAAATATTATCTCACTTTTGTAAAATAGAAACTAATGAAACAATTAGTGAATTTACTTGCCCTAGGCTAAATACTGAAGCAATGAAAAGTCAGAGTGCCAATCCTGGAACTTAACTGAAGCTCTTACTACGCATTGCATCTATAATAATTTTTATGGAGACAAGAGTAAAGGCAAAGAGAAAAAAAAATCTTCAGAAAATATGAAGATCAATCTAATCTACTTTAAGAGACTCTGGAATAGATATTTGTTACTTGATTGATTGTGCTTGGTCACGGTGACAGTGATAGTACCTAAACTTCAAAGAACTAATTTCCCTGCACCATTTCTGGGTGACCACATAACGAGTGTGGTCAGAAACATAGTAAAGGAATTTGAATTCTACTTCAAAGCAAAGCTAAAACCTGACAAAATCAACAATGGTACAATAACTCAAGAGAAGAAAAAGAAAATAAGAAAGGCTAAATTTGGACTTAAAATGGACCTTTAAGTTGGTAATATACTTGATTCCTGAAAGACAGTGAAAAATAAAGCAAGTCTCTATGGATCTCAGGGTCTCCCAAGCATTCTTATTTGCTTGACCCATCGTATTCTCCCGCTTTGATTTTTCATTAAAAACTCCATTCTGTTTCATTTTTTCTCTTCATAGTCTCATAAAGATTCATTACAACAGTTTGGTTACTTAATGGCAATACATTTGTAAATTGCTGTTGAAAACTCTTGTTCTCATTCTTTATCTAATTCGCTTGTGTGAAATAATCTACTTACCGGTTCATTTTCATTATCAGGGAAAGTTATTTCATTCTATTTAATATAAAAATGCCATTACTAGTAGATGAACCAATCCCAATTTTAAAAATCATTTTTGGAATTTCAACCCCTCAAATAAATTTTTACCTTTTATATAGCTGCTTTCTTAATACTTGAGGAAAATTAAAATAATTCCATGAGACAGGCATGATATATATCCTGTATACAACTGATCTTCCATATCAGTAGTTATTTCTCCTCTAATAACTATAGCATATTAAGAGTTTGGTTTTTTTCTCTAATAGGATATGACTTATTAGCTTTAGTAAAATTAGTAAAATTGTCTTTGGTAAAATTAAAAGACATAAAACTCCAAACAAATCTTCTTACAGTTGAAAAAACATCTAAAATCTAGAGGTTATTTTTTTGTCCTGCACACTTAAAAGAGACATGATAAATGTAAATATATGTTTACAATTGTCTATTTTAACAAGGAAACTTTAGATTTTGTTTCCATTTCTTTAAAAAGACAGTCTATACTTACCTGGCCCATCATTCATTTTGTCCAGGAACCGAGGAGTTGTGCTAAGAAACGAGGCATGTTTTATTCTAGCCACCACACTATGAGGTGGCATGTATTTATGCTGAACTTGAGACATCTCATATGGTTTTTGAACATCATAGGTGCCTGGTGCTGGAACATCCTGAAACAAATTTCAATGGACTAGCATAAACATATAGAAAATTTCCAAAAAGATAATAGCATATGTCACATTAAGCAATGATAATAGAAAATATGAAAATTTTCTTTAATTAACCATTAAAAGTGGAAATTTAAAAGAGTATCCCTAAATCTATGCCCTCCTTAAATTCACTTGTAAAAATCTAAGATAAAATTAACAGAATTATGAAGTATAGGTTCACATTCTTAAAAAAAAAAGCCTTCATAATATAGATCAAACTCTAATTTTCAAATTTCATAATGAAAATCAAATTTCATACAGAAATGAGAGCAGTGATTATTTGTTTTCTTAAGCAGCAAAACTATTCCTGCTTAACTGTCCTATGTGAGCACACCTTACTTATTCTACAAATGAGACTGTTTATTTCATTTTAATAGATTTCAATTAAGTTAAAAGGCTTCCCCTTTCATCACTTATGGCTCTTTACATGCTCCACAGTTATATTAACATTTTTAATCAACATAAACCACACGGATATTAATAAACACAATAATAATTCTAAACTAAATTAAATAAAAAATATCATGTATTTGTTGCACAATTAATGCCTGGAAACCATTAGCTAATTACCTCAATGGAAACTTATAAAACTCATTTTCTTCAAATTATTTTAACACATAACATATTATATATATAACAAATCTGTTCATCTGTATTATGTATAAACACCAAACTTTTAAAGTTTTAATGATTTTCTGGCAGGCAGGAGACTTGTATTGTGGATAAGGGTAGAGACTCTAGCACTAGACTTCTTTGGTTCCACATATCTGCTCCTTACTTGCTGTGGGATCCTAAGAGAGCTACTTAACCTCTGTGATCCTCAGTGTCCTCATCTGTAAGTGGGGAAACTATAAAATTTATATCATATGTCACTGGGTTGCTGTGAGGATTAAATGAGTTAAAACAAGTAAAATACTTAGATTAGTTCCTGATTCTACAAAAGGGTTAGCTAATCTTACTATTCTACAAAAGCTAATTTCAACGTAAAAAACAAGACTGAACAAACAGGGTCTAGACCAACAGAGAAGAATTTTAATGTTTCAAATAATTCAAACAAATTTGGATACTGAGAAAGCAAACTTTTGAAGTCCATCTAGGAGCCATACTTTATAAAACATACTTTCTCTTGTTCCTTATATCCCTATTATCACCCTCAAGCACAAGCCAACAACATTATCTCCCACTTCCAAAGAATCACTAAATATGGTAAAAGTACTGATCATGACTAGCAGAGGAGATTCTTACATGAAGCCCCATATTTCTGGTTTAAGTACTGTGTCAAACACAAATGCCACAATATATAAGTCAACTAAGAAATGTCAACAGCTGTTTGCTTCTTGTCTGCATTAGGAGTACATTTATTAAAGGTAGGCGGAGGATAAGCAATAGAAGCAATAGCTCCAAAGATGACTTTTGGATCTTTCGGGGCTGCTTCTGTGGTATGTGAAAGGAAAGTAGAAGAGAGCACAAAAGCACAAAGAAATCATGAGTACAATGTACTCAGAGTATTTAGGAAAGCTTTACAAAGATCTTGATTATCACTACTATGCATTTTCATTTTCTTATCAGAAGCTGTTACTGTTCTTGCTTCCCTTAGCACCCTGCCTGGAGTCACCATCTAGCCCCTCTTCCAGGGCCTAGCCTAGATATGACTTATGGATTTGGCTGCTGACACATAGGAACCTTTTTTGGTTTTTTTCTTTTTTAATGCCTCGAAGAAAAAGTAAGTAACTGCACAAGTGATCAGTTTTCTTCAACAATAGTGTGTTCCCCTCTAGAAAACTTTGTCAAACTAGCTACCCTAAATTTCATTAGATTCACTGGCTCTTCTACCAAGTGAAAATGTACTACCCTCATCATGACCATATCTTTTTATAGCATTTTTGTGCTTCTCTGAAAACTTATTCCCTACCTGTGTCCTTTACTGATGTGTCTAGGCTCATCTTACTCATCCTCAACTCTCACTTTATCTAACCAAGAGATTAATATGTCAAATAAATTTTCTAGGCATTAATTAATTCCTAGGATTAGTAAGACAAATCTGAAACCCTGTTTAAAAGCAATAACTTAAACAATACCTATACATAGTACTTTACACACCATTTCAGGGAAAAATAGTATGTATAGATAAGATCATCAAATTTCTGTTGGTGATCCTTTGTACATCACAGAAAACAGAGAAGGCACATGATGAGTGGATACAATAGACATTTCTCATACCTTTTTTTTTTTTAACCCAGTACTTGAATCCTGTTCCTGTGTTTGGGAAATTCCACATGCTTTGCAGCAGAATCTGAGTCCCAGCATAAAAGCCAAAATTACCTGAGTCTCATCTTCCTGGTCTAATTTTAAAAACCTAGGACATGAATCTAGGTCACAGACTCAAACGCCAGCCTTTCAACTGGCAGCCAGTTATTCAAAAAGACACAGAACATTAAAAATTCCATTTTAGATTTATTTTATTTATTTTTTAGTTTAAAGAAGCTGAATTAAAAAAAAATATTCTATTCTAGTGATGGCACTGATAGAGCTAGCAGTTATGTTCCCAGAGGCAACAGTGGGAGGACAAACTGAAAGAGCAATTAGAGGCTGAGGGAAAATGCCATAAAATGATGAAATAAAAGCTATGTCTCAATGCAAATTAAAGCTAAGTCTAAGGTGTCTTGACCTCTTCATCTGGAAAACCAAGGCCCTACCTAAAAAATGACATAAATAATCATAGAATTAAAATAATTGATGTATGTGAAATTCTTAGAATGGTATCTATAAAAAAATTAATAGACAAAAACCTCAATTAAATATAGTCAGAAGATCAGGAGGGAGAGCTCTCAAACCATGGGACAACAGCAGAGCCCAACAGGAAGAAGAAAGACCCTCTTCTTTCCTGGCAAGGACTCAGCTAATGAAACGCCATGGACTCTGTTTTCTATAGCCCTCCTAACTTCCCTTTTCCTCTCTGTAAAAGTGTTCTCCTTCCCTTGCCCTGCAGGGAGTTGCACATGGCTCACCATGGTTGCAGACACCAAACTGCAATTCTCTGCTGATCTCAGATAAACTCATCTTAGCTGGAGAAGTATCTGGCAGTCTATTTGTTTAGATCAACATACCTGATACATGCACTGGTATTTGCTTTCATTGCCATTATCATCATTATTAGCATTATTATTTCTATTAGTTGTGGGACTACATGAAACCCTCAGTGATATCACCCTTTCCTGAAGAAAGATACCAACAGGATATGTGAAAGGAAAGCTCCTAGTATTTTAAGCCCCAAACAAACAAACAAACAACAACAAAATCCAAAGTAGTTAAGTTGCTGGGAATCACATGAAGACAGTGAATCAGGCAGTAAAAAAAAAAAAGTCACTGGTGGCAACCAACTTCAAAGGAAGGCAGGTCACCCTGTTTGTATTTTGGAAAAACCTTTTCCCATATTTTGTGGTTTTATTTAACCATGTTAAGTTGAGTTGAAGCCCATTCACAATTCCCCATGCAGAACCCTTATATTAACCACTTAAAATCCAAGCCTAACTGACCTGGAGCCCCAAAGACCAGCTCCTCATTTCAAAAACTTCAGTATTTTTCCCATCCCTGTTCCCTGCCATTTTGACATGTGAAATTTCATATACTCTCTAACCTTGGACATATTAAACTGCATGCATGCTCTTATCTTCCAAAACTCTAATTACCAAACATCAACAATTAAACCTCCCAGGTCCAGCAAGAAATGGAGCATTTGATCACGGAGTTGTCTCCCAAGATGTATGCACAATGCAAATAAAGACTGAACTCAAGTTTTAGCCTCAAAATAAATTTTCCTTTTACCATGCTATGGTAAAGGACTTGGGGATGTCTTTATTTCACATTTCATTTTTTAATGATGCTTCCACTGGCTACAGAATTCTTGGTTGACTTGTTTTTCTCTCAGCATTATGAATACGTCATTTCATTGATTTTTGGCCTCCATTACCTTCTTTCTTTTTTTTTTAAGAGTTTTTTTTTTTTTTTTTTGGTTGCGTCAGGTCTTAGCTGCGGCACGCGGGATCTTCGTTGAGGCAAGCGGGCTCTTTGCTGCAGTGTGCGGGCTTCTCTCTAGTTGTGGCATGCAGGTTTTCTCTCTTCTCTAGTTGTGGCATGCGGGCTGCAGGGTGCCTGGGCTCTGTAGTTGTGGTGCGCAGGTTCCAGAGTGCGCAGGCTCTATAGTTTGTGGCACACAGGCTCTGAAGTTGAGGCACGTGAGCTCAGTAGTTGTGGCATGCAGGCTTAGTTGCCCTGTGGCATGTGGGATCTTAGTTCCCCAGCCGGGGTTCAAACTCATGTCCCCCACATTGTAAGGCAGATTCTTTATTACTGGACCACCAGGGAAGTCCCAGCCTCCATTTTTCTGATGACAAGTTCATGATCATATTATTTCCACTGTACGTAATAAATTGTTTTTCACTTTCAAGATGTTCTCTTTGTTTTGGTTTTCAGCAGTTTGACTATGATATGTCTAAGAGTGTTAGACATCTTTATGTTATTACTTAGCAGTTCACTGAACTTCCTGGATCTGTATATTCATGTTTTTCATTAATTTTGGAAAGTTTTCAGCTATCTTTTCTTCAAATGTTTTTTCTGCCCCTTTCTTTCTCACCTCCCTTTCTGAGACTATCATTACATATATATTGGAATATGTGACATTCACCCAAAGGTCTCTGAAACTATTCATTTTGTCAATCTTTTGTTCTTTTTTCTTCAGATTTAATGGTTTCTATCAAGCTATTATTTAGTTCACTGATTCTGTCTTCTGTCATCTCATATCTGCTATTGAGTCCAGCTGGTGAATTTTTCATTTGCATTATTGTACTTTATAATTTTAGAATTCTTTTTTTGGTGCTTTTGCTTGCTTGCCTGCTTGTTTCTATTTCTTTATTGAGATTCCCTATTGTCTAACTCAGTATATTTTACTTCAGTTATTTAAACATAAGTTCCCTTGATTCTTTGAATATATTTATGATGACTGCTTTGAAATCTTCATCTGTTTGATACAATGTCTAATCTTACCAGAGTAGGTTTCTCATACTCCCCCTAAGTATGAAATATACTTACCTGATATTTGCATATCTAATAAGTTTTGGTTGAAAAATAGACATTTTAGATAATATATTAACTCTGGATTATATTTTTCTTTAGTAAGGACTGTTGACCATGTTGTCTTGAGTTTTCAAATTTATTAAGAAAAAATATTGTCTGTTTCTTGCTTCAAGAATCTGCAGAAATGGCCTTCTTTACATTTTTGATATTTGTTATTTTTGCCATTTCTCATTTTTTTCTTGATCAGTAACATCACAAGGTGGTCAACTCTATTCTGTCTTTTAAAGATAGATCTATACAGATAAATAAAATAGGATAGATTTTTATTTTTGGATTTGTCTGTTTCTCCCTGTAGTTTTGTCAATATTTGCTGTATATATTTGTGGAGCTGTGCATAAAAATTTTTAATTATCATATTATTATGGTAAATTTAATTTTTAAAAATATTAAGTGAGAGTGACTGTTTATTTCTAAATCGCATTTTGTCTTAACATGTTTTATTTGTAATTAAAGTAGCTATTCCAGCGTTTCCACCAATGAGTAGGTTTTGATAAATCATTTTTACTTTTCAAAAATGGTAAAATATTAAAATCATAATTTTAAATATATAAGAGATCTGTGAAAGCAAAGAGGATTTTATGTACTAAATTCAAAAATGGGGAAAGCCCTTCTAATATGAGTTTACACTGCAAGCTGCTTTCTTCTATATGTGCATTTAGCAAGTCAGGGCAAGAGCAAAAGATTAGGTTTTTCATAGGCAGACAGATTATTCTAAGGAAAAGAAGAACTAGTGGAGCTTTCAAAGGTCACACAGTCTATCATAAGGGACTGAAGACTAGGGGAGACCAAATTCATTACTGGTTCTTTATGATGGACTATTTGCTGTGTGCTAGAACAGGCAAAAGAACAGAAGTCTGGGTTGAAGAGACAATAAAATTTGCAGTCTTCTGATGATTAGGAGCCAAAGTCGCACTAGAACAAGGGCTGGCAACAGAGTACAAGCCTCTTTCTCAGGATATTTGCCAAGTTTTGAACCCGAATGGCATAGGAAGCTAAAGAGTAAGCTGAAAATTTGTAAAGGGTAGGACTTCCGGGGAGAAAAAAAGAGACCCTCAGGCACTCAATCAAAAACTCAGAAGGGCAACATGAAGAAGTTGCAGAGCCACAAAGGCAGAGTGGAATCTCAGTCTTCCTGTGCTTAGGAGACAAACTCTCACCAGTAGGACGAGTCCACAGAGATACACAGCAGGTTTAATAATAATAGCTATGTGAGAGAAATTCATATACTTTACGAGAGTTAATATCCTAGGCAATTAAACCAGAACTACTTCTTACAAGAAATAACTGTTCTTCCATTTCTGTTTCCAGTAAGGTACATATGTATACACACATAACACACACACACACACACACACACACACACACACTGCTAGGTAGCATGATTTAGTAAATCATTAACTATGATTTGGGCTAAAATTTATTTATTCAGGGGTACACTTGTTCTAGCTGTTATTTCATAGCTAAGAATATTCTGGTCTAAAATTTTAGTTTAAAATCCCAAATACATAATTATTAAAAAGTCACTTAGAGCTTCTTTTATGATGAAGTTTGTCACATTAGTGAAGTGACTTAAGAAGACTTGAAGGATATTTTCAATCAAAGCTTCAAATCAAAATCTTTAATCAAATATATATGGTGAAAAAAATTATAGGCCATAAATGTAGTGAAGTTTGCCTAAATATGCAGAAAACTTTGATTAAAGCAATTTACCAATATGTTTATCCAAGTTGTTTAATTTTGGGTTTATAGAAAAGAAAGGCATTTCAGATGATAATCAAATTATCTTTGTTCTGCATATTGCAAATTATAATTACAAACATGTTACCCTTGCCATTTTTCAGCATTCTTAATATTCATCATTCTAAACATACACCTCTTTAAATATATGACTTAGAAAAGAATGTTACTTTAGAAAGAAAAATATTTTAATATAGATGTGACATAATGTTAATTGTAAGTGATAGTCAAAAATAGGAAGTGTTGATTTCATTTTCTGTATTCTCCCAGCACAGTGAAAAAGACCCTTTATCCTAATGCTGATTTACGAAAGAAACTACAATTGTCAGCTATACCATGATACTTCAAGGCCCAGTAAAGAATAACAAAACCAGCTGATGGACAAAATCATGTAGGCAATAAAACCATTAATTTCACCTAATTTCTCCAACATAACATTATACAATTCACATTTAAGTCACAAATTTCTAGTTGTTTGCTGTACATTTCCACATCATTATTCTCACGTAGTCTTAAGATAAAACTCATTAACTTCCCTTCCCCAACTACCTAACCATCTATCATTTCCCACCTGCCTACAATAATTCCTTGTCTAGCCAGGCCTGAAAATAGAAAGCTGGCTATCACATTTCTTCACCCTTCTCCCCCATATCTAAAAATCAATGCTCTCTTTCTGTTACTACCAAAAAGATCCTGGTAAGTCCTCTAAAATACTACTTGACAACTGTATTAACTGCCTCTTTAACCTTTAGGTCTTTCAGTCTCACATCATTGGCATCCCAGTAGCAAATAAGTTATTGTACTGAAACATGACAGACATCTGCTGGAAGCATTCATTGGCTCCTGAGTGTCTATGGGAAAAAATTCAGGAGATTCTCCTTGGTATGCAAAGCCTTTTTAAATTGTGAAGGCAGTTTTACAATTTTAAAGCTCAGTTAAAATGGAACATCGTCCATGAAGCATTCTTGATCACTCTAACTAGAATTGATATCCTCTATTTTTTAATTATTCTATTACTTATAGTTTATATAGACACATAAACATATAAAAAGCACATTAAACAAATATACCATATCTGCTTGAATATTTCTTTCTTTGTCAGTATAAGAGCAGAAGAGAATAAAGCCATCTGATGAGAAGGCAAGGTTCCCACAGATAGGATTCTATGTACCCTACGTATTTGCAGATTAATTTTTCTTTTATTCTCTCAAATTAAAGAAAACTGACAGTAGGAATACAGGAGCCTAGAGGATCCCCAATAACACTGGGGGTCTAGACCATTTCATGCTTTCTGTTTTACCATACTTAGATTGTGACCCTCATCCTAACGTTCTCAAGATTTTAGCCATAGCATTCTCATTTCAGAAATGAAGAGGAAGGACAAAGGCAAAAACTGTTTAACAGCTGAAACACTTTCCAAGAGGAACTTTCTTAGAAGCCAAACCAGTAACTTTTGCTTTCTTCCCGTTGGTTAAAACTGTGTCAAATAACCATTCTATAGCTATAAGGAAACTTTAAAAAAGTAGTTGTTTTAACCTGGGAATGTTGTTCTTCTAAATAAAATTGGGTCCTGTTAGAAAGGAAGAAAAAGAATAAAGACGGGGTAGGTAGCTAGTGATCTCAGGCATAATAGCTGCCTTTGAGGGCACTAGAACCATAAAAAATTAATTCATTTCTAGAATACTATCAGGATATTAGACTATATAAAAAGCTATTCTGACCCATGGCTTATTAACTTTGTTGTCTAATTCTTGCTCATCCTCTGGGTCTCAAATCTTCCCTGAATCCATTTGCTCTTGCAATAGGCTTTCAGAACACACAGCTCTTAACTTTGTAGCCATTGTTACATTTGCAGTTAAACAAGTCTTTAATTATTTTTTAATATCATTCATTCCCATAGAAAGGTAAGTTTCTTGAAGGTTCAGGAAGCATCTGTTTTGTTCATCACATCATTGTATCCTTGATGATGGCAAGTGCCTGGCACACAGTAAGTGATCAATGAACATTTTTTAATCAATGAGTAGATATATGGGCTAATGAATGAGTGAATGAATCTATGAGTATCTGTCTACCTCGAAGCTTTCCCTCTCAGGTGTGGCCTTGTTACTAAGTTCCCCCATAAAAGTAGGGCTGACACTATGCCACGAAAGTATTTTCAACCCCTACAGTGCTTAAATTTGCCTCACATATAAGCAGTTCTTTATAAAATGTCTGTTGTGTAAAACTGTTCAAGTATACTGCTTTCCCTAAAGATGCTCCAGTTTCTGGCAAAGACAATCTCAGCAATGATGTAGAAGTATGGATATTTCCATTCAAACTGATCAAGGACTAACTTTCACAAAATCATTACAGTGTGTCTCCAGGTAGTTAAATTTGATTAATATTTTATGTGAGATGTATTTCTTTCTCTTTGCTATCAAAAAAGTAGACTTTTACTTTTGATGCTTGAGCTTTTCATGATTACCTTTGACACTGGTTTTATAGAAAAAAATGTATATCTCATCAGATTAAAGTAAAACATGTGAATAGAAATGGCCTTTCTCTTCCTGTAAATGCTAATGTTACTGAGTTATGGAAAAAGCATAGATTATTACTAGTTATACTAGCTCTGATTGACAAGATACCATTTCTTCAATTTTATCAATTCAACAAAAATCCAGAAGTAAATTATTTTATAAGTCGAATGTGAAAGGGAAGAAAGTTAATGTAAATGATTCTTTAAAAAGAACATAACTGCTCCCAGAGCCAGTTGAACAGATTTGGATAAGACACTAAAAATCATCTTGCTAAACTTAGAAAACTTACAAGAGGTAAAATCTGAATGTGACTTGTGAAGGAAGTGTAATTTGAATAATAGAGCTGTGAAAATTATTCATTAACCCTAGAGAAATATCTAAAAGAAAGAGTCCAGAGACTTCCCTGGCAGTCCCGTGGTTAAGACTCCATGCTCCCAATGCAGGGGGCATGGGTTTGATCCCTGGTCGGGGAACTAAGATCCCACATGCCGCAGGGCATGGCCAAAAAAAGAAAGAAAGAATCCAATCGATTTGTTATGTTTAAACTTTGTGAAATCATATAACCCTTATTATCATCTACTTATGCTCAGTATGGCAAGAATTACTCATTGTATAAAAAGAGGAATCATTTCAAGGTAGTGCTACTGAAATACCTTAGAACTTGAAGTCAGAATTGCTAGGTCGTATTCATAACCTTATTATTAGCTTCAAGAAGGCCCTCAAAGATCTCACCTACTCATCCAAACCCCTCCCACCATAATGCATGCTGAAGGTCATGTGCAGAAATATTTAGCGGGTCACTGTGCAGGAAACATGTCTTTTTCTCTTCTCTTCTTATGAGATTGGCAGTAGATGAGTCATAGAACTATTCATGTTTGGAAGTTGCCTCTACCATCCATAGTAAGCTAAGAGTGGGCAGAATGATCCAGGCTGGCTTCCAGTAAGCTATAAATATCTTAGCATCCCATTACCTACTCCAAAAATAACTATGGTCATATCTAGACACAGAGGAGTAAAGATGATGAGAGAGGAGAATAAACTATGAAAAAGATGAAAAGAGAGAAGAGAAAGCAAGGTGACTAAGAAAAAGAAGGTACAGAACAGGAAATAAACATTGTCTAGACAGAGAGAGAGAGAGGGTGAGATAAGGAGCTCTGGTAATGTTAACCATACACAAAAATAACATTTTATGACACACCAGCTGTAGATCTCAATGTCAAAAGACAAACTATACATCTGAAATTCTGGAAACCCAATTATTCTCCCCTAATGTTCCAATAAATACCCTTCCTGGTTAATGAAATATATTTTAAATATCCTGTCTTCTTCCAGATCTATAGTGCTTATATGACACTAAACAGTTGTTCAGGTTATCTTATATTTGGTGACAAATTTAGTAGCACATTTCTTAGTAACACTAAATGTTTGTTGATTGAGTAGATAAAGAAACAAAACAAGCAAAATTAAAATTAGATGAAAAGGCTATTAAAGATCAAGGGTGCTATTGCTATTTTCCAGAGTCGTGCATATAAAGATTAAAGCCATATAAATACATCCAAAATATTATTTAATTTCATGAGGAGTCAAGAAAATGATCATCTAAAATAAAAATGTTAATATCCTTACTTCTTCCTTTCCCTTCTTTTAAAGAATGTGATACACTATTTCCTCTATAAAGAAAATGCTACTTAAGTGATACTGTTTTTAAATGCTACCCTAACACACAATTGTAAAGCAATTATACTCCAATAAAGATGTTAAATCAATCAATCAATCAATAAATGCTACCCTATCTTACAGCCTACAAACAAAAATTTACTGAGTCTTTACTAAGCACTGGCCTTAGTGTACACCAGTAGTAAACATTATGGACTCTGAAGCTGTGCTGTCTGAGGTCAAGCCCTGGCTTGTATTTTTGCTAACCATATGACTATGGGTAAATCTTGTGTCAAAATTTCCTCATCCATAAAATAGGTATAAGAACGACTGTTCCCACCTGTTAGTGTTCTTATAAGGATAAATGAGTTAATATACGTGCAATACAGAGTGCCAGGCACATAGGTGAGCACTACTTGAACAACTTTTAGTAATTATTATATTTCATTATAAATTTTAAGTTCCTAATATCTCACGTATTTAGGTAGCATTTGATTTTTCCCCAAATAACTACTACAAATACTATTTGAAAGTAATATATTTTTCAATGTCATAAATAAATTTAATTTTAGAACACGCAGTTTAAAAAAATCAGTGTATCTATTTCACATGACAAAATGTACAAACACTGACATGGAATTGTAACTTGCTTATGGGTCAAATTTAACAAGTATCTACATTAGACATAAAAAAATAAAACTCAGCGCAAAAGCCTCTATTATTTATTAACATTATTGGGAAATGTCATGCTAAAATAATATTGTTTTAAGCTTTTCCCATGCATTTTAGGGTGTCACTTATTGAACAATTTTAAGTGCCTTTGTACTAGTTATTGGGAATCTACATTTTAATATATTAAAGAAAATGTAAATTTTCTAGTCCCAGGTTCTAGTTTTGTGAAACACAAATATATTCAATACCTTAAAGATATGACTACCTTGAGAAGACTAAATTTCTCATTTATAAAATCCATAGTCCATGTTAATACCTGTACAATAAAAGAGTAGGTCAACTAAGCACATACAAAAGCATGTGAAAAAGAAGACAAGTGTAAGAGAAATAAAAGTTTGTGATTTCAGTTTGGAAAAGCATCTGATTATCATCTCTCATAAAGTCACTCCAAATTTTCCAGGGAACTTATGGCATATATAGAAAAGAAAGAAAAATATAATAAAATAAAAGCAAAATGAAATGAATAAAAAAAGTCAATAAACCAGAAGATGAATATCTGATAACTTAAATCATATGGTCCTGAATAGCAAACAAAAATTGGTAGACAATACTTACTTTGTTTACTTGAAATAAATAATACCAATTCTCAGAAACAGAGAAGAGATACTGTATCCTGCCTCCACTGTCTGTTCCTGGCTCAGATACCCAAAACCTATATAACACAAACTGTTTGATAATGTATGGCTCATCCTTGATGCAATCTTTGATACAATCAGGTATTGTTTTATTTTCCCTTCCCAATCACTACATTCCTGCATTTTAAATAACGTTCTCACTGTAAAAGTTTGAAATATAAAGTAAAAAAGAAAGCCCCTCACCCACTAACCTGCACAGTCCCACTTGCCAAAGATCATTCCCATATTATTCAACTGTAGTATGTTAGCCAGCATTTACTGATGACCACTTAACTCATGTCCACTTTTGCACTGTTACAGACAGTGACATAATAAATGAAAACACGTATATTTTATGTACTTCTATGCAAATGGCTGTAAGATAAATTCCTGAAAAACTGAACTGTTAAGCCAAGGGATATGTGTAATTTAACTTTTGGTTGAAATTATCAAGTAGCTTCAGAAAGGTTTTATCAATTTAAGCTCTACCAATAGTGTATGTGTTTCCCCTACCCTTGACAACACTATTATCTTTTTAAAAATCTCCCAAATGAGAAAATATATGTCCTTTTTAAAAAATTATATTTCATAATTTCAAGTGAATTTGAGCATCTTTTCAAGGATCTATTAGATATTTATACCTCATTTTGTAATTGAGTTCTTTATCCTTTTGCTTTCTTGTTTTATAAACTCTTGCATATTAAAAAAAAAGACCCTTTGTCTTCCGTGTTTAAAATATTATTTCTAGCTTATAATTTGTCCTTTGTATTTATTTATAGCATCTGTTTTATGGTTTGGAAATTTTCAGAGCTTTCTTTATTTTCAATAAGGTATTTTGGAGTACTTTTTATTTAGTTTTGCTATAATAAAGTGTTCAACTTCTTGAAGTTGCATTTACCTGATGTTTCTATTTTATAGTTCCTATTTCATGCTTTGTTCAAAAAGCCCTTCGGAATCAAGGATTATTTTTTAATCTAAATTTTTCTTCAATTTAACATTTAAATCTTTAACAAAAATTTTGCTTTATAGGAAAAGTAACCAACTTATGTTCCTATAACTATTTGAAACTTGTCCCTCTCAAGTTATACAAGTAACCAATAGACAATAGGGAAACCAGCCACTCAACATGGCATTTGTAGGAACAACCATCATAAGAGCAAAACATTATAGTCGGGGATAGAGAGAAAATATTGTTAGTAGTGCTTAGCACTGTAGTTTTCCAGGAACTGCAGACGTTCAAAGTACTTAAAAAAAAATAGGCTGGGGAGGTGAAGGGATGGTAGGAATTTAATTTGATAGAGTTGCTCTAGATAAATGCCTACTAGTCATTGAAAATTGATAAATAAATATATAAATCAACTTGAATGACAGCGGTAGCTTAGATGATCAACCATAACTCAATTCCATAGTAATAAGCAGGGTTAAAAGAAAGTCACAAACCCTAAATGTTGATGTATAGTGGGTTTAGATTGTTTTTTCCTTGTTTGAGATGTTTAAAATGTATGGCAGCATGTGAGATTGATAGGACAGGATGGTAAGTGTGAAAGTCTTATTCTGTTATTCTCTGTTCTTTTCCATAGGTTAGAAATATTTCCTAAACCAAATATTTAAAATGGTGTGTGGAGAGAGACCTTCAAGATGGCGGAGGATTAAGACGTGGAGATCACCTTCTTCCCCACAAATACATCAAAACTACATCTACATGTGGAACAACTCCTACAGAACGCCTACTGAACTCTGGCAGAAGACCTCAGAATTACCAAAAGGCAAGAAACTCCCCAGGTACCTGGGTAGGGCAAAAGAAAAAAGGAAAAATACAGACAAAAGAATAGGGATGGGACCTGCACCTTGGGGAGGGAGCAGTGAACGAGGAAAAGTTTCCACACACTAGGAAACTCCTTCACTGGCAGAGACGGGGGTGGTGGTGGGGAAGCTTCGGAGACACAGAGGAGAGCGCAGCAACAGGGGTGCAGAGGGCAAAGCGGAGAGATTCCTGCACAGAGGAGCAGTGCTGACCAGCACTCACCAGCCTGAGAGGTTTGTCTGCTCACCCACTGGGGCGGGCGGGGTCTGGGAGGTGAGGCTCGTGGCTTCAGAGTTCAGATCCCAGGGAGAGGACTGGGGTTGGCTGTGTGAACACAGCCTAAAGGGGGCTAGTGTGCCACAGCTAGCCAGGAGGGAGCCTGGGAAAAAGTCTGGACCTGCCTAAGAGGCAAGAGACCATTGTTTCAGGGTGTGCGAGGAGAAGGGATTCAGAGAACTGCCTAAATGAGCTCCAGAAATGGGTGCGAGTCACAGATATCAGCACAGACCCCAGATACGTGCATGAAATGCTAACGCTGCTGCTGCAGCCACCAAGAAGCCTGTGTGCAAGCACAGGTCACTATCCACACCTCCCCTCCCAGAAGCCTGTGCAGCCTGCCACTGCCAGGATCCGGTGATCCAGGGACAACTTCCCTGGGAGAACACACAGCATGCCTCAGGCTGGTGCAACATCACGCCAGCCTCTGCCACCACAGGCTCGCCCTGCATTCCATACCCCTCCCTCGCCCCGGCCTGAGTGAGCCAGAGCCCCCTAATCAGCTGCTCCTTTAACCCCATGCTGTAGGACTGGGGAACAGATGCCCTCAGGCAACCTACACGCAGAGGTGGGGCCGAATCCAAAGCTGAACACCAGGAGCTGTGCGAATAAAAAAGAGAAAGGGAAATCTCTCCCAGCAGCCTCAGGAGCAGCAGATTAAATCTCCACAATCAACTTGATGTAGCCTGTATCTCTGGAATACCTAAACAGACAATGAATCACCCCAAAATGGAGGTGGTGGACATTGGGAGCAACTGTAGACACGGGGGTTACTTTCTGCATCTAATTTGTTTCTGGTTTTATGTTTATCTTAGTTTTTAGAGTTTATTAGTATTTAGTATTTATCTTAGTATTTAGAGTTTATTATTATTGGCAGATATGGTTATTGATTTGGTTACTCTCTTCCTTTTTTTAATATATAGATATATATTTTTTCCTTTTTCTCTTTTTGTGAGTGTGTATGTGTATGCTTCTTTGTGTGATTTAGTCTGTATAGCTTTGCTTTTACCATTGGTCCTAGGGTGCTGTCTGTATTTTTAATTTTTTTTTTAGTAGAGTTTTTAGCACTTGTTACCATTGGTGGATGTGTTTTTTGGTTTGGGTGCTCACTTCTTTCATTCTTTCTTCTTTTTTTTATTATTTTTAAAATTTTTATATTTTTAATAATTTCTTTAAATTTTTTATTTTAATAACTTTTTATTTTTCTTTCTTTCTTTCTTTCTTCTTTTCCGCCTTTTCTTATGAACCATGTGGCTGACATGGCCTTGGTGCTATAGCCGGGTCTCAGGCCTGAGCATCTGAGGTAGGAGAGCAAAGTTCAGGACACTGGTCCACCACAGACCTCCAAGCTCCACGTAATATCAAATGGCGAAAGCTCTCCCAGAGCTCTCCATCTCAACACTAATACCCAGCTCCACTCAATGACCAGCAAGCTACAATGCTGGACACCCTATGCCAAACAAATAGCAAAACAGTAACACAACCCCACCCATTAGCACAGAGGGTGCCTAAAATCATACTAAGTTCACAGACACCCCAAAACACACCACCAGACATGGTCCTGCCTACCAGAAGACAAGATCCAGCCTCATCCACCAGAACACAGGCACCAGTCCCCTCCACAACCCACTGAACCAACCTTACCCACGGGTCGTAGACACCAAAAACAACTGGAACTACGAACCTGCAGCCTGCGAAAAGGAGGCCCAAACACAGTAAGTGAAGCAAAATGAGAAGCACGCAGTAGATGAAGGAGCAAGGTAAAAACCCACCAAACCAAACAAATGAAGAGGAAATAGGCAGTCTACCTGAAAAAGAATTCAGAGTAATTATAGTAAAAATAATCCAAAATCTTGGAAATAGAGTGGAGAAAATAAAAGAAACGTTTAACAAGGACCTAGAAGAACTAAAGAGCAAACAATGATGAACAACACAATAAATGAAATTTAAAATTCTCTAGAAGGAATCAATAGCAGAATACCTGTGGCAGAAGAATGGATAAATGACTTGGAAGATAAAATAGTTCAAATAACTACCACAGAGCAGAATAAAGAAAAAAGAATGTAAAGAATTGAAGACAGTCTCAGAGAACACTAGGAGAATATTAAATGCACCAACATTCGAAGTATACGGGTCCCAGAAAAAGAAGAGAAAAAGAAAGGGGCTGAGATAACATTTGAAGAGATTATACTTGAAAACTTCCCTAATATGTGAAAGGAAAGAGTCAACCAACTCCAGGAAGTGCAGAGAGTCCCATACAGGATAAATCCAAGGAGAAACACAGCAAGACACATATTAATCAAACTGCCAAAAATTAAGTACAAACAAAAAATATTAAAAGCAGCAAGGGAAAAGCAAAAAATAATATACAAGGGAATCCCCAAAAGGTAAACAGCTGATCTTTCAACAGACACTCTGCAAGCCAGAAGGGAGTGGCAGGACATATTTAGAATGATGAAAGGGAAAAACCTACAACCAAGATTACTCTAACCAGCAAGGATCTCATTCAGATTCGACAGAGAAATTAAAACCTTTACAGACCAGCAAAAGCTAAGACATTTCAGCACCACCAAACCAGTTTTACAACAAATGCTAAAGGACCTTCTCTAGGCAGGAAACACAAGAGAAGGAAGAGACTTACAACAACAAACCCAAAATAATTTAGAAAATGGTAATATGAACATACATATCCATAACTACCATAAATGTAAATGGATTAAATGCTCCAACCAAAAGACACAGACTGGCTGAATGGATATAAAAAAAAAATCTGTATATATGCTGCCTACAAGAGACCAGGGGATGGAAAAAGATATTCTATGCAAATGGAAATCAAAAGAAATCTGGAGTAGAAATTCTCATATCAGACAAAATAGACTTAAAAATAAAGACTATTACAAGAGACAAAGAAGAACACTACAGAGTGATCAAGGGATCAATCCAAAAAGAAGATATAACAGTTGTAAATATTTATGCACACAATATAGAAGCGCCTCAATACATAAGACAAATGCTAAAAGCCATAAAAGGGGAAATCGACAGTACCACAATCATAGTAGAGACTTTAACACCCCACTTTCAATTATGGACAGATCATCCAAAATGAAAACAAATAAGGAAACACAAGCTTTAAATGATACATTAAAC
This sequence comes from Mesoplodon mirus, assembly GCF_964341445.2. Classification (NCBI taxonomy): domain Eukaryota; kingdom Metazoa; phylum Chordata; class Mammalia; order Artiodactyla; family Ziphiidae; genus Mesoplodon; species Mesoplodon mirus. Next base: position 18,351,229 of record NC_138977.1, on the reverse strand, counting down.
AGGTTGGACTTAATTGATATTTATAGGACATTCCATTCCAAAAAAGCAGAATATACTTTCATCTCAAGTGCTCATGGAAGATTCTCCAGGATAGATCATATCGTGGGTCCAAATCAAGCCTTGGTAAATTAAAAAAAAATGAAATAATATCACATATCTTTTCCTACCACCACACTATGAGACTAGATATCAATTACAGGAAAAAACCTGGAAAAAATACAAACACATGGAGGCTAAGCAATACACTACTTACTAACCAAGAGATCACTGAAGAAATCAAAGAGGAAAGCAAAAAATACCTAGAAACAAATGACAATGAAAACACGATGACCCAAAACCTATGGGATGCAGCAAAAGCAGGTCTAAGAGGGAAGTTAATAGCAATACAATCTTACCTCAAGAAACAAGAAACATCTCAAATACACAACCTAACCTTACGCTTAAAGCAACTGGAGAAAGAAGACCAAAAATAACTGCAAGTTAGCAGAAGGAAAGAAATCATAAAGATCAGATCAGAAATAAATGAAAAAGAAATGAAGGAAACAGTAACAGAGATCAATAAAACTAAAAGCTGGTTCTTTGAGAAGATAAACAAAATTGATAAACCATTAGCCAGACTCATCAAGAAAAAAAGGGAGAAGACTCAAATCAATAGAATTACAAATGAAAAAGTAGAAGTAACAACTGACAATGCAAAACTACAAAGGATCATGAGAGACTATGACAAGCAACTATATGCCAGTAAAATGGGCAACCGAGAAAAATGGACAAATTCTTACAAAAGCACAACCTTCCAAGACTGAACCAGGAAGAAATAGAAAAAAAACAGACCAATCACAAGCACTGAAATTGAAACTGTGATTAAAAATCTTACAACAAACAAAAGCCCAGGACCAGATGGCTTCACAGGTGAATTCTATCAAACATCTACAGAAGAGCTAACACCTATCCTTCTCAAACTCTTCCAAAATACAAGAGGAAGGAACACTCCCAAACTCAGTCTACGAGGCCACCTTCACCCTGATACTAAAACCAAACAAAGATGTCACAAAGAAATAAAACTACAGGCCAATATCACTGATGAACATAGATGCAAAAATCCTCAACAAAATACTAGTAAATAGAATCCAACAGCACATTAAAATGATCATACACCATGAACAAATGGGGCTTATCCCACTTGATAAGGTGCAAGGATTCTTCAATGTACACAAATAAATCAATGTGATAAACCATATTAACAACTTGAAGAAGAAAAACGATGTGATCATCTCATTAGATGCAGAAAAAGCTTTTGACAAAATTCAACACCCATGTATGATAAAAACCCTCCAGAAGGTAGGCATAGAGGGAACTTACCTCAACATAACAAAGGCCATATATGACAATTCCACAGACAACATTGTTCTCAACGGTGAAAAACTGAAACCATTTCCCTTAAAATCAGAAACAATACAAGGTTGTCCATTCTCGCCGTTATTATTTAACATAGTTTTGAAAGCTTTAGCCACAGCAATCAGAGAGGAAAAAGAAATAAAAGGAATAAAAGGAATCCAAATCAGAAAAGAAGTATAGCTGTCACTGTTTGCAGATGACATGATACTATGCATAGAGAATCCTAAAGATGCTAACAGAAAACTACTAGAGCTAATCAATGAATTGGTAAAGTAGCAGATTACAAAATTAATCCACAGAAATCTCTTGCATTTCTATATATTACTGATGAAAAATCTGAAAGAGAAATTAAGGAAACACTCCCATTTACCACTGCAACAAAAAGAATAAAATTACTAGGAATAAACCTACCTAAGGAGATAAAAAACCTGTATGCAGAAAACTATAAGACACTGCTGAAAGAAATTAAAGATGATATAAACAGATGGAGAGATGTACCATGCTCTTGGATTGGAAGAAACAACATTGTGAAAATGGCTATACTACCCAAAAGCAATCTACAGATTCAATGCAATCCCTATCAAACTACCAATGGCATTTTTCACAGAACTAGAACAAAAATTTCACAATTTGTATGAAAACACAAAAGATCCCGAATAGCCAAAGCAATCTGGAGAAAGAAAAACGGAGCTGGAGGAATCAGGCTCCCTGATTTCAAACTACTATTCAAACTACAAAGCTACAGTAATCAAGACAGTATGGTACTGGCACAAAAACACAAATATAGATCAACGGAACAGGATAGAAAGCCCAGAGATAAACCCACGCACATATAGCCACTTTATACATGATAAAGGAGGCAAGGATATACAATGGACAAAAGACAGCCTCCTCAATAAGTGGTGCTGGGAAAACTGGACAGCTACATGTAAAAGAATGAAATTAGAACCTAACACCATACACAAAAAGAAACTCAAACTGGATTAAAGACCTAAATGTAAGACCAGACAATATAAAACTCTTAGAGGAAAACAGAGGCAGAATGTTCTGTGACATAAATCATAGCAAGATCCTTTTTGCCCCACCTCCGAGTGAAATGGAAATAAAAACAAAAATTAAAAAATGGACCTAATGAAACTTAAAACCTTTTGCACGGCAAAGGAAAACATAAACAAGATGAAAGGGCATTCTCAGAATGGGAGAAAATATTTGCAAATGAAGCAACTGATAAAGGATTAGTCTCCAAAATTTACAAGCAGCTCATGCAGCTCAATAAGAAATAAACAAACAACCCAATCCAAAAATGAGCAGAAGGCCTAAATAGACATTTCTCCAAAGAAGATATACAGACTGCCAACAAACACATGAAAGGATGCTCAACATCACTAATCATTAGAGAAATGCAAATCAAAACTACATTGAGGTATCACCTCACACCAGTCAGAATGGCCATCATAAAAAATCTACAAACAATAAATCTTGGAGAGGGTCTGGAGAAAAGGGAACCCTCTTTGCACTGTTGGTGGGAATGTAAATTGATACAGCCACTATGGAGAACAGTATGGAGGTTCCTTAAAAAACTAAAAATAGAACTACCATATGACACAGCATTTCCACTATTGGACATATACCCTGGAAAAACCATAATTCAAATAGAGTCATGTACCACATTGCTCACTGCAGCTCTATTTACAATAGCCAGGAGATAGAAGCAACCTAACTGTCCACTGACAGATGAATGGATAAAAAAAGATGTGGCACATATATACAATGGAATATTACTCAATCATAAAAAGAAACGAAATTGAGTTATTTGTAGTGAGGTGGATGGACCTAGAGTCTGTCATACAGAGTGAAGTAAGTCAGAAAGAGAAAAAGAAGTACCATATGCTAACACATATTTATGGAATCTAAAAAAAAAAAAAAAAGGTTCTGAAGAACCTAGGGGCAGGAGAGGAATAAAGACGCAGACGTAGAGAATGGACTTGAGGACACGGGGAGGGGGAAGGGTAATCTGGGACGAAGTGACAGAGAGGCATGGACTTATATATACTACCAAATGTAAAATAGCTAGCTAGTGGGAAGCAGCCACATAGCACAGGGAGATCAGCTCAGTGCTTTTTGACCACCTATAGTGGTGGGATAGGGAGGGTGGAAGGGAGACGTAAGAGGGTGGAGATATGGGGATATATGTATATGTATAGTGGATTCTCTTTGTTATAAAGCAGAAACTAACACACCATTGTAAAACAATTATAGTCCAATTAACATGTTAAAATTAATTAGTTAATTCAATAAATAAAATGTGTGGAAAAAAATATAACAGGAACTAATATAAATGTTTTTCAAGAACAGCATCCTATAATTGAAAAAAAAACCTAACAGTATAAACTCAAATTAAAAGATGTATAAATGATAAATCATAAATATATAAATAAAAATGTAAGACTTTTACTTGCAAAGATTATTGCAAAAATATTTAAAGATAAACAACAAATTCCAACTAGCAATTAACTACTAGCAGTGGTATAGTTGTTGTTGTTTATGGGTTCTTATCTGGTATACATAAATACCTCTTAGAAAGTAGTAAGAAAATACATTCTACAATAGAAAATGGGAAAGAATATGATTGGCTGACTTTCATACAAACAAATAACATTAGCCATAAACAAAAATCAATGATTAATTAATAATTAAAATGATGAAAATTGGAATCAATCCTGAGCTCCCCTTCTCCCAAGGACATACCGAATGTACAGCTCCACATTGAACAATTCCCTCTGATCCCTCAGCTAGATTTAGAAACTAGCCAAGTGACCCTTACAGATCAGACAAATGAGAAAATACTCATATTGAAATGGTTAAGAAAGACTGAGACAGACTCTCACCATAAACCCCACTCCCACCACAGCACCAAACAATCTGGAAAGAATCCCCAATGCCTAGCTTCTCCCCAAAAGTGAAGCGTTTAGACTCCACATCCAGCACACCAAATTTTAAGACTCTCACCAAAGGGAAGGGCTCCAAACACCTAGCTCTGAAAGCCAACGGGCTTATGTCCACAAGACCCACAAGACTAAAACAAAGAAGCAATTCTTCACCCACACATGAGAACTTGCCACAGCTACCACTCCAGGGCTCAGCCTGGAAGAAGTAGGCAAATTCTCTCATCTCCCAGTTTTTCCATGAAACAGGGTCATCTGCATACTTTTTAAGCTGTTGCCTTGAGGGCCAGGCTTCTAATTCAGCAGACACTAGGGGCTGGCTGTGATTTTCCCAGAAACTGAGGAAGACAAAGAATACTACTCCCACCTTCCCCCTCCAGCTTCCTCCAAGTCACCAGTATAAATTTATTCCTATTGACATGAAGATACAAAGCATTACACTGCATTCTTTACTTCATTACATAACACTAAAAATTGAGGTGAATTCCTTTTATAAATTATTGTTAATATCACTCCAAAATGCAAATTACATATTCTAAAACTCTTGATCATTCTATTACCAGATTTCATTACTTAAAATAAAATATAAATTTTAAAAATATTTAAGTATAAGTCTGATTCCAACCAGAGTGTGATTAAAACTAATATATTTATAAACAATACATTGGATTTTGAGATTAGGTTTTCAAAACATTTCTAAAGTCTTCATTTTGGCAAACCAACGTGATTTTTTTTTTTCAAAATGAAAGGAAGGTGCTCAATTTTGGTATGTCCATCATATCTTCATTCCTCCCCGACTTCCTTCCAAAAGTTAGTAAAAACAAGCGGCTTTGCCTTTGCCTTTCTCTTTTTCCAAGGAAAACATTCCATCTAATACTATAAAATATATTGCACTCTGAAAGGCTTTTAGGCCAAACAGTGTAATATTATCTAAGATCTATGGAATTTTGATTATTTGAAGGCAAATTAAGTAATGTTTTCATACTATTAATTTTTAATAAATACCATTAAAGCTTAGCAATACAAATTAAAGTTGATGTATGGTGCCACTTGAAAATGCAGGAAATCACTAATCCAACAATAGCACAATATGACTTTCTTAAATATTACAAATATTTTCTACAATGTTGCTGAAAACACTATTAATATGCTATATTTTATACTCTTAATTTTATGAAGATGCTTTATTCTCCATTTTATTAAGCATAAAAATTTGTCCCTGCATTGATTTGTTTAACCAATAAAGTTAATAAAGACATTTACTTCTCAGTATCTGTATTTCATCATCATTTCTGCATTTTCAGAGCTTATCTAATCCACATGGTGTTGTCACATTAATCAGTGATTACATCATCATGTAATGATGTTCCTAAGTATCAAAAAATACTCAAAATATAATTATACAGTGTCTTTTTACATATACAAAATACAGAAGAAAATCAAATTACATTTTAGATGAGCAGGAAAATGTAAATATGAATCAAAATATTTGTTCCTTATTCTATCTTTGAAATTTATTTCACTTATTCATTTAAATAGATTAAGTCAAATTATTTCTTAGGGATGTTAAACAAATTTAGTAAGAAAAAAATTAGGGTGTCACTTTATAGACTAATGTATTAGTTTTCTAATGCTGAGTAACAAATTGTCACAAACCTAGTGGTTTAAAACAATGCCTGTTTAATAGCTCACAGTTCTATAGATTAGAAGTCATGGCTGGGTTCTATTCTCAGGCTATCACAAGCCCCAAATCGAGGTGTCAGCCTGGCTGGGTTCTTAAACTGAAATCTCAGGGGAAGAATCCAACACCAAACTATGCAGGTTGTTCACAAACTCCAGTTTCTTGCAGCTGGAGGTCTGAAGTCCCTATTTCCCTGCTGGCTAGCAGCTGGGGGTCTTTCTTTACTCCTACAGACTCCGCATATTCTTTTTCAGATGACTGTCTCCATTTTCAAATTAGAAATGATCTATTCTGTCCTTCTCATGATTCTAATTTCCCTGATTTCTCCTTCTGTCCCCAGGTAGAGAAAGTTCCTGGGTATTGATGCTATTATAAAGCTGTTGCATCAGTCCTGGGCCGCCAACTTTCAGATATCATGTTATGTGATAAAAATAATTTTTTTTTTTTTTTTTAGGCTGCACCACATGGCTTGTGGGATCTCAGTTCCCTGACCAGGAATTGAACCCAGGCCACGACAGTGGAAATGCTGAATCACAACCACTAGACGACCAGAGAACTCCCCAATAATTTTTATTTAGTCAACACTGTAGTAGGGTTTCTGTTACATGTAGCAGAATAATAAGTAGAAATGATAAAATAAATAGCTTAGGAGAGATTTAGCTACTGTAAGCGATATCTGAAGAAATTGACCAAAATGCTTAAGAGATAATTAGTTGAAAATATGATAGGGAGATTAGGAAAGAAAGAATGAGAATTCCCAGAATGGATCTAATAGGAATTCCACAAAGAGTTAATTGAGATAATCTGGAAGAGAAAATATCTGAAGAGGTCATGGCTGATATTTTTCCAATACAAATGAAATGTGAATTCTTAGATTCAGGGAGCTGAATCAAGTTCTAATGAAGAAAAGTAAAAAATAAATACACACCTACACACATCAGTGAAACAGTAGAATACCAAAAAAGAGATTATCTAATAGCTGTTGATGCTTCCCTATAATAAGAGTTTCAAGTTATCTATTTAGATTAGGGTTTAAACACAGTACATGAGATGAATGGAAGAGGTAACCCTCAATTAACAAGATTCAACCTTTCTTTTCCACCCAGAATGTCTTCTCTGTGGCCCTAAACTTTCAAAACTTCACTCAAATTCCCATAGTTAACCAGTTCCTGACACTTTAGAAAGCAATTTTGTCATCATCTGTTATTAGAAGTATAACCCTTAGAAGTACTGACTTGTCTTCCAACACCAAAAAGCTAATCAATCAGCACTCAGTAATTTTCTGAGGATTTCAGATAAATATAATTTTTAAATTCTTTACACATCTAGTAATAGTTTAAGACCCTCCAATATTTATCTCCAAGTTGTAGCACATCTTGCCCATAACTAATATGACTTTGTTTCATATTACTGCTTATCAGTGTCAGAGTCAGGACAAGAACCCAGATCTTCCACTTACAGTTCAGTTCTCTATAAACTACTATCTTCCTCAATAATTTAAAAGTCTGCTCAGGCATTTCTTTCTATGGGCATACAATAATTTCTCCTCATTGTGCTAACTTGCATCATCACAGTAATCTGATTTATTAACATCAAATATAAGATCTTCAGCCACATGATCTCTTAAGGTCATATCCTAGAGGAAAACTGGCAACTATTTATGCTCTTGATTAAATGTTAACAGCTGAATAGTAACAGAACACTAGCTAATGAATGCCCTTCACACACACACACACACACACACACACACACACACACACCAGAAGAAAACTCTAACACAAAACTCCAAACTGAATTAAGTTTCCTCAATGACGCTTTTTGTGATTACCAAAAAATGATTGAATACAATTTAAAAATTAAGAACAGAAATGAACAAAAGAAAAAAAAGAAAGAACTAAAAGTTGATGTGACTTAAGAAAAACAGTGGAGAAAAAAAAAACATAACCATCTAAGAAATATAGAGTAATTTACTAGGTAAACATGGAAGAAAAAGTTCACATAAAAAATTTCAAAAGAACTGTTGACTAAAATCAGGAAATGAACCAAGAGTTAGAATATTAGATAAAGGAAGAAGTGAAGAGTCAGAGAAAAAGTGATTTGAAATGGAAGACAGGTAAAGATCTAATGTATGTATAAGTGGAGTGCCTGAAGATTATTTTTTTAAAAATGGAACTGCCAAAAATCCAGAAATAGCAAAATTAAAACCACCAAATCAATAAATAGTATTTAGTAAGAGTTTATTGTGCATAATTAGAACAGTTTGCAAACTGGGTGCCTCCAAAACTAAAAACTGTTACAAAGCTCAGGGGTTTGATATGATGGCTTATAAAGTGAAAATGAGGAAGCTGTTAACCTTTAGAGTCACTGGTTATTAGAATGGGGGTTTCCAGATGGCACAGTATTGGTTAAAAGTGATTATCTCATAATATTTTTAGGAATATGACAAAATTTTTTATGACTGTCAGAGGATTTATAATAACCTAGGTTGGTTATATACATGAAATAAGATAGATTTAGTTTTCCTTATGTGACAAATGGTTTTTTCTGCTCAGGAAATTCTCAAGTTTTCTGGTCAAGAGACCAGAAGAAACCATCTGGTCTCCATTTTATATGTAATTTTAACAGAGTAAATTAATATGCAAAGTAATAATGAAGAAAAAATATGGAAGTTAAAAATATATTTAAATATATATATTGAAAGGGACTATTTTATACGTAGGAAAACTGAAACTGAAATGTTCAGTCCTAGAAATATGCCAGTAAGTCTACTGGACTTTAAATATTAAACAAAAACAAAAATTCTCAGGACCTCCAAGCAAAAACCAAGAAAAAAAAAGGCAATAAAATTAGGTGGGCTACAGACTTCTCAAGATAGCATACCAAGCTAAGTAACAATAACTATTATTTTTAATAAACAGAAAAAAATATATCAACCTAGAACAATATATCCAGCCAAGCTGCCCTTAAAGTATCGATACCAAGACTATAGGAAAACAATCCTGAACACTCAAGAACTCAGGTAATACAGGCTTTATGAAAAATGTACAGAAAGATGAGTTTCACTCAACCAAGATATAACAGATAAAACTTTAGCAAAATTACTTACAAACAGAATTACTATATGCAATAGTAAATCTAAGACTAAAACAAAGTACAAATAATGCAATTGAATAATGGCAGGAGGAGGGAAAGGGACAAGAAAAAACAGAAAAGCCCATTGATTGCTACATAGGTCCCAGATGGTGGTCAGTGAAAACCCTTAAAAAGTGACAAACCAGATAGTAAAAAGATAGATAAGAAAATGGGACTAAGAAAATTTTCAAAAATCTAAGTACAAAAGTAACACATGCAACAAAAATACAAATATTCCTAAATAAATAAATTGACATTATGAAAGACCAAAGGGAAAAACAATGTTGAGAAAGAAATGCAGTAAACTTAACATACTATACAGCAATTATTACAAAATATTATAATAGAGACTACAGGCATACCTCATTTTATTGCATTTTGTCTTATTGTGCTTCACATTTTTCACAAATTTAAGGTTTGTGTCATCCTGAGTCAAGCAAGCCTATCAATGCCAGTTTTCCAACAGAATTAGCTCACTTCGTGTATCTCTGTCCTCACAATATTTCAAACTTTTTCATTATTATTATATTCGTTATAATGATATGTGAGGAGTGATGTTTGATGTAATTGTTTAGAGGCACCACAAATTGCACCCATTTAAGACAGCAAACTAAATCGATAAATGTTGTGTGTGTTCTGACTGCTCCACAGACTAGCTGTTCCCCCATCTCTCTCACTCTCCTTGGGCCTCCTTACTCCGAGACCAACAATATTGAAATTAGATCAATTAATAACTCTACACTGACCTTTAAGTGTTCAAGTAAAAGGAAGAGTCAACTAATGCAGCAAATTTTATTGTTGTCCTATTTTAAGAAGTTGTCACAGCCAGCTAGCCCTTCAGCAAACAACACCCGGATCAGTCAGCAGCCATCAACATGGAGACAAGACCCTCTACCAGCAAAAAGTTGACAACTTGCTGATGGCTCAGATGATAGTTAGCAGTTTTTACCATGAAGCATTTTTATTTATGTACATTGTTTTTACAATAGTTTTACATGCTATTATACTCTTAATAGACTACAATATAGTTAAAACATAACTTTTATATGCTCTGGGAAACCAAAAAATTTGTATGACTCACTTTATCGCAATATGTGCTTTACTGTGGTGGTCTGGAACCAAACCCACAATATATACAAGGTTTGCATGTACTCATAGTAATAAATGTGAACAGACAATTCACTTACTGAAGTAAAATGATTTTCAAACTGGGTAACAAAAGAGCAACCAACAAACAACTATATGTTTTGCACAAGAGACAAACATAGAAGTAATTTTCAAAGTCTAAAAAAAAAATAATGAGATGGGTAAAGATAAAGGTGTTTCAGGCAAATGCAAATAAGAAAAAGGTTTATGATCATAATATCAGATAAGTTAGAATTCAAGCCAAAAGTATTACTTGTAATGAAGAAGAACACTTTCAATGCTAAAAGACACATTCAATTTGAAGGCAGAAAAATTCATGACTGTCCATGCACCAAATAAAACAGCAACAACAATTATAAAATAAAATTACAAAAAATACAACTTTAAAACAATTATAAAACTACAGGAGATGTGAGAATAGATGGGAGCACATTAATAACAAGAAACATTAAAATACCATGGTCAGCTCAAGACAGTTCAGACATGCTGACTAATGGATTCCTGTTTTATTCTACAGATTACAATTCATTATCATCATTAATTACTTTGATGTTCAAATTATCCCTGATTTGGCCTGTGGGAGCACCTTCAAGCTGGCTCCTATGTCCTTCTAACATGTTCCAATCATTTATTTATTTTAGTGTGCACTGATTTTTAACACAGCAAGATATTCCTGCTCCTGCCCTGAAATCAGCCATTTCTCTAAGGATCTCTGGAAGCTTTAAGTGAGGAATGATTTTTTACAAACCAAGATCTGAGAATAAAGTGTGTTCCTTGCTACAATGGCCCTTTTAGCAGACAGAGCAAGGGGGGGAAAAAAGATAAAAAGAATGTACACATACATACACAAATACCTCTATGTTTATATCTATATCCATATGTCTCTTATCTATATACTCTAGGCTTTCTCCTTTCCATATTTATAACTCCTTTCTCTAACAGTGAAAAACACAATTCTCCTTATTCTCAATATATTTACCCGTTCGCTTACCCTTAGGTCACAAGGAAAGTTGTTTTAAAATTGCTAACCTACACCACTGTGAAAATCAGACCTCCTAAATACAGTTCATAATTTGTTTACAGTTCTTTTTGCCCTTAGTCTGAAAGTATTGTGTTCAAAATTTACTTGGATTACTAATAATAATATTTTTTAAATAGCACAGAAACTACAACAATAAAATGCACTAGTGAACATGAAAAAATTCTCTCATACGCCTTCTCTTTGTAAGGTGTAATGTTATACAATACTACAAAAATATCATACCATGTAGAGGAACAGTATGTTATGCCTTTTTTTTTTCATTTCAAACTGCAGAAAATACCCTATTACCAAAATTCTTATAACCTTATGTCTAATTTATTTTCCCAGAGACAACATTCCACTCAAACACTCTTACATGTTTGAATTAGAAATGTTTTCATCTCTTGCAAAATTAAAATTCCAGTTAGTAACTAACAGATTAATTCTATTACATGCATTGAACCTTTGAATCTAGAAATAGCCCTGGACTCTATTAAGTTCCCAGTGTCTTTGAAAGTTTCTATTACTGGAGCATGCCAAGAAAACAGTATAAAAAAAAAAAAAGTAAAAGTATTTTTCCTACATTATATTTCTCTAATTATAAAATTGAAGTAAAACAATGGATAATCAGAATTGTAGATAATAAGAGAAGCTTAAACATTAAAATAGTCAACCTTTGTAGATTACTTTGGGTACTAGGGTCATTTTCACAATGTTGATTCTTCCAATCCAAGAAAATGGCATATCTCTCCATCTATTTCTATCATCTTCAATTTGTTTCATCAGTGTCTTATAATTTTCTGCATACAGGTCTTTTGTCTCCTTAGGTAGGATTATTTCTAGATATTTTATTCTTTTTTGCAATGGTAAATGGGAGTGTTTCCTTAATTTCACTTTCAGATTTTCAATCATTAGTGTATAGGAATGCTACAGATTTCTGTGCATTTTGTACCCTGCTACTTAACCAAATTCATTGATTAGCTCTAGTAGTTTTCTGGTAGCATCTTTAGGATTCTCTGTGTATAGTATCATGTCATCCGCAAACAGTGACAGCTTTACTTCATCTTTTCCAATTTGGATTCCTTTTATTTCTTTTTTCTTCTCTGATTGCTGTGGCTAAAACTTCCAAAACAATGTTGGATAACAGTGGTGAGAGTGGGCAACCTTGTCTTGTTCCTGATCCTAGTGGAAATGGTTTTAGTTTTTCACCATTGAGGAGAATGTTGGCTGTGGGTTTGTCATATACGGCCTTTATTATGTTGAGAAAAGTTCTCTCTATGCCTACTTTGTGGAGGGTTTTTATCATAAATTGGTGTTGAATTTTGTCGAACGCTTTTTCTGCATCTATTGAGATGATCATATGGTTTTTCCCCGACAGATTCAATGCAATCCCTATCAAACTACCACTGGCATTTTTCATAGAACTAGAACAAAAAATTTTACAATTTGTATGGAAACACAAAAGACCCCGAATAGCCAAAGCAATCTGGAGAAAGAAAAACGGAGCTGGAGGAAACAGGCTCCCTGATTTCAGACTATACTACAAAGCTACAGTAATCAAGACAGTATGGTACTGGCACAAAAACACAAATATAGATCAATGGAACAGGATAGAAAGCCCAGAGATAAACCCACGCACATATGGTCACCATATCTTTGATAAAGGAGGCAAGAATATACAGTGGAGAAAAGACAGTCTCTTCAATAAGTGGTGCTGGGAAAACTGGACAGGCACATGTAAAAGAATGAAATTAGAACACTCCCTAACACCATACACAAAAATAAACTCAAAATGGATTAAAGACCTAAATGTAAGGCCAGACACTATAAAACTCTTAGAGGAAAACATAGGCAGAACACTCTATAACATAAATCACAGCAAGATCCTTTTTCACCCACCTCCTAGAGGAATGGAAATAAAAACAAAAATAAACAAATGGGACCTAATGAAACTTAAAAGCTTTTGCACAGCAAAAGAAGCCATAAACAAGACGAAAAGACAACCCTCAGAAGGGGAGAAAATATTTGCAAATGAAGCAACTGACAAAGGATTAATCTCCAAAATTTACAAGCAGCTCAATATCAAAAAAAGAAACAATCCAATCCAAAAATGGGCAGAAGGCCTAAGTAGACATTTCTCCAAAGAAGATATACAGATTGCCAACAAACACATGAATGGATGCTCAACATCATTAATCCTTAGAGAAATGCAAATGAAAACTAAAATGAGGTATCATCTCACACTGGTCAGAATGGCCATCAAAAGATCTACAAACGATAAATGCTGGAGAGGGTGTGGAGAAAAGGGAACACTCTTGCACTGTTGGTGGGAATGTAAATTGATACAGCCACTATGGAGAACAGTATGGAGGTTCCTTAAAAAACTAAAAATAGAGCTACCATACGACCCAGCAATCCCACTACTGGGTATATACCCTGAAAAAACCATAATTCAAAAAGAGGCATGTACCAAAATGTTCATTGCAGCTCTATTTACAATGGCCAGGACACGGAGGCAGCCTAAGTGTCCATCAATGGATGGATGGATAAAGAAGATGTGGCACATATATACAATGGAATATTACTCAGCCATAAAAAGAAAAAAAATTGAGTTATTTGTAGTGAGGTGGATGGACCTAGAGTCTGTCATACAGAGTGAAGTAAGTCAGAAAGAGAAAGACAAATACCGTATGCTAACACATATATATGGAATCTAAGGAAAAAAAAAGGTCACGAAGAACCTAGCGGCAAGATGGGAATTAAGACAGACCTACTAGAGAATGGACTTGAGGATATGGGAGGGGGAAGGGTAAGCTGTGACAAAGTGAGAGAGTGGCATGGACATATATACACTACCAAACGTAAAATAGATAGCTAGTGGGAAGCAGCCGCATAGCACAGGGAGATCAGCTCGGTGCTTTGTGACCACCTAGAGGGGTGGGATAGGGAGGGTGGGAGAGAGGGAGACGCAAGAGGGAAGAGATATGGGAACATAGGTATATGTATAACTGATTCACTTTGTTATAAAGCAGAAACTGACACACCATTGTAAAGCAATTATACTCCAATAAAGATGTTTAAAAAAAATAGTCAACCTCTTTTGCAATGAAGAAATTTACTTCATAAAGTAAAAGCAAATATCAAAAGTAAACTCTATCTTCTCATCAGTCAAAATAAAGGAGTCATTTTAAAACTGTGAACATATAAAATGAAAATTAGTTATTTAAAACTCCACTGGAAACACTTTATGAAACCCGTTAGTCTCTGGGGTTACCAATTCATGCAATGATCATCTTAATGACTTATTTTTGTTTGTCATTAATGTGTTTTTCTCTTTATTTTTATAACATAGATCAATTTGTCTTATTTCCTTAAGTAATTTTTTGTAACTTTGTTCCTGTGTACTTGACATACAGTAAACTTCACATATTTAAACTGTACAATTTGACAAGTTTTGGCATGTCATCTGCATGAAATAATCACAACAATCATGATAATAAACATTTTTTCCATCCCCCCAAATTTTCTTGTGTTTCTTTGTTACCCTACCTTCTATCCACCCTACCTTCTACCCACATTCACATGTAAACACTGATATACTCTCTGTGACTATATGTTACTTTCCACTTCTAGAATTTTATATAAATAGAATCATATATTGTATAATGTTTTGTTTCTAGCTTCCTTCACACAGTATGAGTTTAAGATTCATCATGTTCTTGTGTATATCTGTATTTCATTCATTTAAATTTCTGAGTAGTATTACATTTTATGGCTATCTAAGTCTGCTTATTATTCACTAGCTGATGAACATTTGGGCTGTTTCCAGTTTGGGGTTAATAATACTGGTTTTGGTTAATAACACTGCCATAAACATTCACATACATACCTCCCATTTCTCTTGAATAAATACCTAGGAGAAGAATGTCTGGGTCAATGGAAAGTGAATTTTAAACTTTTGGACTTTTGAAGGAAATGCCAAACTGCTTTCCAAAGTGGCTGTACATGATTATCTTCTTACAAACTTACTTATATTGCAACTACATCAATCTTGGTATATATTTTTCTCTGAAGGTCAGAAACTTCTAAAATGCTTAGCTAAGAAAAAAAGATCAAAACCTAATGACTTTTAAGGAAAAAATGAAAAAAAATTGGGAATTCATCATGACATTAAAGTATAGGTAGAATATACATATAAATGGAAAAAGGAATTGTCCCAGATAATATAAAAAATACAAATTATATTCCTCAGAATTTCTTTTTAATGGCATTAATTCCACTTTTGGATGAAGTTCTTCCAGAGGAAAGATCATAGTTATCTTTATATCCCAAATACTATCACAGTGCTTGGAACACATCAAGGTCATAATAGTGTTAATCATGAACTTAGATGAGCTAATAAAGGAGTCAAATGGACAGAAATTATAATATGTGTAAAATACTAAGAACTTATAAGATAAAATGTTTTATACCACAATTGAGCTCTAATATATCATTTGTCTTACTTCTGTTTCCTAGCATTAAGTGTTCAGATCAAAACTGCTTTGTCTTTCTTTAATTTCAGTCTTGTAAGTATACAACAAAATTTTATTAAAGTATTTGAGATGTGACATATCAGAAAGAGAATGACAACTGAAAAAAAAAATAAAAGACACTTTGAGAAACAACCTTATATAGAAGATAAAGAAATTACATAAGAATGAAAGTAAAAAAGTTAACTTCATTAAAAATTTAGCTGATACACAGTTCATCTATTTCACTGTGGTAAGCCATCAAAATAATTATGATTCCGTGAATGCAATCTAATCTCAGGCAAATGGGAAAAAGTCTGTCTTCCAATTAGCACGTTAGTGGGACTTACCTAATTAAATCAGTTGAAAACAAGTAGAAGAAAAGCCCCCTAAGTGTGCACTATGAGACTCATATGAAGAAACAGATTGTAATCATGAATTTACAATGCACATTAGGAAATTGTTGGCAAGTGTTTAATATGTGATCTTTTTTTCTTTGTATAGAGCAAATCAAAGGTATAGGAAAGGTCTTAAACCCTAGGGAAATGCTAAAATATGCAAATTCAGATCTTAAAAATCTACTCTGTTAAAGCTTCTTTTATAATTAAGCAATGATGTCTTAAAAGCCTACTTCTAGAATTGGATGTGGGACCATAAAAAATGGGTAAATTAATTTTCTAAATATAAACACCATATTAGAAGGTAATTAGAAAGTCCTCAGAGATATTTATCATTAAGTTACATGCTGCTTCCTTTGTTTTCCACAGTGTAGGGAACTGCTTTACTTTTCTTTGACTATCTTTTCCACACTATTCATTACATACATTTAAAAGTTAAGGATATCTTACTGTATGGAAGTTTTAAAGCATTTCTTTAAAAAAAGTCTTGTAAGTTTTTTAAGAGAAGATAAAACAATTAGTAGAATGCATAAAATCTCATTTTTCCTTTCAATTATTATATTTAATATTTTTTAAAAGTTTGCATTTTATATAGATGAGAATTAGGGATGTACTTACTTTCTTCAGAGACTCCTGTATTCTCTTAATATGGTAAAAACTAAGAAAACAGAAAAATTTTGGACTGGGACACAGCGACATTTGAATAAAACGATTTCATAAAAGATCTTTTGCATTTTATATCAATGGCATCAGATTCATCGAGAGCTTCTATTTCTACAGGTACACTTAAAAAGAGAAGAGAAAAAAAAAATCAGAGATGGCAAAAGAACTGGTAAAGATACTGAAAGTATGTCCAAACAAATAGGAAATAGCACAGATGTAAGAAGATTATCATCATACATCAGCAAAAATAACAAGATCTATTTCACTAGGAAGCAGCAATAAAAACCTGAGAAGAGAATCAGGATTCCTATTTCTAGTTCAGCGTCTGTTACAATGTAACTGGAACACTAGGGGAGCCCCAGAGTCAAATACTCCTACAGCAAAAATGACCTTGGTGGCTAAGAAGGTATGTCTCTTAAGAACTGATCATATATGAGGGAGGTAAGAAGTTGACATTACTAGCTATAGAGTTTAAAAGAAATGCAAATTAGCCACTTGAGCTAAAGTACAATACTGTTCTTTTCTCGATGTTCTGGCACTTTTTGCACGCTGGGAAGAGGAAGTCTTAAGGGAGAAGGGAATATGCTCAAGTTAAGAAGCAGGGATGAATCTACAGCACACTTAAGAACAAATGTGGAATAAGTCCACTAACACTTCTGTTACCGGTTCAGAAGGACACCAGTGATTTTTGTTAACATAATTTTAATATTTAACAGCTTAAAATGTCCTTTTTTATTGCTGTCTTCAATCTGTCATCCTATAAGGGTTATACTTAAAAGGAAATGGTCTATTTACTAATTTGGAAGAAAAAAAGAAAAGCAAAACAGAAGAGTACACCTAGACTCAGCCACAAAGACGACCCAGGAAATAAGGAAAGGGTATAAATAAGTTAAAAAAATAATCTGATGTCCAGTGCTCTGAGTCTGCTAAAAACCAGAAAAGAGAGGAAAACAGGTAGAGCAAGTTTGAGAAGAGGCCTTTAGTCTTCAAAATTAAAAGACAAAAACGCAAAGCTTTTCTTCTGATAGATGTCATCTAAGACAAGTCTCTACTTTTTTCAAGAAAACTCTTTGCAATATTTTCTGTCACTTAACATTTTGCTTTTTAATTTTCTCATCTCTTAAATGTAAAAATGTTACTTTAAAAGTTTCCTGAAGTCCCTTCCATCTCTAAAATGCTATTATTTAAGTAGTGATTCTTCCGTCAAATTCTCATTAAAAGGACTTTGTGAATGCATTTTCTATACTTTTGTATAATATTCTTGAAATATGTAACCATACTCATAAATGAACAAGCAAGAAAATACCCTAGAGCTTTAAATATTCCAATAGTTATAAATAAAGTGATTTAACAGAGTCTTTGAAAAATGACATAAAGGGAAAAAATATTCTGGCTCATTTAGTATGAGAAAATGACATTCAAAAATAAATGTTATGGTTTAAAAGAGTGACTTTACCAGAGAGGCTTCAGACAAAAATATTTCCTCAAGTACACCTCATAATTCTACATCCTGAAAACCTTTGACTTTTATACTTCTCCCATTACTGGCTTCAGATATCACTATCTAACACACAGATTACCAAAATAGTATCCTAATAGTACTCCATCATAATCTCCAAATCTATTCTCCTTTAGTTAGTCAGACAATGTTTTTAATGTCAAAACTGACTTTCAGCATCTATTTAGGATGTAGAAAGCTGGAATGAGTGTCATTTCCACCCTAACAATAACAAAAAAGCCAATTTATATGACTATAACGTTTCTTAAACCCATTAAAGAGACAAAGTTACAGGGTATAAAAAAGTTAACCAAAAATTTAAGAAAGACAGCTGTCCCCAAGAAAAAAACATGTTACAGCACTGATTTATCTGGGGTGAATCATGGAGGGAAGATGGGAAATACAAGATGGTATGAAAAAAATTTTAATGAATTGCTTAAGGCTAAGTGTAGGCTGGCATGAGAGTATCGAATACAGGGACTTACAGACACAAGGGGAGTTAGCACGCACTTGTGGGCTCTACACTATGGACCATGGGCTCACAAGAAATACTGGGGACAGGGAGGGAAACTAAAGAAAGCATCTCTCATGGTACAGACCTGGGGGAAGAAAGTATCAATAGTAGTAGTTGTCATTGTAGAACAGGCCAAAGCTCTACCCAAAACGTTCTTTCATATGAGACAAAAGCCTTAAGCTGCTAGAAGAAGGGCAGGTAAACCCTGCTCCTCTAGGGCACAGGTGAAGAACTATTATGGCTGGAGGAATGGAACAGGAAAAAAAAATTCCTCTCCTCTGGGATAGGCAGGGGCAGAAAACCATAGGATTGCTGCAGAAACTCAAAATGACAGAGATCCACCCAGATACTGGTACATGGGTCTGTCTAAGGCTGAGGCTGATTCAGGACACTACAAAACACCCATCCCATGCCCTCCAACACCACTAGCAAGACCTCAGTAACAGCAACATGAGGCATAGACTACAAGGAGGGTAGAACAGAAATAATGAAGAAAAATCTTCTGGAAGCCAATATTCACCCTAAACAAAGGTAACAATGGAGTAACATGAAGCTAGCAATGCATTAAGGTAAATCCTAGCAACACAAAACCTCAAACCAACACAATTCCTGACAAGACTAGCACAACCCTCTGCACTAAGGCCTATAAGAAGAAAAGGTATGGCAATCTACGGAAAGTTTACTTTATTCTCTCCTCTTCTACATCATGTCCAGCCTTGAACCAAAATTTATGAAACACAAATGGAAAAAAAACCCCACAACACTGTCAAAACACATACACACACACACACAAAACTGTCAAGAGAGAAAGCGAGAAAGCAATCAACAGAACCAGACACCGATATGATTCAGATGTTAGAACTTTCAGAAAGGGAATATAAAATAACTATGATTAATGATAAAGGCTTTAGTGGAAAAGGGGATAACAGAATAACATGCACAGACTCATGGGCAATATTAGCAGAGAGATGAAAGTTATAAGAAAAAATCAAATAGAAGTGTTAGAAATGAAAAACACAGAAACAGATGAAGAATGCTTTCTATTAATTCATCAGTAGATTTGACACAGGCATGGAAAGAATTAATGCATTGAAAATAGGCCAATAGAAATTATTCCAAGTGAATTACAAGAAGAAAACAAAAAGTTGAAAAAGAAAACAGAATCCAAGAGCTGTACAATATCAAATGGTCTAATATATATGTAACTGAAATCTTAGAAGGAGGAGAGAGAGAAGAACAAGGGGCAGAAGAAATATTGAAGAGACAATGACAAAGAATCTTTAAAAAGATAATGATCAAAGAACCTCAGAGAACACCAGGCAGGATAAATAAGGAGAGAGAAGGATGGAGGTGGGGAGGGGGGGAGAAAGGGGAAAGGGAGGTTCTTTGCCTACTCACATGTATTTCAAGGAGTCCACAATAAGTGCTTGAAGAGACTGAACCAGTTTGGGACCAATAAACTCTACTAACCAGGCTATCATGGTCAGAATTGTGTTCCCCCAAAATTCATATGTTGAAACCCTAATTGTAGTACCCTAGAATGTGGCTTTATTTAGAAATAGGGCCTTTAAGGAGGTAATTAAGTTATAAATGGGATCAATAGGGTAGGCCCTAATCTAAAATGACTGATGTCCTTGTAAGAGAAAATTGGGACACAGACTACAACATAACAGGTATCATGCGAAGAAACCACAAGATCATCTACAAGTCAAAGAGAGAGGTCTTAGAAGAAACCAACCATGTCAACACCTTGATCTCAGACTTCTAGCCTCCAGAATTGTGAGAAAATTAATTTCTGTTGCTAAGGCACCCAGTCTGTAGTATTTGTTACAATAGCCCTAGGAAGCTAATACACATTCAAAGCTTCCTTTTGGGACTCAGTTCTACACTGAGTAGGGAAAGAACAATAGAAGGAAAGAAAAGAGAAGGTACCAAAAAAAAAAAAAAAAAAAAGAGGAGGGGGTTCAGAAAAAGAAAAAGGAGGGTTATGAGAGCCAAGAGATCATAGAAAAGACAAAGCCATAGTTCTGAATGTTTCACAAAAACAACTAAAGAGGAAGCTTTAGTTATAAATTAGCTCTCCTGACCCTCCTCTCCCTTTTATAAGTTCGAGAAAATAACTTGATTGTGATAGAAACTAACACAAAGATATTATAAAAGAAAACAAGATGCAGAACATCATCCCTACAGACAAAGACAGCACACTCAGAAAGACGTGTACAAAACAATTTAAAAACCTAACCAAGTATATCTTTCTGGGTTTGGTCAAGAAAATAAGAGCTACAAAAATTACTACAGAAATGCAAAGTTTAATAAGGGAACTAGGGCTTACATCAACGTGGGGGAGTCTAGAGACTTCCCCACAAGACCTCAAGTCTCTAGTCAGAGAACTGAAAAAACAGTCACCAACAATTTTAGCCTGGAACACTAGAGTTGGTGAAGCCAGAACCCACAGAAAAATCTGAGAAATTTTGAACTTTGTGATCCTGCTTAACTTATTTAGCCTTCTGTCTTATGATCTTTTCATGTTCTAATCATGACCAGCAAAATAGGTGTGTTTTTGCTAGTTGAGTTTTGTCACTAAAGCAAAATTATAAGCATGCCACAAAAGGAACACACTATATACAATCTGAATTTTTTGAAATGAGAAATTTGGAGACTGAATTTTTTTTCACTTTTATCTGATGTTCTGCCATGTTAAATAGGATACTATACCAATAATAGTAATCACAATAATAATAATAATATTGTGAAATTCAGAAAATTCATGCTAAGATATGTGGAAAGTAATGAAGCATTTAAAAAAAGTGCTGTGCTGTTACTGTTGTTATTCCTGTTATTATTACTATTATTACCAGCAACTTGTATTGAACCTTCTTGAGTTAATGTATTGTTTTCAACAGCACATGATCACGGCTGCTACCACTCCTTTCACTGGCTGCCTCCAGGGGCCTTAGGTCTTTTGAAGTGTGTTGATTACATCAGTTAGATGTATGCAGTATTAAACAGGTGGAAGACTGTTGGTTTTAAATATTGTCTCCAAAAGTGACCACCACTATCCTCACCTGGCATTACAGTTTGATTTGCCTTTGTTTAAACTAAGCTTCCGAGTCTGTTTCATGTACTACAGCATTCTGAGTAGATGCCAACCTCTCTCAAGGTAATGCCACAAAGGTTGCAAGGAATCCTCAGTGTCTGTAGTTCTGATTCCCAAGAGGAACACCTGACCTCCTCCTGGCTGTAGTTCTAGAAATAGGATATCTTTAGAGGTCAAAAAAACTGACTTTGTATGGGAAAGGGTATCTTTCCTCATAATGCTAGGGATTGGTTTGACAATATAGGGCAAGTCTATGTTGAAACCAAAACCAATTGAGAGAACTTTGAATGTCACTGATGTACCTGGGAGACCACTCATATATAAACCATAAACATCTATTATCTCCTCTTCAGAGAAAATACAGCCTAAGAATTCCAAACAGAATCTCAAAATACCTTTACCATCTTTGACTTGGACCCAGAGCCAGTGCTGCAGCTGGAGATTAAGGACTACCTTGAGTCAGGGATAGTGTAAAGTCAAACTGGGGCAGCATATTATGAATTTACCCATGAAACCTCTTAGGCTAGAAGGCCAGGAAAGATGCTGTCATATGTACTTGATGTGAATTAAAATGTTTTCCAGGCCAAGTGGCATCATCATATACTTAAATTGGCCAAGACTTTATTTAGATGACTGTCTTCTATTCATTACCTTCCTGGTAGAGGCTAACATTGCAAGTACTACAGGTATAATTTTTTCAAGTGTCAACTAAATAACTTATAAAATACAGTTTTCTCCTTTTGAGCTTGTGTTATCCACGTTATGTGTCAATTTTTTCTTTTATCACACCCACTGTGGATATCAGGTGACTTATCTCCACATTCATTCAGAAAACCTGTTAGGGTTATTCATAAAAAACTGAAGTATCTCACAGTTTGAAAGATGGATAATAGTTTTAACAGATGTCAACTTGTATCTGCATTAAGTTGCATTAAGTTTAAAAGCATTAATATAGTATTTGGGGCTTCCCTGGTGGCGCAGTGGTTGAGAGTCCGCCTGCCGATGCAGGGGACACGAGTTCGTGCCCCAGTCCAGGAAGATCCCACATGCCACGGAGCGGCTGGGCCCATGAGCCATGGCCATTGAGCCTGCACGTACGGAGTCTGTGCTCCGCAACAGGAGAGGCCACAACAGTGAGAGGCCTGCGTATCGCAAAAAAAAAAAAAAAAAAAATATATATATATATATATATATATATATATATATATATTTGTTCAAGTAGTTTTTAAGTTTTACTGTCTTACTTTAGTCTCCTGAGTCCTCTCAACCAATTCAACATCTGTAAACTTAACACAGTGCTCTTTATAAATTAGAAAGTGATGGGAATTTGGAAAGATTTGGGGATCTATTGTATAATACAGATTAAGAAATTTGACTTCTATACACTATTATTATTTTTGAGTTGTCAAATAATATGCTCTTTTGTTTATGTGATTAATGTACTTTAAAATTGTTTATATTTATGAGACTATAATTTTCTATTTTATGTAATACATTAATCAAAAGTTCAAGGTTTTTTATTAAAGGGTCTTTCTCCCAAGGCATGAACATTTGAAAAGAAGTATTTTGTAGGTGACTAATTATCTAGACTCCAGCGAGTGCCAGTATTAAAAAATTAAAATAAAACATAATGGCTATAAATAGAAGAAGCTTTTTAGCCATATGGTCTGAAAGTAGTTTAATATTTCCATGCTGGGCACCCTTTTGCCAAATTTAATGAAAATCAGCATGATGTTGTAGCAGTTAGTGTTTGAATTCTGCTGTTATCTTCATGAGTACCGAAATGAGAGAGATTCAATTAGCAACTAATAAGCTAGTATTATTTTTATCGCATTCCCCTATGAATCAGAAACTGGCATGGGCCTTCAAGTAAGTTCTTTCTCTTTTGATGGTACCCTTGTTTTCTCTGAGAGTGCACTGGATCAGAATTGCTAACTAACAGTTTAGAAGCTTTATTCCCAATTCAGTGAATATTCAATTCAATGAATATTAGTGTCTAGTTGCTCTGAGAGATTAAAAGCAGAACTCAGTGATTTGACTTGCAGCCTTCTGTGATGAATCCATGAAAAAGACATCCTTATGTCAATGTTTTTATTCCTTTGTCTCCATTACTGCAATGAAGACAGAGTAATATTATTTTTTTAAGGATAGATTTTTTCATGTTGGACAACAGTAGTTTTCATTGAGAATAACTGAACTCACAAAAGATCCAAAATTCCTGGATGAGGTTTCTAATTGACCTATCTTTCAGTACTTTCACCCTTGGGGCTGTCAACTGTGACCAGAGGTAGAGTGAGGTTGTATTAACAAAATAGTTTCCACTGGATGAACAGGGGAATATGGATAACTCTTGGAGCCAGGATGCTGATAGACAGTTCCTTAAGCATCCACTATAGATGCTCCTGCCATCCTTGGTTGGCATCAAATTCAGAGATTGCTCCTGTTGACCTTGGAACCTCCAGCCCCCATGGTCTTTATGGAGTCATGACTCTGCATCGACCACACACTGGTTAAACACAGAAGTGGGTGCCTTCTGAATGTTTATGAGACACCACTCTTACCAGGGAAGGATAGATGCAGGGTCATACACAGCCAGGAGTCCACACATCACCTCCTAACTGACCCAACCCTGGCATACCCACACTCCTCCAGGAGTCCGTGGAATACCATACAGGAACACTTGGACACACTGTCCTCTGTGTAGGTATAGAATTCCTTTAGCTGAGGAGAAATGTTCCCCCCACCAGTCCTCAAAACACACACACACACACACACACACACACACACACACACACACAGAGAGTACCATTACCACACATGTGAAGGGCCTGCCTTCCTGAGACTGTAGCTTATGGTTGGCTAATGGCTCACCTGCTCAGCCCTCAGCCAGCAGGCCCTGTCAGCCTACCAAACCTGGAGCTGCCTAGCTAGCTCCAACTAACATTGCACATTCTACCATCCAGGCAGTTAGGTAATATATCATCTCCATATAAAAGGCTCTTATGTCAACAGAGTGTTATTAAATTAAAATTCCCTTCATTCTCAACTCTAAGTATTATAAAACTATATATCAAGTGATAAAATTTGTAGTGCAACTGTTCAGCAAATAATTCTAATATATTTCAAGTCATTTGTTAATTTTTATAAAATGTTAGTATAATTTTTTGTTGTTTTTTTTTTTTTTTTTTTTCTTTTTGCAGTATGCGGGCCTCTCACTGCTGTGGCCTCTCCCGTTGCGGAGCACAGGCTCCGGATGCGCAGGCCCAGCGGCCATGGCCCACGGGCCCAGCCGCTCCGCGGCATATGGGATCCTCCCAGACCGGGGCACGAACCCGTATCCCCTGCATCGGCAGGCGGACTCCCAACCACTGCGCCACCAGGGAGGCCCTTGTTATATTTTTTGAGACCAATTGTCACTAATCAAATGAGGCCCCTTTCTGAGCCATGCCTCAATATAAGAAAGTACATCAAATTCTTCCAGTGATTTTTCCACTAAATAGTCATTAGTTAATTTTTTGGTCTGAATAACTAGAGGAAAGTTATTAACTTCACCACTGTTTCATGATGCTGAATCCTCATCAGTTTCTGCTAAACAGAAATTGCATTTCAAAAAAAAAGTTCTATCCCTTATAATAATGTCTGAGATCTTTACAGTCACATCTCTTTTGTTTTAAATCACAAAACTCATTTACTATATTGTCATATTTATTTTATTGTCATATTTATTTTAGTTGAGCCTAATTCTTCAACCCAAGGGGAGTAACACAGAAAGACCCTTAAAAGAGTAGATTCTATTGATGAACTGCCTCGGTGTGAATTCTGACTGCCATTTAAAGACTTTAAACTCAGTTTCCGCATTTGTAAAGATGGCCATTATTATAGTACTCAGATGAGTTAATATACATGTGAAATGGTCCCTGGCATAGAACAAGCACATTATAAGCATTAGCTCTTATTTTTATTAATAAAATTAATTTCATTAATATCTGTAACCATTAAATGAAGGTGAAATGTAACAGGATCTCAGGGGTGATTCCCCTAACACACATTCAACACCAAAAAGTTCAACACTAACAATCTTCCTTAAAGTCCTTTGGTGTGTAAGAAGGGGAGATTTATTTGCATTTCACTCCTAACCTGCCTAGGTTGCCCTCTGGAGTCTTAACTGTATTAAGAATCTTTTTTGAGACTAATCACTGGGAGAGTCTTAGGCTCTCTTTCATTCTCTGGAGGTCTCTGAGGCTATACAAATTAAAACTCAAGGTCACCTAGTTTGGCAAATGTCCTCAGGGTGAGAGTTGGCTTCAGTGTTCTACTTGCCACTGTGGGCCCCTCCTTAACTTAGCCTGTGTACTCCTCTCTTTCTAAATCTTGGAAGCATTTGTGAATATGTTTTGTTTCTATTTTATCTAGAATTTTGGTTGTTTGCAGAGAATGAGTCAGTACAGACACCAGTATGTCATAATGCCATTCCAAATGCGTGCTCCTCATAAACTCAGGAGTATTATTTTTACTTTTATTTTAAAATAATATCTTCACATCATGAATAAAAATCAAATCATATACAAGTGTCTAAAATAAATGGTAAAATTGTCCTCCTTGACCTCTCCCTGGTTCCAGTCCCAGAAATAATTCATTTTAATAGTAATTGGGGTTTTTTCAGTTTGAGGTGCGTGGGGGTTTTTTTGTATTTACCATTACAAATTTAATATAAGAACTTATACTGTAATTTGTCAATTTTTGACAATATCTGTTAACTCCACACTATGAAATAAGAGATCTGCCATATTTCACTGCCTCCTACCTTTCAACTCTTGATTTTACTAATGATATTAAGGTTTCTAATATTTATATTGTTGTACGATAATTAAATCTTCTGCAATGTGTATAGATTGATTTCAAATCAACAATATTAAAACAGCATTTAGAATATCATGATTATTCCCCACTGAACCAACTAGTGCAGCCAAACACACAGAGAAGTAAATAAAATTCTGTGGTCACAAAACCCCTGACTCTTGAAGAATGTCCCAAGTATGAACTAAAAATGCCTTCTTTATTAATTTGTTTCCACTTTTCTCTACTTCATCCAGAAATGCTGAGTTTCTATTCTTCTCTATGTTTATATGTTTATGTCACCTTTTTCTTATTTCCTTTTTTTTTTTTTTTTTTGCTAGAGCGTCTTCACATATGGGGTTGTGAAGGTACTAAAAACTTTCCAAGCTCTTGCATGTCAGAAAATTATTTTCTTGATTCATTTAATTGAAATTTTGGGTAGAGGCAGAATTCTTTATCCAAAATTATTTCCTCTTAGAAATTTTAGGAAAAATTATCCTACTATTTCCTAGTTCTGAAATGTCTCTAATGCTGCTGAGAAAGTGTTGATATCAGTATGTTTCTCATCCCATTGTAGGTGACCCAGTTACTTTTCACTATGGAAGCTTCAAGGGTAATTTCTTTATTTCTAGTCTTCTGAAAATGCAAAAGAATGTGAGAAAAATACATGTATTTGAAAATTTGTCCTCTATGGTATTTTGTTGAGCTCTTCTAATTGAAGACATGTGTTTTTTCCGTTCAAGATAGCTTACTGTTTTTTACATCAAATACTCCCAACTACCATCCTAGCATTCTGCTCCTGGAATGCCTACTAATCAGATGTTTGGCTTGTATCTAGGCTCCATTAATATTTTCAACCTCTTTATCTTTTTATATTCAACTAATGTTTATATCATAGTTTTTAAAAAAGTTATTTCATTGGGACCTTGTAAAAAGAACGGAGATGTATATATATGCTCTGTCTTTCACATGAAACCAGAAGTCTGGATTTTTAAATATTTTTATGTAAAACTTTTATGTAACATGTTGAAAATTAAACTGTATGCCCTCCTTCAAGACTGCAGCATATCCACATATATAAAATGTAAATATATAGGAGGTAAATTTTCTAATATTTTTATTTGATGTGAAAATTATAAAATTAATTCCATTATTTTAAAAGTTTGAGATCAATAATTTGAATTTTTCACTAGATACATATCATACTCCCACATGTTTGAAGGGTATTCTCATTTATGGAAGGGATTCAAAAACCAAAGAATTCTATGTGACTAAACTATTTCGCTTCTTGGGTAAGCTGAGTCCCAACTAATCCTTTTAAATGCAAGTGTTTCTTGAGGGGAAAAAAAGACAATGCTATCAAAAAATCTACAAACAATAAATGCTGGAGAAGGTGTGGAGAAAAGGGAACCCTCCTACACTTTTGGTGGGAATGTAAACTGGTACAGCCACTATGGAGAACAGTACGGAGGTTCCTTAAACAACTAAACATAGAGCTAACATATGATCCAGGAATCCCACTACTGGGCATACATCCAGAGAAAACCATAATCCAAAAAGATACATGCACCCCAATGTTTACTTCAGCTCTATTCACAATAGCCAAGACATGGAAGCAACCTAAATGTCCATCGACAGAGGAATGGATAAAGAAGATGTGGTACATATATACAATGGAATATTACCCAGCCAGTAAAAGAGTGAAATAATGCCATTTGCAGCAACATGGATGGACCTAGAGATTATCATACTAAGTGAAGTCAGACAGAGAAAGACAAATATCATATGACATTGCTTATATGTGGAATCTAAAAAAAGGCTACAAATGAACTTATCTACAAAGCAGAAACAGAGTTACAGATGTAAAAAATAAACTTATGGTTACCAGAGCATATGCGGGGGCGGGGAGGGACAAATTGGAAGATTGGGATTGACACATATACACTACTATATATAAAATAGATAACTAATAAGAATCTACTGTATAGCACAGGGAACTCTACTCAATACTCTGTAATGGCCTATATGGAAAAATAATCTAAAAAATAGTGGATATACCTATATGTATAACAGACTCACTTTGCTGTACACCTGAAACTAACACAACATTGTAAATCAACTACCCCAATAAATACCCCAATAAAAATACCCCAATCAAATACCCCAATAAAAATTATAATAAATAAATAAGTAAATAAATAAAAAAGAATTTCCAGATGCAGTGAGAGACAAAGATAAAAGAGGAAAATGTAAGTTAGGTAAAAACAACTGGTAGGCAACTCATCTTCCTTTAGAACAGATCTCTATCATCTTTTTTCACTACAAGCATAAAGTGTAACTTATACATGTGCATTCCTATGGGTACCTTCAGAAATTTGCATTGTTCCTAGTAGCTACTATATTACAAGAGAAATAACTACAAATCCATTCTAAACATTCCTAAGCTAAAAAGCATTATATTAGTAATAAATTACTTATGACATACTTCATCATGGATCCAAAGGTGTGTATAACAACGATTCACTTGAGAAACACAACACAACCTTAAAATTCCACAAGATTAATAAATAATCTACTAAAACAACACATTTATTTAACAATTATGAGAATCTCTTAAATGTCAAGACACTGCTAGATGATTCTAAACTGTCTTTTGAACTTATAGCTACAAAAAGTCTCATAGAACCTGATGCTAATTTTGACTTCATCTCTCAGATTCAATTAATGTCTCAGAAAAAAAATAAGTCCCTTACTTAATGACTCTCATCAAATTAATCTAATTTCTGATTTCCTAGACATTCACAGCTGTATTAACTTAACTAGCACTGTATTTGTACTTCATTCACATGAGTTCTTCCTAATCTTGTACCGTTTACTTCACCATTGAAAACACTGTAAATGAACTCTTGGCATTGTGTACCTAGTAAAATTTTAGTTCAGCAATTCTGCTTCTTGGTTGACTGGCTACATTTTATGACCTGCTTAATGATCCTATTTTGGTCATTTGTTACTAATAATATCTTATAATAACAGTCCAATTTCTATAAAAATTTATTTTAACAATAGCTGTACACATAAGTCTAACCTTTTATCTTTAAATTTCACTTTCATCTTTTAATAAGTTTAAACTGAATGAAATAGTTAAGCATACAGTTTTAAATTTCACGTGACTTACTTATTTCAATTTATTCAATATTAGTTATTTATAAAAAATGGAAGTTGAGGTAGCAAAATTCTTATCAACACAATTTAAAATACAGATTAACAGGGATAAAAAAAGTCACTGAAAAGTCTGAAGTCTCAAGATAGATTCAAACTGAAAAGGGAAAATATTTGCACTTATGAGGAAACTGAGTTGAACCTAAAGTAAACAAACCTTCCACTTCATATACAACACAAGTTGAGTTTGTCTATATGACCTAATGAATGCTCTCTGACCCTTAAGGAGATGTTCCACATAATATTTTTCTCACAGAGAAATGCTAGACTACTGCTTAGCTTCAAGAATTTCATTGAACTTTAAAAATATGGAAGTAGCATACTAGCTGAAGATATTACAGCAGGCTACCAGGTACCTCTCTCAGGTCCTAATATAATGTTTATGTTATTCAGTCTCCTCCATGATTCCTAGATTACAAATACATTTGGTCATAGAAAAGCCTTCTTACCATATCTGATACTTTAGTAGTTCTTTCTGTTCTTGACGAGAAAGCAGCATATCGGTTAGTCAAGTTAGGTAGTTCATCAGAAATTCCACAGACCTGTGAATTCAAAAAAAAATTTTGAAAGAAGAAGTATATCACTTATTTTATTTTTATCAATATAAAGGTCATGATTAATAAATTTGCAATAAGCTCACTAATATGGCTCTGTCACTAAATAGAGATATACATATATTTATTTTTAAAAACTTTTAAATGGAATATAGTAAAAGACGTTAAATCAATGAGATATTAAAATGGGAAAAGGGTTGATTACATGAACCTCTACGAAAGTATGATGGATCTGCATACATTATTTAAACATATTAGGGGCAAGTTATTAGCTATACTCTAATGTCAAATTCAGAACCAATTCTTGTCCTGATTCATAACTAGCAGGTTGTAATATCAAAAATACATAAGATATTTGGTCAATTATACAGTATTATTTGTTAATAACTAATTATTAATACATGAAATAGAAATATATTAACAATAACTATTTAAATTGATTATGTGGCAATCCTGGATTAATAAATTTTCTAAGCAAAATTATCCACACTCTCTTAAACATCATAATTCCTTATATGCAGTGAAGATGCAAATTAATAGGCTAGAGGAAGCTGATAATCTAAAAATTTAATTAGCAATTAGTTAATCCTTGTGATATTATACTCCTTCTGATTTATTATACAATTTAGCCATTTGTATTCATTTAATAATTTAAACCATATAACCAGCCGTAACATTCTTTGTATATAAAAAAAGGATGAGGATTTATTTTCCCATTTTTATACACTTCACTGTTTTTATTTCAGAATTTGATATTCATATTTAATACTTCAGGATTTAACACCTAGAAAAATAGCTAGGTATTTCTTTCTTTGTTCTTTTTTTTCAGGAACATTGATCTACTAAAAAATTCATCTCTCACATACTGTATCTTTGAAACTACATGCTTCACTACCCTAAATGCTGAAGTTGGTGCTTCTCCTCTTTTCTTCATGTTTTATTGCTACATAGCCACTCAAAAGAAAATAGGTAGATTCCATCACTTTCACAAACAGAAAAATCACGGTTTCACATCATGTAGAAATGTGAAATCCTTCAAATATAGAGCATCTGAGCCATCATTATTACTTCATGTGATTTTTAAATTTATTGAAGCTGAAAAATAATTTACTTTCATAATAATTTTATTATTATCATGTATGTGGTATTAGAAATTATGAAATAAGTTCAAAAGCGTTTTGCAATTTTTACTGTTTAGGAGTAGAAATTAACAAGCTCAAGAAATGACTTTGGCTTTAGAGGGAATGAGCAGTTTGCATAAGGCCACATTTTAACCAAAGAAATCCATAAAAAATATAACAAAATAAAATCCAGATTTTTTCTTTGTTATAAGTATGATTTATTTGTTATAAATCCAGATAAAATACAACAAAATTCTTTTTTTTTTTTTCGGTACACAGGCCTCTCACCGTTGTGGCCTCTCCCGTTGTAGAGCACAGGCTCCGGACGCACAGGCTCAGCAGCCATGGCTCACGGGCCAGCCACTCCATGGCATGTGGGATTTTCCCGGACCGGGGCATGAACCCGTGTCCCTTGCATCGGCAGGCGGACTCTCAACCACTGCGCCACCAGGGAAGCCCCAAAATTCTATTTTTAAAGTCTTCATAGGGCTATGAATGCTTCCAACTCTATGAACTGCCAGTACAGACAAGGGGAGGCTAAGATTCTGAAGAGGATAGAACCTCTGAAAGTTTAGCAATCAATCTGCAGATGCTTTTTTCCTGGGACATTCGCTGATAAACAGGCAACAGAGAAAGAATCTGGGTTTAGACCTGGCAGAAGGTTGCCATTAAGGAGCTGGAAAATAAGCTTGTTGTGGTCTTGTTGGGCCATATAACAAAACTGCAGATTTGAGGAGCTTCAAAATACATGGTCTGTTTCCCTATCAAGATGTTTGCAAAGGGGTGAGGAGCAAGGTAACACTAAAACTCTAAGTTAAATCCCTGAAACACAGAGTCATTAAAGATTACAGTTCAGAACACGGGGGTGGGGATGGTTAAACATGTCAGGCTCACAGCTGAAATCCCCAGAGAACAATACTTTATAAAAATGAACAAAAAGAGGTAAACTAAGCCCTAGAAAAACTGTAATAGGCACAGCCATGATTAAATTAAGGTGATCTCCTTTGACTTCTACCTGCTTTGCAGAAAAAAGTATGAAATCTCTCTAGCAGAAGATAACACCATTAAAGTCTCTGTATTATATACAATATCTAGCACTCTATTAAAAGTTATGGGACATGCCAAAAGACAGACATGTATGATCAAATATCAAGAGAAAAAATCACAGAAAATAACAACAGACCCATAGGTGATCCAGATATTGGTGTTAGCAGACAGAACTTTAAAATAACTATGATTAATTTGTTCAAGAAAACATAGGATGAGCAGGCTGCTCAGATCTACAATGCTGTGAAAGAAACTAGGTTTATTCTATCTTGTTTCTTTCCTACTCCCTCTCCCTACCCTTGGTATCGTCCTTATCAACATGGTCAGCTTTGACACTATGGCCATATCAATCACTGCTCTAGCCTGTAAGAAGGGCAAAAGAAAAAGTGAAGGGAAATAAACTTTATTTTTAAAATAGTGTGAGCAGAATGTTGCACACATCACTTCTACTCATCTTTGAATAGACAAAAGTTAGTCAAATTGCCACATGTAGCTTCAAAGACTTTTGGGAAAGGTAACCTCTGGCTGGGAGTTTATGCCCACTAAAACTGTGAGTGGATTGTTGGTTTTTTGTTTTTTGTTTTTTGTTTTTTGTTTTTTGTTTTTGCGGTAGCACAGGCTCCGGACGCACAGGCTCAGCGGCCATGGCTCACGGGCCCAGCCGCTCCGCGGCACGCGGAATCCTCCCGGACCGGGGCACGAACCCGCGTCCCCTGCATCGGCAGGCAGACTCTCAACCACTGAGCCACCAGGGAAGCCCGGATTGTTGGTTTTATATTACTCAAAAAATATAAATGAGAAGAAAAATTAACATTTTTTTCCTATATTTGTTGCAACTGAAATAGTTTTCAAGAAAGAATTGATCAGGACAGTTATATGACTCTGAGATTCTTAACAAGATAAGCAAAAGTATTTTGATTGTGAAATTCATAACGAAATATGGGAATGTAAATTTACAACAACTATTTTAAAAGGCAGGATGAATAAGCATGTCCCAACATTGGGAGGAAGAACCAAATATTAATATAATAAATTTTTTGTCATATGTGTTCTTGCAATAAATACAAACTGATAGTGATTCTTCCTTTTCTACATACCACTGATTAATGTTGGCAATATTTTATTTAGGATTTTGTATCTATGTTTGTGAAAGAGACAGAACAGGATTTTTTTCCATTTATTCAAATATATTTGTCAGATTTGGGAATTTGAATTTTGCTAGCATCAACAACTGAGTTGGGAAATATTCCTGCTCAAATATTCAAAGGAAATATTCAAACAATTCCTTTAAGATTCAAAAATTCTTCCTTAATTGGTTGGTAGAATTCTTAAAGCAAGTCATCTAATCCTAGATTTTCTATGTGAGAAGGCTAACTATAGATATTGTACAATTAGTTTTTTCTATTTTTCTGTTCTATTACATCAAATGTTCAAAATAAATGTCATACATTTATATTATTTTGTGTTGATAGTATCTGTATGACATGTAATGTCGACCCCTTTTTTATTCTTGATATTAGAAGTCTGTGCCTTCTTTCATTGTTTCTTGATCAGTTATGCCAAGGAGTTATAAAATGCAGTGGAAATTTCCAAGAATCACCTTTTAGCTTTGTTGATTTTCTATATTTTATATTGTTTTCTCTTACTAATTTTTGCTCATGTATAACTTATGTCCTACTGTCTCTGCAGAGAAATATATAATCAATTTTTAACTTTAAAAAAAAAAGAGAAAACATAGGGGGAAAATTTTTGGAAAAAAATGCTTTAAATCATGGAGACTTCCTCCTGAGAAGTGAAATCATAAGAAATAATGAAATAGCCACTCTAGAACTGAAAAACAGAATATCTGAAATTAAGAACTCAATAGAATGATTTAATAGCATTTGAAACAGTTGAAAAAAAATTTTGTGAATTGAAAGATAGCTTTGTAGAAAATACCTAACTGAAGCACAAAGAGAAAAAGAAGGCATAATACAGAGGGCTTATAAGACATGTTGGGGGTATGGGGCATAGGTGTAACATACTTATTTATTAGCATCCCAGAAAGACAAGCAGGAAAGAATGTAACAGAAAAAATATATGAACATATAATAGTCAAGAATTGTTTAAAATTGATGAAAGACATCAATCCAGAGACTCAAAGACTCTGCAAACCTCAAGCAAGTAAACATACCATATCACCCAGCAATCCTACTCCTGGGCATATACCCAGAGAAAACCATAATTTGAAAATATACATGCACCCCAATGCCCATTGCAGCACTATTTACAATAGCCAGGACATGGAAGCAACCTAAATGTCCATCAACAGAGGAATGGATAAAGAAGGTGTGGTACACAGATACAATGGAATATTACTCAGCCATAAAGAGGAATAAAATTGTGCCATTTGCAGGGACATGGATGCACCTAGAGACTGTCATATGGAGTGAAGTAAGTCAGAAAGACAAAAATAAATATTGTATAATATCACTTATATGTGGAATCTAGAAAAATGGTACACATGAACTTATTTGCAAAGCAGAAATAGAGACATAGACATAGAGAACAAACATATGGACACCAAGCGGGGAAAGGGGGGTGGGGTGAATTAGGAGATTGGGATTGACATATATACACTACTATGTATAAAATAGATAACTGAGAACATACTGTATAGCACAGGGAACTCTATTCAATGCTCTATGATGACCTAAATGGGAAGGAAATCGAAAAAAGAGGGTATATATGTATACGTATAGCTGATTCACTTTGCTGTAAAGCAGAAACTAATACAATATTGTAAAGCAATGTTGAATGAATAAAAATTAATAAAAAAAAGAAAACCACACTCTTGACACATAAAATACAAAGACCAAATAATAATAATAATAATTGCTTTCAAAAGAGAAACAATAAGTATGACAACTTACTTCTCAAGAGAAATCACATAATGCTTAAAGCAATGGAATAACATGTTTAAAGTGCTGAGAGAAAATAACTACCAACACAGAATCTTTGTCCCCAAAATAAAAAATGACATAAAATTAACAAAATGAAAAAAATTAATGTCCAAAAATACAAAAATTAATCCCATAAATACAAAGTTGACATATAATGAAACATAAAAGAGTTAATGTGTCAGTAATTCAGGAAATCAAATGACAAATTAGTTACATAACAATTCCTCCCTTAAAATTGTTAATCATACTTCTTTCTAGTTTCTTTTGTTTTCATTGTTGTTGCCATTTGTTCTCATCTTAAAATTGTACTGTGTACCTTAAAACAATACTAAACCAAAATATAGTAATTAATTCCACTAAACTGAAATCTGAGGATATGCAAAATACTGTGACATCAAAGAGGCAGGGACAGTGGGGTGGAAGCAGGGAGAAAATGTGATCAATGAAAGATTTCCAAGGAGGGTGACATATGAACAATATATGGAGAATGAATAGGGCCTCTAATCTAACAAAAAAGATACCGTACATCCAAAGACAAAGAAGAAGCCACAACGAGATGGTAGGAGGGATGCAATCACGATAAAATCAAATCCCATACTCGCTGGGTTGACAACTCACAAAACGGAAAACAATTATACCACAGAAGTTCTCCCATGGGAGTGAAAGTCCTGAGCCCCATGTCAGGCTTCCCAGCCTGGGGGTCCAGCAATGGGAAGAGTAGTCCCCAGACAATCTGGCTTGGAAGGCAAACGGGATTTGACTGTGGGACTTCCACAGGACTGGGGGAAACAGAAACTCCACTCTTGGAGAGTGCACAAAAAGTCCTGTGTTCACCAGGACCCAGGGGAAAAAAAGCAGTGACCCCATGAGACTAGGCCAGACCTACCTGCTAGTATTGGAGGGTCTCCTGCAGAGGTGGGTGGGGGGGTGGGCTGTGGCTCACTGTGGGGACAAAGACACTGGCAGCAGCAGTTCTGGGAAGTACTCTGGTGTGAGCACTCCCAGAAGACACAATCAGCCCCACCAAACAGTCTTTAGGCTCAAGTGCTGAGTCGCCTCAGGCCAAACAACCAAAAGAGAGGGAACACAGCCCCACCCATCAGACAAGCAGATTAACTTTTTACTGAGCATGGCCCTGCCCACCAGAGGGACAAGATCCAGATCTACCCAAAAACCAGTCCCTCCCATCAGGAAGCTTGCACAAGCCTCTTAGATAGCCTCATCCACCAGAGGGCAGACAGCAGAAGCAAGAAGACTACAATCATGCAGCCTATGGAATGGAAACCACAATGACAGAAAGTTAGACAAAATGAAATGGCAGAGGAATATGTCCCAGATGAAATAACAAGATAAAACCCAAGAAAAACAAGTAAGTTAATTAGAGATAGGCAATCTTCCAGAAAAAAGAATTCAGAATAATGATAGTGAAGATGATCCAGTATCTTGGAAAAAGAATGGAGGCAAGGATCAAGAAGATGCAAGAAATGTTTAACAAAGACCTAGAAGAACTAAGGAACAAACAAATAGAGATGAACAATACAATAACTGAAATGAAAAATACACTACAAGGAATAAATAGCAGAATAACTGAGGTAGAAGAGCGGACAAGTGACTTGGAAGATAAAGTGGTGGAAATCACTGTCACAGAACAGAATAAAGAAAAAAGTATGAAAAGAAATGAAAACAGTCTAAGAGACCTCTGGAACAACATTAAATGCACCAACATTAGCATTATAAGGGTCCCAGAGGAGAAGAGAGAAAGGACCTGAGAAAATATTTGAAGAGATAATAGCTGAAAAACTTCCCTAACATGGGAAAGGAAACAGTCACCCAAGTACAGGAAGTGCAGAGAGTCCCAGGCAGGATACACCCAAGGAGGAACATGCCGAGACACATAGTAATCAAATTAACAAAAGTTAAAGACAAAGAGAAAATATTAAAAGCAACAAGGGAAAAATGACAACATACAAGGGAACTCCCATAAGATTTCAGCTAATTTCTCATCAGAAACTCTGCAGGTCAGAAGGGAGTGGCATGATATATTTAAAGTGATGAAAGGGAAGAACCTACAACAAAGAATACTCCACCAAGCAAAGCTCTCATTCAGCTTTGATGGCGAAATTAAGAGCTTTACAGACAAGCAAAAGTTAAGAGAATTCAGAACCACCAGACCAGCTTTGCAACAAATACTAAAGGAACTCCTCTAGGTGGGAAAGAGACCAACAACTTAAAACAAACTTGTACATATACAGACTGCTATACCAAAACCATATGGGAACAACAAACCCAAAAACTATAATAGACACAAACACACGAAAAGAAAAAGGAACCCTAACACAGCACTAAAGACGGCCATAAAACCACAAGAAAAGAGAACAAAAGAAGAAGGGAAGAAAAAAGACCTACAAAAACAAACCCAAAATAATTAAGGAAATTGCAATAGGAACATACATATCAATAATTACCTTAAATGTAAATGGATTAAATGCTTCAACTAAAAGACAAAGACAGGTTGAATGGATACAAAAAAAAAAAAAAGAAGACCCATATATATGCTGTCTACAAGAGACCCAGGACAGACCTAGGGACACATACATACTGAAAGTGAGGGGATGGAAGAAGATATTCTGGTATTCCATACAAATGGAAATCAAAAGAAAGCTGAAGTAGCGATACTCATATCAGACAAAACAGACTTTAAAATAAAGACTGTTATAAGAGACAAAGAAGGATATTACATAATGATCAAGGGATCAGTCCAAGAAAATATAAAAACTGTAAATATATATGCACCCAAAATAGGAGCATCTCAATATACAAGGCAAATACTAACAGCCATAAAAGGAGAAATCAACAGTAACACAATAACAGTGGGGGATTTTAACACCCCACTTTCATCAATGGACAGATCATACAGACAGAAAATCAATAAGGAAACACATGCCTTAAATAACACATTAGACCAGATGGACTTAATTGATATTCATAGAGCACTGCTTCCAAAAACAGCAGAATACACATGCTTCTCATGTGAACATGGAACATTCTCCAGGACTGACCACATGCTGGGCCACAAAGGCAGCCTTAGTAAATTTAAGAAAATTGAAATCATATCAAGCATCTTTTCTGACCACAACACTATGAGATTAGAATTAAGTATGAGAAAAAAACTGTAAGTAAAATGAACATGTGGAGACTAAACAATATGATACTAAATAACAAAAGGATCACTGAAGAAATCAGAGAAAATTAAAACTACCTAGAGACAAATGAAAATGAAAACACAATGATCCAAAACCTATGGGATGCAACAAAAGCAGTTTTAAGAGGGAAGTTTATAGCAATACAATCTTACCTCAGGAAACAAGAAAAATCTCAAATAACCTAAACTTATACCTAAAGCAGCTAGAGAAATAAGAAGAAACAAAACCTAAAGTTAGTAGAACAAAAGAAATCATAAAGATGAGAGAAGAAATGAATGAAATAGAGACAAAGAAAGCAATAACAAATATCAATGAAACTAAAACCTGGTTCTTTGAAAAGATAAAAAAAAATTGATAAACCATTAGCCAGACTCAACAAGAAAAAAGGGAGGAGACTCAAATCAACAAAATTAGAAAAGAAAAGGGAGAAGTAACAATGACACCAAAGAAATACAAAGGCTCATAAGAGACTAGGACAAGTAACCATATGCCAATAAAATGGACAACCTGGAAGAAATGGACAAATTCTTAGGAAGGTACAATCCCCCAAGGCTGAACCAGGAGGAGATAGAAAATATGAACAGACCAACCACAGGCACTGGAATTGAAACTGTGATTTAAAAACTACAAACCAACAGAAGTCCAGGACCAGATGGCTTCACAGGTGAATTCTATCAAACATTTAGAGAAGAGCTAACACCTATCCTTCTCAAACTTTTCCAAAATATAGCAGAGGGAGGAACATTCCCAAACTCATTCTATGAGGCCACCATCACTGTGATACGAAAACCAAAGATACCACAGAAAAAGAAAATTATAGGCCAATATCACTGATGAACATAGATGCAAAAATTCTCAACAAAATACTAGCAATCCAAATCCAACAATACATTAAAAGGGTCATACACCATGATCAAGTGGCATTTATTCCACGGGTGCAAGGATTTTTCAATATCCTCAAATCAATCAGCATGATACAGCACATCAACAAATTGAAGAATAAAAGCCATGGCAATCAGAGAAGAAAAAGAAATAAAAGTTAGAAAAGAAGAAGTCACTGTTAGTGTCCTAAAGTGTCCTAAAGACACTATCAGAAAACTAATAGAGCTCATCAGTGAATTTGGTAAAGTTGTGGGTTACAAAAGTAATACACAGAAATCTGTTGTAGTTCTATACACTAACAACAAAAGATCAGAAAGTGAAATTCAAAAAACAATCCCATTTGCCACCGCATCAAAAGGAATAAAATACCTAGGAAAAAACCTACCTAAGGAGGCGAAAGACCTGTCCTCCAAAACCTATAAGGTGCTGATGACAGAAATTGAAAATGACACAAACTGATACAATGATATACCATGTTCTTGGACTGGAAGAATCAATATTGTCAAAATGACTATACAACCCAAGGCAATCTACACATTCAATGCAATCCCTATCAAATTACCAATGTCATTCTTCACAGAACTAGAACAAAAAAATCTTAAAATTTGTATGGAGACACAAAAGACCCCAAATAGCCAAAGCAATCTTGAGAAAGAAAAATGGAGCTGGAAGAATCAGGCTCCCTGATTTTAGACTATACTACAAATATATAGTCATCAAAACAGTACAGTACTGACAGAAAAATAGAAATATAGATCAATGGAACAGGATAGAAAGCCCAGAAATAAACCCACGCACCTATGGTCAATTAATCTATGACAAAGGAGGCAAGACTATACAATGGTGGACAGTCTCTTCAATAAATGGTGCTTGGAAAACTGGACAGCTACATGTAAAAAAATGAAATTAGAACATTCTTTAACACCATACACAAAAATAAGCTCAAAATGGAGTAAAGACCTAAATGTGAGACCGGACACTATAAAACTCTTAGAGGAAAACACAGGCAAAACACTCTCCGACATAAATTGCAGCAATATCTTTTTCAATCCATCTCCCAGAGTAATGGAAATAAAAACAAAAATTAAAAAATGGGACCTAATAAAATTCAAAAGCTTTTGCACAGCAAAGGAAACCATAAACAAAATGAAAAGACAACTCACAGAATGGGAGAAAATATTTGCCAGTGATGTGACTGACAAGGGATTAGTCTCCAAAATTTACAAACAGCTCATGAGGCTTAACATCCTGAGAACAAATGACCCAATCAAAAAATGGGCAGAAGACCTAAATAGCCATTTTTCCAAAGAAGACATACAGATGGCCAAGAGGCACATGAAATGATGTTCAACATCGTTAATTATTAGAGAAATGCAAATCAAAACTACAATGAGATATCACCTCACACCAGTCAGAAGGGCTATCATCAAAAAATCCACAAACAATAAATGCTGGAGAGGGTGTGGAGAGAAGGGAACCCCTCTACACTGTTGATGGGAATGTAAATTGGTACAGCCACTATGGAGAACAGTATGGAGGTTCCTTAAACAACTAAACATAGAACTACCATATGATCCTGCAATCCCACTCCTAGGGAAGCAATGTACACACTGCTTTATTTTAAATGGATAACCAGCCAGGTCCTACTGTACAGCACAGGGAACTCTACTCAATACTGTGTAACAACCTAAGTGGAAAAAGAATTTGAAAAAGAATAGATATATGTATATGTATAACTGAATCACTTTGATGTACACCTGAAACTAACACAATATTGTTAAGCAACTATATTCCAATATAAAATTTTAAAAAAAATTTTAAAGAATGAATAGGAAATTTCTAGGAGAACTAGACATATATTCTGCCCCATATCATGAGAGAGATTTTAGCAAATCTTTGAGGGTGACAATTTGTTAATGGAGGCTGAAAGGGCAGTGAAGAAATTTTTGGAGACTGAAAAAGGGGGCTCCATATTAATTGATAATGTAATGTTTTAAAACATGTTACACACAGTGCTTAATTTGACTCAGCACAGGAGACCTGATTTGGCTCTGGCATGGACAAGACTGACAGACTGATAGTCGTTCCTCAATTCTATGGGGGGTGGTCACAGCCATTCTTAGTTGGTAAAGCAATTTGTCTGGTTAATTCTAATTACACACAAGACTGTGGCATGCTACTTAGTTATGCAACCCCCAAGAAGTGGGCATCTTCCAACTTCTTAGAGGGACAAGTGGTGTTCAGCCACCCAAGATTTAAGCAAATAACAGGTCTCTGATGCCCTTAAATATCCTGGTTTGCATGCATACTACACTAACTGCCTCAGCATAGGCCTACCCTGAAACTGCATGTACAGGTAACCCTTTGAACCTCATTCATGATGGAAATCTGAGGGACTGAAATTATTCCTGAAGAACAAGGAATTCCCAGTAAAGGCCAAAAGCTTGCATTGATTGGTTTAATGAGGCCCTCAAATCAGACCCTGGGTTAGTCTATACCTTGGCGAGAGCTGAGAAGGGAGTCCAACTAGGCTCTTTAGAGGAAGTAAAAGCTGTAACAAGGTTTCTATAGATGAACCTGCAGAAGCATCATTAATGAACCTTATCACCTAAAGGGACAAAGGAATGCTGAGTCTTCTGTCCTCCCAATGCATGAAAATACTTGTACAATGATATGATGTATCATGTTGTATTTAAGGAACTTTAAGTGAAGGTAAAGGTAAGGGAGTGAGAAGCAAAAACTAAGGGAAATTATGGCAGCAGTGAGAAATGAGGCTAGAGAGCTAGACAGACACCATAAAGGGTATTGTATTTATTTTAAAAATAATTGTTGTCAGTCAAGTTTTTATTAACAAAGCAGTTAGCGTGTGTTCATTAATTTTGTGTTATCTTAAAGGCATTTTTGAGCTTGGAGTGAAGGGAAATTATGGCAATAGTAAGATAGGAGTTTAGAAAACTAGGTAGACAACAGATTATGAAAAGGACATTGTTCTTAGACTTAAATTTCTTCCTATACCTGATAGAAGGCACAGAATTTTAGGCAAAAGGAGCTTATTAAAAGGCAGTACCATGACATGACGTGTTTTAGAGAGATATTACTTCCAATCATATAGCTAAATTTGCATTATTTTTTCTCAGCTTGATGATAGTTTTAACTCATGTGGTAATGAAAACATTTAAGATATACTCTCTTAGCAAATTTTAAGTATACAATGCAGTATTATTAACTATAGTCACCATGCTATACATTAGATCTCCAGAACTTACTCATCCTGCATTGAAATTTTGTATCCTTTGTCCAACATCTCCCCTTTTCCATCACCCCTCAGCCCTTGACAAACATCATTCTACTCTGCTTCTATGAGTTCTATTTTTTTAGATTCCATATATAAATGAAATCATGCAGTATTTGTCTTTCTGCATTCAGCTTATTTCATTATTTGATTTAGCATAATGTTCTTCAGGAGTTCTTCATCCCTGTTGTTGCAAATGGCAGGATTTCCTTCTCTTTTAAGGCTGAATAGTATTCCC
This sequence comes from Mesoplodon mirus, assembly GCF_964341445.2. Taxonomy (NCBI): domain Eukaryota; kingdom Metazoa; phylum Chordata; class Mammalia; order Artiodactyla; family Ziphiidae; genus Mesoplodon; species Mesoplodon mirus. The sequence continues at coordinate 18,307,894 of NC_138977.1, read as the reverse complement.
CTGTATGTGGCATTTGTGTGTGTGTACACACAATCTTCTTTATCCATTCATCTTTCTATAGACACATACATTGATTCACATCTCAGCCACTGTGAATAATGCTGCAATGAACAGCAGATATCTCTTCAATATACTGACTTCATTTCCTTTAGATATATAATCACCAGTCAGATTGCTGGATCATACAGTAGTTCATTTTTAATTTTTTGAGGAATCTCCATACTGTTTTCCACAATGGCTGTACCAATTTACATTCCCACCAACAGTGCACAAGGGTTTCCTTTTCTCCATATCCTCACCAACACTTCTCTTGCCTGAGAATGCCCATTCTAACAGATGTGAGATGATATGGCATTGTGATTTTTATTTGCATCTCCCTGTTGATTAGTGATGTTGAGCATTTTCTCATATACCTGTTGGCCATTTGTATGTCTTCTTTTAAGAAATGTCCATTCACATCCTTTGTCCATTTTTAAATCAAACTATTAGTTTTCTTGCTATTGAGCTGTTTGAGTTTCTTATATATTTTGGATAGTAACGCCTTATCAGATGCATGGTTTGTAAATATTCTTTTCCCATTCATTCTGTTGATTGTTTCCTTTACTGTACAGAAGCTTTTTATTATAGTTTGATGCAATCCAATTTGTTTATTTTTGCTTTCGTTGGTTGTGCTTTTGGGGTCATATGTAAAGAAATTATTGTCTAGATAAGTGTCAAAAAGCTTTTTCCCTGTGTTTTCTTCTAATCGTTTTACAGTTTCAGGTCTTACATTTAAGTCTCTAATTAATCTTGGCTTGATTTTTTTATATGGTGTGTGATAAAAGTCCAGTTTCATTCTTCTGCATGTGGATATCCAGTTTTCCCAGCACAGTTTATTGAAGAGACTGTCTTTTCTTCATCAAGTGTTCTTGGAAGAAAATATATGGATGTATTTCTGAGGCTCTCTATTCTGTTCCAATGGTCTATATGTCTGTTTTTATGCCAGTACAAAACTGTTTTTATTACTATAGCTTTGTACTGTATTTTAAAATGAGGTAGTGTGAGGCCTCCTGTTCTTTTTGCTCAAGATTGCTTTGGCTATTTGAGATCTTTTATGGTCCCATATAAATTTTAGAATTTTTTTCTATTTCTGTGAAAAATGCCATTGGAATTTTGATAGAGATTGCACTGAATCTGTATATCATTTGGGTAGTATGGACATTTTCACAATATTAATTTTTCCAATCCATGAACATGGGCTATCTTGCCATTTATTTGTGTCTTCTTCAATTTTTTTTTTAATCAATGTTTTATAGTTGTCAAGTGTACCTTTCTCTTCCTTGGTTAAATTTATTACTAAGTATTTTTCATTCTATTGTAAATGGGATTGTTTCCTTAATTTATTTTTTGGACAGTTGTTGTTAGTGTGTAAAAATGCCACTGACTTTTGAATGTTAATTATATCCTGCAACTTTACTAACAACAATTTAAAATTTTGCAAGAATTTATGAAAATCTCACTTTGTGAAATTTTAATAATTTTTTTTAAATAAGAAAAACCTTTATTCATTTCCATTTTTCTGATATGCCTATAAATCTGCAGTATTACTAAAAGATTACTAATAATGATTTCACAGCTGTTCTTTCATTACAATGAGATGTATTTTAGCTACAGCTAAAGTTTTTAACTAATTTAAAGCACTAGGGTGCTTACTTTAATAGCAAATATACTAAAGTTGGAACAATACAGATATTATCATCCTGTGCAAGGATGACATGCAAATTTTTGTAGCTTTTTTTTTTTTTTTTGCGATACGCGGGCCTCTCACTGTTGTGGCCTCTCCTGTTGCGGAGCTCAGGCTCCAGACGCGCAGGCTCAGCGGCCATGGCTCATGGGCTCAGCCGCTCCGCGGCATGTGGGATCTTCCCGGACCGGGGCACGAACCCGTGTCCCCTGCATCGGCAGGCGGACTCTCAACCACTGCGCTACCAGGGAAGCCCTGTGTAGCTTTTCATTAAAAAAATTTTTTTAAGTACTAGGGTACTCTTACCCTATACCACCATAAGTATATTAGTGTTCAATTTCCTATAAAGCATGTGTGTTCCACACTTTCTGGGTTGAAAATCATTTTCTCTGATAGGAGAGTCCAATCCAGTTTAGTACTTCAGTGGCTCTGCTATCCCTATATCATCTACCCCACCCCTACAGGATTCTTGTATCTTCTTAGCAATTCTTTTGCCAAACCAAACTTATACAAAGTCATTTTAATTTTCTTTAGCATTTTTTACAATAAATTGTTCTTCTCTTTAAACTTCCTAGATTATACTTCTATGCCTCTCTCTTCTATTCATTCATTCAATCATTATTTCCAAGTGTGTACTATAGTATGAACACATTTCCAATGTTTTGTACATGCCCTTTAATGATCTGACAGCTATGTTCAAACTTCCCCAGTGTTTAACATCTGTTTATATTCTCTCTACAGATTATCTACTTATCTATTCTTTCTATATTTTCCACCCGAATTGTTAGCTACTTAAACTTTTCTATATACGCATTCTCTTAAGCTTTCTCAAATTCCTCAGAAATGAGAAAGAATAATTATATACACAAACATTAAGATGTCCTTTTAAAATCTGAACTCTAAAAGGTTTCATGTGTAGCCAACTGCACTGTCAGAATTTTACTCATGAGAGTGGCTTCCTGTCAACCTATTAGGCTATAATAATTAAATGAGTAAACTTCTTACTCATATAATCTCTGATCTCAGGACTATTTCTTGTTTTCTGCTGATCATTGTGAAATAGGGATTTTCTACATTTCTTGTATGTGTCCAGAATCTCTTCTTTGACAATTCTAAACTTTAAAATAACAGAATAGGAATTCCTCTCTTGGCTTCCACTACTTTCTGTAAAGGTAAATTGTCAGCAAATCAAACACATGTAAAATGTTTGGCTTTCAATAAAATGAGAAATCAAACAAACCCTTTTATATTTACCCACATGGTTATCTTTGATACTCTGCATTACTTTATACAGCTCCAGATTCCATCTGGTAACATTTTTCTCTGCCTGGAGGACTTCCCTTAACTTTACTTACACTGTAGGTCTTTTGCAGATAAATATTTCAGCTTTTATATATATGAAAAGTTCTTCTTTTTTATGGAGGTAGAATTGACATACAACATTATATTAGTTTCAGGTATGCAACATAATGATTTGATACTTAAACATATCACAAAATGATTACCACAATGTCAGGTTAACACCCATCACCACAAAGGTTTTTTTCTTGAGATGAGAACTTTTTAGATTTACTATCTTAGCACCTTTCAAATATTCAATACAGTATTATTAACTATAGTCACCATGCTGTACATTACATCCCCATGACTTATTCACTTTATAAATGGAAGTTTTTAGAAAAGCTTTTCAGTTTGTTTTCATTTTTGAATGATTTTTGAGCCTGCAGTAGAATTACAGGTTGACAATTGTTTTCTTTCAATACTTTAAAGATGTTGCACTGCTGTCTTCTGACTTGCATCACTTCCAACATGAAATGTACTGTCATTTTTAACTTCATCCCTCTTAATGTCATGTATACTTTTCCTCTGGCTGCTTTTACGAGTTTTTTTCTTTTTTACCAATTTATTCAATTTGATTATAATTTGCCTTGGCATAGTTTCCTTGATGGCTTTTGTGCTATGGGTTTGTTGAGCTTCATGGATATGTGGTTCTAGTTCTCATCGAAGTTTGGAAATTTTCAGCCTTATTTCTTAAAATTATTTTTTGTGTCCCCTCACTCTTTCTTTCAAGGATTCCAGTTACACATTTAAGCCACCTCAAACTGTCCCATAGTTCACTTATACTTTATTCTTTTTTTGTGTTTTTTTCTCACTGTACTTCATTTGAGATATTAACATTTTCTATTACCGTCTTGAGGTTATCTAATTTTTTAGTCTGAACTAATCTCCTGCTAACTAGTGTACATTTTTTCATACATTATATCAATACTTGCCATCTCTAGAACTTTAATTTGTGCCTTTCTATTTGTGTTATTGCTCTACTTAATATGCTCAATGTTTCTTCTACCTTCTTGAACATATAGAATATAGTTATAATAACTGTTTAATGTACTTTCCACTAATTTTGTCATCTGTATAACTTCTGGGCCTCTTTCTATTGATACTTTCCTGCTCCTTTGCATACCTAGTAATTTTTTTTTTATTCAGTGCTACACTCTGTGAATTTTACCTTGTTGGGTTCTGGATATTTTTAATTCATATGAACATTCTTGAGCCTTGTTCTGGGAGGCACAAATTCAGTAAGCCAAAAAATATATATATAAAAGATGAAACTAACTGAGAAAAAAAGAAACTGCCGGGCTTCCCTGGTGGTACAGTGGTTGAGAGTCCACCTGCCGATGCAGGGGACAGGGGTTCGTGCCCCGGTCCGGGAAGATCCCACATGCTGCGGAGCAGCTGGGCCCGTGAGCCATGGCCGCTGAGCCTGCGCGTCCAGAGCCTGTGCTCCGCCATGGGACAGGCCACAACAGTGAGAGGCCCGCATACCGCAAAAAAAAAAAAAAGAAAGAAACTGCCATCCACAGATGGCATAAAAGCACTTGAGGAAATTTTTTTAAAACTAATAATAAATTAGTAGGATTAATGATTTAATTTAGCAAGAAGTATGAATCATTGGTAAAGCAAATCTTTAATAAAGACTATTATATTTCTTTACACCAATAAAAGAAAGCTAAACAATGAAAATATTTAAAAGATAACATTTTGATAGCATTAAAAAACATCAAATACTGAGGAATAAATCTAATAAAGATGTGTAAGATGTCAGCATAAAAATTATAAAACTGCAGAGAGCATTTAAAGAAGCCCTAATTTAAAGGAAGCCTAAATTTACTTTCAGAATATAGTGGCCCAATCATAAAATGAAGATAAATATTTAAAGAACTACATATAAGATCTCCAAAGAGATAAAGAATAAGATCTACTTTTTCAAAAGAAATTACAAACATAGCTGTGAACCAAATTAATTTTTGTTCTTATGCCATAAATGACCATATGCAAATAATTTCAATAATAATAGTATGGCTTATAATAATGAGGTATATATATCACATGTAACCCTGTAAACCCTAAATTCTTGGTAATAGATATAAATAATATAATTTTGGTATCCACATATTACCTTATAGCCAGCAGGCCCAGGAGTAGGAAAAACTTCTTTCTGAACCAGGAAGAGAGTCCGAGGAACAGAAGAACCAAATGCACTTTTCTTTTGTTTCTTCAAGCAGGTATTGCTAAAGTTGTCAATTAAAGTATTGTTTTGGATATTATAAAACCCAGGACCTAGAATTATGAAGAATATCATATGTAAGAATAAGCACACTTTTAATTCTTTTAAACTGAGTAACTTTATTATTTACTTTATTTATTGAATGAAAGATTCTTTAACTTCTATAGTGCTTTACAATTTTCAAAAGTTTCACACACATCATTTCATATAATCCCAAAATAACCCTTTTACTTTTACCCCGCCCTTGTATTGCTCCTCCCCCTTTCCCTCTCCTCATTGGTAACCACTAGTTAGTTCTCTATATCTGTGAGTCTGCTTTTTTGTTTATTCACTAGTTTGCTGTATTTTGTAGATTCCATATATAAGTGATATCATACAATTTGTCTTTCTCTCTTTGACTTTTTTCACTTAGCAAAATACCTTCAAAGTCCATCCATATTGCTGCAAATGGCAAAATTTCATTGTTTTTTATGGTTGAGTAGTATTCCATTGTATATATACACCATATCTTATTTATAAACTGAGTAACCATAAATGAAGTAATTTTTTAGAAAGAATTCTTATATATTGCTGGCAGGAATGCAAAGTGCTTTGCCATTCTGAAAAACAATTTGTCAAATTCTTATAAAGTTAAACATATACGTACCATATGACCCAGAAATCCTACTCCTAGTTATTTCTGCAAGAGAAATAAAAACCCAAATGTCCATCAGCTGGTGAACAGATAAACAAAATGTGCTACACCCAAACAGTGGAATAATACTCAATAATAAAAAGAAAAAATAAATGCAACAACATGAGAATGAACCTCAAAAACATCATGCTAAGTGAAAGATAACAAATACAAAATCCTACATAATGTGTAATTCCATTTATATAAAATTCCAGAAAATGCAAAATCATAGAAACACTGACAGTTACTTAGGGCCAAGAGTGGGGGTAGAGATTAACTGCAAAAGGACATGAGGAACTTTTTTTTTTTTTTGAAACCTAGATGACCTTGGGTATGGTGATGACATTTCATTTTATTTTATTTTTTAATAAATTTATTTTTTTTTTTAATTTTTATTTTTGGCTGTGTTGAGTCTTCACTGCCGCTTGCAGCCTTTCTCTAGTTGTGGCGAGCAGGAGCTACTCTTCATTGCGGTGCACGGGCTTCTCATTGCGGTGGCTTCTCTTGCTGCAGAGCACAGGCTCTAGGCACGGGGGCTTCAGTAGTTGCGGCATGCAGGCTCAGTAGTTGTGGCTCATGGGCTCTAGAGCACAGGCTCAGTAGTTGTGGCGCAATGGCTTAGCTGCTCCGCGGCATGTGGGATCTTCTCGGACCAGGGCTTGAACCCGTGTCCCCTGCGCTGGCAGGTGGATTCTTTACCACTGCACCACCAGGGAAGTCCTGAGAGAACGTTTTAAGAATTATGGAAGTGTTCTAAAACTTGATTAAATAGTGGTGATTATCTGACTATGTACATTTACCAAAACTTGATTAAATAGTGGTGATTATCTATGTACATTTACCAACACTCATCAAAATGTACACTTAAAATGAACTATTTTTATTGTGTAAATTATACTCAGTAAAGAAGGAAGGAAGGAAGGGAAGGAGGAGGGCAGGAGGGAAATTCTTGATGCCAAAAAGTATTGAAATCTTGATGTAACAACATTAAAAACCAGTTTGGAACAGAAAAGAATCACCTATCACCCAATCTTCCTATCATAGTATTTAGTTATTTTAATTTTTGCCTTTTACCCTTTAGTGTACATTTATAACCAGGAATATTTTCTACAATGACAATCTGAGTGAATAACATTTCTTTTTTTTCATTCAAAATAATACAAACAACTTTCTTTGCCATTGATAAAAGTTTTTATCAAGACATTCAAATATTTTAAACAAATATTTGTATATGTTTTATAATTCAGTCTTTTCAAAAAATCAGTACCAGTGAGCAGCAATATTCATAAAATCAATATCAAATACTTGAAAGAACACCTGATTTGGTTGTACTCATGTTATCTGGAATCTACTAAATTAGATCTGCAACTAAATAGGTATGAACCATCACTTAAATCTCATTTGTTTTTCTGGGCTTCAAGTTCCTGTCTGAAGATAATAGGAATTGACTAGATCAGTGCTACTCAAAATGTGATCTGTGAACTGCTGCCCATCCAAGAACAATCTACAATAAAAGGAGCTTACAACTAAATGTAAACTGACTCACTAAACATTTTATAACTAGTCTTTCTCCATGAAGGAAGCATTGTGTGGATTTACATTCTGGTGAAATCTCCTTTCTCATTGTAGGCAGGAAACAAACAAATGGGCATGAGGCTAGATGATACTTTAGGTTCCTTCTGGTTTAAAAGTGATCAAGTCATTCTATGCAGTCAAATCCTCTGTACTCCTGATACATGTAAGGTTTTTCTCAAAGAAGCTGCCCATAAATTCTTCCCAGTTTTTCAAATATTCTAGTTCTAAAGTCTATTCCCCAAAAGTCTGTCATGCCAACTCTCAGAAAACCTAAATGCCAATACATCTTATTTCTGACGTCTTCCAACATTCCTCCACTGATAATGCTTGGGAAAAATATAAATAGAGAGCATAATGAAAACTATTTGGTCCACCATTTAAAGGACTTAAAATACAAATATCTTAGATTTGCCTCTCTTCTGGCATGAGAGGACAACATAACATTGTGACAAGCGAACTTAAGTACTTAAATATAGGGACCTCAAGGTGTGTGCATTTCAGGTACTACCTTGTTAAGGTTCTGATTTGAAAAGCCACCCTGATCATTATAATTCACTTACATTAGAGGATTTTTATGTTCATTTTCCAGTTATTAAGTGAAGAAATGCCCAGGAACCCCAGAGTTAGACAGTTTAGGATGCCTTTGAACAGTAACCTGCCACAGCTCTGAGCTATATATTAGGTGGTTGAATCTGTTCTATGACTGATTTGTGAGTCTAAGTCATTACTGTACACTAATATCTCCATGGGAAGAAGAAAACACATGAAGGCCATTCTCACTAATTCTTAAAATATGTAAGATCAGGATTAGATTTTAGAGGTCATCATAATTAAACTTTATCCTTTAAAAAATAAAATAACCTTTGGGGAATTTATAAAACTTTATTTATAATACCATCAAATTGAAAACAAGGCCCAAACTTAAGGCAGTTGGGTCGCTCAATAAATTGATATTTTGAAATAATTTGTATTTCAGATACATGATAAACTCTACTGAGCTAGGTTCATCTGGGGTAGTGCCTAGCACCTATATAAGACCTCTCCAGAATGGCAGTTTTAGACTAGTCAGATTTCTATCTAGAAGCTCAGGTCTCCAAAATCAATTGTTTCTATAGGCCCAGGTATATGCTGTTAAGCTTATGACTTTGCCTGAGAAGTGCTAGAATATCACTGCCACTGCATGCTATTGGAGAAGAAAGCCACCAGACTAGCCAAGATTGAAGATGTAGAAGAATAATACTCAACCTCTCAATGGCATAAATAATAAATAATTTTATACCATGAGTACAGCATTACTATAAGGAAAAATTACCGTGTCAAAACTTGGAGCAATGGTTTGGGATCAGGCAATGGGCCAGAAGCTGAAACAACTCAAGACTTAGAGAAATGGCCTTGAGGAGACAGCTGGTAATGGCTTAAAGAGAGTGGTAAAAATGTTATGGAGGTTGGAGAAAAGATAATTTGAATTCTATAATGGCAGAAATTTTGGCAAAACTAATACTTGGGATAGTGAAGAAAACACCTAATAAAATAGTGGATTCTAGCTAAGGAAATTTCTAGGCTAAATATCAAAAGTGCCAACTAGTTGCTTTTAGCTGTGTGTGAGAAGGTATAGTTAGAAAGAGATAAGCTAAAGCTGCTCAGTTTTCAAGCAGAATTTATATATAAATAAATAAAATGGAATCAAACGAACGGAAACCAAACCAAACGGAAATAAAACGAAACCAATATTTTCTGAGTTTGAAAGAATTGTTTTTCATCCCCAGTCTCTCCACACAGCAAAAAGCTCTCAAAGCAAGAAACACCCTGAGACCAAATCCAGGGTTTAGCTGTAAGACCTTTGTTAAGACCTCAAAAAGATTTAAGATGGTATCTCATAGAATCTCTCATTTAAAGAAAAGAACATCTAGGAATTTTAAGGCCATATGTCATAGACCCTCTAAGCTAAAACAATAGTGCTCCTAAGAATCTAAGAGTACGGAAACACAGCAACACTAAAGGTGACCCAAAGTAGACAAAGGTTTTTCTAAGAAGTACATGTGAGCTTGGCTTTTGTCCAGTGTATATGATTATAAATACAATAAGAAACCTACAAAGTTTTAATAAGGAATGAACCAACCTGGAATGAAACAAACAACAACAGTACAAAATGAAAAGTGGCTCATAGACCCTGGATCTCCCTGGGCAGGAAGCAGGCTGAGAAAGCTGAAAACACAGCCTATTTCTTATAGAAGAGGAAGGATGTTTCAAAGGATGAAACCAAGAGCCTAAAAGGTAAAACAAAGCACCACAGGAAATCTTACTCCCAGGGAGCCCAACTGAGCCCTAACTAAGAAAATGGCAACATGTGCCTGCTTGGACTTCAGAATTGCTATAGGCCTGTGACTTCTATTATCACTGAGCAGAACCCCATGGGGCCTTCTTAGGACAGATACCCTCACCCAATGCCCTCTGCCTGTCTCTTATCTGTAGAAAACTAGCCTCCTAGGCCTTCCCCAAGTTCCAAAGAATAAATTTAATCAGAGAAGGGAGAAAATGCAGAAAGAAAGGAAAACAGTCAAGCTAGACAAAATAATAATACTTTAGCCATTAAACAAAGTCAAGCACTTTTAGTTCCTCCTCAAAGGCTATAGATAACATTCTGAGCCATGTCCTTTGAGCTGTTTTGCAGATACTGAAACCTCCACCAGGTGGAAGAAGTTAACTGTATGCTGCCCACAAACAGGTAGACCCCAGATTGGATGGAAACAGAAGGTTGATGATGTTGACTCCCGATTACCTCCCAACTAACCCATCAGAAGATTGTCCACGAGCTGCTCATGCACCCCACAATTCCCCTCCCTCACCCTGTCTTTAAAATCCTTTTCCTGAAAGCCATTGGGGAGTTTGGGCCTTTTGAGCACTAGCTACCTGGACTCCTTGCTTGGTGCCCTGCAGTAAATGTTGCACTTTTCTTCACCACAACCCCGTGTCAGTAGATTGGCTTTACTGCACATGAGCAAATGGACCCAAGTTTAATTTGGTAATACTGTGGGCCTCCAGTTTTCTCTCTTTTTTGAATAGGAGTTTCTAGTATTATTATCCTATCTCTCTCCCACCACTATGTGTTGAATATATGGGGGAGATAACTTGTATCTGTAGTTCACAGCTCTTCTGATAGAGAAGAGAGACATACAAGATGATCTGAAGGACCACACCCAAGAATCCCCACCTGCACCTACACCTCACTTAGATAACAAGATCCTGGTCTTTAAGATTATACCACACTTGCCTGAGACTTTGGAGGCCTTGAGAAGGCATGTAGGAAAAATGAAAATATTTTGTAGCCAGAGGGTAATCTATAGCAGATTAAAGATGGCCACAAATTCCTTGCTACCCCTGTCATTGAAAGAAGAAGTTTCATATCCTTCTTTTCAATATAGGCTATGCTGTGCCACTTGATTGACTAACAGAAAGTGATGTCCTGGAATTTCTGAGGGTAGGTCATAAGAAGCCTTGCAGCTTCCTGCCAGGTCTCATGGAGCCCTGAGCTACCAAGTGAAAAGACCAACTACCCTGGGGGCAGCAATGCTTGAGCTATGCATGCACTCTGAATAACAGTCCCATCTGAACTCTGCCTTTTAGCAATCCCACAGATTAATGGGATATGATGGAAAAAGTCTGTTTTTTTAAGCCACTGAGTTTGTTATACATCAGCAAACAACCTATGTGTTAGTCATTATATGTTATTTTTGTGTTATAGTTTTAGATTACCCACTGTATACTAGAATACCCACTGAGAATACTAGAACATGTGGTTGGACATCCCCAAAATAAAATTTTAACAAAACCAAATATCATAAGTTATATTACTGGCAGTGACCAAATAATTAACATATATGTTCACCCACCAAGGGAAAATTAGGAAATTTATTGAAAAAAGGAAAACAATAGAAAATTACAACTAAGAGATGTGACAAGTTAAATTAAAATCTTATGAAAACTGTACATTATTTTTATCTATCTGTGTTTAGTGTAGAGTCAATGCTTTAAAAAATGTTGACTTAAAATGACAACACCACCCATAGAACAGAAAATTGTACTTTCTGGTGCATCCATTTTAAGAGTACTAAGTTGCATAAAGCTAAAGAGTAGATACACATGAATTCATTGCTAACCTGGCATTTTCTCTGTCCTAGAGTCTTGTGTGAATCGAGCAGCACTTTGACCAAATGAGGTATTATTTTTCAGTCCTGGTGTTTTCTTCAAGAGCTTGAAAGCAGTTCGAGATTCATTATATGCACCAGGAGCTGGGGTGATTGATTTCATAGGGACAAACCTCTAGTGAAGAAGAAGAAAATATGCCAGTGAGAAACTATGGTACGTTTTGATATTTTGTGAGTTAAAAGCTGCTTTCTTAGTAATATAACATCTGGAGTTTATTTCTTAATGGAGTGAAGAAAATGTAGATGAGTTAAGATCTTATATCTATCAAAACATAAAATATATACTTTTAGAAAAATCATCTATATATTAATACAGTAATGCATTATGTACTTCACTAAGCCAGAAAGACTTTTCAAAGGAAATCATCTCAATATGAGATTCAGATGATAGTGTGTGGACAATCTTCACATTTAAAATATTCTGCAAGTTAAGATAATAAAGAAAAACTACATGATCTAACATGGTTTCTTCTACGTAATAAAATTACACAAATTGACAAAGTTCCTCAACATATATATTCAATTAACTCAACAATACCATTAGCTACCTTAAGAAAAAAATCTTAGATTCAAGTGGTATATAAATCCACTTTAACTTATAATATTAAAGTTATGATTTTATAAACTTATAATAAGCTTACTTATTATAAATGTATAATATTTAACTGATATTAAATATACATGTATCTATATGTAAATTATGAAATCTTATTAAATATAGCATTGAATAATCTATAATTATTTAGAATTAATTTAAAGTTTGGAACATTCAAATTTATGAATAAAAATAATGCAGAAAATACCTGTGCAATGATTACCCAGATGCACCTGTTAACATGTTATACCATTCACTTTTTTCATTTGCCCACTCTATTTGTCTTTCTGTTTGTATGTCCATTCCTCCTTCTCTCTGTCTCTCTACAAACACACACACACACACACACACACACACACACACACACACAGAGGGACGCATATATATAGAACCATTTAATGGAAAGTTACATGTGTTGTGGCCCTTTACCCCTAAATACTTTAGTGTGTATGTATTAAAAATAGGGATATTTTCTTACATGTATTTTCTTAAATGTATCAATGATATGACTTTTATCTAATGTACCATTCATATTCCAAATCTGTCGGTTGATCTAATTATACCTCTACTGCATTTTCCCCCTCTAATACAAAACCTAGTCTAGGCTCAGATATAGCTTTTAGCCTCCTTTCATGTAGGAACATTTCCAAAGCCTTCTTAAATACTATCTTATTATTTAAATGCTGAGTCAATGTTTTTAAATGGTAATACTCAACCCTGGCTGCATATAGACTTGAGGAGTTAAAAAAAAGTATTGGTGCCTGGGTCCTATTCTGGACCAGTTGAATCAATCTCTGGGAGAGAGGAAAGAAAGCAACTGGGTATCAGAATGTATTAAAATTTCCCAAAATATTCTAATATGCAGCAAGAGTTGAGAACCATTATTATAAAGTAAATCTTATGTTTTAAAAATTAGTAGTTGAAGACATAAGAAAATTTCATGCATTTAAATAAAATACCAGACAACTCCTTAAGTCAAGACTAAAATAGGGCTTCGCTGGTGGTGCAGTGGTTGAGAGTCCGCCTGCCAATGCAGGGGACACGGGTTCGTGCCCCCGTCTGGATCCCACATGCCGCAGAGCAGCTGGGCCCATGAGCCATGGCTGCTGGGCCTGCGCGTCCGGAGTATCCTAATAACATAAGTATCCTAATAACATAACATGTCTTTAATCCTATAAACCAAAAATTGTGTTCTAAGTCCACCTTGTTAATTTCATTATTGCTTTTTCAATCATAATCATTAATAAATCTATTCATATTCAGCTAAACACTAACACTACCCCTAGCAGGCAGTCCTGTTGGTTTTTTTTTGGGGGGGGGTTGGTTTTTTTTTTTTTTTTTTTTGCGGTACACGGGCCTCTCACTGTTGTGGCCTCTCCCGTTGTGGAGCACAGGCTCCGGGCGCGCAGGATCAGAGGCCATGACTCACGGGCCCAGCCGCTCCGCGGCATGTGGGATCTTCCCGGACCGGGGCACGAACCCGTGTCCCCTGCATCGGCAGGCGGACTCTCAACCACTGCGCCACCAGGGAAGCCCCCTGTTGGTTTTAACTCCTCCATATCTTTCACCCCAGAACCATGATTCTTTTCCTCATGGTCTTCTTAAGCAAAACTGATATCATATTCTTTTTCATTTCTGAAAATATATTTAAAATATTATAATTGGCGCCAAGTAATGTCACATTAGGACTATATAACAGATGAACAGGAATAGCATAAAAACTGAGAGTTCTAGTTGTAAAAATGGTATTTTTAAAAATCAAGGGCACACACACAATATCCCATTCCCTCACATCCAGTCTGTGTAGTACCTTAAGTACTATCAAGTTGCTCAAGGCAGAAACCTACTGTTCATTCTTGATTCTTCCTAGTCCCTCACCACCACATCTAACCCATTAAAAAGTCATGTTAACTGTGTCTCCAAAACATACCTGCAATCTATGTATCTGTCTCCAAGGAGTTGCCTCTTAAGTACAATGAAACTAAAGTAGCCCGCTGTAGTCATCTGAAGGTTAATAACCTTCCCAAGTTAAATAAGATAATCAGAGTTTTACATAGTACAATTGGTTAAATATCACAACGACTTGATCTGGCCACTGTGACATTATAAAGGTTTGCTAGTATTATAATGTTCTTCCCTTAGGAATATCTTAGATACCTTCAAGTCCCCTCAATATAGACCTTGGAGAACAGGATTACTGTGAAATAGACTCTCACATCACTAATAAAGGCTCCAGTGGCAGTTTTAGATATAATTTACAGCTAGGCTCCAGAGAGCCTTCAGAACCTTCTCCAAAAGATATGCATGTCCTCATAGATTACACGTCAACACTTCATGTATTCATTAGTATATTTTAAAACCCAGACTAAAATCTCTTATAAGCTAAACTGAACTTCCACATAAGCAAATTTGCTTAATAGACAATGTTCAATAAACACTTTCTATTTGAATATTCATCTCTGCATATTATTGTTAATATTGTAATCTTAAGTCATTTCCTTTTACCCACATTTCTGGCAAAATGATTTGCCCAGGCTGCACCTGTTCCTAATTTGCTTAAATACCACTTTTCTTTTTATAATCTCCCTAACACCACTGGATGTGTTGCTGGCATTGCATTATACCTACTATACACTAAATATGAAATAACTGTAGAACACTACCCAGGATTGAAAAAGAAAAGCAGGTGATGCATCATTTACATTTGATGACATACTTTCATTCTTCTGAAATTGACTTTTAATGTAATATTTTCCTGGCCCTGGTACTCCCTAAATTACAGAAAGAAAAAAATACATACTCTCATTAAGAAAGCATCTATAGCGCCTAAGGGAACAGTTGGCTAAATATCTGAACAAAAGCTACAGGGCTTTTAAGTGATATTACCAAAGCACTTCATTAAAAAGCAAGCCAGAACAAACTTCTTAAGAGCAACAGCAACAACAACAACAAAAAGGAAATTTTCCTTAGCAAAGCTTCCCAGGAACCTGAAAACACACTACTTGAAACTCTGCTGCCCCCTACTGACAGAGCTCAGAAAAAAATTGTCTAGTTCTTCACGTGATTTAGACACTACAATGAATAAAAGTAGTTTCTATATTTCTTCCATTTAACTTTATACAACCAGCTCATCTCTAAAAAATATTTTACTGTCTTTTCAAATTACTGTTAATCAGTAGGCTGCTTTGTTTCCAACAAATAAGCTTTAGGATATATTTTATTTTAACTACAAATGTTAGATGTACAACATTAAGCTTTTAACTAGATATTTTACAATAGATAAAAATTAATTCAGTAAACATTGGGATTGAGTTTTAATTATCTTGCTAATAAAATGTAAATATATATATAGAAGTACTATTTAGTCATCATCAAATATTTTAACTACCTTGATAAAGTACCTTTCATAGTATAAAAAAGATAGATTTAAATCTTCTGCTTCATATAATATCTCCCCTACTTTTCTATAGTTGAAAGAATTATTCCTTAATTTATGAATTAAATACTTGGCTTATAACTTGGATGTATAATGAAATTCTATCAGCAAATCCTATTATCTATATCATAACAATACAGGCAAATCCAACCATGTCGCTCCACCTCCACAAATAGTCTGATCCAAGCCACAGTCTCTTACCCGGATTATTGTGAAATCTTCCTAACTGCCTCCCTTGCTTCCACCATTGCCCATCTTCAGTCTGTTTCCAACACAGAAACTAGTGGTGGATCCAGTTAAAACCCTTGGTCAGATTGCACCACTCCCCTTCTCGAACCCATCCAATGGGTTCCAATCTCACTTCTGGCAAAAAACCAAGGTCCTTAATATGAAATGAATTTCACCCCCAGACACACTATTACCACTCTAACCACCTATCCTACTACTCTCTCCACTCATTCACTGTTTCCCAAAAAGATCAGTCATATATCCACCTCAAAACCTTTGCACTTACCATTCTCTTTGCTTGGAATGTTCTCCTAGATAGCTTCACGGCTCACTCTTTCAATTCAGTCAGTTCACTACTCGGGTTACCTTCTCAATGAGTCATTTCCAGGCCACCCAACATAAAATTTCATTGTCTCCCCCAAACAATTCCTGTCCCCTCTCCTACCTATTTTTCAACTTTATTGTTTTTTACTATCCAAAATATGATTTCCTGCAATGTTATAAGCTCCAAGAGGGCAGTTGTGTTTTTGTTTTGTTTTGTTTTGATGGCTGCTGTATCTTTAGAGTATAGAAGAGTAGCTGGGGCATAGTAGGCAATCAGTAAATACTTGTCAGAAGAATGGATGAATGCAAGCATTGCATTTTCACTGACCATATAACGATTTTAGAGATACGTTCCTCTGGAAACTAATGTGCCCCCAAATAAGAGCATTATCCATTTCTAATTATAGTAAAATACCTATATTTATAATAAAAAATAATAATAATTTGAACAATTCTTTAGGAGAAATTCTTATACAGAAATACCTCTTCTTATAAATAAATTATATTCTAAAAATTTATGCAAAGTCCATGCTATGTTGTCTCAAATGAACAAATTTACACAATTATTTGATAGCTGATAGAAAAGATTCACTTTGGTCATGCATGTAAGATTGTTTTTTACCTATGAACTTGTAGATAGTTACATTTAGAAGAAAAGAAACTTCTGCATAATTCTGTGTTTATATAAACCTATGAAATATGTATCAAATACAGAAATATGGATATTCAAATACATGATGGTAATCTGTTTTCTTGAACTTTTCAGATATGCTATATCTATCTTCTCTCTGTATAGGAAGGCATGATAAAATTTATTAGCTACTGACAAACAGGGACTACTTTCCTACTGTTTTCAACAGTTGTCTAAGTGGTCATTACTATGGAGCATAGGGAAAAGACTAAGTGTGAATAATGAGATAAGTGAATATACTTAGTCTTGAGAACTATTTTGCATAAAAGACGAAATGAAATCTTGACCCCTTCAGTGAACACTTCCTATTCCTTTTCTTCTGTTTTTCCATAAAGTTCCTAATATTATTGAACTTTGCTTCACTAAATAAGATAGAGCAGTAAAATCAGGTCCTTACTTCTAAAAAGTTAAGACTTAGGATTTAATAAGCCAATTAAAAATAAGCTCCAAAATAGGATTGTGAGACACTGACCACTGAAAGGCAGGTCTCTGTTTATGACAATATAAAGAAGATAAAAAGACTTTACAAAGACCAAAGCCTAGGCACAGGCTGAAAATACTGTAATATTTATTCTGCTTTTCCATATTGTGATCAACAAAACACCTGCATTGACACCAACCTATTAAGTACCTGGCCTCCCAGTGTCTCATCTGAGATCTGGTGAATTAGAATCTTGTTGGGCCCAGGAATCTGCACTTTGACCAAGCCTCATAGAAGATTCTCATGCACAATAAAGAAACACAGCTCAGCCAAAAAGGGGTCACTACTACAGCTTTTTTTGCTAAGCACATCCATCTTAAGGCAGAAGGCCCAGATCTTGAAAGTATTCTACCTTGGGAACAGAAGTTAAAGATTATTGAGGCATGTTGTTTATGGCAGTTTTTAATGTGCAAGCTAATAAAAATGGGCCTGTCTTTAAAAACTAGGGTATAATCATTCATTTGATCAGATGGTGTGCAGGATTAAAAGCTTCCTGGCTAATGCTAATGTGCAGTCAGGACTGAGGCCCTAAAACAGTTTAAAACTCACACTGCTGGGACTCATCCAGGTACAGTCACTTTCCACTGGTTCCGTAACTGCCATTTTTCCCTAGAGTTTCAGAGTCCCCTTCAAGTCAGTAAGGACAATAGTGACACCAGGCTGCCAGGTATTTCTTTCAGCTCACATTCTATCATTTAAATTCTGTAATCACATTTTTAATTTTCAAATTATCTTTCTTATTCTCTAAATCTTCTTTATTCACACGTGCATTATCCTCCATGTTTCTGTGGATATTAATTATAATTTTAATTATTTATAATTTTGTTCTATTATCTGTTTCCTTCGAGTTTCATTGATGTTGGCTTTTTGTTTGTTTGTTTTTGTGTTTCACATTGGAGGGTTTCCTCAAATGTCTGTCTGGTGATCCCTTGCTCTTCATTCAGATGTAAGAGTGAGTCCCTAAAAAAATCTGATTGAAAATTTCACATAAGAATAGATGTGACCTGAGGGACTTCCCTGGTGGTCCAGTGGTTAAGACTTTGCCTTCCACTGCAGGGGGTCCATGTTTGATCTCTGATCAGGGAGCTAAGATCCCATATGCCTTGCAGACAAAACACCAAAACATAAAAACAGAAGCAATATTGTAAGAAATTCAGTAAAGACTTTTAAAATGGTCCATATCAGGGGGCTTCCCTGGTGGCGCAGTGGTTGAGAGTCCGCCTGCCGATGCAGGGGACACAGGTTCGTGCCCCGGTCCGGGAAGATCCCACATGCCGCAGAGCGGCTGGGCCCATGAGCCATGGCCGCTGAGCCTGCACGTCAGGAGCCTGTGCTCCACAACGGGAGAGGCCACAACAGTGAGAGGCCTGCAAATAAATAAATAAATAAATAAAATAATTAAAATGGGGGGCAAAAATAGATTAAAGGTCTGTTGTTGGTAAAATTTAGTGGCCTTCTGGGGAAAAAGACTGAAAATTTCCTGAAAATGAATCAAAATATATTTTTAATAAAGTCATAAAAGTACTAGAGGAAACCATGTGAAAAGTATTTTAGAACTAGAGAGTAAGAAAGACATTTTAAATTATGATGTAAAACTCAAAAACCATAAACGAGAACAGTGAAATCTGACCAGGAAAATATCAAAAAACATCTGTACTACAAAAATTAACATAAGCCAATTGAAATGACAAACTGGGAGGTAATATTTGCAACTCAATCACTAAAAGGTAAACTCCAGTAGGTACAAACTTCTTATAAAACTATAAAAAAAAGAAAACCTAATTTTAAATAGACAAAAACCAAAAGATGTATACAAATGGTAGTTAGCCACATGAAAAGCTACATAATTTCTCATAATAAGAGAAATGAACTGAGACCCCATTTTCACCTATAAAATTAACAAAGATCCAAAATTTGGATACATACCACTTTGCTGACCATGGGGGAAATAGGAGTACTCATATATTTCTGGTGAGAGGGTAAGTTAATACAATCTCTGTGAAAGGCAATTTGGAAATATCTACCATAATTACAAAGGCATATATCTATTCAAAAACCAATTCTAAATTTTGGAATTATCCTACAGATAGAATTATACATCTATGAAGAAGCAAATACAGGGTTATTAATTTCAGCATTGTTTGAAGTAGCAAAAGACTGAAAACAACATGATTTTGCATCAGTATGGAACCGGCAAAGTTAATCATAATATATAAGTATGATGCAATGCTACATAGCTCTTTTTTTAAAAGGATACTCTTTGTGAACTGATATGAAAATATCTACATTTATTGTTAAACTTTCTAGAAAAGTTTCATAAGAGCATCTAGAATCTGTTACCATTTTCGGTAAAAACAAACACAAAAAATTAAAAAGTGTGTATTTTTATTATGTATGTGCATAACATTTTTCAAGAAGTGAATGCTAGAAACTAATGTAAGTGGTTTACTTATTGGGGTGGGTTTTGAGATATGCGCAGATAGGGAAAAGTGGTAGGAAGTAGACCTTTCACTAGGTGCATTTTTAAATATGTATTGATTTTGAACCATATGAAATGTATTGTCTATTCAACTTCCTTTTAATTTAAACTATTTTTACAAAGAAATTAGAAGGAAAATTAACAACATAATGAACCCAAATTTTTTTAAAAAAAGGAAATTGATGTAAGAGAAAATATTTGAGATAATCGAAGATCCAAAAGCTGCTGCTTTGGAAAGATTAATGAAACACATTTTTAATAACTTTTTAAGAAATTCTGAGATTTAAAATGTTAATGAAGCACAGATTAACCCTGAGCTTAAAGGTGAATGGATATGTGATACATATATATGGCTGAAAGTTTTCCCTGATGAGGAGAAAACTCTCACAGAGACTAGAGTCCCTGCAACACTGCTACTCAATTAAATGTAATATCAGAATCATTAGAATGACTCTCCAAGAATATACAAGTGAGGCCCCTACCAACCCTACTGACTCAGAAGCTAAGTATAAAGATTTCTTTTTTTTTCTTTTAATGCATGATTCTACTGAACTTCCTACGTTAAGACCCACTTCCCTGGGTCCCTGGGGAATATACAGAGCAAGAGGGTGGAAGGAGTAATCCTCAAGGTTGGAAAGGATGAAGCAATATATTATAGTCTGGCCTGGTTTCTCATGGCTTTCTCTTTTAACTCACAGATAAAAGAAGATAAAATAAGTACAAGAATGTACAGAGGAACTCTAGATTCTTGAGAATAATGAGACTCTGTCCTGGATAAAAGTTCATATATTTGAGATAGCAGTGAAGCAATTAATCCTAGCTGAAGAACAAAGTTTCTCTTAAACTTGAAATGGAAAGACCAAGTAAAGTTATATGTAGGCTTTTTGATATATTAAAGCAAGAGAAAGCACACATAAGTTTTGAGTTCTTTTTTCCCTTAAAGCAGAATTTGTGGAAACTTAAACAAATGCTAAATAAGAATTGAGTTCATGGAGTACTCTCCATGTCTTCAATGGCTACAGGACTTGGAAGTTTTAGAATAAAATGGATCTGGGTCAGAATATCAGGCCCCTCACTTTCCTCCACTTTAAAATAAGGACAATACTAAAAGGAACCAAGACTCTGTCAAGAAATGGCAGATTACATGTCTTATAGGGATGAGCTTGGAACATTTTATTATACCAGAAAGAAAGAAAGGGATCAAAGCTAGCTTTAAATAAAAAGTCAAATTAGGCTCCCAACTGCCACGGTTGGAAGATGTTGGCAGCAATAAGAATACTGATTAAACACATGTAATACATTTAACTCCATGAATTCATAATGATATTTTTTAAAAAATAAAAATTGGTCACCATTGGAGGATGCTAAGCAACAACACATTATTTGGAAAATGGTAAATAAAAGGAATAAATTAAGCATTTATCTTGACTTTTCTATATGAACTGTAACACAGCATAACCAAACAGTTGTGTGTATTTCAACTAATAAACAAGGTGGAAAATTATAGACCATCACAATTTTGCAACCCCTAATAACTAGATATAGATTATGATCATCAATGGCCACCAATATCACAAAAGAGAGAGAGTAGATACTATGTACCCCCTGATGGAAGTATACAACACCACCTATGAAGTAGACTTGCTGAAAGGATTGAACATTAATCTGATCAAGCCTCTAGGTCTACTTTGTAGAAAGTAGGAGACAAAGGAACATTAAAGGACATCATCAGGAAATACTCAGCAAAGCCAGACTATGGGAATTTAAGAGAAAAATAACCCTTTTCTCCAATAAATATATATAAAGAGAAGAGAAAGATTACACATTAAAAGAAAGTTAAGAGCTATATTAACCAATTACAATGTATGAATCTTATTCAGATTCTCACTGAAACAATTTTTTTAAATGTGAGAGAGTTGAGAAAATTTGAACATCAAATGGCCAGTTGAGGCTATTAAATTATTTTCATTTTGTAGGTATAATAATGGGGCTGTAATTATTTTTAAGTATACATATTGAAATTTACATATTAGAATATATAATATTTGGGTTTTGCATCAAAATATTTCAGGAGGGAAAATAAAGAGATAAATGTGATTGATCATGAGCTGAAAATTATTGAAGCAGGGTGATGGTAACTCATTTTAACAGTCTCGCCACTTCTGTATATGTTTTAAACTGTTCATATTAACTTTTTTTAATAAAAACAATTTATACCCCTCTCCCTCCCTGGCAAGCCTTGCTCAACCTGGCCAGGCTGCTTGCCAGTCTGGAACACCCCTCACCAGAGCTCCCTGCAGCCTCTGGCACCCACAGAGAAGTCAAATGAGACCTGGGTTCCTGCAGAAGCTCATCTGTAAGGTTTCAATCATGGGGCAGATCTGCTAAAAAAAACAATCATCAAAAAAAGTGATGCTAATGAAACAGAAAAATCCATACCAACATTTGAAAAAAGGGGGTGGGTAGATACTTTAAGCCTTGAGGACTAGTATTATACTATGCAAAAACTACAAGGCAATCATTTTTGATAAGGTAGATCTGACAGATGCTAATGTGGTTGAGTCCAAAACCAAGTTTTGTGGTCAACACTCCACGTATACAGCTCATCTTACGTACTGATAACAAAAAAGACATGGAAGATTGGATTGAAAGACTGAAAAATGTTCAGAATGGGGAACATTTTGAGTGTGCTCAGTACCACGTGTACCATTTCTCAGGGACGTATAATTGGTATTCCCATTCACATGCTAGGCCAATGTACTGTAATTTTTAATTAAGAGGTTTAATCCAGGATCATATCACATAGATCAGGAGTTGGCAAAATTTTTCAGTAAAGGGCCGAATAGTTATTATTTTAGGCTTTATAGATCATATATGGTCTCTGTTGCATATTCTTTTTTATTTTATTTTATATAAAATATAAAAAATGTAAAATCCATTTTTAGTTTAAGGGTCTATACAAACGAAGCACAGGTCTATAGGCTATGGTTTGGTCCATGAACCACAGTTTGCCAAACCCTAAGGATTGTCTTGTGAAGTGTGCAAGTTTAAAGTCCACAAATGTGCTATGCAGGCAACTAATAACTGTAAATGGACCACATAGTCATTGATTGGGAAGCACTGCATCAAGGATGAAGATGGGATAGCCATGCTGGAAGGAAACTTCCTTATGAGTGCCAAGTGTACAGTGAGCTACACTGTAACGTCATGTAAACAATCATTACTGACCAAGTGTCTCCTTGACCTGTATAAAGTGTTGGCCTCACACCCTTCACCCCATCACAGGTCTTTGTTAATTCAAAGAGAGGGACAATAAAGGTATGAAGTTCTTAGAAGATTCAAATAACTGATGAATCCTGTGTGGGTCTTTGCCCTAATTAACAGAGGACCATACCTTAGACAGCTCAGGCATGGCTAGACATGTGGAGGAAGTTCCCTCTAGCCTGCCAAAGTTAAAGTTGATTCTATCAAAACTGGAGCACCTAACTGATTTATGTTGATGCTGCTTTATCATTCTTTGGAAAAAAATTTTTCTGGCACAGAAGAAAAAGAACCGCTAGATAAAGGTTTTGGAGGTTATGCAGATTCTCAAGGAGAGGAAGAAAGACGGGACAAGAGGCTTGATATCAGCATAGAGGTACAGAAGCTCAGGCTGTTATGTATAAATGGGAAACAAATTCACATTTAACAAGTAAAATGATCTATAAAATGCATTCTCTTCCAAAAATTCCTGAAGTGAAAGAGGAGGATCTGATAGAGATCAAGCTCCTTCATCCCCCAGCACCTCTTCTTTTTAGACAGGTGTGTAATTTACTGTTTGATGCATTTTTTGGAGAGTACTTCCTTATTGCTCCTATTTCTTTATCTCTCGATGAGAAAGAAATTTAAATGTCCTTGAACTTGTCAAGTCAAAGATAGGGTTCACTGGCCTTAGTCTTTTGTACTAAAATTAAAATAGCTTGTTTTTTTTATTTTAAAAATACTCGTGAATTCTCACACCTCCTTCCTCCTAGCCCCAAGAGATTACTAACCACCGTTAACATTTTGATAAACATCCTTTAAGACCTTTAAGCATATACATATGTATAATGTAGTTTTAAATCGGTTTTGCTGTCTTGTTAATGGCTTTTTAAAACTCAGTAATATGCTCTTGACATCTAGAATTCCACTTTAATAAATATAGATCTATATAAATAGTGAAAAAAATAAGAAAGGCCAACAATATAGACCTAATACAGGAGAATTAATAGAGACAAATATGTGGTAACTAGAAAGGATTAAATAAGATCATATATTTAAAATACCTAACACAGTGCCTATCACTTAGCAGACACTGAACTGGCGGATCAATTCTGGAGAAGAATCTTTATTCATTGATATGTACATAAATAGGCATCACCTATTAAGAGACAGCTAGTAAATTCAGTGACCAAGTCCATTCTTTCCTCCCTAACCTCACTGAGGGAGGGTAACATTGTCTTATTCTCAGAAAGAGTACTCTAAGTATGTTTTACTTTTCAAGGTTTAGGCAGTACACAAGGACTGATGAAACATTAGCAAATAGTAGATCTCAAAGGCTGGTTGGTTGGTGAGTTTCTCTGACAGTCTCTTAAGCTAGACAAAAGACCTGAGGCCCACTTACACCAAACATTACCCATTTCTTATAACAAAATGATAACAAGGAATTGGGAAAAAA
This sequence comes from Mesoplodon mirus, assembly GCF_964341445.2. NCBI lineage: Eukaryota > Metazoa > Chordata > Mammalia > Artiodactyla > Ziphiidae > Mesoplodon > Mesoplodon mirus. The sequence goes on along the minus strand of NC_138977.1, from coordinate 18,283,220 downwards.
TAAAGTGGTATAAATATTCAGGTACATTAGTAAAATTTTAAAAACTTACTCTCTTTTAACCTGCAAAATATCATCAGAATAGCTGCCAAAAACGTCATTGATTTTGGCAAATGAGAACATGCTATTGGAGATCAGCTGTAAACACTTTATGAGAACCCACCTGCTGGTAATCACACTTTGAGAATCCTTTGCTTAGAATATAGGTACACAGCATCCCATATCCTTTAATATTCTGGTTTCTATATATATATATCTAGCAGGGACTTGACTCTACAAAAGCCATTAACCATACCTACATAACAACTTTAAGAATCAATCCCTAAGATACTTACAAAAGCGAGTAATACAAAATCTAAATTGGAGTAAAATTAACACAGGTTCCTTTTACTTTGGGCTTTTATTAGGTACCTGTGTCATAATGTATTTCCTCATCCCATTTCCTTCTATACAGAAGGAAAGTTTAGACAACCAATAATTTTATCTTTGTCCATCACACGAGTTTTATGAATTGTCTTGAGACATAATCATGGAAGCATTGATTGATTTCCTTTGGCAATATTTTGTGATAAATACACTGTTCATTCCCCTGAAAGCTAAGGATATATAAATCTCTTGCATATATCTTATTTTTAAAAGTAAGCAAAGATAGTTATATATCTGATTTTTCAGGTTCTTTCATCTGAAATTTCATTTGTTTAATGACATGGATGTACTACGGAAGACTTTAATCAAACTTGAATTTTGTAGCAGTTCCGTTTTTAAGCTCTGATCATGATTGTGCACATTCCTTTTTGTGAATTATAATTTCTCTAAATTATTTAGATAGCTAATTTCAGATAAAATGTATTATACACTCCTTTAGTTTATCCTGAAGCCTCTAACTTGTAGCTAAATCCTTTCTCTGATCTCTCTGAGATATCCCTTATAAAAAAATAAACTTTTATGATAAAGAGGGACAATATCGCAGTTCCAGAATATGAATTTTTAAGATAAAAATAGCTTAGGTTATGCTCCTATTTTTATTTTTCACCATTCCTCATGATCATCATGTTCCCATAAATTTCACGTATAACAGCAGATATTTAGCAGGAAATCAAATCAAAATGCATAACCTCATTCAACAGGATACCAAAAGCACAGGTGTTACTCACATAGTTTAACTTAGCACTTTACATTTTTATACAATTTACTCCAAAGAACCAAAATATAAATGAGGAAAGTTGTTCTTCAAAAGGGACAACACCCCTAAGCAATTATGAATATAAATAAAAATTACCGTTGCATTACTGTAAATTTGAACTATAATTGTAAGCAAAATTAATCTGCATAAGGGTTTATTTTGTTAAATATTAGTAAATGTGATTTCTCTAGATATTTAGAGCTCAGAATTCTTTGGTAGGTTATCTTTACTCTATCTACTAAAAGAAAAGTTTTGAGTCAATAGTTTTAGTAAAAATTTTCACTAATCTTAATAAATTTTACATTTACCATAGAATGAAATTCTTGTAACTGAGATCCATTTTGGAGCCTATCCAGAAGTTGTTAATTATTGAAAATATTACCAAATCATTAACTCCAAAAATAATGAAGAGAGTGATATTTTGGTGCATGCTATTCTGTGATTTTATTGCAATTTTCTTTTGGTGGAGTTCTTTTCACAATGTTTTAGTGAGTTATAAATTTATTCATAAAATAAGGAATTAGCAATTCTAGTAACTAGCACATAGTGTTTAATAAATGTTTTCTTTAATAATTATGCACAAAATGTCTTATAGTAAAAAATTTCTTGAGCCTAGGGCTAGGACAAGGCTAACTGCAGTGCTGTTCCTGGGACCTATGTTGGGTAGAGAAAGTTGGGACTAAACTGGATCATAAACGGCCTGGGAGAAGACTGGATCATGGAAACCTGAAACAGCCAATGGGAGAATCCTGAAGCCAAGATGGCAGCCTGAAAACAGTGCCAAATAAGGGGCACAAATGAGACTACTTATATAATTTTGAGGCACGGTGCAAAAGGAAAATGTCATATTGCTTGTTCAAATATTATTAAGAATTTCAAGATAACAATAGTCAAGCATTAAATCAAGCATGGGGTCCTTCTGAATGTGATGCCCTGTGCAACTGTATTGGTTGCATACCCATGAAACTTGCCTTAAGTGCAAATACATATGGTAAGTGTATAAACAGGAGAACAAACAGGGAGGTCAGAAATTAGAAAGACCAAGATCAGCTCAGAGTTCATCATGTACAACAGGTCAGATTAAGTAGTTCAGCACTAAGTCTGTGAAGGACAAGAGAGTACTGGGGAGGACAAGTGACAGCTTAAGGCCTGCTTTTATACGATACTAGTTATGCAGCAAAAGATCTTCTGCTGTGGCTTTACTTCATAGAATATCTGATACAATCAAAGCATGTTTGCTCTGGGGGGTAAATTTACATGAATGCCCTTACTAACCATACTCCTCTCACCAGATTACCCAGTAAAATTGGTTTCTGTGGCATAAGGAGTCCAGGGCATCTTGTGTTATACCTCAACTCTCTATCCTTGATTATTATTTGATTCTTTTAACAAATATTTACTTAGTACATTTGCCTAAGTGCTGCAGATAAAGTTAATAAAATAAAATGTCTGCCCTCATGGAGCTTACATTTTAAACAAATATATAAATATACAATACATAATATTATACATAATGTTGACAAATGAAAAATGTTACATGGGGGTAGGTGATTAGATTGGGTAGTCAGAGAAGACCTCTCTGAAGAGGTAATATTAGAGCAGAAATTTGAATGAAATGAGGGTAAAGCCTTTCAACAGTAAAGGTATTCCAAGCAGAAGTAATAATAAATGCAAAATAGTTGAAAACAGCTTGTGATTTTCAAAGAAACCAAAAAAGGACACCAGAATACTTAAGAGTAAGTCGGGAAAAAAGTGACAGAAAATAAAATTAAAGAGGTAGTCTGGGTCTATATCATTAAAGACCTTGTAGATTATGATTAAATGTATGAATTTCATTCTTAAGATGGTGGAAATCAGTAGAGGGTTTTGAACAAGAGAAGTATATATGATCTGATTTTATTTTAGAAAGACATCTCTGAATGATAGTATAGAATAGATTATATAGAGAGATCAATAAAAACTCCTAAGTTTTTTAGAAAAAGAAACTGGTACTATTTAATGACTGGCTTGTTGTATTGAATGGGAAAGACAAGTAGGAGAAATCAAAAGTTCTGTTTTGGACATGGGTGATTTGAGAAGCCTATCAGATATCTGAGTAGAGATGTTAAATACACAGTTTTTAAAAACATCTAAACTGTGAAGTCTGGTTGGGGAGCTAAGGTGGGCACGCAAGCCTCAGATCCCATATTTGTAACTACTCTTATGAAGAAGGGGTGGAATCATACTTACTCAAGAAATGCCTCTGTGTGTGTGTCAGCTAGCAAAGCCAGGGAGGAGAACAGGGTGGCCTTACTTGATCTATATCTTCTGCTGCCTTGCTAAGATTACCAACAAAAATAAAGAAACTTCATAAAGTAACTTCTACAATGACTGCGTGTTTTTAAAAGCTCAAGCCAAAAGGATAAAGTAAAATCTTGACTATAATTTCAGACTGCCTAGATCCCCTGGTTTACTGATGGTATATTTTTGAAATAGAAAAAGAATATAAAAAAATCACTGTACCATGTTTGGCTTACTAAACACTGTCATGTATTTTTCCCTGTTATAAATTTACCTGAGATCTACAGAATTAAGATATGGTGGGCCCTAGAAAACTAATTGGCCAAAAAACTATTCCAGTTAATTATAGTAGAGTGAACATTAATGACCCATTGAATAATGCAAATACTGGTGGTCAAAAATGTGCTGATTGTCCTTGTCTATGTGAATGTGTTAGCCAAAGCACAGGGAGCAGACCATAGGCAAAGGATTAATAAAACCCTTTCTACTTTGCTAGCTCTGTTCCCCTCATAACCTGAAAAGAGAGTATGTCCACTGGGTTGCTAGACAACATTATTTAAAGTAAAATGCTCCCTGATTGGTAAAATGTAACTGTACTCGGAGAACTATAAATACCTAATGGGGCACCATGGCTTTATCATTTGTACCTGGCATGTCCCTTGTGGGGATCCTGGAAGCTATTCCTATGAAGTAGTTAAGAGAGACAGTAGTTCGTGTGGGGCATGAGACTTTTTATTTTTATTTTTTTTTTTTTTTTTTTCTTTTTTGCGGTATGCGGGCCTCTCACTGTTGTGGCCTCTCCCGTTGCGGAGCACAGGCTCCGGATGCGCAGGCCCAGCGGCCATGGCTCACGGGCCCAGCCGCTCTGCGGCATATGGGATCCTCCCAGACCGGGGCACGAACCCGTATCCCCTGCATCGGCAGGCGGACTCTCAACCACTGCGCCACCAGGGAGGCCCCCATGAGACTTTTTAACACCCTCCTGATACATATCAAATCTCCTTGCACCTGAGCCATAATTCTGTGTGATTGCTAGAAGGACTCCTAGAGAAGAATTCCTGACACTTTCAGCAGACAAGCTGTAGTTCCTATCCTTTATCCTTCTGAACAGATTGTGCCAAGTACGGCCTAGGATAGTTTTGCGAGTCTGAATGTTTAGGTGAACCTAAGAAGAGGGTATTCAAAGCCCAAGATACTACCCTGACTGGCCATCAATCTTTAAGAGCTATATAAAGCACGGTTAGATTTCTACACGAGAGAATGCTCCAAGACTAGGATACAACATAAGGCCCTTGATCTGATACAATATGTTTGGAGAGGCTGCGGAAGGAAATGATAGGGTAGTAACAGCTAAGGCTAGAGTTGGTTGAGATAGAGAAGCAAATAAATAATCTTTGTTAGGCCATAGACTAAAGAACAAGAATAAGATCATAACCCTGATGGGGAAGTCCAAGAAAATCCTAAGGTCATAACTTCTAAGTCTGCTTTATTCCTAACACATCCCATATATTTCTGTATGTTTCAAGGCATGGCCTAGATAAGAGTTACCAAATGTCTCAGTTGTCACAATAAGTATTTAAAGGGAAACAGATAGTCCATTATGGCAATGCCGTGGTATCGGTGAACAGACACTGGCTCTGATTTCAACTGCTGAGGATTACAAGTGGCTATGTTAAACAGTAAATACCACCATCACCAGTCTCACCTTACCTGCACCCCTTTGCTTGCTAAAAAAATATGGTGAACTGTGGGGCCACAAAGTCCTCCATAAACAAAACCCAAATGGAAATGGCTTTGGAGGACATACAATAAAGATCCTTAGCCTACTAGATGTGGATAACTGATGTGTATACAAAATTCAAATGATGGAGAAACCAAGTCATTTCATATAATACAGGCTTGCTTTCTGTCACAACTGCTCCATAGTATATTCTTCACAGTTGCCTCCAGACTTCAAGCAATGCTTATTCACAACACATAACCTGAATCTCATATGGGATATTTCATTTAGTAGGGAACAGTACATGTGAAAATTATATATATGAGAAGCTATCAGTCAGGAATCTTCCTATGAAGAACTCTCTCCCAATAAAAAAAGGTTAAATGTACTTGTTTCTCTTCTGAATGAATTCTAAAAAAAACCTCAAGAGCAGAGGTGACAGTATCTGTTTCCATACTGAGTAACCAGAATTAAAGTAAAACTTTGCTCCTTCCATTAAATACTGAGTTAGTCATTATAAAAGTATACACAACCATTTAATTTTGACAATCTAAGCAGACAATTCATAGGGAAAGAAACTGCACATACCTACTAGTCCTAATAAAGTTACCAACAATTTCCCAATAATAGACTACTCAAGGCAGATTTTTTTAAAGGAAAAATAAGATCATCATTGAGAAGTAGGATTCAGAGAAAATATATAATCAGAATCTAATAGGAATTTCCACGTTTCATGGCACAGACATAGAGCAAACCTGAAATAAATAAAAGGGTGACTTCAATACTTCCCTATTATGCTCCCCTGCTAAAACTCATGAACTAAAAATGTGGGTAACAATCCTTCTACTGGGTCTATGCTATTTTTTGAGGCACCCAGAGCACTACTCCACCCCACCTGTCTCCACTCAACTACACATCTCTTTCCCTGTCCACTGAGTGACACATCTCAAAAAATGTAAGTAACAGAGATAGGGAATGTTATATCCTAGGATGTAATGGTCCCTAAAGTAAAGATGTTTTAAAAGCCCTATTAAACATAGGGGCTGGAAATTGCCATTTTACATGTACTCCAACCATTTAAACTGTCAATAAAATTCTCTTAAATTTTCTGCACTCATGGGTAGAATAAAAAGATATCATTTTGTACATAAAGTTGATAATATGAGAAATAATGACTTAAAAAATTTGCAAAACCCTGAAATAAATTATGAATAGGATTAAAACCAACAAATGTATATATTTGTCTAAAGAAAATGCTGATTCTTTCTCTTCACCTATAGTATGTGCCTAACTGAATCCTTTAAACTTTCCAGCAAATTAACTGATTATGAGCCAAACACTAAAGGGAGACGTGCTTCAATGTGGAAAAAAAAATCCTGCTATTCATAAAGAGGTAGTTCTACTTCCCCTGCAAATATAATCTCAAATCTTTGTTGCAGGTGACACTTCCTACTGCTGATTCAGCCACAGAGAGAAAGCTGTCTCTGCTTCAAGATCACCTTGAATGTTTTTGCCTTGAATTTTATTTTTTAGGAAATGAATTGGGTCACTCACGTTTTATTTTCTGTTTCTATTTGCCTGATATATCCTTGTCCATCTTTTCATTTATAACCATTATACATCTTTGTGTGTGTGTGCCTGTTATAAGCAGGATTTTAATTTTTTAAAAGACTTTAAAAAAAGTCTTTGCCTTTCATATAAGAGTTTAAACCATTTACATTTATTGCCATAATAGAATGAATTAATTCTGATTTCCATTTCCCATTTGCAATCAATTCAAGTTTGCACCATAGCAAATAATGGCCATATCTTCACCTTGAATGTGGTTGAAGTTTCCAACCAATCATGGGCTTCGAATTTTCATTCTCCCCAGAAATTTTAAAAATTAAATTCCCCATATGTTGGAAACATTCTATCAGGAACAAAGATCCATAATCCATCTAGTATGTAGAAATGTAGCTACTCTCAATTCCTGCTCCCGCTATGTTCCAGATCAGTCACATCATAAAGAGCCACAAGGTGACTATGGCTTCTGTAGGGAACCAACCAAAATCAACTGCTTCACTCCTCAATTGTAAAACTGTTACAAACTAATATTCTATCATTTATTATTATATTCCTTTGTGTAAACTCCACTAAGAATTTGACTCTATTTTTTGATGTTTGACTGCTGACAGCTTTTAAAGCCTCACCTCTTCTTCTTCCCCTTCTGCCTACATCTGGGCAAGCTGATAAGAAAGCCTGGATGATACCTCCTTCAGTCTTAGTATGAGTTTCAAACCCTACCAGCATGTCAGAAGCCCCAGCCTGGCCCCACCTGCTAACCAGAACAAAAACCCTAAGCCAACTGATTCAAATTTAGTAGAAAAATCTTATTAAACAAAAAAAGAATTTATAAAAGTTGAATTATAAAATTTAACTAATAACTCAGAAATGATCCAGGCAAGGAAAATTTGCCACCAAGTTCTTTAAAATGTAAAGATTAAATTATGAAATGTCAAGATTAAATTTATTTTATGAAAGAAATAATTCTGATATCATAATCTGATATATTTGTTATCACTACTATAGACTGATCTCGCAGGTACAAAAATCCAAATTAAACACAGGTATCAACTGCATAACATCATTCCTTCCTAAAAATTAGATGTTCTGTGCTAAAACAACAATTATAATGCATTATACATCAACCTAAAACCTCTAACATTTTTTCTGTAGTAACTAAAACCCTATAAAATGCCTATATATTTACCAAACTATCTTTAAGATATAAAATGTTAAAACATAGCTTCCTGACAAACAATTCACATAGTTATTAACAAACAGTGGCTTTGCATGTTTTAATATTCTCTTATCCTCTTATCCTGGCAACACTGAAACCTTTGCTAATAACTTTTGTAGATTCACAAAACATCTACAGGTAAATTTTATATTCTACCAAAGTTGTATTTAGGATATGCCTAGAGACTTTTCTTCCACATCATTTGTTAAAATTTTTGTATTGGGTATACAGGATGCACATTCTATGACATTTCTGTATTCATAAATAAGAGACAGTCCCTACTGGGAAAACATTAACCCAGGAGATGTTCTGTGAGACAGCTGCATACTTGTAAAATTGATTCAACGGTATTTTATGAGAATCAACTAATATCACTCAAAAATTAAAGATGGCTTAATGTAAGAAAATCTCTCAGTAGGTTTAGTAAGATCCTCCACATGGTGAGCTTATTAGATAACCAAAAATAGGCACTTAACACACTTTCCAAATTGAACAATATTGGAAAGCAGGAATAAAGGATGCTTTAAATGATAAAGAATATTCATTTTGACCTAGAAGCCAATGCCATGCTGAAAGGGGAAAACTAAAGTTGTTCCCATTAAAAACAGAATAGTCACATAAATATGGAATCTGAAAAAAAAAACAAATTGTTCTGATGAACCTAGGGGCAGGACAGGAATAAAGACACAGACATAGAGAATGGACTTGAGGACATGGGGAGGGGGAAGGGTAAGCTGGGACAAAGTGAGAGAGAGGCATGGACATATATACACTACCAAATGTAAAACAGATAGCTAGTGGGAAGCAGCTGCATAGCACAGGGAGATCAACTCCGTGCTTTGTGACCACCTAGAGGGCTGGGATAGGGAGGGTGGGAGGGAAACACAAGAGGGAGGGGATATGGGGATATATGTATACATGTAGCTGATTCACTTTGTTGTACAGTGGTAACTAGCACAACACTGTAAAGCAATTATACTCCAATAAAGATGTTAAAAAAAATAAAAACAGAATAGTACAGGGAGATCAACTCGATGCTTTGTGACAACTTAGAGGGGTGGGGTAGGGAGAGTGGGAGGGAAACACAAGAGGGAGGGGATATGGGGATATATGTATACATATAGCTGATACACTTTGTGGTACAGCAGAAACTAACACATTGTAAAGCAATTATACTCCAATAAAGATGTTAAAAAAAAAAAACAGAATAGGATGCCAGATACCACCATTATCATTTAATACTGCCCTGTAATTTCTGTTCAAGGCAGTAAAATAGCAAACCAAAGATAATGCTAAAAAAGCCAGGAGTCAAATTACCATTTTGATGATAAGATTATACATGTAGAAGAGCTATGAAAATTATTTGAAAATCTCTTAGAATTAAGAAAAAGAGTTCTGTAAGGAAACCAGTTATTAGACAACTATTTTAAATAAAATCTTTTTTCTATGCCACTTATAGTTAGTTAGAAGTGTTCTTTTCACTTAAAAAAGTTTCATTTGTGCCAAGAAGTTACAACTCTTGTAAACAGCACTGTTACAAGTGTTTATAAACAATTCTCTGATAATATTACAAAAGAGCTATCACATCCATTCTCCAAAATAACACTCATTTCAAAGTCACAAGCTCTAATAAGATAATAAAAAAAAAGATTTCTTCCACAACATCCCTGTCCTATATTAGCTGTGAGAACAATCTAAGCAGCCCAGAAACTGATCTTACTGAATATAAGAATTTAATACATGATAAATAAACATCACAAACCAAAAGATTATTCCAAATGGACTTTTGTTTGATTTATCCAGGAGCAGAGAGACTCTTTTTTCACTATATTTGAACAAGGGACTGTGAGGCTCTTCAGTGCAATAGCCTCCTTGCCACTATTAGGAAAAATCCCATCTATGAAAAAAACAAGTACAGAAGAGGTTCTCAGAAGTAAATGAGACAAATCAGGTCCTGGTGACATCACTGGAGCCTTAAACAGTGCCTGAGTCAGACCTACTCTAAAATGTACTGATAAATTCCTTTTCTATTTAAAACAGATTGAGTTCTCTTTACTGTCACCTGATATACCTACCAAGAAAAGTATATACCTTTAAGGAGTATGCAAAGTAAACAAATGCATACTTCAATAACTCCAACAATACAGATAAGTCAGAGACTCGCTCACAACCAATCTTTCATTTAAACAACACAGAGCTACTTTGCATAAATAACTGCCCCAATATCTAGGCTACTTCTGCTACTTAATCACAAGGCAATAGAGTTTAAATACAGATGCACTAAGAAGACCACTATTAGTTATGACACTGACATATACTATTACACTGTATATTTAAGCTTTACGTTTTTATAACTGCAACTTTATCAGAATGAGTAAATTTGCAAATATATGTACCCATGTTTTAGTTTGGATATCTATCTGCAGTTCAGTAAAGTACTGTATTATAGTGTGTTTCATAAGTAAAGAGAGGTTTGTATATCTTTCATTTTATTTAACGTTTTCTACTGGATTATGCTATGACTTAAATGTAACTCAATGATTTGATGCCTCAGAGTCTTTAGCTACTGGGAAGCAAAACCATATGTATTTGAGTGTGTTTGTGTGTGTGTATATATATATATATATATATATATATATATAGTATTTCATACATATATCAAAGCTGAAGGAAGTTTGTTTCATATACCAAAAATATATCATTAATAATATAATCAAATATATTACCTATCTTTATATTTAAATGAATTTAGTGACTAACAATTTTTTTAAATTACACACTTAGTGAAAAATGTGATCCAACCTGATTATCACAAAAGGCAAATTGTGTATGGATATACAGTATGTTTTAATACAGAAGTTATTTGTCAAAATTTAAAGAAAAAGCCACACTTTAATATTTGTTCCATTTGGAAAAGTGCTTTTGTCACATTCATTTACCCAAATCTAACAAGAAAATATATCTTCATCTGTAGGAATATTGATAAAAGACATCAGAAATGGCAGCAAATATATCCCCTTTCTACTAGATCAATTATTAATGTTACCACTCATGGGTCAGGAAGATGTTAACAATAAATCACCTTCACTATTAAGTGAGTAACACGTACTCAAATTGCCTAATTCAGTCTCTCCACCTGTAACTGTATAAGTGATTGCTTTATTTATTTACAAGGTTATTTTTTCTGACAATATCAGTTATGGTCCTTTTTATTAAATGTATAATATGTATTCAGAAACATGAAGAAATTTCATTCTTTTTTTGAGTTTAGCATTTATGGATGTCAAAAGGCTCAAAATTCAAACATGGACCCATAAATTACACCAAAACATTGAGGAAATGTTTCCTTCTCTCCTCTCTCCTTTTTAGGAATCTCAACAATCAATCTAGTTCACTGAGCCAAACATTCTCCTCATATAAAAACACTTATAAAATAGAAAATTAAAATTGCTTATTTGGTTATCACATAGAGAAAGGTGAGCTTTTCTCAGAAGGCAATCTCGAACTGTGTCTCAGACAAGTGCTTTCTGATTCCATAATAAAAACACTAAAAAAAAGAAATCACTGTGACCTGAAATAAACTTTCCGATTTATAGTACTGACATAACTCTCATAATATTCAGTTACAAAGAAAATTTCAATCCAATGAGCCAACATAGTAATTTAGCTGTTAAAAAATAATTAAATGATTTAACCTTTTGAATCGTACTGCTTATTATACACCTGGAAACCAGAGAGCCTGTAAGTCAATATTTTCATTGTCTTTCAGCCAAAAATATCAAAAAGATTCTGCTGCTTCAGGAAGTTTTTAGAGCAGGAAAGGAGAGCAACAGCAAGTTATAAAATACATTTAACATATTATTTTATCACTTCAAAGTACCCATATCCATATAATCTCTATCTGTACTATATTACTTAGGTATAAAGTTAAAAGAAATGAGGGATAGGGCTGATACATTTTTGAAAGCTTTTCAACAACGAGCTCTGAAACAAAAGGGGTTTCCTGATAAACCTATACCTTTCAACTTAGTTTTTGGGGTTGAAGCCTTGCTAATATTATGCTTTATTGGGTATTATGAAAAAGAATCTTTCTGTTCCTAAGCCTATATTTTTTCTATCAACATCCAAAATTCTATGTGCCATTTATTATTCAAGTTAGAAGAAAACAAAAACAGTTTTTAAATTTTTCACTTCTCTGATAAAGATTTTCCTGATGTATTCTGTAAAAAACCTAGGTCATCTCAACTTAATCTTAATTCCACAATAAGGTGCTCATTTTACAAAGTATCAATAATTCGTAATCTTTTGTATATTTCCTTATGCGTATGTATAAGGAATATCCAGGCTGTGCTCCTTTAACATCCTCTGCCCCTTGCCACCACAGGGCCTTTGATATTCTCTCTGCCTAGAACGTATGTCCCTTACCTCTTCCTCTAACTTATGTCCTCCTTCAGATTTCACCTCAAACCTCACTTCTAAAGGTAAGCCTTCCTTTCCCGATCTCCATGACTAGGTCACATTCCTCTATTTAAACTCTCCAAATCCTGATTGTCTCTCCTCCCTATGATGCTTTTTTTTTTTTTGGCTAAGCTGACTATAAAATCCCTGAGGAGAGACACTGTACATACTTTTGTTCACCATGGTATCTCCAGAGGTTAGTAGAGTACCTAGGATATACCTAGCATACAGCAGAAGCTTATTAAATATATGTTGAATAAATTATTAAATGAAGCCCAAGTATTTGAAAATGGTCATTAATCTGAATGGCTCTTGATTTCATGGTAACATTGAAGTGATCTAAAGTCAAGAGAAGAATGTTATACATTTCTTCCCTTAAACATGTGTAAGGGTTTTTCTGGATCCAGACTCAAACAGTGAGTTCCAAAAGTTGTGTGTGGGAGTATAAGAACAGTGACAACCTCTACATGCTATTGCATTTCTGAATGAGTAGAAACCAATCATTTTTAAAATATTAAAAATAAATGTGCAAAGATATGAATGTTTGCTCATTCTACTGCGATTGGTCATCTATGTAAGTATATCAATCACCATTATTTTTCAAACACTTGCACTGAAATACTTTATTTTTCATCCAAGGAGAATTTAGTGTTCTACATAGATAAATTTCCAGATAACTGAAAAGTATTTTTAAATAACTGAACATTTAAAATTTGAGTATTTTTAGCTATTGAGTAGTAAGTGTCTCAGAAGTAACTGATATATAACTCTTCTGGCACAGTAAATAGTTCTAGGGAGGTATTACGATTTTTGTATATGTTGTTTATAAAGTTTTGCCTTCTTCGACTTGCTGTAGTCACTGTGCTCCTAATCAGTTCTTTTGATTTGCTGTGGGATAGGATATCAAAGCAAAAAGTTCATGGACAAATGCCAAAAGTAAGAGCAATAAGTTCTAAGGGTCTCTCATAATGAAAAAAAAAAAAAAAACACATGAAATTTAGTAGCTAAAAAATATTTGCTGCTTATCAGAAAAGAGATGAAGTTCTAGCTGTTGGGAGACAATTCTCCATGAATCTATCTCATTTCCACACAACTAGACAATTAACAGTCAATTTGTTCCAGGACTATCTTTTCAAGAAGACTGGTGTAAGCAGATGGCCCTGGAAAGATGAAAACAGTGACTTCTTGAGCAAATTTATTTATTTTCCCAGACAGCAAACATAGAGATCTCTCCCTCCCCTACAAGCATTCAAGAGTAATAAAGAAAAAAAATTCCCATTTCCTCCTTTCTGCAGTAAAATTGCTACACTCCATGTTAATGAAGATAATCTCTCCTTCTCTGAAGGTAAAGATGGGAAGGTTTGCCAACAGGCCTCATATAAGATCAGAGTCTACATGTCAGGGTTTCTGTCCTGACATCTGGGGAATAATGCACCCCCACTGTGTGTACAGGCAAGATCTGGCCTCATTCAAGTTGCTCTCTGAGGATAGGTGATCAGGGATGAGAGCTAAGATGTTAATATTGCTGTAAGTATTAACTGCCTAAATCCATTTATTTACTGTCTCCTTTAGAGTCTGAATCTATGGAAGAGTAGCAAGTCAACCTAACAACTGTCACCACACTACTACTTAGAAACTTCTTGATCAACTTGACACTAGTTCCGCCACTTACTAGTCCTATGATGTTGGACAAGCTATTTAATCTCTTTATCTCAAGTGATCTCATTTGCAAAATTTCTATAACAATAATTCCCTCAAAAGACTGTTGTAGGAACTTAGCTAAATGGCAGAGTAGAAAGACCCTGAGCACACGTACTCTCAGGGGCACACCAAAATTACAACTATTTATAGAACAATTATCAATGAAAAAGACCAGACCAGTAGGAGGGGTGGAGTCTTGATATAGTCAAGTCTCATGCCTCTGGTCGTGGACCCATAAACTGGAGAATAATTACAATGAAAGAGGTTCTCCCCAAGAAGTTAAGGATCTGAGCCCCACATTAGGCTCCACAGCCTGGAATTCCTGCACTGGGAAGATGAGCCTCCAGAACATTTGGCTTTGAAGGCCAGTGGATGGCTGGGGGAAACAGAGACTCCGCTCTTAAAGGGCACACACAAAATCTCACATGCTCCAGGACCCATGGAAAAAGCACTAATTTTTTTTTTTTTTTTTTTTTTGCAGTATGTGGGCCTCTCACTGTTGTGGCCTCCCCCGTCACGGAGCACAGGCTCCAGATGCGCAGGCCCAGCGGCCATGGCCCACGGGCCCAGAAGCTCCGCGGCACGTGGGATCCTCCCAGACCAGGGCACGAACCCGCGTCCCCTGCATCGGCAGGCGGACTCCCAACCACTGCGCCACCAGGGAAGCCCAAAAGCACTAATTTGAAAGGAGCCTGGGTTAGACCTACCAGCTAATCTTGGAGAGTCTCATAGAGAGGCTGGAGGCAACTGCAGCTCACCTTGGGGACACAGACACTGGTGGCAGCCATTGTGGGTAGCTCATTCTACCATGTGGACACTGGTATTGGCAAACGCCATTGTATAATCCTCCCTCTAGCTTATTAGCCTCAGGACACAACCCCATTCCTGCCCAATAGTCTGTAAGCACCAGTACTGGGATGCCTCAGGCCAAGCAACTAACTGGGCAGGGACAGCCCCACCAACCAGCAGACACGCAGCCAGCCTTAAGACTCACTGAGCCCACAGCCACCCCTGGTCACAGCCCTGCCCACGAGAGGGCCCAGGACCTGGCACCACTCATCAGCGTACAAGCACTAGACCAAGGACCCCCAGGACCCCACAGGTAGAGACCCCAGGAACAAGTAACACCAATCAGTGGGCAAGCACCAGCCCCAGAATCCCTGGAACCACCCACCACTAAGCCTGCGCTAGCCTCAGGACCAGCCTTACCCACGAGTTGGAGGACACCAGCCCCAGGACAACCACAGCCCTGCTGCCTACAGACCCAGCCCACCCACCAGCAGGCCAGATCCTGACCTGGGACTAGTTGGACCCAGCCCCACCCACCAGTGAGCCTGCTCTAGCTCTGAGGCCACCTGGGGCCCCACAGCCAGCTGCCTCATGACCCAGCCCTGCCAACCAGCAGTTGGTAGGCTCTGCACAAGCACAGCCTGGCAACCAACTGGACCAAGGGCCAGCCATGCATATCAAATCACCCACAGCAGTCAGCTCACTACAACAGAAGGACCCACACAGGCCAAATAGGGGGCACCCATAGAGCACATAGCTCTGGTGACCAGAGGGGAGTATGTTGCTGGGACACATAGGACATCCCCTACAAAAGGTCACTTTTCCAAAGTCAGGAAATATAACCAACCTACCAGATATGCAGAAGTAAAAAACAGCATGTTAGGCAAAACGAGGCACAGAGGAACATGTTCCAAACAAAGAAAGGAGATAAAACCCCAGAAAAAGAACTAAGTGAAGTGAAAATAGCAAATCTAACCAAGAAGGAGCTCAGGGTAGCCATCATAAAGATGGTCAAAGAACTCGGAAGAAGAACGGATGCACAGTGCAAGAAGTTAGAAGTTTTTAACAAAAAGTCAGAAAATATAAAGAACAACCAAACAGAGATGAAGAATACAGTAACTGAAATGAAAAATACAAGAAGGCATCAACAGTAGACTAAATGATACAGAGGGACATACCAGCGAGCTAGAAGACAGAGTGGTGGAAATCACTGATGTTAAAGCAGAAAAAAGAAAAAAGAATGAAAAGAAATGAGGGCAGTTTAAGAGACCTCTGGGACAACATCAAGTATACTAATATTCTCATATAGGGGTCCCAGAGGGAGAAGAGGGAGAAAAGGGGGCAGAGAACATATTGGAAGACATAATAGCTGAAACCTTCCCTAATGTGGGAAAGGAAATGGGCATCTAAGTCCAGGAAGCACAGAGTCTCAAACAGGATCAACGTGAAGAAGACCACACCAAGACGCACTGTAATTAAAATGGCAAACATTAAAGATAAAGAGAGGGCTTCCCTGGTGGCGCAGTGGTTGAGAGTCCGCCTGCCAATGCAGGGGACACGGGTTCGTGCCCCGATCCCGGAGGATCCCATATGCCGCGGAGCGGCTGGGCCCGCGAGCCATGGCCGCGGAGCCTGTGTGTCCGGAGCCTGTGCTCCGCAACGGGAGAGGCCACGGCAGTGAGAGGCCCGCGTACAGCTAAAAAAAAAAAAAAAAAAAAAAAAAAAAGATAAAGAGAGACTATTAAAAGTAGCCATGGTGGGATAGGGAGGGTGGGAGGGAGATGCAAGAGGGAGGGGATATGGGAACATATGTATATGTATAACTGATTAATTTTGTTATAAAGCAGAAACTAACACACCATTGTTAAGCAATTATACTCCAATAAAGATGTAAAAAAAAAAAAAAGTAGCCATGGAAAAGCAACAAGTTACATACAAGGGAACTCCCATAAGGCTATAAGCTGACTTTTCAGCAGAAATTCTGCAGGCCAGAAGGGAGTGGCATCATATATTTAAAGTGATAAAAGGGAAAATTCTACAAACAAAAATACTCTACCCAGTAAGGCTCTCATTCACATTTATTGGAGAGATCAAAAGTTTCACAGACAAGCAAAAGCTAAAAGAGTTCAGCACCACCAAACCAGCTTTACAAGAAATGCTAAAAAAGGGCACAACTAGAAGCATGAAAAATACAAAATGAAAAAGCTCATCAGTAAAGGCAAATATACAGTAAAGGTACTAAATCAACCACGTTCAAAGCAAGTAGGAAGTTTAAAAGACAAAAGTAGTAAAACCATCTATATCCACAACAAGCAGATATAGGATACACAAAAAATATATATGTATTATATGATTCAGAAACAGTAATCATGAGGGGAGGAGAGTACAAATAATGGAGTGTTACAGTGTGTTTGAAGTTAATAGATCAGCAACTTAAAACAATCAGATAGATAGATAGATAGATAGATAAATAGGTAGATAGATAGATTCCTATATATAAACCTCTTGGTAGCCACAAACCAAAAATCTATAATAGATACACACACACAACAGAGAAAAGAATCCAAATATAACACTAAAGATGGTCATCATATCACAAGAGAGCAAAAGAAAGGAACAAAAAAGAACTATAAAAAACAATCCAAAAACAATGAACAAAATGATAATAATAACATACACATCAATAATTTTTAAATGTAAACGGACTAAATGCTCCAACCAAAAGACATAGAGTAGCTGGATGAATACAAAAACAAGACCCGTATATATCCTGCTCACAAGAGACACACTTCAGATCTAAAGATACATGCAGACTGAAAGGCAGCAAATAGAAAAAGGTATTCCATGCAAATGGAAATCAAAAGAAAGCCAGGAGAGCAATACTTTTATTACACAAAATAGACTTTAAAACAAAGACTGTTACAAGAGACAAAGAAGAACACTACATAATGATCAAGGGATCAATCCAAGAAGAAAATATAACAATTGTAAAAATATATGCACCAAATATAGGAGTACCTAAATACATAAAGCAAATATTAACAGACATAAAGGGAGAAATTGACAGTAACACAGTAATAGCAGGGGACTTTAACACCCCACTTACATCAACAGACAGATCATTCAGACAGAAAATCAATAAGGAAACATTGGCCTTAAATGGCACATTAGACCAAATGGATTTAATTGACATTTATAGAGTGTTCCATTCGAAAGCTGCAGAATACACATTTTTTCAAGTGCACATGTAACATTTTCCAGGATAGATCACATGCTAGGCTAGTAAAACAAGTCTCTGTAAATTTAAGAAAACTGAAATCATATCAAGCATCTTTTCCAACCACAACCCTATAAGACTAGAAATCAACTACAAGAAAAAACTGCAAAAAACACAAACACGTGGAGGCTAAACAATATGCTACTAAACAATAACTGGATCATTGAAGAAATCAAAGAGGAAATAAAAAATACCTGGAGACAAATGAAAACAAAAACCCAATAATCCAAAATCCATGGGATGCAGCAAAAGCAGTTCTAAGAAGGAAGTTTATAGTGACACAAGCTTACCTAGGAAACAAGAAAAATCACAAATAAATAACTTAAACTTACACCTAAAGTAACTAGAAAAAGAACAGAAAACAAAACCCAAAGTTAGTAGAAAGAAAAAAATCATAAAGATCAGAGCAGAAATAAATGAAACAGAGACTTAAAAATACAATAGAAAAGATCAACGAAACTAAGAGCCGGCTCTTTGAAAAGTTAAACTTGACAAAACTTTGGCCAGACTCATCAAGAAAAAAAGAGAGAGAACCCAAATCAATAAAACCAGAAATGAAAAAGGAGAAGTTACAACTGACATCACAGAAATACGAAGGATCATAAGAGGTTACTAAGAGCAACTATATGCCAATAAAATGGACAACAATTTATCTTTAATTTTTGCCATTTTAATTACAGTGTGTCTTGGTTTGGTCTTCTTCGGGTTAATTCTGTATGGGACCTTATGTGGATTGTGTGGATCCTTCTGTTGTGGCAGATTGACTACTGGGTGATCTGGTACGCATGGCTGACCCCCAGTACAGTTGGGTTGTCAGGCCATGCCTTGTGCAGAGGCTGCCAGCCACTGGTTGGCAGGGCCAGGTCATGAGGCAGCTGGCTGTGGAACCCCAGGTGGCCCTGGGGCTAGTGCTGGCTCACTGGTGGGCAGGGTCCAGGAGATCCCAAGACTGGTGCTCACCCACTGGTGGGAGAAACTCAGTCCTGGGGCTAGTTCCAGCCCAATGGCAGATAGAGCTGGGCCATGGGATCTGGCTGCAGGGTCCAGGGGTCTCAGAGCTGGTGTCAGAACTGCTGGTGGGTGGGGTTGATTCCTGACACAGCTGGCTACAGGGTCTGGGGATGTCCTAAAGGTTGTGTTGGCCTTCTGGTGGGTGGGGCCAGGAACCAGCTATTCCCAGGACTGGTATCGGCCTACTGGGGCGTGGGCTGGGCACTGCCACAGCAAACTGTGTGACTGTGGTTGTCCTGGGGCCAGTGCCCACCCACTTATGGTAAGGCTGGTACCAAGGCTAGAGCAGGTCACTGATGAGCGAGGCCCGATCCTGGGCCATCTCGTGGGCAGGGCTGTGTCCAGGGGTGGCTGTAGGCTTAATGCGTCTCAAGGCAGCCTGTCTGCTGGTTGGTGGGGCTGTGTTCCTGTCCAGTTAGGTGCTTGGCCTGAAGCATCCCAGCACGGTGCCTACAGGCTGTTAGGCAGGAGTGGGGCTGGGTCCTGAGGCTAATAAGCTAGAGGGAGGATTATACAATGGTGATTGCCAGCACCAGTGTCGACGCAGTAGAATGAGCTCCCCAAAATGGCTGCTGCCAGTGTCTATGTCTCCAAGGTGAGCTGCAGTTGCCTCCAACCAAATACCATCACATTGGGGATTAGGTTTCAACATACGAATTTTGGGGAGACATGTTCAGTCTCTAGAAAATACTAAGATTTTATTTGCCTATTTGTCTACTTGACTCTTGATTTCTCATAAGCACATATATTCTTGTATTTTAAATGTTTCTCAGTTTCAATTTCTAATACAAGTGTCAGTAGATACAACCCACATAAATAAAAGTTCTTTAGGGTCCTCTATCATTTTAAGAGTGTAAAGAGGTCCTGAGGCCAAAAAGTTTGAGAACCAGTGACCTACAACCTAAATGATAAATTAAGAGAGAAAATGATCAAACAAAAAGTGTTGCTACATCTATAGAACTACTTTTTAAAATATCACGTAAGTGAAAATACAGTTGACCCTTGAACACCACAGGTTTGAACTGCAAGGGTCCACTTACACACAGATTTTTTTCAATAGTAAATACTACAGTATTAAATGATCCGAGGTTGGCTGAATCCACAAATGCCAACTGTGGATACAGAGGAACTATGTATACAGAGACCCAAGTAGAAGTTATACACAGATTTTCAACTGTAGGGACCCCTGGGTTGTTGAAGGGTCAAGTGTAGTAAAAATTAATTTTACAAGTTGTATTGATAAATACTAAATGTCTAAGTGTACCAATAAAATACAATAAAAATAAAACACAAAGCAAAATTCACTAATATTAAATATTCCCACTCTCCCAGGATGATACGGACTGAATTGTGCACCCGCCAAATTCATATGTTGAAGCCCTAACCCCCTCCCCTAGTGTGATTATATTCACATAGGGCCTTTAAAGAGGCAACTAAGGTTAAATGAGGTCATTAAGGGTAAGGGTGGGGCCCTCATCCAATAGGAATTGTGTCCTTATAAGAAGAAGAGATACCAGGGATGCAGATGCATAAAGAAAGGCCATATAAAGAAAGAGCAAGAAGGTAAACAACTGTAAGCCAGGAATAGAGTTCTCAGAAGAAACTAAACATGCCAACACGTTAATCTTGGACTTCAGCCTCCAGAATTGTGAGAAAACAAGTTTCTGCTGTTTAAGCCACCAAGCCTATAGTATTTTGTTATAGCAGCCCTAGCAAACTAATACACAGGACTAAATTTTTTCATCTTATTCTAATGACCTTCTGTAACTTTTAGCTATTTTAGTGAGAATCACAATGGCAGAAAAAAGACATTGTGCAAGTCCCCACAACATAGTCCTAATTCTTTTATTCTCTTTGCTCCTTTGAAAATTTAAAACTTAATATAAGGGTAGTTTTCCTGAAATAAAATAAACTTCATCTCAGACACAGAGCTTGAATGTCATCTCAAATGTGATCCTGAAAAATCTATGCTTTTCCTCTCCCTAATTGTAAAGCAAGTTGATCACTGCAAAAATGAACAAACTATCAAACATGAAGAAAACATTTACTTTTTAACAAAAAGTGGGGCATTGTGTTTGTAGTATACCCTTATTTGGCTTCTTAGGCAAAGAATATCTTCTAAGAATATTATAAAGGGAAAGCTAGCCCACAATTACTACTATTATTATCATCATAATTATCATCATTTAGGAGCCCTCATAATATTTTTCTCTTAAAAACTTATATGAAGGAAACCAAATTCATCACTAGCCAGCCTATCAGATTTAAGGAAAAAAATAATTCCTAGAATTGCTAAGCCTTCCAATTCCCCAGGACCCCAGCCTCCAGATTCCTCAATTCAGAGCACTAGATTTAAACTATTACTTTACAGTGTTATGGGAAAAGTAACCATTTCATAAAATAGTTTTCCTAATTCAGTGTTTTAAGTTTATACTCATAGCCTGCATTTGTGGTGACCCTGAACATTAATGAACAAAGGCATCTCAGTAAATTAAAAAAAGCAGAAGTGCAAAGATAAATGTGCACAGTCAATATCTTCCCATCATTTACACCCAGGATATTACAACTAATGTAATTAATCTACACTTACAAAAGTTTTTGCTGCCACTGAAAAAAATAGACAGTCTCAGATATAATTCAATACTAAATTTGCGTACTTCAAGACTACAGACATGATTTTCCTTTTATTTAAACCAGTTAGATGGATCAAATATATGTCTCTAAGATTTTACTATCTTAAATTTGGAATTTAGTATCATATTATAAGGTATAATATTATTTGAACTCTACTATATAAATGGAAGGAAATCTTGAAATACATTGTATTTATGATGTAAAAGCATAATCAATAATAACCATGTCTATTACATACTATGTTTCTACTAAAGTCTTTCAGTATACTATTAAATTCAAATAATCTGAATAAAAATTTATCATCAACTTATGTCTAAGTTACAATTCAATTGTATCCTAGCTTTCACAGAGGTTCAGAATAGTTGTATTTTAAATATACGTTTAAGGAATTTCCCTCTCCTCCAAAATAATATTTTTGCATAAACTGTTCACAAATATGAATCCACATGGTCAGGCTTTTGGCTAAAAGTATCTTAATATATCATCATTACTCAAGATATTTTGCTCACATCCTAGTAGGTAAATACAGATGTGTCCTATATAGGATGACTTTGCATGTCCTCCAGGTAGGCCCACAGGGCAATGTTGGCAATAATGACCCATCTGTTCACTACTGGCAACCAGAAAACTTCTAATGAAGACAGATGTGGGTCACCCTGTACAAGCAGGCTGCAGCGTGTTAATGAATCCACCTAATGGTCACTACCTGCCACTCTTAACTGATTGATGACCTAAAATGTTTATTTTGAAAAGCAGAGATGAGTATTTCACGTACTCATCAGTCTTACCGGGACACTGCTCTCACTTTCTCTTACAAACTCATTCTTTACTACTTGTCTTTATCAATTCTTAGAAAATATTACAATTATTTATTAGACTCAGTCTTTTAAAATAACCTTGCTGCTAGCACTTTTGAGAAATTAATTCCTCCTAAATTTCTCTACTGACTCACAGGTATCAACTCTATATGGTGATACAGCAACACTATATATATGAAACACAAAAGGTGATATTTTCTTTTATCATAAAATTCTTTAGGTACATTTATATATGTTATCATTGATATCAATCTGTCTAAAATGTTACTTTTTAAGATATATTTTAAATACCTGCTTTGAAATAAAATTATGATTTCACTCCAGATTCCAAAAAGAATGTTCACTTATAGAGACAAATTCACGGAATATTTATATGCTCATAAAAAATGTATACAGATGGTCATTTTACTTTCTGAAAGATGCTATGGGTAAGACTCAAGAAACATAATTTATGTAGTTGTTTTTCAGAATAAATCTGTATTACATTGTACCTAAAATCTTAAAGAAAATCTAATGCAGCCATAAATTGGTTCTTAGAAAAACTGGTACATATAAAAAAAGGTGGATATATACAATCAAAAAGTGAAAACACACAACTTTTAAAAATACACATTTTATGTATAAATAGAACTATAAGAAATATTATTTAATGTAAAGTAATTGTTTAAATTAAGTTTGAAGGAGTATCTATAGTTTACAAACTATATTGCTATAAATTTCATTTTCTGTATAGAGATTTAAAACAACCTGCTGTTGCTTCAGTCACAAATGGACAACTTATTCTTATAGCAAATCTGTTTACTTGATTGGGAACTATGATTGACCTTCACTGAGATTACCTGTTACTCCTTAACAGTTAAAATTCATATGTGAACACATGCATACAACATATATAAACACACACACCACCTCAGTAAGTTACTAGAGAGAAAAGGTGTTCGTTTTAGGCTAATAAATCTAAAATATCCAATCAAAAAATCAATGTAAATTTTTAAAAAACAGGATAGGACCACTGAAATAATTTAAAGTGAGGCAAATTCAAAGTACAATTCTAAACACAGCAACAGCATAATCACATTATGAAATACAGCAAAGATTAGTTTTACTCATATGAAGGCAGTGATGTAGTTATCACAATTTCTTTCTTCAAAAACAGTACACAAAGATGAATTACACATGGCTGCTTCTGTCCCTCAATTTTAGGGTATTACGTTAGAAATTAGGGACTTTTTTTCAAACAGCAGCAATCAATATATGTAATAGCTTAAATGCAATAAGTGCTTTCACACACATGGTCTCATTTCTTATACAATCCTGTGAAGTAGGAATTATCATAATTAATTTTATAAATAAAAAAACCCTGAGAAATTAAGTTACTTTTCTACATCCACACTTAATAATAAGAGATGGATCAAAATTTCACATCCATATTTTCTAACTCCTAATCTCCAGTCTTTTTTCTTCTATACTTCAAAGTTGAAAACGTGATCTACTTGATTTACACCATAACCACACCTTGTTTTATAGCAACATTTCACTTACCTAGGGGCCATTTATTCAGCTAGCATGGATATATGAAACAGAGTCTAAACACCAGACAAAAGCAAAAGATTACCTATGAGTAAGTATAAAAAAGTTCCCATAGCAAAAAGTTAAGATTATTGGGTATTTTTCATAGTCGAGTAGCTGGAATCTTCATTCAACTCCTGTTTGCTTATACTGTATTTCCTAACCTAACAATGTTTTAGTGGTCTAAGCTGCATATAATCCTTCAAAAAAAATAACAAAAAAACAAAAACCAAGGAGACTACAGGGTCTCTACTAAAACTCACAAATTTAATGGCAGGTTCAGTGTGTGATTTAATTGACAGGGTTGAGAGTGGGGTAGGTACAGAAAGTGTAGAGAGGGTATGGTATCCAGAAACAGAAAGTCAAGGCAATGGAAGATCAGAACAAAAGAAGAGATCCGAAAAACAAAAAAAGAAGAAGAGGAGATCTGAGAGCAATCTAATCCTGCCAAAGTCTCTTCAAAGTCGCTCTGAATGGCCCACTTAAGCTTGCCGCCGCACTTGCTCTGCAATATCTTCAAGATGTCTCCTGGTATCTGATACCACAGCCCCCTGTACCATGCTCATGAAGACATGAGCTTCAGGGGCTGTAGTGACAGAATATTCCCACAACATCAAGAGTTCACCAGGAATGAAGATCCATTCTGATGTATGTGGAATGCCAGTTTAATTATAATCAGATATTCTGGTTTATTTATGCTATAATTGACTTAGGGTAATAGATTACTTGATGGATTTACAGACCAGAAGAGTATACTCTCTTGGAGCTGACAGTAGAAAGCCATTAATGACAGAGAAGAGTTGCAGAAATTTTCATGTAGCTTCTATAGCGTGAGGACAGAATTGAAACCTTTTGCTTTCCTAGGACAATGCTCTAATGATGCACAGAAATCCCAAGTCATTGCAAACTACATTTTTTCCAAGACAAATTCCTGAATCTGTAAATTTAGAACTATCCCAAGAGACCCAGGAAATCTTAAATATCTTTTAATTTCTCACTGAAGGGGGTGGGATGTATCAAGGCTCAGAGATTTTGCACACAGAGGTGTGTACACATATAAGTGCATGTGTAGCAGTCTATCAACAAAGGAGGCCCACTACAAATGAAATGATAAACAGAGTTGGAAACATTGGAAAAACAGATTGGTGAGTTTGTCCTTTTGAAAAAAGAAGGTGAAGTGCAAGTTCAGTGGAGTGATATGTAATCTAGTCTTTAAGACATTATATTAATCTTTCAAACATACAGCCCACAGTGCATAAAAATGGGCCTCAACATGTTCACACTATTTGTGTCCTCTGTTCTCTTTGCCTAAACCACCTCTTATTTTTACCTACCTAATATTGATCTTCCCAGATTCTGAACTGTTTCCTCACTTTCCTACCTATAATCTAACCCCATTCTTCAGACCTTATAATCAGCTACCTTTTAATTTTCCCTGCCTTTCTTATCTACATTTTAGATGCTGCCTTGGCCACTTTTATGTCTTTGCCCTGGCTCTCTCAATGCTGTTGCCCTCTACCAGTCCCCTCAGCAGGACTAAATACATGGTTGCAAAGTTCTCCTATCAGAGAAGGTAAATCTTCTGTGGATTTTAATCCTGGTGAAAAGAATTTACTTTTAGATGAGTATTTAGGAACACCATAATTATTGTTTTCCAAATCATTGATATAAATATCATATTGCTATAAATTTCTCTTTACTGTGAACAGGTCAAACAGATCTTTAGTGGAGTTTAATCCTTTTATTCATAGAAATTCTTGGAAAATATGAACTAATACACTATTATAATATGAAAAATATCCAAGACTAACAAGTGGAAACAGATTGTAGGAAAAAATACTGAAAAGGAAATGTTCATAGCTTATTGAATTCAAATGTCAATCAGATTTATCAATTCGTTCACCAAATACACAATGTGGTAAGTACCGAAGAACTGTTCTAGGAAGTGGGAATACCTCTGTGAACCCAAAAAAAAAAAAAAAAAAAAAAAATCTATGCCTTCTTACAGCTTACAGTCTAGGAAGTTATATAAATCATACAATTTACATACACTGTAATGTAATTTACAAATATAATACACCCATTTTAAAGGTACGCTCCAGTGAGTTCCAAAACTTCTGTAACCATTGCCATAATCAAGATATAGAATATTTCTATCACCCCAAAAAGTTTCCTTATACCACTTCCCAGACAATCCTTCTACTCCAGGCCACAGGCAACAGCTAATTTGTTTTCTGTTATAGATTGAATCTGCCTTTTCTAGAGTTTATATAAATGGAATCATATAGCACTTTTTATGTAAGCTTTCCTTTGCTCAGGAGAGTATTTCTGAGATTCACCATGAAGTTTTGTGAATGAGTCATTCTATGGGTAGTTCTTTCTATTGCTGAATAGTATTACATTGTATAAATATTCACTATTTATTTTTCCATTCACCTACTGATGAACAATGGGTTGTTTCCAGTTTGGAGAATATTCATAATAATGAATAAAGCTGCTATGAAAATATGTATATAAATATTTGGTGAACAGATGTTTTCATTTCTCTTATGTAAATAACCTAGGAGTTGAGCTGTATCATGAGTATGTATATTTGAACTTTAAAGAAATTGTCAAAAATTTTCTAAAGTGGGTTATTATTTTACATTCCCACAATGTATGAAGAGTTCCAGTTGCTGTACACTGTCACCAGCACTTGATATTATCAGTCTTTTCAATTCTAGCCACTCAAATGAGGTTACATTGTGGTTTTAATTTGAATTTCCCTCATGTCCAATGATTTTAAGCAAATTTCTTGTGCTTATTTGCCATTCTTATACCCTCTTTTGCAAAGTGACAGTTTAAATCTTTTGCTCATTTTTTGTGAGTATTTAGTCATATTATTATTCAGTTATAAGAGTTCTTCATATATTCTAGACACAATTATTTTGTCAGACAGGAGTATTGCAAATATTTTCTCCCAGTCTGGGCTTCCCTTTTCATTTTCTTGACAGTGACTCAATGAACAGAAGTATTTAATTTTGATGAAATACAACTTATCATTTTTTTTTCTTTTGTGGTTTATGCTTTTGGTGTCCTGTCTAAAAAATATTTTCTTATCCCAAAGCTGTAGAGATTTTCTCCCATATTTTTTCTTCCAGAAGTTTTATAGTTTAGCTTTTACATTTAAGTCTATGATCCCTTTTGAGTTAATTTTTATGTATGGCATAGGTATGACTCAAAGTTCATTTTTTTTTAACATGGACATCTTGTTGTTCTGGCACCATTCACTGAAAAGACTCTCTAATCCCCTTGAATTATTTTGGCACCTGTGTCAAAAATCACTTGATCATATATGTATGGATCTGTTTCTGGCTCTCTAATCTTTACTGTTGATCTGTATGTCTATCCTAATGCTAATACCGTATTTTTTTTTTTAAGATTTTTTTTGTTTTTATTTTTTGGCTGCACTGTGCAGCATGTGGAATCTTAGTTCCCCGACCAGGGATCGAACCCAAGCCCCCTGCATTGGAAGTGCATAGTCTTAACCACTGGACTACCAGGGAAGTCCCCAATACTATCTTGGTCACTACAACTTCATTCTGTCTTGAAATCAGGTAGTGTAAATCTACCAACTTTGCATTTTTTTAATACTGCTTTGGCTATTCTAGGTCCTTTCCATTTCCATAGAAATTTTAGAATCAGCTTATTTGTTTTTCCAAAAATATCTGCTAGGATTTTGATCAGGTTGATAGTAATACATTCAATGTGTAGATCAATCTGAGGAGAACTGACGTTATGAATAATATTTAAACTTTCAATCTATAAACATAGTACACTTAACATTTTTTAGGTCTTTTTAAAATCCTCTCAGCAATGTTTCATAGTTTTAATGTATAGGTCATGCTCATATTTTGATAAATTTATTTCTAAGTACTTTATATTTGGGGTTGCTACTTTAAATAATGTTTTTATTTCAATTTTTAATTTTTCATTGCTAGAATATTGAAATGCAATTAATTTTTGTATACTAAACTTCTATTATGTGACATCTACACTCACTTATTAGTTCTATTAACTTTTTCTAATTACTCATAATACTTTATTTCATCAGGTTAAAGAAAAAAGGAATATAAGGAAATGATTCTGTACTTAGGTTCTTCAAGAGTATTAAAATTATCAAATCAACACAAATTCATCAATCATAATCAATGGTTATCACAGTTCTCATGTTCCTTTTATAAATACTTTGTTCTAGTATAAAAACAAAATAACTTGGGGGCCGGGATAGGCAATGGCTCAGATGAACACAGAAAAAATCGTTAAAACTGTAAAAATCCAATATATCACTTTGACTCAGTTAAGTTAAATGAAGGTATATCTGTAGGGTACAATCCAAAAGAAAAGTTTTACATACTTTGACTTTAAATGTGCTATATTTTTAGTATTATAAAAAATAATAAATATTATAAAAATAATAAATACATATATAATAAATAAAATAAATAAATAATAAGTACTCTAGCAAGCACATCTCCTTCATTGTTTAAACTAATTCTCACAACAAACTATGAGATACCCCTCACTTTATAGGAGAGCCTGATAACAGTTGAATAATTTGCCCAATGGCCCATTGCTAGCAAACATTAAAGTAGAACTCAAACAAGTCTGACTTCCATAAAGTCCATGCTGTAGTTTGTTAGTGTTTGTGACTTCACCCCAAGAAGCATCAGAAATGGCGTTTTTAAAAAAATATACAATGCAAGAAAAAACTCTCTGCCTTTTTGTATATTAAGAATAACAAGGGCTTCCCTGGTGGCGCAGTGGTTGAGAGTCCACCTGCCGATGCAGGGGACACAGATTCATGCCCTGGTCCAGGAAGATCCCACATGCCGCGGAGCGGCTGGGCCCATGAGCCATGGCCATTGAGCCTGCGCGTCCGGAGCCTGTGCTCCGCAACGGGAGAGGCCACAACAGTGAGAGGCCCACATACCACACACACACACAAAAAAAAAGAATAACAAGATTTAGCAAATAAAAAAACCTCTAAGTTTACAACAAAAATAATGTATTTCACTTCATTTTTTAAAGAACCTAATTAAATATAGGTCTATATCACTATCCAAACTCTCACTACCTGAATGCAAATATTTAAACAATGACTTGCCAAGCATCTTACCCAAAATTCAATACTTAAATAGAAACTTGTTATAATGAATCTGAAGATGCAAGCTGGCAAAAAATGTGCCCTGCACAAATCCGGGCAGAAGGTACAGAGTGGTCTGCAGTCTTGTCTCAGCTGTTATCCTGATGAGATCACTACTGTTTGTTTTTTTTTTAGAGTACTGTGTATTACTGCACTCATCATCTTCCCAATCCCCTCCACCCTTCCCCTGCTCCCCAGGCTTAGCACTTCACTGGTCCCAGATTTTGCTTCTGCCAGGTGGCTAAGGATACAATCAAACCAGACAATTTAGAGACTTTTAGTATCTATAACAACTATTTCACTGTTTATTTACATTACAGAATATGGTTTTTGCAAATTAAAAAGTTATATCTGACACAGAACAGTATTATTGTCTATTACATAAGAACATACTAATGAGCTCAATAAATGTTTTTTTCTTCATTAGGTAACTGATGTTTTAAATACCCTGCTGAAATCCTTGTGTGATTGTTATACAGCTGTTTAAGAGTGTTTTGGGAAATTGATGTAGGATTTTGCATGGGCTGGTTGTATTATTTTTTGTCACTTGAAATAACAGAACACAGCTTTCTGCTACCCAAATATTTGCTATCCAACATGTTTTCAGGAATGGATTAGACTTGAACAAGGGAGTTCTGTAAAATAAACAACTATTAGAATAAACAACCTGAAAAACTTTTCCACATCATCATGTTTAAAAATGACTATTACAGTTTATGTGGAATCTGGATATTTCCAGCTTGCATTAAAAGTCCTCCATTATTTCCATCTTCAGCATTCTCTCAGTACTCACTAAAACAACCTCACTTAGCGTAGTCACAGTAGTCTGCCAGCTACATACACGTTATGTCTTCTACTCAAAATGTCCTCATTCACTACTCTCCATCAATCTGTTCTCCAATATTTCCTTTAAAAGCTAGCTTAATATAATTTTATTCCTTCATTCAATAATTCTTTTAATCTACCATGTGTTAGGGATTTAAATTCAGTAACACATAATCCCTCAAGAACAGCATGGTTTGGCACACAATTATAGTATGATAAATGCCATGATTGAGGCATGCATAAATAACTAAGAGTTGAATCTCACAGAAGAAATGGGAGTCAGCTATATGAAGAGAAAGGGAGCAACCCAGGAGAAAGAACAGTTTATGCAGAGGGAGAGGGGTAGGGGATGAGGGTGAAGAATGGTAAATTCAAGAATCTAAAGGTAGTTCAATACAACTAAAGTCCAGGATGCATATAGAAAAATTATGATGTGTGCAGTTGGAGAAGTTAAGGGTCAGATTATAACAGCTTTGTACGTCATGATAAGAAATATTAAGACCCATATCACTCAGTATATCCCTGTATTTCACATACACTCTATTTTTAACCTTCACAGATTTATATCATTCATTCATTCAGCAAATGTTAGAGTGAATACCATGTATTTTCTCTAATTGTTTCCTCTATGTGATTTGTGTCTCCAATTAGGAAGCAAATAAAACCCAGGCTCTTTTTTTTTTTTCAACTTCTGAAGTCCTAAGGCAACTAGTGTAATGCTAAGCACACAATACTCACTTCAATAAATGCTTCTTGAATTAAAATATTAATAACCTAATTATCATCAGGTTATTTAAAATCGTTAACCTAGCTTTTATCTTGGCAATAATCCTAAATTAACAAAAGGTAAATAACACATGCAGATAATTATAATGTCTCTCCTTTAAGAAAAAAAAATTCAGTAAAAGCTCAGCTCTCTGCCTTTCATTTTAGGCACAATCCCTGAAAGAGCAAACAGTCTATATTCACAGGATCCTGTTCTTTACCATCCATCCATTCTTCAATCCACCACCACCTTGCTATTTTCAACCAGTCCAGTCCACCAGAAGCGCTTTGCGAAAGTAACCACTGATCTCAAAATTCTGCAAAGTTCAGTGGACCATTTTCAGTTCTTATCATTATTAACCTACCCAAAATATATAACACAGGTGGCAACTATTTTCTTAAAATACAATCAACCTCTGGCTCCTGTGAGATCACTCTTCCCTATTCTGTTCCTACCATTTTTAATCCTCCTTGTTCCTTTCTTAGATTCCCTCTTCCTCCATTTATCCATTAAATGCTGTCAATCTCCCTGGTTCAATCCTCACCCTGTGTGGGTTATATAACTAACCCAATGACTAATTCCTAAATCTCCAGTCCAGATTTTTCTCAACTTTCTGACTACCTTCAAAACATTTCTACCTATATAACAAATAAATGTGTAAAATAATGTGATTTTCACACTCGTGTGTGCACACGTGCACACACACACATATAAACAACAAACACACAGAGTGTGGTATGCTTTCTGTATTTTCTCTAATGCACACGCGCACACACACACGCACAGAGTGTGGTATGCTTTCTGTATTTTCTCTAACTCTCTACAACACTATTCACACAGTATTCTAAGTGAGAAATCTAGAAGTCATCCTCAACTTCCTTGCCACTCATCCTCCCATATCAAATTAATCACTAGATAAAATCAATGCTAACATCCAGGTATATATTACCCCCTCATTTCACTATCTTAATACAGCCATTCACTATATGAATCACTATGTATCACCTCATGACTTCTCCCTCCCTCCCCTTCCCCACATCCCATCCATTTGACTCACAGCTTACTGTCCTATTTTTCTGAAATTACAAAACTGTTCATGAATCATCTGTTTAAAATATTTACTATCTCATCATCACCTATAGATAAAAATAAAAACTGCTTTTCTCAAAACTTCAAGGCTTTGCACATCCTCTTTGCCTATAATTTCTACTCCATTTGACAAATACCTATTCATCCCTCAAAACACAACTCAAACATATTTTGGGATTCTTTTCTGACTTGTGTCATCCCCCAAGCAGAATCAATGGCTTTCTCTTCTGAAGTCTCACTGTACCTTATTTGGATATCACTGTATAATTCTTTACATATTTGTATCTTCCATCAATGTATGAATTCCTTGATTCAGAAAAGTTTGTACTATTCCTCATCTTTCTATCCACAGCATGGAGTAGGTGTTCAATCAATATTCATTAAATAAGTAATAGGGGACTTCCCTGGTGGCACAGTGGTTAAGAATCCACTTGCCAATGCAGGGGACACGGGTTCGAACCCTGGTCCAGGAAGATCCCACATGCCACAGAGCAGCTAAGCCTGTGCGCCGCAACTACTAAAGCCTGCCTGCCCTAGAGCCCGCACATTGCAACTACAGAAGCCTGCACACTCTAGGGCCCACGTGCTGCAACTACTGAAGCCCACACACCTAGAGCCCGTGCTCCACAACAAGAGAAGCCACCGCAAATGAGAAGCCTGTGCACTGCAACGAAGAGTAGCCCCTGCTCGCCACAACTAGAGAAAGCTCGTGCAGAGCAACGAAGACCCAACGCAGCCAAAAAAATAAAATTTTTTAAAAAACTAATAGTAATAACTATAACTTACTGAGAGTTAACAAATGTCAAACACTGTGTTAAGCAGTGTCTGTGTGTGTGTGTATAATCACATTTCATTGAATTCTCACAATGACATTTTGTTATATTTTTATACATATTATTATTCATATTTTAGAGATTTAGAAGGAAAAATACATAGGCTTAGAATGGCAAAGTAACTTGCCCAAGGTCACAAAACTAGTATGTAATGGAGCAAAAAAATTGCAGTGTGGTTCCAAAGCGTGAACTCTTTACCACTGAACTATGAATAAATCGAAGAATGCTTTATTTTATAAAGTTCTTAAAATTTTACCATGAATGAGTGTGACTTCAGTATATATAAAACTCATTAATAATAGTACAAACTATTATACAATTAGACTTGAAGATATCAGATGCTCTTCCAAAGGACACTGAATCACTGTTTAAGCAATAAATAAATGTTTCCAACTTCAACCTCACAGCTTTTTTCACAGTTTTGTCCATTTATATTTTAATGATTCAATCTTTTCCTCCAATCTTTCTTGACATCTATTTTTTTATTTTTGAAACCCATAATTTAAAAATTGGAAAAGTTAGGCTTCCCTGGTGGCGCAGTGGTTGAGAGTCCACCTGCCGATGCAGGGGACACGGGTTCGTGCCCCGGTCCAGGAAGATCCCACATGCCGCAGAGCGGCTAGGCCCGTGAGCCATGGCCGCTGAGCCTGCGCGTCCGGAGCCTGTGCTCCGCAACAGAAGAGGCCACAACAGTGAGAGGCCTGCATACTGCAAAAAAAAAAAAAAAAAAAAAAAAAAATTTGGAAAAGTTTTTCTAGAAAATAAGAAAAGTGATCACTCAGATTTCAGGATACAGTAACTATAATTCAAACAATTAATTTGTGTTTGGGGGAGAAAAACACACTTAATTGTGTACAAGTCTTCCTAAACCTTTGTTTATCCTCAAATTTCAGCTCTTTCAAGGTCACCACTACATATTTCTAGCTGCAATAAATTCCAAGTGTCTGTTATAATGCCCGCAAATCAGGTAGTTTAATAAATGTTAAAGACTACCAATGAAAAGAGAAAAGGTGAAATTTTCACATCAGAAATACTGGAACAATCCACCCATAAGAAAAAATCATTAATAATAACGTAATGGCAGGCTTCAAAAAATAATCACAAAAGGCTATATATTATTTCTGCCTCTTATGTCCTTCTTATTAATCTTTGTAGCATGTTTTTGAAACTACAACTTTCTACTAGAGATCTACTTAATATCTACTTAAGAAGAGTACATTATTTTTTGGTATATTCTAATCTAGAGAAAAACCAAGTTTATAAATTACAACTTTAAAATATAACTTCTGAAATTCTAAAAATTTTCATAAATTTATATAGACAAATGAAGAGAAATGACAGCTCTATAACTTAGTTTGCAACCAGAATTTAAATAACATTTTGAAATATATAGTTCCAAGTTATTTCAAGGTGGCAGACCTATCAAAGAACTAAAACTTCCAATTTAGGTTTGCTCAGGATAACTACAAGGCAAATTTTCATACCACATGATTTTTAACCATTTGTTTTAATGAATATGGGAAATGAATGAATAAAGATTTTCTGTCAATAAAGAACCAAAGTACTGGCGCCACCTAGTGAAATTTTACTCAGTTTTTCTGACTGATCAGAAGCTACTACAGCAACTTCCTCAGTTTTTTATTACCAAATCAAAGAACTTCAATAGAAATAAGTTAAATGTTTTTGTATATTAAAGACATCATTAATGTTAAGGAGGATACTAACAAGAATTTTCATTGCCAAAGGCAAGACATATTCCTGTGGAAAATATTCACTTTGAATAAAAGTTAATAGTTGTGTTTCTTAACAGAAGTTATCAGTAGAGTAAAATGCCAAAATGCATTCAAAAGATATACTGAAACAATACTGTGTATAAAACAGAATTAAATAGATTTCAAGGATACGATAAGTAAAAAACAAAATCATTCATATTATATTCATACTATTATATATCATATTTTGTTGTACCAGCAGAAAATGCTTACATCCAAAGACAGTAGAGCACTTACTTGCCTAATTATTTTCTTGCTTTAAAACTTATCCTTCGAAGGCAGTATTATGAAAGGGAAAACCTAAGCATTCTTTCTCTAAATTAAAATTTTAAAATAAAACTGCTCATTTTTCAGATCTGTAATCATTCATTCAAAAAAGATTATTAAACATTATGTATCTCACTCAACTAACTACAGGAATACAAAAGTAAAAAGAAAAGTAGAATTAAACATTCTTGTCCTCTAAGAATAATGGTTTAATTGGGGACATAAGATTTAAAAAATTTTTTTAAAAAAAAGATTCCATATACAAGAAATAATGTTATTCAGCCCTGAACCAAGATGGCGGAGTAGAAGGACGTGTTCTCACTCCCTCTTGTGAGAACACCAGAATCACAACTAGCTGTTGGACAGTCATCAACAGGAAGACACTGGAACTCACCAAAAACATACCCCACATCCAAAGACAAAGGAGAAGCCACAATGAGACGGTAGGAGGGATGCAATCACAGTAAAATCAAATCCCATAAATGCTGGGTGGGTGACTCACAGACTGGAGAACACTTAGACCACAGAAGTCCACCCATTGGAGTGAAGGGCCCAACATCAGGCTTCCCAACCTGGGGGTCCGGCAACAGGAGGAGGAATTCCTAGAGAATCAGACTTTGAAGTCTAGTGGGATTTGATTGCAGGACTTCGAGAGGAATGGAGGAAACAGAGACTCCACACTTGGAGGGCACAGACAAAGTAGCGTGCTCATCGGGACACAGGGGAAAGAGCAGTGACCCTAGAGGAGACTGAACCAGACCTACCTGCTAGTGTTGGAGGGTCTCCTGCAGAGGCAGGGGGGTGGGGGTGGGGGCTGTGGCTCACTGTGGGGACAAGGACACTGGCAGCAGAAGTTCTGGGAAGTACTCCTTGGCGTGAGCCCAGAGTCTGCCATTAGCCCCACCAAAGAGCCCAGGTAGGCTCCAGTGTTGGGTGGCCTCAGGCCAAACAACCAACAGGGAGGGTACCCAGCCCCACCCATCAGCAGTCAAATGGATTAAAGTTTTACTGAGCTCTGCCCAGCAGAGAAAGAGTCAGCTCTACCCACCACCAGTCCCTCCCATCAGGAAACTTGCACAAGCCTCTTAGATAGCCTCATCCACCAGAGGGCAGACAGCAGAAGCAAGAAGAACAATCCTGCAGCCCGTGGAACAAAAACCACATTCACAGAAAGACAGACAAGATGAAAAGGCAGAGGGCTATGTACCAGATGAAGGAACAAGATAAAACCCAAGAAAAACA
The DNA here is from genome assembly GCF_964341445.2 of Mesoplodon mirus. Taxonomy (NCBI): domain Eukaryota; kingdom Metazoa; phylum Chordata; class Mammalia; order Artiodactyla; family Ziphiidae; genus Mesoplodon; species Mesoplodon mirus. Next base: position 18,247,022 of record NC_138977.1, on the reverse strand, counting down.
ACTAAATATAGTGGAGATAGGCAACCTTCCAGAAAAAGAATTCAGAATAATGAGAGTGAAGATGATCCAGGACTTCGGAAAAAGAATGGAGGCAAAGATCGAGAAGATGCAAGAAATGTGTAACAAAGACCTAGAAGAATTAAAGAACAAACAGAGATGAACAATACAATAACTGAAATGAAAAATACACTAGAAGCAATCAATAGCAGAATAACTAAGACAGAAGAAGACCTGGAAGACAGAATGGTGAAATTCACTGCTGTAGAACAGAATAAAGAAAAAAGAATGAAAAGAAATGAAAACATCCTAAGAGACCTCTGGGACAACATTAAACGCAACAACATTTGCATTAAAGGAGTCCCAGAAGGAGGAGAGAAAGAGAAAGGACCCAAGAAAATATTTGAAGAGATTATAGTCAAACAATTCTCTAACATGGGAAAGGAAATAGCCACCCAAGTCCAGGAAGCTCAGAGAGTCCCATACAAGATATACCCAATGAGAAACACGCTGAGACACATAGTAATCAAACTGACAAAAATTAAAGACAAAGAAAAATTATTGAAAGCAAAAAGGGAAAAATGACAAATAACATACAAGGTTATCAGGTTAACAGCTGATTTCTCAGCAGAAACTCTACAAGCCAGAAGGGAGTGGCAGGACATATTTAAAGTGATGAAAGGGAAGAACCTACACCCAAGATTACTCTACCCAGCAAGGATCTCATTCAGATTTGATGGAGAAGTCAAAAGCTTTACACACAAGCAAAAGCTAAGAGAATTCAGCACCACCAAACCAGCTCTACAACAAATGCTAAAGGAACTTCTCTAAGTGGGAAACACAAGAGAAGAAAAGGACCTACAAAAACAAACTCAAAACAATTAAGAAAATGGTCATAGGAACATACATATCGATAATTACCTTAAACGTGAATGGATTAAATGCTCCAACCAAAAGACACAGGCTCACTGAATGGATACAAAAACAAGACCCATATATATGCTGTCTACAAGAGACCCACTTCAGACCTAAGGACACATACAGACTGAAAGTGAGGGGATGGAAAAAGATATTCCATGCAAATGGAACTCAAAAGAAAGCTGGAGTAGCAAGACTCATATCAGATAAAGTAGACTTTAAAATAAAGAATGTTACAAGACACAAGGAACGACACTATATAACGATCAAGGGATCAATCCAAGAAGAAAATATAACAATTAGAAATATATATGCAACCAACATATGAGCACCTCAGTATATAAGGCAACTGCTAACAGTTATAAAAAAGGAAATTGACAGTAATTCTATAATAGTGGGGGACGTTAAAACCTCACTTACAACAATGGACAGATCATCCGAACAGAAAATTAATAAGGAAACACATGCTTTAAATGAAACAATAGACCAGATAGATTTAATTGATATTTATAGGACATTCCATCCAAAAACAGCAAATTCCACTTTCTTCTCAAGTGTGCATGAAACATTCTCCAAGATAGATCACATCTTGGGTCACAAATCAAGCCTCAGGAAATTTAAGAAAATTGAAATCATATCAAGTATCTTTTCTGACCACAATGCTATGAGATTAGAAATCAATCACAGGGAAAACAACATAAAAAACACAAACACATGGAAGCTAAACAATACATTACTAAATAACCAAGAGATCACTGAAGAAATCAAAGAGGAGAGCAAAAAAATACCTAGAGACAAATGACAATGAAAACATGACAATCCAAAACCTATGGGATGCAGCAAAAGCAGTTTCTAAGAGGGAAGTTTAGAGCAATACAAGCCTACTTCAAGAAAGAAGAAAAATCTCAAATAAACAATCTAATCTTACACCTAAAGGAACTAGAGAACGAAGAACAAACAAAACACAAAGTTAGCAGAAGGGAAGAAATCATAAAGATCAGAGCAGAAATATATGAAATAGAAACAAAGAAAATAGCAAAGATAAATAAAACTAAAAGCTGGTTCTTTGAGAAGATAAACAAAATTGATAAACCATTTGCCAGACTCATCAAGAAAAAGAGGGAGAGGACTCAAATCAATAAAATCAGAAATGGGGCTTCCCTGGTGGCGCAGTGGTTGAGAGTCCGCCTGCTGATGCAGGGGACATGGGTTCGTGCCCCGGTCCGGGAAGATCCCACATGCCGCAGAGCGGCTGGGCCCGTGAGCCATGGCCACTGAGTCTGCATGTCCGGAGCCTTTGCTCCACAACAGAAGAGGCCACAACAGTGAGAGGCCCACATACCGCAAAACAAAATAAATAAAAAAATAATAAAATCAGAAATGAAAAAGGAGAAGTTACAACAGACACCACAGAAGTACAAAGCATGCTAAGAGACTACTACAAGCAACTCTATGCCAATAAAATGGACAACCTGGAAGAAATGGACAAATTCTTAGAAAGGTATAACCTTCCAAGACTGAACAAGAAACAGAAAATATGAACAGACCAATCACAAGTAATCAAATTGAAACTGTGATTAAAAATCTTCCAACAAACAGAAGTCCAGGACCAGATGCTTTCACAGGTGAATTCTATCAAACATTTAGAGAAGAGCTAACACCCATCCTTCTCAAATTCTTCCAAAAAACTTCAGAGGAAGGAACACTCTCAAACTCATTCTATGAGGCCACTGTCACTCTGATACCAAAACCAGACAAAGATACTACAGAAAAAGAAAATTACAGACCAATATCACTGATGAATATAGATGAAAAAACCCTCAACAAAATACTAGCCAATACAATCCAACAACACATTAAAAGGATCATACACCATGATCAAGTGGGATTATCCCAGGGATGCAAGGACTCTTCAATATACGCAAATTAATCAATGTGATACATCATGTTAACAAATTGAAGAATAAAAACCATATGATCATCTCAATAGATGCAGAAAAAGCTTTTGACAAAATTCAACACCCATTTATGATAAAATCTCTACAGAAAGTGGGCACAGAGGGAAACTACCCCAACATAATAAAGGCCATATATGACAAACCCACAGCAACCATCGCTCAAAATGGTGAAAAACTGAAAGCATTTCCTCTAAGATCTCGAACAAGACAAGGATGTCCACTCTCACCACTATTATTCAACATAGTTTTGGAAGTAGCCAGAGCAATCAGAGAAGAAAAAGATAAAAAGAATACAAATTGGAAAAGAGAAGTAAAACTGTCACTGTCTGCAGAAGACATGATACCATACATAGAGAATCCTAAAGATGCCACCAGAAACCTACTAGAGCTAATCAATGGATTTTGTAAAGTTGCAGGATACCAAATTAATGCACAGAAATCTCTTGCATTCCTATACACTAATGATGATAAATCCGAATGAGAAATTAAGGAAACACTCCCATTTGCCATTGCAACCAAAAGAATAAAATACCTAGGGATAAACCTACCTAAGGAGACAAAAGACCTGTATGCAGAAAACTATAAGACACTGATAAAAGAAATTAAAGATGATACCAACAGATGGAGAGATATACCATGTTCTTAGATTGGAAGAATCAATATTGTGAAAATGACTATACTACCCAAAGCAATCTACAGATTCAATGCAATCCCTATAAAATTACCAATGGCATTTTTTACGGAACTAGAACAAAAAATCTTAAAATTTGTATGGAGACACAAAAGACCCCGAATAGCCAAAGCAGTCTTGAGGGGAAAAAATGGAGTTGGAGGAATCAGACTCCCTGACTTCAGACTATACTACAAAGCTACAGTAATCAAGACAATGTGGTACTGGCACAAAAACAGAAATACAGATCAATGGAACAGGATAGAAAGCTCGGAGATAAACCCACACACCTATGGTCGACTAATCTATGACAAAGGAGGCAAGGATATACAATGGAGAAAAGACATCTCTCCAATAAGTGGTGCTGGGAAAACTGGACAGGTACATGTAAAAGAATGAAATTAGAACACTCCCTAACACCATAAACAAAAATAAACTCAAAATGGATTAGAGATCTAAATGTAAGACCAGACATTATAAAATTCTTAGAGGAAAACATAGGCAAAACACACTTTGACATAAATCACAGCAAGATATTTTTTGATCCACCTCCTAGAGTAATGGAAAAAAAAACAAAAATAAACAAATGGGACCTAATGAAACTCAAAAGCATTTGCAAAGCAATGGAAACTACAAACAAGACGAAAAGACAACCCTCAGAATGGGAGAAAATATTTGCAAGCAAATCAACAAAGGATTAATCTCCAAAATATATATGCAGCTCAAAGTTAAAAACATAAACAACCCAGTGCAAAAATGGGCAGAAGACCTAAATAGACATTTCTCCATAGAAGACATAGAGATGGCCAAGAAGCATATGAAGAGCTTCTCAACATCATTAATTATTATAGAAATGAAAATCAAAACTACAATGAGGTATAACCTCACACCACTTAAAATGGGCATCATCAAAAAGTCTACAAACAACAAATGCTGGAGAGAGTGTGTAGAAAAGGGAACCCTCTTGCACTGTTGGTGGGAATGTAAATTGATACAGCCACTATGGAGAACAGTATGGAAGTTACTTAAGAAACTGAAAATAGAATTACCATATGACCCAGCAATCCCACTACTGGACATATACCCAGAGAAAACAGTAATTCAAAAGGACACATGCACCCCAATGTTCATTGCAGCATTGTTTACAATAGCCAGATCATGGATGCAACCTAAATGCCCATCAACAGACGAATGGATAAAGAAGATGTGGCACCTATTTACAATGGAATATTACTCAGCCATAAAAAGGAACAAAACTGGTTCATTTGTAGAGATGTGGGTGAATCTAGAGACTGTCATACAGAGTGAAGTAAGTCAGAAAGAGAAAAACAAATATCATATATTAATGTATATATGTGGAACCTAGAAAAATGGTACAGATGAACTGGTTTGCAGGGCAGAAATTGAGACACATATGTAGACAACAAACATATGGACACCAAGGGGGGAAAGCGGCGGGTGGGGGGGGGGTGATTAACTGGGAGATTGGGATTGACATGTATACACAAATATGTGTAAAATGGATAACTAATAAGAACATGCTGTATAAAAATATAAATAAAATTCAAAAATTCAAAAAAAAAATTATAAACCTCTAGCCAGGCAAACTAAGAAAGAAGAGAGAGGATACAAATTACTGATATCAGAAATGAAGAGGGGGGCGCAGTCGTTGAGAGTCCGCCTGCCAATGCAGGGGACACGGGTTCGTGCCCCAGTCCGGGAAGATCCCACACGCCGCGGAGCAGCTAGGCCCGTGAGCCGTGGCCACTGAGCCTGCATGTCTGGAGCCTGTGATCTGCAATGGGAGAGGCCACAACAGTGAGAGGCCCACGTACCGCAAAAAAAATAATTAAAAAAATTAAGGAGGGGACATCACTACAGTTCCCATATGCATTAAAAGAATAAAGGAATACTGTGAACAATTCTATGCCCATAAATTTGATAACCTAGATGAAAAGGACCAATTCCTTAAAAGACTCAATCTCCCAAATTCTCATGAGAAGAAATAGATGATCTGAATAGGCCTATGCCTATTAAAGATATCAAGTCAATAATTCATAACCTTCCAAAACAAAAAGCACCAGACCCAGATGGATTCACTGGTGAATTCTACCACACATTTAAGGGAAAAAATTATACCAATCTCTACAATCTCTTTCAGAAGATATAAGCAGAGGGAATACTTCCTAACTCATTTTATGAGGCCAGCATTACCTTAATACTAAAACCAGACAAACACATTACAAGAAAACCATAAACCACTATCTCTCATGATTCTAAATTAACACTTTTTATCTTGTTTGAGATATATAATTGTTATTCTAGGAAAACAATGCATTATGTTACTCTGTTATGGTATATTTTTCTAATAGTTCTATAAGCACTATTTTTCCTTGCTGATTAATATTCAGGGAAAGACTGAGAAAATTCTTATTGAAATACTCACTGATTTCTCAACTGAGAGTCATTTATCCTTACTCTAAATGATCCATTTTGAAATGTTTATCCTATAATCTTTAAGTTTTTAAGTTTAAATATACTAGAGGAAAAAAATCCAAGGTTTTTGTGCCTACAAGTTCCAAATAATTAAACTGAAACATAGCTACAAAAAATATTTAATGGCATTTCGATTTTTATATTAATAAATATACACTACCTAGAACAATAAAGATAAAAATCTTACCATGTACTAACCAGACTTCACCAAGAATATTATTCTTAGTTCTCAAAATCATATTTTAAGGAGAGAAAGATTCAAAAACTAATGAAGATCCCTAGATAACATCAAAGGAAAATAAGTTATCCTGAAGCTAAATACTGAGAATAGTCAAAGATATTTAGAACATTTATCCTTGCTAGAAAAGATTTAAAGGGAGATTTAAAAGAAGTCATAGGAAAAGGGAGAATAAATAGACAACAAGCAGCTAAATTTAGGTCAATTTAAGAAGGAAATTGTAAGAAACATCTACTGAAACAAGAAACCTCAGGGGTATTGAGTTCTTTATCACAAGAGGTGTTCAAGCAGAGACAGCGATCAACTTGAAGGAAATTTTAAACACAGTTCCTTAGTTCCTTCCACAAAATTCAGAGTGACAACTACCTACGAGGAACAGTAGAAGAGTACTCTGTGTGATAATAAGATTCAATGACCTTAAAATCTAGGAAGTCAATGAAATAGTTACTTTTCAACTTACTTTTTTTTTCCTCCTGCAATATTATTACTTCATAAAGTCGTGGGAGATTTGAGCAATGATTTTGCTGTTGATCTTTCTTGATGTTAATATTTTCATAATGTAGTGCCTTTTTCCTTTAGAAAATTCAGGAAAAATTATTCTCAATTTCAAATATATAAATGTCTATATAAGTTAAGAGAATATTTTTACACCATTTCCTGCTTAAAAGGTATTCAATAAGATATCTGGGTGTGTTAGGCCAATATATCCTAAATTCTGTCAGATCTACTCATTTATGTTGGTTAGATCCGCGTTTTCCAATTTAGAGCATTAAAATATACCTATTCTAATAATGATTCCAAAAAGAAAACAAAATGTGGGATTTCTGTCATGAATTTAAATAAAAAGCTACCAAAAAAAGTTTCCCGTGTAGTTTATTCACCATAAAAGGTCTTTAAAATTTCAAATCACTTGGTATTTCAACTATTAACTAAAATAAGGGGAAAATAGTCAATGCTATTTATATCATAAAACAATCAGGAAAAGGGCATAAAGAACGATCTTTGAAAATGAAAGGGAAGCTTATTTTCATTGAAATTTACACACGTAAGAATAATAAACCAAGTAAGCAGTGAATAACAGCCCAAGCTCTGGAGTCAAACAGCCTGATATGAATCCTAACATTGCTACCTACTAGCTATGTGACCTTACACAAATCACTCACCCTCTCTAAACTTCAGATGTGATTCTTCATCTGTGATTGGAAATTGGAAATTCTCAAGGTTGTAATGATTAAAGTGGATGATATATGTGAAGTATTTACTGCCATACAAAACCCATAGTAAGTATACAATAACTGTTAGCTATTATTAGGAATTATATTTAAATAGGTTATTTTTTTCTAATTCTTAAAAAGAATTAGGAAAAAGTCATATTAAACACTTCCAGTGAACTATACTGAACATAAGATTTAAAAAAAGATAATATAGGGCTTCCCTGGTGGCGCAGTGGTTGGGAGTCTGCTTGCCGATGCGGGGGACACGGGTTCAAGCCCTGGTCTGGGAGGATCCCACATGCTGCAGAGCGACTGGACCCATGAGCCACAGTTGCTGAGCCTGCGCATCTGGAGCCTGTGCTCCGCAACAAGAAAGGCCGCGATGGTGAGAGGCCCGCGCACCGCGGTGAAGAGTGGCTCCCGCTTGCCGCAACTGGAGAAAGCCCGCGCGCAGAGATGAAGACCCAACACAGCCATAAATAAATAAATAAATAAATTTTTTAAAAAAAAGATAATATAAAAACAAATGTTTAAGTTACATAATTGCCATTTTTTTGTTTGTTTAGACATTACTATGATTTAAACATGCATATAACATCTTAGTTCACTGTCAAATGCTGACTTCATTGATTTTTTTGCACAAAATTCAACAAATCAACTTATTTTCAAAACCTCAAATAGTTTTATGGATAAAAAATTTATATTTGGGATATCAAAAGGGTCACATATCGTTTAGGTCTGTGTTTTCCCAAAAGGAAACCTATGAGCTCAACTTTCCATTTGAAATACCCAAGTATTTCCATTTTTATACCATATCAAATCCACAATAATTATGACTCAATCAATAAACAAAAAGTAGAAAAAAAAAAGGTAGAAAATATCAACTACCAGAAGGAACCAAGACAAGTCCAAATAAAAGATAGTGAAGGCAGCAAAAACAAAGAGCAAATTACGGAAATGATGAAATATCTGATGCAGTTAGGAATGCAATCTATATGCATACATTCCTACCAGCAAAAGTGAAAATACAAACAGAAGAAAAGAAGAAACAATGGAAATAACAAAGATCAAAGAGAAAGTAACATTTAAAAAAAGGGAGGAGAGGGAATTCCCTGGCGGGTCCAGTGGTTAGGATTCCATGCTTTCACTGGCATGGGTCTGGGTTCAATCCCTGGTGGGGGAACTAAGATCCTGCAAGCTGTGCGATGTGACCAAAAAAATAAAAAATAAAAAATAAAGTCAGGCAGACACTTATTAAAAAAAAAAATAGGAGGAGAATGGGAGTGGGACAGGGCTGGAGAAGTAAAAAGGACTGTGAGGAAAAAACTATCAAGCAAAATCAGAGCAATAGAATTAGACAGAGTGCTGGTCATGCCTGAGGTACTTAGTTAGATGTGTAGTGGAATGGATGGAAAACAATCATCACAGAACCACATACCCTAAAAAGGGTTAATTTTGCTTAATGTTAATTAAACCTCAATAATACTGACAGGCAAGCAGGCAGACAGATAGGAAAGCAAACCAGCCAAACTGGAAGAAAAAGATAAGAGTAAAATACTAACAAAAGCATTATGTCAAGGGGATGAGTAGAGTTAGAGCATTTGACAGACTTTGTTTTATTTGGAATGACAAAGATTAAATTTTGATCCCATTAAGCTGTATATACATGTTAAACTTCTAGTGTAACTACTAAAAAAATTAAAATACATGGCATATCACCCTAATTTGGAGAGTGAAAAAATGAAAAGGACAATAGAATAGGGTATAAATTCCCCAAAACAAGGGCCATGTTTTATTCTTTTTATTCTTAGTTACTAAGTTTAGTACTAAGACATAGCAAGAATTCAAACAATGTTTGTTCAATGAATGAATAGCAGTAGGGGAGTTTAAGTAAGAGCCTAAGCTAGGTCCACTGCTGGTATACAGATGTGTCTGAATCTGTCCAGCAAATTAATTGGATAGGTAATCACTGTGAGACTTCCTGCTAGAAAACTCATCCTATAAGAAAGGATCAGGCAGATAAACTGGAACCTGTTAAAAATTAAATCATGAAAAGCGGCAATAGATTCTGAGAACAACATGATATCTGTTACTCAGTTTTGCCTTCCATGGACTCATGTCTAAGACCTTACTGTAAGAGTAGGAGAAAATAAAGACAGAAACAATTATTTTAAAAGAAATGTATTTCCTAGTTAGACTTCATAAATATTACCTTCAACCTAATGTTATGGCTCTGACTTATACTGAGAATGCCTTCTAAATCCATCATGTAGTCAAAAGAATGGACACCAGAGCCAGGAACGAGAGGCAGAGTCCTGGGTCACCTTCTTTTATATTTTCTCTGATCTTTTCTCTATCTTGTAATTAAAGACAGTATATTTTAGTACTTAGATACATGGGCTGTATAACCGAAAAGGCCTCAGTCAATGTCAAGCTCTGCCACTTAATAGCTGCATAATATTAAACACATTATTTATTCTCTCTGACCCTTTCATTTTTCACTGATAAAACAGGCATAACACTAGTAACTACACAGAGACTTGTGAAGATAAATGAATTAATACATGTAAAACAGGTAGCACAGGATCTGGCAGACAGACAAGCAATGGTTTTCATATAGGTTACTCTAAAATATCATATTTCTTGAAATTTTTCATACTGATTTTTCCTTTCATAACAGCATAACCTAGTCTAAATTATTAAAATATTTATAGTCAAAAACTACAGGAAAGATATACTACTTTTTTACTTACTGTGTTATATCATACTGTCCAGGACCAGGCCCTGACTTTATAGGTAACTCTAGTCTTCCCAAAGAGTTGCCAAAATGTATCCCCTTGTATTTCAAAGTTACATTGGAAAAATCCTCACACACACAAAAAAAAAAGTGAAGATGAGAGACAATTTAAATAAATCATGAAACAATGTTTAACTTTACTTAAGTCTAAAGGGAGGGTAGCCTTAGTCAAGGAGTTTCCACTGGTAAATGCTAGACTCTTCCTTGATACATCTCAAGAGTATCACTGTGTGCCCCATCCCACTCCTGAGTCAACCAGAATTCCCAGAGAAGGGCCTCTAGTTTAGCATATCCTCAACCAATATGAACAACTTGCTCTAGGCAGTACACTCAACAATCTAAAATCTTAAGGGCAATGACAATTAGCTCCTCATCATTTAAAAAGGGGAGGAAGGGCAGACTTGCTTGATTTAGGGAATGGGAAAGCCTAACAAAAATGACTTAATTAAATAGAAATTAATTTTAAGAAATTAAAATTCAAACATTACCAACAGATACTAGATAACTTCTAATTACCTGGTAAGTGCAGAAGACATTCTTGTAAAGTTTTCAGAGTAACAAATATATAACAAAAATTAAACACTACCCCCAAATCATTTCATAGTTAATGTTTGAGGTCAGGATCAGTACTTTAATGCCAAAGAAGTCATCTGTGACAAGAGAAATCAGCAATCATCTTCCTTCACAGTCATACAATAAGCATGACTCACTAAAGAGTTCACTTTAGCGAAGTTAGAACACCTGCTTCCATTAGAAACTAATAAAAGAATAAAGTATGGGGCTTCCCTGGTGGCGCAGTGGTTGAGAATCTGCCTGCTAATGCAGGGGACACGGGTTCGAGCCCTGGTCTGGGAGGATCCCACATGCTGCGGAGCAACTAGGCCCGTGAGCCACAACTACTGAGCCTGCGCGTCTGGAGCCTGTGCTCCGCAACAAGAGAGGCCGCGATAGTGAGAGGCCCACGCACCGCGATAAAGAGTGGCCCCCGCTTGCCACAACTAGAGAAAGCCTTCGCACATTAACGAAGACCCAACACAGACCCCCAACATCTTCTTTAAAAAAAGAAGAAAAAAAAAAGAATAAAGTATGAAACACGAACAGTAGCATCTCATAGGAATTCTTGTGTTGACCTAATACATTCTAAATTGAGCAATCATTTAAGAAATTTATAAAATCTTACTTTTTTAACTGATAGTAAAAGGTAACTAGTCTATTTCACTTACTTTTAATTCATATTTGTAAAAATATAGCTTTCAAATAGGCATGGATTATTAAACCAATTAATATATATATATTGAATAAAATCCCAGTAACATAAACTGATAGTTTAACTGCATAAAACAGTATGTCAGTTGTTCTAGGTGACCATTACTATTCTTGAATAGTGGAACCAATCTCTATCAATTACCATTATAAACAATATGAATGAAATAAATAGCAATTGAATGATTAGAAAGCGTAATTCCAGTTCAGATTGGTGAATCAAACCCACATCTGCCCCCCTCCCACCAGAATCTCAGAAGAAGCGTATAAAATAGATGTAAATTATTAGTACTAGAAACTGAGAAGGTATCATTCACATTCCACTTCAAGGAATTTCTGGAAAATATAGCACAGCAGAGACTAGAACCAGAAAAAGATCTCACTGCACGTGAAAAGAACCTCAGTTACTCTATTAACATCCCCAGAAAGACAGAAACTAGAGGTAAGGATGGACTCATGGGTAGTGAGCAGGGAGCAATTCTCAAAACTACTAATAACCTTACAGATTTATGTGCACCGGTGCCATTACACGAAGTGATGAAAGAATGCTAAAACTCACTCCATTCTTGCCATGGATGGTTGGAAATAAGTTGGAAGCACTGCCACTGTCTCCTAACAAGGACAGACTTCTTAGTTAGAGAGGCACCACTCTAGAAAGCTTTGGGATGGCACAACAAAATCCAAAAATAAGCTGGTACAGCACTAAAATTCCCTACTATGTGGAAACATCTTTTACTTCCTAGAACTTAACACTAACAACTAGCCCTCAAATATTATAAAATACAAACACAATAAAACTAAACTTTCCCTTTTACACCACCTGACCTTAAAGAATTAAACAGGGGCCAACACAATCTCTGACAGAACTTTGACGTTTGCGTGAAGTGAAATGGGACCTTTGTTGATTCTTTTATCATAGATGGCAATCTCAAAGAGAAACTGAATTACAGTTTTTCTAAAGGTTTCTCCTGCTTCAATTTTAGTAAATCTCCTTGTTTGTTCCTTGCTTGGGTGATGGAGGATGTTGGAGCTGAGGGTACAGAAACAGGGAGTTACTAGCTATGTCCAAATAAGATTCAGACATATTTTGGAACGTCTAGTGAATAGAGCAAATCAACCAGAAGGTGAACGCAAAAACTATTCCTATGGGAAGCAGCTAATCATGGTAACCCACACCCAGTTAGAAAATCTTACTGTCAAAAGAGTGGCAATGCTAACTACTGAGTATTTTCGGTTGACTGAATTTGCCTTCTAACAGATAATCCCCCACTGGATTTATATCTGTATTCTGTAGAGTGCAAAAGGGCTATGATAAAAATCTAAAAGACATTTCATTAAAACACCGGTAAAAATCAATGCTACTTTTAGAGCATTCTATCTAATAGAGTATAAAACAAAGAGAGAATAGCATTATCCCCCCCCCCACCAGCTTCACCTCAGCTTATCACGCAGCTTTCGCTCTGATGGAGTATATGGGTGGAAATGCCCAGCAGAGAGCACCATCTGGCAAGAGACTGAACTACCTGGGGGAACAGAAGCTGTCTCAGTGGAAACAGACTTACTCAGAAGCATAGTTGAGACAGCCCTTCTAGAAGCCCCTGTGAAGGGGAACTTTGCAGAAGGCTGGAGGTCTACCACATCAACAGGAGGAGACAACATACATATATTTGAGTTACTAACATAATTGTGACTCTCTGTAGTACCCACAATCCAATAAAGCCTGGGAAAACTTGTTACATAAATAAAAAGCATTAATCCTTATTCCCACCAGGAATATTTCCAGCACTGTAAGTGGTCTTAATGTGCTTAGCTTATTGATATGCAGATTCCTTCTAATGAACTACAACACAAAGAGCAGAGAGGTATTTCCCCTCTTCACTAATCAGCTTTAACACACTATGAAGCTGTAACACTATAAAGCACCAAATCAAAGTAAGACACTGATATTATTATTATTGTTGTTACTGTTATAAATAGGCTGTCTAGCTGATATATGATCCCCAAGCCCAGAGCCCTGTCAGTCCTAGGAGGAACAGAGCTATGAATAAAAATTGAAAGGGCTATCCTACCAACCTCTCTAATGCATAGGGTATACACTGCTTTAGCACTTCTGAGTGTAACACAAAAGGAAATAAGGCAGTCAGATCATCCAAAGGCTTTGGGTCTGGGGGTGCAGAGACAAACACCATAACAACTAGCAGAACAGCACAGAAAAATAGCACAGACTGACATGTCCAGCAGAGCAGCAGATGGTAGTAGAGGAGTCCTGGAAGAAACCATGGCATCCACTAGAGTAGTTGAAAAGCAGCCCATTCCTTTGGGTCAATGGCAACTCTGAAGACTGCTGCACCCCACAGAGCTTCAGAAAAGGAAAGAATGATCAGCCATGCAACACTGTTTTGCTAAGAGAAGTGTTCTAGACCATCTTTCAAATGAAATTACTTAATAGAGGCATGGATTTTAAAAGTACATACACAGTTTTGATGGCAGAAAGAGAAAACTTTTTCACTCGTACTTTATTTTTACTTAGAAATGAAACAGTTTCATAATCGTGAAGATTTTAGGCTTAGTAAGTAGTGAAATAAATGTAGAACTCTCTTCTTATATAATAAGTATAGCCATGTTAGATATGCCAGATATTTTCTATATTTCAGGCAGGAGCATATCTAATATATTGATTAACTATAGCCTATAGATTTGCAAAAGTAAAATCAGTATTTTAAGACAGAGCATTCTGACAAATCATCTTTAACATTATATTTTTATACCCTACAAAGTATAAGTTACAATTTTATAGTAATTCTTCTACACAGCATTTCAGGAGAAATTATGTCCAAGTAGACTTATGTCTAAGAAGCTTTCCTCAGGTTAATTATTGTGATTTTGAAGGTCAACTGTTTAACAGTTCTTAAGGTAATCCAGCAGAAGGAAAGACTATGCACACACACCTACATAAACACACACCATTCAAGACACCAGCAAAATCCTTTTCCTGTGTATACGCTGAAATTCATTTCATTTAAACCATGTGAACTACTTAACTCACTAACCTGTACAGTTCTCAGGTAAATGTTCAATTGGAAATTTAATTTAAAAGCCTTTTAAAAATACAGATAGAAAATAAGGAACAAATTGATGTACTCAACTCTAAATCACACTCTCCTTATGTCAAGAAGTAGATGTAGAGAACAGATGTTCTATACGTTCTATACGTTTGTTCTCTACATCTCTACAACAGATGTAGAGAACAAACGTATAGACACCAAGGGGGGAAAGCGGGAGCAGCTGGGGTGGTGGTGGTGGGATGAATTGGGAGATTGGGATTGACATATATACACCAATACGTATAAAACAGATAACTAATAAGAACCTGCTGTGTAAAATTCAAAAAATAAAAATAAATTAAAAGGATGTGATATTAAAAACAAACAAACAAACAAGAAGTGTTGACAATACCATCTTCAAGGTCATCGTCAAGCTTGGAAAATCTTTAGCAAATAAAATATGACTTAATTGAAGCAAACAACACGGAGGTGCATTATTTTAAGTGAATAATGTAATGTAACTTGAAGAATTGCTAACTCTTACTTTCACTGACAGTGAAATCAATGAAGAAGGGGCTATGCAACTTTCTTCTCATGTCTTTTCCATAATTAAGTGTGGAAACAGAATTTGTGAAGAATTAAAAGTCCCAACGTGTGGCAGTTCAAAACACTAATGGACTGCATTCTAGTGTGGCAGCACACAGGTAGTTCCCAGCATGTTATCATTAGCAAATATGTCAGTGTCATGATTCCAACCACAAACTGTGCTTGTGAAATCCACCTCTGAAAAGCAGACTTCTAATGGTTACCTGAGCTCTTCTTTTGAAAAAGATAGAGAGAGAAGCTAAATTTTCTAATTCAAAATGTTATACAAAATAATTTATACAGAGGATTTCTCTTTACAGATTAAATATACCTAAAAATTACCATTTGTTGGCTAGAGTCTTATACAACTTGTAATTTCAGACTTGCTTCTATATTTAAGCTACATAAGATACCTTCAGATGTTATTTCAACAGTTCAGGGAATAATCACAATAATTACCTATCTGTTGGATTATTTTCTCAATTTTCTATTAATGTTCACATCTGGAAACTGAGCCCACATATAGTATTATCTCAAAAAGCAGCTAAAGAGATACATAGAATTACCAGAAATTTGGATAATACTTGAATTAACATTACTACAGTATCAATTTCATAATAGTCTGTGAGGCACCTGTGGTTTTTTTTTTCCCCTGCAGGAAAAAACAAGAAAATTAAGCCTTCAGCTACTGACCTTTGCTACCCTACCTCTAGTTTTTCTCTCAAATTCAAGATGGAGATTTCAGAAAATATCACAATTCAATTCAAATTAAGCTTTGTTGAATCTTCTTGAATATTAACCATTATGTCTTTAAGTTATACGTAAATCTATGTTTTTACAAACATGTTTTCTTAAATTTGATCTAGATTTTTATTCTAATAAATACAAGTTGGATCAAATCAGTAATTACTAAATTACATCATCAAATTGGACCTATTAAAATTGTAGAATCAATTTTCTTATTGTTATTTTTCTCTTCTATGAATAATAATGTAGCCAGAAATAAATCAAATTTTATATGTTAAAGTAATGTTTATTCATACATGAGAAAAGTTTTGCACATCTAGGGAAGCTTGGAGGCATTATTCTGGCCTTTTAATGGATGATACATTATTCTGAAACAAAGAAATAGCATATACAAAAAATATAATTTTAAAGCAAGAATAACATTTTGGGATTTAAGTTAAGAGTAACAGAGAACTGTTTAAGCTGAGACCAAGGATCAGTGACTACTGTGAAAAAGAAATACTAGTTCCAATATATTAAACCAAAGTTTTTCCCAGGATATTTTAGATAAGAAAACTTAGCACAAAGAGCTTAAGTAACTTGGCCAAAGACAACTATTAAGCAGTGAAGCCAAGAAATAAACACAAGCAGTCCAGTTCCATTACACTACCTTTCATAATTGTCCTTTACCTTGGACAGAATATACTGATATTAAACCATAGGACTTCCATTAATTTCAATGTAATTTTTACAGAGTTATCTCCATTGTTCTTCTGAGCATATCTTACTCAAACACCTAAGATACTGGCACTGTCTGTGGATGAAAACTAATTATTTTTATATTATTAACAGGATGATAGGATAGTCAAGGCCTGGAAAACCAGGCATGGCATCGACAGGGAGAGCAAAATACTCCTGGGATAAAAGACCCTATAGCCAGAAAGAAGTGGGAATTCTAAGGGTGTGAACAGGAGACATATCTATAACTTACAATATCTTTACTCTCCATTTTATCAGAGGTAAGTTGGTTATTCATAAGTTTTATAGTATGGAGCAGTCTATCAGGTCTTAAAATACCTGTATTTGAAGATAAAATGTATTATCTCTAGTGTGTTCTATAATCAATAGAAATTTAAAAAGAGGAGTTACAAACTAAAAGTAAAATACCAGCCTGTCTATTTACCTTTACCTTTGTACTTTAATTCTTTAAACAGAATGTGAGTTATTGTCTAATGAACTTTCATTTCATCCTGAGGAACTCTAGTATTTCTTTTAGAGGGTGTACTACAGACAAAATCTATCAGTTTCTGTTTATCTGGGAATGTCTTAATTTTGTCTTCATTTTCAAAGAATAGTTTTGCTGATTATAGAATTCTCGATTAGCAATCTTTTTTATTTCAGTACTTTGAATATATCACCTTACTGCCTTCCAGCCTCCATGGTTTCTGATAAGTCAGCTGTTAATCTTCTTGGGGATTTCTTGTCACTTTTCTTGCCGCTTTCAAGATTTCTCAATGTCTTTGGCTTCAACAGTTTGATTGTGATATATGTAGGTGTGCATTTTTTTGAATTTATGCTATTTGCAATTCAATGAGCTTCCTGTATGTGTAGGTTGTTTTTCATCAAATTTGGGATGTTTTCAAGTTATTATTTCTTCAACTATTCTCTCTGCCCCCTTTTTCTTCTCTCCTTCTTTGACCCTCATTATGCATACGTTGGTACGCTTGATGGTGTCCCCCAAGTCTCGGATGTTATGTTTATTTTTCTTCATACTTTTTTCTTCCTGTTCATCAGGTTGCATATCGATTGACTCCTCTTCAAGTTTGCTAATTCTTTCTTTTGCCAGTTCAAATCCACTAGTGAATCCCTGTAGCGAATTTTTCATTTCCATGATTGTACTTCTCAACTCCAGAATTTCTACGTGGCTGTTTTTTATAATTTCTATCTTTATTGATACTGTCTGTTTGGTGAGACATTGTTTTTATATTTCCCTTTAATTATTTAGACATACCTTCCTTTCTTTACTTGAATATATTTAAAATAGTTGATCTAAAGACTTTGTCTAATAAGTCCAACATCCTGGCTTCCTCAAGAACAGTTTCTAATGATTGCTTCTTTTCCTATGTATGGGCCATATTTCTGTTGTTGTTGTTGTTTTTGCATGTCTCATAATTTTTTGTTGAAAACCAGACATCTTAGATAATATAATATGGCAACTCTGAAAATCATAATCTCCCTCCTGACCCAAAGGTTGTGGGGTTTTTTTGTTTAGTGACTTCTGGACTAATTCTCTAAATTCTGTATTCTCTGTCATGTGTGTCCACTAAAGTCTTGGTCTGGCTAGCTGACTGGTCAGATAATCGTTGGACAGAGGTTTTCTTAATGCTTTGAACGAGTAGGTCTCCAACCTTTGCAGCAGTGCGCTGTGCATGTGTTGAGACACACCTTCAACACTCAAGTAGGCAGTTTACAAGTCTGTCTTAGCTTTCACTTCCCGAAGGTCACATAGAGGTAAGAGCTTTGTACCTTCTCAAGTCTGGTTTTTGAAGTGATGGGATAGCAATTCTGAAACTACATTCAGTGTTTTACAAGATTAAGCAAATAAGTAAATATACTGAGGATAGTGGGAACCAGGTTTCTCACTGTGGGAGAAGGGAGATCAAACACAGAAAACGAAATACAAGAATAAACATGTGGCACTGAACTGGAATTAGAGATATCAATATAAGCTTAAAGTTTTTAATAGACAGATAAGAAAAAGTATAGATTTCTAACTTTGTCCATTGAGATGGCCTAGAAGGAATGATACCCCAAATGTACCTAGTGTACTGATCTTGTTTTGAAATATCATTCTCCACTAAATGAAAGTAGAGCTCCTGAGGAAATGACTGATTCCAACGGCTGTGGCAACGGAAAAAATAAGATGAACCTGCAACATTTTATTGTGCCATAAAATAAAGAAATGCTCAAAGAATGATGGAGATATGTCAAAAAGACACAACAAGCAGACTGAAAGGGCTCCCAAGGGTCAAATATTAGATCATTTTAACCTCAAAATAGTGAGAGTAGTGAATTACAACCTTTTCAGTAAAACAGGAATTCATGAACCCATACTGATATAAATACATAAATGGAAAAGAATATAAAGCTGTTCTTTATAGTAAGTAAAGTGCCAACAAAAAAAATGTTAAAGAAAATATGACATTAGAAAACCACCATGTGATAAAATCACAGTAAAATTGATTCAGGCATCATCAATGGATGTTAAACTAATAGGTGAGAGTTTGATAAGGAATAGGATATCTACTCATTCTTAAAGTAACCTCTCCAAAATATTTATAAATTTTTAAAAATAGTAACTTTACAGTAGATAAAACCAAAAGACACTCCCTCAAGTTAACATCACCAACTACAGGATAAGTAAACATACTGCGCCTTTTTATGTGATACATTGAGAAGGATGCTTCACTTATGTAGCATTCCTGCTAAAATATAAAAACTCATCCTAATCATGATAAAATATACACGAATCCAAAACTGAGACATATTCTACCAAATAAACAGCCTGTACTCTTCAAAAAGTCAAGGTTACAAAAGACAAAGAAAGACTGAAGAACTGCTCCGAAAGGACTCTAAAGAGACACGACAACTAAATGCAGCTTGTAATACCAGATGGGACTCTTGACCAAAACTCATATTTTAAAGAATATCACTGAGATAATTAGTAATATTTTTTAAATATCTACAGATTAGATAATAGGATTATATGAATGATTTTTTTCTGATTTTGATAATTACATTGTGGTTATAAAAAAGAATTCTTGTTCTTAGAAATTTTACATTAAAAGCATTTAGGAGTAAAGGGGCATCATGTCTTAAATGTACTCTGAAATTGCTTAATTAAAATAAGAATATAAATATAGAGGGGAAATGATAAAGCAAATGTGATAAAGTGTTAACTGCAGGATCTAAGTGAACAGTATATGGGAATTATTTGTATTATTCTTGTAACTTTTCTATCAATCTGAAATTATTTCAAAATTTAAAATTATTTTTTAAAAAAGAAACTCACTAATTGGAAACTGAATGCATTAGATCTAGTATATTGATATAGCTAAATCTAGAAAATATAACATTAAGTGAAACAGCAAGCAACCTGCATGCCAGATGATAACATTTACTTAAATGTTTTAAATCATACAACAATACATATTGTTATTTATATGTAGTAAAGATTTACTGTTTACTTTGGCAAAGGGAAAAGAATGGAGGGAGGGAAATTGGGTAGGGTAATAATTGTAATAATATATTTATTTTAAAATATAGCTAATTCGAGTGTAAAAAAATTTTAATATGTGTTATATGAGATGGTGGGTACATGGTTATCTGTTTTTATGTTTGTTCAAGTCTACGTGCAATTATATAAATTATAATAAAAATATTTTAGGAATAAAAACTTAACAATTCAAAGTATCTAAGACTCCAAAATACCCCAGTATACCTATTGCCGAAAACCAAATGGTTTCATAAGGTGCTTAAGCCTAAGCTTAAACTATTAAACTATTTACTCTTTTTCCTGGATACAGTTAGACTGTATTTCCCAGGCTCCTTGGCAGTTAAGTGTGTGCATGTGCCTGAAATTTAACTCCCAGGCCTAGCCTACAAAAAACCCCCACTACCAGTTCTCTGTCCTCTTTCCCCTTCTGCCAGCTGGATACAGATGACACCAAGGCCTTTGGAGATGACAGTAACATGAATGGAATAAGCCTGTGTCCCTGAATCTCTACATGGAGGAACATCTCTTATCAACAAGAAATGTCCATATGAATGAGGAAAAAAAGAATTTCTGTTGCATTAAGCCACTGAGATTTGGGGGTCTATCTGTTACTGCAGTTAGTATTACATTAACCAGAACATGCATAATCATAAACAGTCTTCCAACTGTCAATGTGAAATGTATCATACTTACAAATTGAGGTTTATAGTATGCTGGACCTAGTGTACTGTCAATAGCAGGTGGAAAATGTTTTGTGATACTGCCATCCTCATTAATATGATAACCATACGACCGTCCACAAGAAGGAACTGAAGGAACATCAACACTTCTGGAAACTGTAAGTGCCCTGGACATTTTCTGTAAAAAAAAAAAAAAAAAAAAAAAAATTATATTATTTACTCAAAGGCAAGAAAAGGAATGAATAAACAAATATTAAAATTTACTAAAAGACAACTATTCAATATTGACTTTATGAGTTTTATAATATAAACCAAAAATGTTTGTCTGTAAAAGTAATTTAAAAGAGTGAATTCAAGTCTTACCTCATAATATAAACCAAGATTTAACCAAACTACTATTAAATAGTAACATAAACCATAATATAAACTAAACTACTGTTAAAGCCACTTTTAGAGATAAGGAATCTCTCACCTGGCTCAGTTATTTATCTTGCTTAGTATAGCAAGCATTAGTGATTCCAAAAACAGGCATTCATTCCTACAGTCACATCAACAATCAGCAGTTCAAAGTGGTTACTTGTGCTATGCTATCATAGTATCTGTCAGGTAAAAACAAACTTTATATTTTCTGTAACATTTTCTGGCTTCATTCCTTTCCAGCTCCTGACTTACCTTCATCTTACCGGTGCCCTGTATAAATATCCTAATTTTGCAGACCATGTAGCAAGGAAAATGTCTGATAAGATGCTAAATGGAAATTTAAAATATAAAATATAAAATTGAATTTATTACTATAGCTATGTAAGTTATGTAAAAGTATATGTAAGTGTATAAAATCATATACATATATGATTTGATACTGAAAAGAGCTATGCAAAAATCAACAGAATTATCAATGTTAAAGTCAGAAGTTTTAAGGTGCTTATCTTTTTTCAAAATTTCCTTTAATGGAAAACATTTTATAATTTAAGTAAAAACAGAAAGGAGTAACATACACTAGAAATACCAGTATAAAATACATCAAATAAAATACTGGCATTTAAATAATTTAGTAATATGAAAAATTACTTATTAAGAATATATTTATAATAGATATATTTAAAATAGATAACCAACAAGGAAAAAATGAAGGGAAGCTCATATATTCATTAAAAAATAAAAATAAATAGAGTCTGCAACTTCTATCAAAAAAAAAGAATATATTGATCCTCTGTAGGTTTTAAATAAATAAATGCTAGAGTTGACTGCACACATGCCCAATACATAATTGTGTCATACACATACTATCACTGGCAGAATTTCACTTTTTTTATCATTACAGACAACTATTAAGTAGTTTCAGTGATACTTATGAGACTGGTTACTAAATTAAAACAGGAAAATATTGAATGGCCTCCCCTCCATTCACTACTTTCAAAAAGTATTTACATGATGTCAAGACTTTCCAAAATGTAGCCCCAACCTTAGTGAATGCTTCTCCAACATCCAGTTTGTGATATCCCTAATTCCCTGCAAAAACTATCTACACCAGAAAAAAATATCTAAAGAAAATAAAACAAGTCTTTTTTCTTCTAAGCATATTTGGTTGAGATGAAAATGGAAGTTCTATTTAACTGATAAAATATTTTCATCCTCAGAAGATCACAGTTTTATATATTGGAAAAACATATTAATTATAGAGAATAGCATATATGAATTTGTAGGCAGCGCCTAGATAGAAATAATTTAAAGTGAGCTTATGGCAAGTAATTAATATGTTTCCTCACTTTGGTACATAGCTGGCACTCGGTAAATATTTCTTGATTGCCTGACCCCAAACAAAGGTTTATAAATCCAAGATACAAGCAGAGACATAATCAGTAAGTAAACTTATAGACAGATTTAGTCTGCTGAAAGAATGATAAAAATTTTCAAGAAATATAGCAAGAAAATGAGCATAGTTTAATCAACATAGATACTAAAGAAAAAATGAAAGAAAATAGAGCAGCTATATTCAATAGGTAATAAAAGAATGAAACTGAGGACTCAAAACTTGTGAGAATCTTGTACAACTAAGGACAATGTACACTATGAAGATTTATGGTGATAATTAGTACAGTTTAAAAGCTTGCTAATCTGGACTAATATTTTTAAAACCAGAAATAATGTTTCTTTTGAGGCCTTCATGTATTAAAATGCAACTGAAATCAAAAGTTATTTATTTGTGTTGGGTATTAAAGCACAAAAGAGGTGAGTCAAATGCAGACCTTACCCTTAAAAAGCAACAACCTACTGAAGCATTAAGCAAAGTACTAAAATAATTTTAAACATGGAAAAATATCTGAAGTGCTAAAAAATGCCCAGAGGGTCAAAAAGAGAAGTTCTCAACGACACTGAGGTGATTAGAAAAAGCTTCATGAATGATGTTAAAACTCTGGGTGTTAATTTAGTGACCGATGGTTTGAATTTGCTATCCCAAAGCAAAAACAAACAAACAAAACAACACAAGGACCATAACAGAAGTCCTTAAAAGGAAGCCAAGTTTCAAGAAACCCAGGACAGCAGTTGAAATGTTCCAAATCGGGGTAAACAACCAAAGAACAAGATACAGATTTCAATCAAAACACACATATAAGTACACAGAAACCAAGCTATAGATTATATAAAGTGAATAGTGAAAACAACCAGAGTGTTCTACCAAGCAGCAGGAAAATATGTCCTATAAACTGGAGAAAAGTCAATGAAAAGAAACACATTTAGGAATGAGAAGATGGAATTAGCCCAAAAAACATTAAAGTATCTATTATAAATATTCTTCATATGTTCAATAAGGTAGAAGAAAGATGAACATGATGAGGAGATAAAGATATAAAAAAGACCCAAATCAAACTTCTGAAAAGTATACTGAATGGGATTAACAACTAATTTTATGTGGGTTAATAAAAGATATTTTTTCTCAATTCTTAATCACTTTAAAAAAATTGACTGTTTTAAGCAAAAATAATTTCAATTTATTGTGGCATTACAGCATATGTAGAAATAAAATATATGGCCACAATTGCACAAAGAATGAGATGGGGAAAACAGAAGCACACTGTTGTATGGCTCATATACTATACATGAAGTGGTACAATATTATTTGAAGGTAGATTGTGATAAGTTAGAGATGTATATTGTAAACCCTAGAGCAACCACTAAGTAATAAAAGAAAGAGGTACAGCTAGTAAACCAATAGTGGAGATAAAAACAGAACCATTTTTTTAAAAACTCAAATCTTTCAACTGTGTTAGCAAAAGAAGAAGAGAAACAAAGAACAGATGAGATAAATACATAACAAATAGCAAGAGAGTAAATTTAAACACAACAATATTGATAGTGAAATTAAATGGAAAAGTTCTAAATGCCCCAACTAAAAGAGATTGTCAGATTAGATAAAAAAGCAAGACCCGGGGCTTCCCTGGTGGCGCAGTGGTTGAGAGTCCGCCTGCCAGTGCAGGGGACATGGGTTCGTGCCCCGGTCCGGGAAGATCCCACATGCCGCAGAGCAGCTGGGTCCATACCGCAAAAAAAAAAAAAAAGCAAGACCCAACTTTATGGTGTCTACAGGAAACCCTCTTAAAACATAAAGACACAGAGGTTAAAAATAAAGGGATGAAAGAAGATATACCACGCATCCATGTATCAAAAAAAGCTGGAGTGACTGAATTAAAATCAGACAAAGCAGATTTTGGAACAAAGAATACCAGGAATAAGAGAGACATTTCATTATGTTAAAGGGGTCATTTCATCAATATGATTTAATAATCCATAAAGAAAAGCAAGGAATTAATTGCCATAAAAATTAGAATAGTGCTTACCTGTAGGGGATAGGGAAAGGGTTATGATTGGAAAATAAAATTTTGCAATGTTATATTTCTTTACTTGAGTATTCACTTTTTAAGTTATTTAAATTTTATGCAATTTTCTGCATCAGTATTTCATCTCACAATTAAAGGTATATTTTTTAAAATTTATGTTCATTTAGGTAATGTGAGATAGATATGAAAACTAAGAAAGCTAAGCTCAGGCTAGTTCTGAGGCAGCTGTCATCAGAACATGGCAGAGATTCTAACTGAATCTATTTAAAGAAACAAAATGAATTGCAAAATACTGAAATTCATATAAAAATGGGGGAAAAAACCCTACACAATAGCCCCATGTTTTCAAGAAAGCCAGTACTCATAAAATCTTCATTGAAGTTTCCCAATATTAATCACAAAAGAATATTTCATCAATAGATTAAAAGTTTGTATGAAATATTGAGCTCAAGTAAAACCGCAAGAAAATGTAAATGTTTATACTAATAAGCTCCATAAGAGAAGGGACTTTTCTGTTGTATTCATAACTATATGCCTACTGTGTACAGTTAGGGTGACAAACTGTCTTAGTTTGCCCAGGACACAGGACTTGTAGTGCTAAAATCAGGACATTCCCAGATAAACCAGGATGGTTGGTCTCCCTGTCATGCTGTCGTGCATATTAAACAATAAATATAGAATTAATAGGTGATATTCTAAACTACACCTTTAGTCATTCATTCAGCAATACTGAATGCTTTATTACGTGTCAGAGAGAGGCAGTTAGGGTACAATAATGAATAAGCTAAAACCCTCGCCTCAAATAGTGGGGAAGCCAAACAAATAAACAAACAATTACATTACAAACAGTGCTGCTAATAATTAAGATACAAAATATAGGAGAAGACGATTCTGGCACATTAGGGTTGGTGGAGTGAAAAATTAAAAGTTTGATTTGGGACATATGACTATACTGACATGTTAAGTTCCAACAATAAATGATAAATCAAACTGTCAGGTAGAAAGAAGAAATGAAGAATATAGGAGAAGATAAGATTCGAGAAGAACGAAGTAAGTTCAATTTGAGATATATTAAGTTTGTGGCACCAACAGCAGAAGATAAATCAGACTGGCATGGAGCAATAAAAGTCAGTCTATTTTTTGAGAAAGAAGGTGGGCGGCGTGGGATAAAGGACAAGTTCTGCAGCCACAACTACAGTACAAAGCAAGCAGGGCGCTCTTCACATAAAAGCAATAGCTAGATCTTTGAAACCTATACTCATCTTCAGGGACATCAACATTTATATAGCAATCACATACATATTTTTATTTAAACTTAAATAAAGATAGAATTCCCTGAAATGGTCTCCCTAAATTCTGAATGGCTAATAAGATAAAACCATTATTGCCGGCATAAGCACACAGGCAGGAGTACAAGACCATGGACAGCTCATGCTTCTGTGGCAGATAAAACTGCTTTCCCATCAAAGAAGAAATTTAGCAAAGAATATATTAAGAACCACTGTCACCCAGCCTAGATAACTAATATAGAACCAGTACAGATAACTAATATATGCTAATATGGGGTACCATTTGTTATGTAAATCAAGCTCAAAAAGCAATGAAATACTCCTTAGCACAATAATGCCAGGAGCAGTCACATTATTAAAAGGACTATGTTTTTATCATAATTTAGTAGGCTGGTCATTTATGGGAAAGATTTGCTTTAATGAGATAAGATTTGCTTGCTTCTCAGATAATTTGCAAGAAAATCAGGAGCAGCTCTCACTAATCTGGAATCAAAATATCCATTCTCTCTCCCACTCATGAAATCAGAGCAGCTGAGTCCTATTCCTTCCGGGCTGCAAATCCTGGGTAGAAATCCCTGATCAACTGGACAAAAGTCAAGGAATGAAGTTTGAAAATTAATGTGGAAAGAATTTTCTGAGGAAAATATGAAGACAATACACTGGAGGACTGACCAAGCAGCCTATAGTAAGAGGAAAATGATAATTAGAAGAGAAAGGTTGAGAATAAAGATATCTGCACCTTTCTTTTGAAGTTCTAAGACTAAGATCTTCTCCTCTTGTGTAATTCAAGGTAACAAGTAAATTACATAAAGTCCCAACATCGCTTTTCCTACATCATACTCCACAAAATTTCCCTGACCCTTAAATAGGTGTGTATACTTCTGTATAGTCCAGTGTTACTGATCTCAAAGAGGTGTAGAGCAGAATGTACCTAGGAAAGAGGTAACAGCTACTTTTAAATTATCTTGCCAGGGAATCCTGTAGACAAATGACTAAAGAAACACCTGTAACCTCTATTGATTATTATTATCAGCAGGTCAGTGCTGAGTATTACTAAAACAGGGTTCTATAGGATGCAGCTGCTCAAAGTTCCCAACTATGGAATTTCCTAGTTTCCTTCATAGGTCAACAAGGTACAATTCTATAAAACAGTAAAAGAAGGTCCTTGCAAACCCCAGTTACTGATCTCTAAGCAAACTTCACACAAGTCAGATTATGAGTTTTTAATTCTGCTATGTGTAACTCATTAGATTTTTTTAAACTTTCTTTCAAGAATTACTGTTTATTTATTTTACATACGTGTTAAGGTATTGAGCTAAAAACTGAGACTAACACAGTCAAGATCTTGGTTACTGCCCTCAATAATCTCACATTTTAATGTGGCAGCCAGATAAGTTAACAGATAATTACAATATAGTATCAAAGTGCTTTGAGTCATTAGGAGTCAAAGAAGAAAAACCTGAGACAGAGTGGAGTCAAAGAACAACTTCACTTTACCCGAGGCTCAAAGGAGTTCAGATTTTAACCTTAGTGTTAAAAGGAATTTTTTAAACAAATAACATAATTATATCTTAGGAAGATTACATTAGCCGTAAGACAGAAGTTGTTAGAGACTGAAACAGAGAAACCAGTAATATTTTATTGGTTTATTTCAGAATAAAAATAACAAATCCCAAGCTAAGTCAAGGGCAGTTAAATGAAGAAAGGGAACCAGTCTGAGAGAGAATGAGAAGAGAAAATCAATAGGTTCTAATGATCAATGGGAGTGATCAGTCAGAGGAAAAAAAGAGTCTAAAATAATTCCAAAGCTAGAAGTTTAAAAGCAATTGACAGGGCATTTTTTTTCAAAGGGGTCTGTGATGGTTGGGAACATGATAGGTTCAGACACCTGGAATTTCAGATGCCAGAGACCACCCAGGTAGAGATGTTTGTCCAAAAAAAGTAATTGGCAATGCAAAGGCCTGATGATCAGGAGAAAGCTCATTTAGAGATATGAATCACCTGTATCTCTAAAGACTGTTAAGGAGTCATCAGAATCAGAATATAGATAGCAGTTGAAGCTATGGATTTGAATGAAAAAGTAAACATGAGAAAAGCAACAAGCAAAGCATGGGAAGTACAGTATATAAACGTTTAAAAGGTATTTAGAAAAATAAAAACCTTTAAAGAAGACTATGGAGGGTTGGTTGAAGAGGGGAGAAATGATACCTGATTCAGCAGTTAACAAATGTTTACTAGGTCCCAACCATGTATCAGGCACTGTTCCAAGACAATAGTTGGAAAAAGAACCAGGAAAAAATGATGTTACAGACACCAAGGGAAGAAATATCTCTAAAAAGACAATGGTCAGTTGTGTCAAAATAAAATAAGGATTGAAAAGTATCCTAAATGTAAGCATTTTCGGTGGTCGTCGGTGGCTAATAAATTGGTAGGGAGTTAATGCTTACAAGGACTCAGCTGCATTAAATAAAGACACATAATAAGCTCCAAGAACACTGATATCAATAGCAGAAGCTGAAAAGCAGTAAAATTCAAGATTAAAACAATGACAAATGACAAATTTGTACTCCAAAGAAACTTAAATCAACCTAATACCCTAATCTCATCAAACATGTTAACAGAATAGTGGCTCTTGGCATTTGTTTAAAAATACAGGAATAGTGTGACAATAGGGGAAATGCAGGCTAACAAGGGAAAAGGTGTAATTTGGATGGTATTAAGCCCCACAAAAATCATCAGATTAGAAAAAGCAGAAAGCAAACTAGAAGTATTTATTAAAAGTCACCCCCTAGCCACTAATTGCTAACAAATGAGAGCAAATAATTATTTAAATTATCCATTCCCACCCCACCTCTCAAAGAGTACAGCTTTTCTTTACAGAATGTGGGATAAACAGGCTCTCTCGTTAAGTATATTGAAAAAGATCGGTATGGTAAGATAGGAAGCATCTACCTGAAAAAATACATGGGACTATCTTAAAAAGGTATTCCAAAACAGAAATATAAAGTTATATCTCAGTAAATTAATGTTTCTCTGGTTAGTTAGGAAAGGTGTGTGAGGCAGGCAGGATTACAAAGAAAAGAGACAGAAAGCGGTAAGAAGTACACAGGAGATTTGGAGACTCACATAGTCAACGGGGCCAGGAAATAAAAATCCTAGATCTAATCTGCACCATTTAAAATATGATGTGGACAACTACTATAAAGTCAAAAGTCTTCGCCATACGCTTACTGGCCTTGTGAAATGCGACAAATTATTTTACCAGTTATTATCTGTAAAATAAGGATAGTATTTTCCCTGCCTACTTCATGTTTATACTTATGAAGTGGTACTATAGTGTTTAACTCAGTCACACAGAAGCGGAGCAGGCTGAAAGTGAGGAGCCTGTTACAGAAGGCTTGCCTTTCTCTACACCTTACCTGTTGCCTGCTGCTTCAGGAAAGGTACCTGGTAGGATCCAGGACCCACAGGATCCTCAGTGTTGCCACCT
This sequence comes from Mesoplodon mirus, assembly GCF_964341445.2. Lineage (NCBI taxonomy): Eukaryota > Metazoa > Chordata > Mammalia > Artiodactyla > Ziphiidae > Mesoplodon > Mesoplodon mirus. The sequence continues at coordinate 18,217,545 of NC_138977.1, read as the reverse complement.
TCAGCCAATCTAAGCACACGGGGAGCCCGAGCATACATAATGGCGTGGGGGGAAGGGTGGGCGGCTGCAAAGGGATTAAAAACAGGGAGGCTAGAAGAGATGTGGAGCAAAAAGAAGCCGTCAACAATTTCAGGAGGCCAGGGAAGAACTTCTGTAAATGAAGGTGCTAGCGCAGGGGCTATCGCCCCACCTGCTCACTGGGGGTCACAATACTCCCAGGTCGATTTCTAGCCGCGTGGAAAACTGAAAAGGAGTATGAGCACAGAAAAGACATCCTACAAGTTCATCCGTTCACCAGCCGAGAGCGGAAGTGCTCCTCCAAGGAAGGAGATTAAATAGTAGGCGCCCGCCCCTCTGCTTCCGGAGCTGGCTCCGCCCTTTTCTTTCCACCTGTAAGTCTCTGGGCGAGAGGTGCAAGCGCTTTTCCCTGGCCGAGCCCTGGGAGCATGCGCACCGAGCCGCAAGCCTTCCCCACTCGCTCCGCCCCGCGCTCTTGGCGTCCTCCCGCAGAGGGCGGGGCCGAGGCCCGCTGCTCGCTTTATTGCATTGCATCGCGATTCAGAAAAGCTCTAGAAAATGCATTGGAAGGCGTTAGGGGTAATTTGACCGTGGTCCATTTCCCCTTTAAGTCAGTTAGGGCGGCTGGGAAGAGACTAGCAACTACTGTGAAAGAAAAGCCTTAGTGCCAAGGGAAACGCTTCCGCGACCTCATCCCCACCTCCTACCACAACTATACTCGCACCTCAGGGGGAAAGCACTCTGCCTTTATCCCATAGATAGTCCAAAGGGTGCTAAGAGAAGTCCAGAAGGTGGTGGTGACAAGAAACAGAGAACCGGGGGAAGGAGACGAAAAACTCACCAACCGAAGCAATGCAAATTCAGGTAACTGAAAGCTGCTCCTGTTGTCAGATACCAGGCAGCGGCAGCATTGATTTATTACATTGTGTATAAGTAGAGCAAAGACCTTGAGAAAGCCCAGTCCACCCCACTAAACCAAGGAGTCTCTTAACCTTAGGCGAAAGAAACCAGGCTTCTGCAAAGGCCTTAAGGAGTCTATGTCAGAATCCACTTAAAAGTTGTCTCGGGATTTTTTTGTTTTTTCCCAGCAAGGATTCCATCCAGATTCTAGCCATTCTAAAGGCTTCAACAAATCCTATCCTATCTTGACCATGCCTTACCCCCAAATGAGCTACAGTACTTTAATGTGTTCCTACTATAAATTTGTACTTATTTATACTCTGGAGGACATGGTTCAGTATTCAATTCTGTGGGTCATTTATTGTGCCTTAATTGTTCCATATATGTTAGAATGCTCTCCATACAAGCCTTATCTGCCTCTCAAGAATGTATCTGTACCTTTTTTTCCTACTCAGTAGCTTCCTGAATACTCATTTAGTCACTTAAAAAACACTTACTGGCATATGCCGTAGGTTCAGTATCCTGCTGAGTTATGGGGATACAAAGATATAAGAAAGTCTTCATCCTCAAGGGTTCTATATCTAATGGAAAAAGAGACGTGTGTAATCCATAACAAGAGATGACAAGAGAGGTGAATAAAATGATAAGAAAAATATTACAGTACTTTGGATACCTCCTCTTCCTACTAAGAAACTAGATACTCAACTATATGGGGACCCCAAAAAGCAAATTCAGATGCCAGCCATTTTGCTGTAGGCACTGGTGAAGACTCTCACATCCTCCTTCTGGCTTTTCACATCTGCAACAGTCTAGATTACTCTTTCCCAGGGTAGAGTTGGCTTTGAGCCTGGAAATGGAAGTGGTAAAGCAGGCTTTATATGCTTTCTGTCTGATCTGATTTTTGTCCACTGGACCTAACCTAACTTAGACAAAAGGAGCTCTTCATGGGTGTATCCTAGTTTGTTTACAGATCTCTAAAGGGGAGTTTGTAGCCTTAAGACCTAGGTACCACCTAGAAATGTAGAATTTCTTTATGTTGCCTGCCTCCTCAGTCCGTGTTCTTTCCTCAACGAGCTCACAGAGAGGGGTAGCTGATCAATGGCAGGACTCTAGCATTTCTGGGCCTTGTGGCCAGATCCCATCTAAATATCACACCACTGAGGTACAACCTCTACATTCTTTGATTTTGTAACACTTCGTCTCTAAGAATTCTGTGTTCCTTGCAAAAGACTTTTCTTTGAAAAGTTTTTGGTGTGAAAATCCTTCCTCTATTTCCTTGAATTACTGTGGCTGTTCTTCTGTCTACCTTTCCCAGCTATTATTTCCCTCTTACGGTTCAGTAACCAGAATGGTACACAGTATTTAAGAATGGGAAAATACTTTTAAATGAGAACAGCAACCTTTTTAATTATCTCTCAGTGTGGTAAATATTTCTTAAATAGTTTAGAATGAGTGTACTGCTAAAAAAATTAAAATGTTAACACAGAATTATAATTATTTATGAATACAAAATAAAGAATTTGGTTCAGCATTTCTCAGTTCCTGCAAAATAGTTTTAATGCTAATCAACCACACTATACAACCATTTCTATAGTATTAGTAAGAGATGGAAACTGTTTGAACTCAGGTTTATTTGACTGCAAAATTTGGGTTCTTTCCATTTCTCTATGCTGGCTCCCACAAGAATAAACTTTAAAAATAAAGCTTGGGGGTGCGAATTTGCTTTAAGTAGCATTAAATACCTTATAAATATTATAAAACTGAATTGTTTTTGAAACTAATTTCTTCAACCCATTATGACTTATTGGTTTTCCATTGTTTTGCTTTTTGTAAAAAAAAAATCAAGCAATGGTAATAAATCATTTGGCATGTATCAAAATCAAATGAATATACTTTGTCAGTGTTATTAGAGGTCACGTTGTAAAGTGATATGCACTCAAGTTAAAATGGTAAAAATTTTCATTTGTATGATTTGAAGCTTACAAAGTATATTTTATGTTCAGTACTTTGTTTAATATAAATTTATGTTTCTTTAAACTGCAGATTTGATATTCTGAAATCATGAAATTTCATGAAATGTGTTTTTTAATTTATTTTTTATTGAAGTATACTTGATTTACAATGTTGTGTTAATTTCTGCTCTACAGCAAAGTGACTCAGTTATACACATATATACATTCTTTTTTATATTTTTTTCCATTATGATTCATCTCAGGATATACAATAGGACCTTGTTGTTTATCCATTCTATATGTAATAGTTTGCATCTACTAGCCCCAAACTCCCAGTCCATCCCTCCCCTAATCCCCTGCTCTTGGCAACCACAGGTCTGTTCTCTATGTCTCTGAGTCTGCTCCTGTTTCGGAGATCGGTTCCTTTGTGCTGTATTTTATTTTATTTTATTTTATTTTTTTTTTTTTTTTTTTTTTTTTGCTGTACGCGGGCCTCTCACTGTTGTGGCCTCTCCCGTTGCGGAGCACAGGCTCCGGACGCACAGGCTCAGCGGCCATGGCTCACGGGCCCAGCCGCTCCGCGGCATATGGGATCCTCCCAAACCGGGGCACGAACCCGTATCCCCTGCATCGGCAGGCGGACTCTCAACCACTGCGCCACCAGGGAGGCCCTGTGCTGTATTTTAGATTCCACATATAAGTGACATCATATGTCTTTCTCTTTCTGACTTACTTCACTTAGTATGGTAAGCTCTAGTTGCATCCATGTTGCTGCAAATGGCATTATTTTGTTATTTTTATGGCTGAGTAGTAGTCCATTGTATATATGTACCACATCTTCTTTATCCATTCATCTCAATGGACATTTAGGTTGTTTCCATGTCTTGGCTACTGTGAATAGTGCTGCTGTGAACATTGGGGTGCATGTGTCTTTTTGAATTATAGTTTTGTCTATATATATGCTCAGGAGTGAGATTGCTGGATCATATGATAATTCTATTTTTAGTTTTCTGAGGAACCTCCATACTGTTTTCCATAGTGGCTGCACCAACTTACATTCCCACCAACAGTGTAGGAAGGTTCCTTTTTCTCCATACCTTCTCCAGCATTTGTTATTTGTAGACATTTTAATGATAGCCATTCTGACTGGTGTGAGGTGGTACCTCATTGTAGTTTTGATTTTCATTTCATGAAATGTATTTTAAAAATTATACCATATTACCCAATGACCACCTGAGGTTTTTTCACTGACATTTGTTGAGCACGTACTATGTGCTAGCACTGTGTGAAGCACTTTCCATCGATAATCTAAATCATTTCTCACGTAACCCATGAAGTAGGCTCTATTAATATGTCTACTCTATTAATATGATGAGGCTTAGAGCCGTTAAATTTCTTACTCGATGTCACATAGTTAATGAATGATGGAGCTGAATTTAATGCTAGTCAGTTTGACCCTAGAACCTGTTTTCATAGCCATTGTTTGGAAAATGCCCCCAACTGGACTCTACTCCCACACCAAATAATCAATTATTTTTTTTATCAATTCTTATTTGAGTGTGGCTGCATGTTTATTTATTTCTAAAAAGGAAAATCTAGAAGTAATCTTTCAGAGGTGACGTGGTGGCTCCTTGATGGCCAGAAACTAGGATGCTGTATTGTGCTGCTCCATATCTTGATGTGCAGTTCCCATTCTTGAGATCTCTTCATGATCCAAAAATTATCTGCTGGAGCTCCAGCCATTATTGGGAGCAGGAAGGGAAAATAAAATTATGCCCCCCCTCCTTTTCAAGGAGACTTCCTGGATGTAACACAGAAAATGTATGATTGCATTTCATTGGCCCAAACTATGTAAATAGGCACTTCTAGCTATAAAGGAGACTAGGCAATATAGCCCCTTTCTAGGTACCAGTTTCTGTTACTGAAGAGAAGGGAATCATTGTAAAGAAAAACACCTCTCAGTTTCATCCACAATCATCCCATTGAAAAACTTTCCCCTCCCTTGGTGTCCAAGGTACCCTACCCTCCAGATTCTCATTATACTTTCTTTTGACAGCATCTACTGTCTTCTCTATTTTTGTCTCACATTTTTCTTTTTTCTCCCATCCTCTTCTCCGTTTCTCCCTTGGTAATTTTTTTCATTCTCATAAATCCTATATCCTCTTTGAGCTTCATGCATTTCCAAGTGTCTGCTTCACACTTAAATATAAGTGAACCACGAACATTTCAAATTAAATATTCCCAAACCTTAATTCATTTTCTCTGGAAAGCCTGATCATCCTCCTAATCTCCTGTTTCTGTTCAGAAGAGCAACATCCTCTCGTACATTAGGCTTGAAACATCTTAGACTACTACTTCTTGTGCTCCCACATCCAAGTTCTGTTGTTTCCACCTCTGTGATCTTTCTGCAATCCACCCTCTCACCCCATCTCACCCCTGTAATTTTGTTGATTTGGTCTATTGTAATATCTCAACTGGAATTCCTTTTCCAGTCTCTCTATTAACAGTTTATCCCACATAGTTTAGTTGGGTTAATCTTCTAAGTGTGATTTTGAGAATGCCACTCTCCTGCTCAGGAGTCTCCTATTGCTTACTGAATAAGTTTGGCATTGGGTGTTTCAAACAACCCAATATACCTTTCAATTCTTATATCTTCCACTACTACCCATTCACACAAGTTACATATTGGTCACCTTGCCCTTTCCATCTCTGTGCTTTTGTTCAAGAATTTATCTCTGCCTGGAAATGCCCTCTCTTCAGTTGTTATCTATGAATGCTAAGCTCTTGAGAGCTTAATTCATCACAGCATTTAGCATAGCACACTTTAAAGAGTACATTTTAAATGTTTGCTGAATTAATGTTTAAAAGGATAGTAAGATATAAAATGAAACACCAGCCAAACACTATTGCTTCTGATATCAGCTGAGTACTTTAAATTTGATGAAAAGTAACCAATTCTTGAAAATGTTATAGAACAACAGAGTAGTAGCTACTCTTTCAGAAAAAGAATGAACCGTGCTTACAGTAATTAATTCATCTTCCAAATGTTTTCATAATTGTCCACATTTGCTGACAGTTTTCTGTTAGCTTTTTTAAAAAAGTATTGTTCTGTCAGATAGACAAAGACAAAGAGATCAAAAGGAAAAGTTTCGGGATTAAGGGAGCCAGCTTTTTAGCGGTAATAACAAGCATCACAGAATTTTCTACTTGTTGGAAACTATTAAGTATGTCTATGCTAATAAGCACATCTATACTAGTTAAGTACCAATTATTAATGTGAAGATATATATGAAGTCATATGTCTAAGTAAAAACATATTGGATCAAGAGAATTAGAAGATAAGCCACAAACTAGGAGAAAATATTTGCAAATGACATATCTGATAAAGAACTGTTATCCAAAATATCCAAAGAACTCTTAAAATGCAACAATAAAAAAACAAACAACCCAATTTAAAAATGGGCAAAAGACCTGAACACCTCACCAAGGAAGATATACAGATGTTAAATAAGCATGTCATCTGGGAAATGCAAATTAAAACAACAATAAGATACCACTTGTATTAGTCAGGGTTCTTTACAGAAATTGAACCAGTGGGACAAATAGAGATATATACAAGGAGATTTATTACGGGAATTGGCTCACATGGTAATCGAGGCTGAGAAGTTCCACAATCTACTGTCCGTAAGCTGGAGAACCAGGAAATCTGGTGATATAGTTCAGTCTCAGTCCAAAAGCCTGAGAACCAGGGGTGTCAGTGGTATAACTCCCAGTCCAAGGTCAAAAGCCTGAGAATCTGAGGGCACTGGTAAAAGTCCTAGAGTTCGAAGGCCCAAGAACCAGGAGCTCTGATGTCCAAAGGCAGGAAAGGATGGACATCCCAGCTCAAGAAAAGAGAGATAATTTACCCTCCCTTTGCTTTTGTGTTCCATTTCAGCCCCCAGGGGATTGGATTGGTGAGGGCAGATCTTGTTTACTCAGTCAAATGCTAATGTCTTCTAGAAACACATCCACAGACACACCCAGAAATACTGTTTTACCAGCTATCTGGGCATCCCTTAGGCCAGTCAAGTTGACACATAAAATTTTTCATCACACACTACACACCAATTAGAATGGATATGGGAAAAACAAACATGCAAAAAATATTGGATAAAGAAACAGTTAATCATATCCATTTACCCTATCATACTATCATGATTCTTACAAGTGTGAGAGGATACAATAAATGTTTATTAAATTAAATATCCAGGAAGTCCAGTGAAATAATGTTGTTTTAAAAAATTAATTGAAAGAATGAGTCCAACACCGGGAATCTGGGGATATAGTAATATAAATGTGGCTTCTCTCCCCTCCACTAACAACTTTAATATATTTATGCCCTCCTAGTAAAACAGTTCCTGAGGCTTCTGGACAGCCAGGTACATGTGAAGGTTCTGGCTCTATGAATACTGCAGTAGGGAAAATGGGAGGAGAGATTTTTTTTCTTTCTTTACTTTTTTAAAAAATTTATTGAGATATACATAGTTATATATGTACAATATTATAACAGTTACAGGTTTACAATATAGTGATTCACAATTTTTAAAAGTTATACTCCATTTATAGTTATTATAAAATATTGACTATATTCCCTGTGTTATATAGTATATCTTTGAAGCATATTTATTTTATACATAATACCTCTTAATCTTCTTAATCCCCTACCCTGTCTTGTCCCTTCCTGCTTCCCTTTCTCCACTGGTAACCACTAATTTGTTCTCTATGTTGGTAAGTCTGTTTGTTTTTTCTTAGATACACTAGTTGTATTTTTTAGATTCCACATATAAGTGATATCACACAGTATTTGTCTTTCTCTTCTCTGTCTGACTTTTTTCACTTAGCAAAATAACCTCCAGGTCCATCCATGTGGCTGCAAATGGCAAATTTTCATTATATATACATACAAAATAAATAAATATATATATATGTATATGCCACCTCTTCTTTATCTATTCATCTGTTGAAGGACACTTAGGTTGCTTCCATATCTTGACAATTTTAAATAATGCTGCTATGAACATTGGGGTACATATATCTTTTCAAATTAGCATTTTCCTTCCTTTCAGATGTACACCCAGGAGTGGGATTGCTGGGTCATATGGTACTTCGATTTTTAGTTGTTTGAGAAATTTCCATACTGTTCTCCATAGTGGCTGTATCAATTCACATTCCCACCAACAGTGTACGAGGGTTCCCTTTTCTCCACATCCTCACCAGTGTTTGTTATTTGTAGACTTTTTGATGATGGCCATTCAGACAGGTGTGAGGTGATATCTTACTGTGGTTTTCATTTGCATTTTTCTAATGATTAATGATGTTGAGCATCTTTTATGTGCCTGTTGGCCATCTGCATGTTCTCGTTGGAAAAATGTCTGTTCAAGTCTTCTGCCCATTTTTTAATAAGGTTGTTTGTTTTTTCTGACGTTGAGTTGTATGAGCTATTTATATATTTTGGATGTTAGCCCCTTATCGGTCATATAATTTGCAAGTATTTTCTCCCATTTAGTACATTGTTTTTTCGTTTTGTTGATGGTTTCCTTTGCTGTACAAAAGCTTTTAAGCCTAATTAGGACCCATTTGTTTATTTTTGCATTTATTTCCTTTGCTTTAGGAGACAGATCTAAAAAAAATATTGCTATGATTTATGTCAAAAAGTGTTCTGCCTATGTTTTCCTCTAGGAGTTTTATGGTTTCCAGTCTAACATTTAGGTCTTTCATCCATTTTGAGTTTATTTTTGTATATGGTATTAGAAAATGTTCTAATTTCACTCTTTAACATGTAGCTGTCCAGTTTTCCCAGCACCATTGAAGAGAATATCTTTTCTCCATTATATATTCTTGCTTCCTTTGTTGTAGACTAATTGACCATAAGTGTGTGGATTTATTTCTGAGCTCTCTATTCTGTTCCACTAATCTATGTGCCTGTTTTTGTGCCAGTACCATGTTGTTTTGATGACCGTAGCTTTGTAGTACAGTCTGAAATCAGGGAATGTGGATTCCTCCAGCTCTTTTCTTCTTTCTCAAGATTGCTTTGGCTATTCAAGGTCTTTTGTGTTTCCATGCAAATTTTAAAATTATTTGTTCTAGTTGTGTGAAAAATGCCATTGGTATTTTGATAGGGATTACATTGAATCTGTAGATTGCTTTAGGTAGTATGGTCATTTTAACAATATTAATACTTCCAATTCATGAAGATAATATTTTTCCATCTGTTTGTGTCATCTGCAATTTCTTTCATCACTGTGTTTTATTTTTCAGAGTACAGATCTTTTGCCTCCTTAGGTAGGTTTATTCCTAGGTATTTTATTCTTTTTGCTGCAATGGTAAATGGGATTGTTTCCATAATTTCTCTTTCTGATAGCTTGTTGTTAGTGTATAGAAATGCAACAGATTTCTTTGTATTAGTTTTGTTATCCATGAATTTTACCAACTTCACTGATGAGCTCTAGCAGTTTCCTGGTGTCATCTTTAGGATATTCTATGTATAGTCTCATGTCATCTGCAAACAGTGACAGTTTTACTTCTTCTTTTGCAATTTGGATTCCTTTCATTTCTCTTTCTTCTCTGATTGCTGTGGCTAAGACTTCCAGTACTGTGTTGAATGAAAGTGGCAAGATTGGGCATCCTTGTCTCTTTTTTTTTTTTTCTTTTGGTTTTCAGCACAATTTTATATCTTGTCAGAACAAAGAACATACATCAAATATGACAGGGGTACATTCCTTTAAGGTTTCAACAGAGATGTAGTTACAATTTAGCAGGTACACAGTGATCCAGCATGACCCTGTCATCTGGGAAGGGAACTTTATCTTTGAAAAAATACTAGCATTGGCATGATAGAAAAGGAGGCATTACTCCTCTTCAAAGTGGACATTCCTTAATGGTTAAAGCTGACAAATATTGTCTGTTTGGCAGCCCATAAAGTTCAGGACAAAGAATGTATAAGCCAGAATGGCTTCCCCATACCTGAATATGAAAAAATGTTTTTTCCATTAATGTTAAAAAAGTTCCTTTTCAATTCCTATTTTATTGAGTCATCATCAAAACGTACTGGATTTTGTCAAGAGGTTATTCTATATTAATTGAGATGATCATGTGGTTGTTCACTTTCACTCTGTTTATGTGTATATTATACTGATTAATTTCCTTATGTTGACCCACCATTGCATTCCTGGAATTAATCTGACTTGTTCCTGCTAATATGCTTTCAGGTTAGGTTTCCCAGTATTTTATTGAGAAGTTTTATGGTTATAGTCAAATAAGATTTTTTTTTAATTTATTTTGTGTACCCTGGGTCTTAGTTGTGGCACCCGGGATCCTCATTGCAACATGCAGGATCTTTAGTTGTGGCATGTGGGATCTTTTAGTTGTGGCATGCAGGCTCATAGTTGCAGCATGCAGGATTCTTAGTTGCGGCATGTGGACTTCTTAGTTGCGGCATGCAGACTCTTAGTTGCAGCATGCGAACTCTTATTTGCAGCATGCATTTGGGATCTAGTTCCCTGACCAGGGATCACACCTGGGCCCCCTGCATTGGGAGCATGGAGTCTTATCCACTGGATCACCAGGAAAGTCCCTCAGATGAGATACTGATTTGCAGTTTCCATGTGGTATTTTTATCTGGCTTTGGTATCAGGATAATGCAGGTCACAAAGAATGACAAAGGATGCTGTTAATTTTATATGTCAACATGGCTAAGCCATAGCACCTAGACATTTGGGCAAACACTAATCTAAATATGAAGTGAAGGTATATTTTAGATAAGCATTTAATTAATTAAAGTACAGATTACTATCCATAATGTAAGTGGGTTTCATCCAGTCAGTTGACACCTTAACAAAAAACAGACAGAGGACTCCCCAAGGAAGAGAAGCTCTACCTCCACACTGCCTTACAACTCTAGTTGCAACATGAACTTTTTCATGGATTTCCATCATGGGCATCCTTGTCTTCTTACTGACCTTAGAGGAAATACTTTCACCTTTTCACCATTGAGTATGTTGTTAGCTGTGGGTTTGTCATATAATATCTTTACCATGTTGGGGTATGTTCCCCCTATGCCCACTTTCTGGAAAGTTTTTATTATAAACAGATGTTGGATCTTGTTGAAAGCTTTTCTGCATCTATTGAGATGATCATATATTTTATTCTTCAATTTCTTAATGTGGTATATCACATTGATTGATTGACTTGTGAATTTTGAAAAATCCGAGCATCCCTGGGATAAATCCCACTTGATCATGGTGTGTGATCCTTATAATGTATTGTTGGATTCAGTTGGCTAATATTTTGTTGAGGATTTTTGCATCTATGTTCATCAGTGATATTGGCCTGTAATTTTTTTTTGTGATTGTCTGGTTTTGGTACCTAGGTGTTGCTGGCCTCATAGAATGAGTTTGGAAGTGTTCCTTCCTCTGCAATTTTTTGGAATAGTTTCAGAAGGATAGGTGTTAACTCTTCTCTAAATGTTTGATAAAATTCACTTGTGAGGTCATCTGGTTCTGGAGTTTTGTTTGTTATGAGTTTTTACATCACAGATTCAATTTCAGTACTTGTAATTGGTCTATTCATATTTTCTATTTCTTCCTAGTTCAACCTTGGGAGATGGCACATTTCTAAGAATTTTTCCATTTCTTCTAGTTTGTCCATTTTATTGGTATATAGTTGTTCATGGTAGTCTCTTATGATCCTTTGTATTTCTGTAATTTCTTTTTCATTTCTGATTTTATTGATTTGGGCCCTATCTCTTTTGTTCTTGATAAGTCTGGCTAAAGGTTTATCAATTTTGTTTATCTTTTCAAAGAACCAACTCTTAGTTTCATTGATCTTTTCTATTGCTTTTCTGTTTCTATTTTATTTGTTTCTGCTCTGATCTTTATTTTTTATTTCCTTGTACTAACTTTGGGTTTTGTTTGTTCTTCTTTCTCTAGTTGCTTTAAGATTAAGGTTAGGTTATTTATTTGTGATTTTTCTTGTTTCCTAGGGAAGCTTGTGTCACTATAAACTTCCCTCTTATAAATGCTTTTGCTGCATCCCATAGATTTTGGGTTGTTGTGTTTTCATTTTCATTTGTTTCTAGGTCCTTTTTTATTTCCTCTTTAATTTCTTCAGTGATCCATTCGTGGTTTTTTTAGCAGCTTATCATTTAGCCACCACGGGTTTGTGGTTTTTTGCAGTTTTTTCTTGTAGTTGATTTCTAGTCTCATAGTGTTGTGGTCAGAAAAGATGCTTGAAATGATTTCAGTTTTCTTAAATTCAGAGACTTATTTTATGGCCTAACGTGATCTATCCTGGAAAATGTTACATGTGCACTTGAAAAAAGGTGTATTCTGTTGCTTTCGGTTGGAATGCTCTGTAAATATCGATTAAGTCCATTTGGTCTAATATGTCATTTAAGACCAGTGTTTCCTTATTGGTTTTCTGTCTGGATGATCTGTCTGTTGATGTAAGTGGGGTGTTAAAGTCCCCTGCTATTATTGTGTTACTGTCAATTTCTCCCTTTATGTCTGTTAATATTTGCTTTATGTATTAGGTGCTCCTATATTGGGTACATATATATTTACAATTGTAATATTTTCTTCCTGGATTGATCCCTTGATCCTTATGTAATGTTCTTCTTTATCTCTTGTAACAGTCTTTGTTTCAAAGTCTATTTTGTCTGATAAAAGTATTGCTACCCTGGCTTTATTTTCATTTCCATTTGTGTGGAATACCTTTTTCTATTCCCTGCCTTTCAGTCTGTGTGTGTCTTTAGACCTGAAGTGAGTCTCTTGAAGGCAGCATATATAAGGGTCTTGTTTTTGCATCCATTCACCCACTCTCTATCTTTTGACTGAAGCATTTAGTCAATTTACATTTATGATTATTATTGATATGTATGTTCTTATTGGTATTTTGTTCTTTGGGGGTTGTTTTGTTAGTTTTTCGTTGTTGTTGTTCCTTTCTTCTTTTGTCCTCTTGTGATTTGATGACTGTCATTAGTGTTATGTTTGGATTCCTTTTTCTTTTTTGCGTGTGTATCTACTTTAGATTTTTGGTTTGTAGTTACCATCAGATTTTTATATAGCAATCTGTATGTATACGTGATTGTTTTAAGTTGCTGATCTCTTATTTTCAAACGCATTTTAACAACACTGCATTTGTACTTTCCGCCCCTCATGATTACTGTTTTTGATATCACATTTTACATCTCATTGTTTTTTGTATCCCTTAACTGATCATTCTGAATATACATGATTTTACTGCTTTGGTCTGTTAACCTTCCTACTCGCTTTGTGTATTGATAATTTCCTACCTTCACTGTATGTTTGTCTTTATTGAGGAGCTTTTTTCATTTCATAATTTTCATGTTTCTAGTTGTGGCCTTTTCTTTTTCACCTAGAGAATTTCCTTTAACATTTCTTCTAAAGCTGATTTGATGGTGCTGAACTCTTTTAGCTTTTGCTTGTCTGTAAAGCTTTTGGTCTCTCCATCAAATCTGAATGAGAACCTTACTGGGTAGAGTATTCTTGGTTGTAGGTTTTTCCCTTTCACCACTTGAAATATGTCATACCGCTCCCTTCTGGTCTGCAGAGTTTTTGCAGAAAAGTCAGCTAATAACCTTATGGGAGTTCCCTTTTATGTTATTTGTTGCTTTTCCCTTGCTGCTTTTACTACTTTCTCTTTCTCTTTAATTTTTCCATTTTAATTACAGTGTGTCTTGCTGTGTTCCTCTTTGGATTAATACCATATGGGACTCTCTATGCTTCCTGGACTTGGATGTTTGTTTCCTTTCCCAGGTTAGGGAAGTTTTCAGCTGTTGTGTCTTCAAATATATTCTCAGGCCCTTTCTCTCTCACTTCTCCTTCTGAGACCCCTATGTTGTGAACATTAGTACACTTGATATTATCCCAAAAGTCTCTTAAACTGTCCTCATTTCTTTTCATTCTTTTTTGTTTGTTTGTTTTTTCTGTTCAGTGGAAGTGATTTCCACTACTCTCTCTTCCAACTCGCTGATTTGTTCCTCTGTATCATTTAGCCTACTGTGATTCCTTCTAGTGTAGTTTTCATTTCAGTTATTGTATGCTTCATCTCTGTTTGGCTGTTCTTTATATTTTCTAACTCTTTGTTTAAAACCTATAACTTCTCGCTCTGTGTATCCATTCTTCTCCCAAGTTCTTTGGTCATCTTTATGATCAGTACCCTGAACTCCTACTTGGGTAGATTGCCTATCTGTACTTCACTTAGTTCTTCTTCTGGGGTTTTATCTTGTTCCTTTGTCTGGAATATATTCCTCTGTCACCTCATTTTGCCTAAGTTACTATTTTTATTTTTATATATCTCGTAGGCTGCTTATATTTCCCAACCTTGGAGAAGTGGCCTTTTGTAGGAGATGAGCTATGTATCCAGCAGCACACTGCCTTCCCATCACCCAAATTATATGTTCTAGGGGTTCCACTTATGAGAGCTGCCTGGGTCCTTATTTTATGGCAAGTTGACTGTGTAGATGATCTGGTAGGCTTGGTTGGCCCCCAGGTCTGGTTCATCAGGCCATGCCTTGTGTGGAGGCTGCCAGCTGCTGGTTGGTAGAACCAGGTCATGAGGCAGCTGACTGTGCCACCCCAGGGGTCCTGGGATTTATGCTGGTTCACTGATGGGTGGAGTTAGAGTCCAGAAGACTCCAGGGCCATTTCCTGCCCACTGGTATATAGAGCTAGTTCCTGTGGTTAGTACCAGCCTACTGGCAGGCAGAGCTGGGTACTAGAGTCTACTTGCAGGAGCCAGGGGTCCCAGAGCTGGTGTTGGATTGCTGGTGAGGTGGCGGGCCTGGTTCCTGACACAGTTAGGTACAGGGTCCAGGGTATCCCAAGGCTTTTGTTGGCCTGCTAAAAGGCAGGGCCAAGGTCCAGCTGGTCCCAGGACAGGGTCTGGGCTGCTTTTGGCAGACTGGATTCACAGGCTGTGGTATTGTGATTTTCTTGCATTTGGTGTCTGCCTGCTATCTGGTGAGGCTGGTCCAGAGACTAGTGGTTGCTTCATGGAGTTCAAGGATTCAGGGACTCATGCCTGCCCACTCGTGGGCGGCACTGGGTCCTAGGCTCTCTGGTGGGCAGGGCCATGGCCAGAGGTAGCTATGGGCTCAGGGATCTTAAGGCACCCTGTCTCCTTTTTTTTTTTTTTCAAACATCTTTATTGGAGCATAATTGCTTTACAATGTGTTAGTTTCTGCTGTATAACAAAGTGAATCAGCTATATGCATACATACATCCCCATATCCCCTCCCTCTTGCGTCTCCCTCCCACCATCCCTATCCCACCCCTCTAGGTGGTCACAAAGCACTGAGCTGATCTCCCCATGCATTGCAGCTGCTTCCCACTAGCTATCTGTTTTACATTTAGTAGCGTATATACGTCCATGCCACTCTCTTACTTCTTCCCAGCTCATCCTTCCCCCCTCCCCATGTCCTCAAGTCCATTCTCTACATCTGCATCTTTATTGCTGTCCTGCCCCTAGGTTCATCAGAACCATTTTTTCTTTTTTTTTTTAGATTCCATATATATGTGTTAGCATACGATATTTGTTTTTCTCTGTCTAACTTACTTCACTCTGTATGAGAGACTCTAGGTCCATTCACCTCACTACAAATAACTCAATTTTGTTTCTTTATATGGCTGAGTACTATTCCATTGTATGTATGTGCCACATCTTCTTTATTGATTCATCTGTCAGTGGACACTTAGGTTGCTTCCATGTCCTGGCTATTGCAAATAGTGCTGCAGTAAACATTGTGGTACATGACTCTTTTTGAATTATGGTTTTCTCAGGGTATATGCCCAGTAGTGGAATTGCTGGGTCATATGGTAGTTCTATTTGTAGTTTTTTAAGGAACCTCCATACTGTTCTCCATAGTGCTGTATCAATTTACATTTCCACCAACAGTGCAAGAGGGTTCCCTTTTCTCCATACACTCTCCAGCATTTATTGTTGGTAGATTTTTTGGTGATGGCCATTCTGACCAGTGTGAGGTGATACCTCATTGTAGTTTTGATTTGCATTTCTCTAATGATTAGTGATGTTGAGCATCCTTTCATGTGTTTGTTGGCAGTCTGTATATCTTCTTTGGAGAAATGTCTATTTAGGTCTTCCACCCATTTTTGGATTGGGTTGGGGTTTTTTTTGATATTCAGCTTCATGAGCTGCTTGTATATTTTGGAGATTAATCCTTTGTCAGTTGCTTCATTGGCAAATATTTTCTCCCATTCTGAGGGTTGTCTTTCCGTCTTGTTTATGGTTTCCTTTGATGTGCAAAAGCTTTTAAGTTTCATTAGGTCCCATTTGTTTATTTTTGTTTTTATTTCCATTTCTCTAGGAGATGGGTCAAAAAAGGATCTTGCTACGATTTATGTCATAGAGCGTTCTTCCTGTGTTTTCTCTAAGAGTTTTATAGTATCTGGACTTACATTTAGGTCTTTAATACATTTTAAGTTTATTTTTGTGTATGGTATTAGGAAGTGTTCTAATTTCATTCTTTTACATGGAGCTGTCCAGTTTTCCCCACACCACTTATTGAAGAGACTGTCTTTTTGCCATTGTATATTCTTGCCTCCTTTATCAAAGATAAGGTGACTGTATGTGCGTGGGTTTATCTCTGGGCTTTCTATCCTGTTCCATTGATCTATACTTCTGTTTTTGTTAAGGCACCCTGTCTTCTGATGGGTGGGGCTTTATCCCTGCCCAGTTAGTTGCTTGGCCTGAGGTGTCCCAATGCTGTTGCCTACAGACTGTTTGTTGGGGCCAGGTCTTGGCACTAGTGAGCTAGAGGGAGGATTCCACAATGGCACTGGCAAACACCAGTGTCCAAGTAGAGACAGAAAAGTTACATATACAGAGAAAGAATCAAAATTAAATCAGCGTGTTCATCTTTAACACTGTATGGTAGCAGGCAAAGGAAAAACACGTGCAGATTACCTTTTTAGAAAAAGTGCAAGGACACCAAAGAAGCCTATATCCAGTAATAATTTTCTCATCTGTCAGAGGACATAAGGAAGACATGTATGGCTATATGAGAATTTAGAAAGTACTATTTTATTATTCACATATACCAACTGAAGAGACTCATGAAATAGCTCTAACCAAAAAAGAAATGATATATGTGCATAGCCTCAAGGTAGAACACAATAAAAAAGAGAGGAAATAGGGTTGGTCAATGAATGTTTTTTGTAAATATACCACTGATTGTGTTTGAATGTTAATATACAGTAACAGACTGAGCACATTTGTATAAAATATGTTCTAAGGAAGGACTCTAACAACTAAGAAGACATAGTAGATAAGAAACTAATAATAATCTGACAAATTATATAGAAGAAACTAGGAATTGGGGAAGGTAAAGTCTCAAAAATCATGGCTGATGGGGAAGAGAAGAAAAGATGAGAATAGAGAAAATGAAAATATTCTAAAGACTTCATCTTACCTTGGAGAGTGACTAAGAGGGAAATAGGATGTCTTAATAAGAAAAAATTACCTTATGTTCAAGAAATAGTAAAGAAATATGTGTCTGATTTGGAGCACAGGAAAGGAAATATAGCCAATAGTAAAATGAAACTGTTATAGTAAGTCTTCCACATTAACACAAGGAAACAAAATGGAATCATTAATTACTAGATCAAACATAAATGAGGAAAAGAAAAATAAAGAACAGTGTAATATAAATAATAAATATTAAGTTAAATTTAAAAGATAAAATCAAGCATATGAATCACTGCACTAAGTGTAAAGCATTAAATTCTCCCATTAAAGATGGAGATTGTCAGATGAGTTATTTTTAAATCTCAAATAGATGGTGTTTACAAAAATCACTAAAACGTGTTGAGAATAAAGGAATAGGACAAATGTTACCAGGCAAATTCAAACAGTATTGAAGAAAGGTAACAGAGTACGGAGAATTAAAGGTTAAAATCCCACACAAGACTAAGAGATATCAGGTAGTGATAAAAACCAAGTTTATTTATGCTGTACACCTTAAACTTATACAGGGCTGTATGTCAATTATTTCTCAAACTGGAAAAGAAACCAAGTTTATGAAGATTATACATGTATGTATCAGACATAACAGCTGTTACACAAAGCAAAAGTTATTAGAAATGCAAGGAGAACTTGATCAAAATGCAATTATAGTGGATAATTTAATGCAGCTCTTTCAGAATTGGATAGATCATACAGGTGAAAAATAAGCCATAAATTATAAAGTCATTAGACTTGATATACAGAATCTTCCATTTGACTACAAAGAAACCTTAACAAATTTTAAAATATAAAATTATCACAAAATACCAAGTATTTTATGTAGAAACTCCTTCCCTAAAGGAGGAGCATAATTCCTTAAATACTGAGCTGCAGGAAGTGGCTTCCTCTCAAAGAGGAAGAAGTGTTGAAACAAGGAACAAAGAGTAATGGTAGGAAAACCTGACAAGTACTACCATAGCCAGGTGATCAAAATTAACACCAAAAGTCATAAGCTGTGTTGATAGTGTGTACCTTTGATGTGATGTGATGAAAATAGTGCTTTATCCCTATTGTCTTCCTCTGGAAAACTCATAGCCACAGTCTAATCATGAGAAAAACATTAGATAAATGCCAATTGAAGGGAATTCTACAAGATACCTAACGATTACTCCTCAAAACTGTCATTGTTATCAAGATCAAGGAGTCTGAGAAACTGTCACAGCCAAAAGGAGCCTAAGGAGACTTAACAACTAAATGCAATGTATTCAGTAGTATCCTAGATGGGATCCTGGAATAGAAACGGGATACTAAGTAAAAACTAAAGAAAATCAGGTAATGTATGGATTAACACATGGTAATGTATCAATATTGACTCATTAATTATATCAAATATGTCATGCTAATGTAAGATGTTAATAAGGGAAACAGGGTTGCAGGGTATAGATGGGGTATTTCTGTACTTTGCAATTTTTCTGGAAATCTAAAACTGTTCTAAGATAAAGAGGTTATTTAAAAAACAGGAATGAATACTGGATAAAAATCACAGATGTCTTATGTAACCTAAAAAAAGTTAATCCCAATATTATTTAAAATATTCTAAATCATAAAAATAGAATCCTCTCATCTTACTTCATGAAACCAGTATGACTTCAATACCAAAAGATGATCAAGATTCTCCCAAAAAAGAATAATACAGTTGATCTCTATAATAAATATATATGTAAAAATTCTAAAATTCTAATGAAGTAATAGCAAAAATTTTTTTTTTGGCCACACCAGGCAGCATGCAGGATCTTAGTTCCCCAACCAGGGATTGAACCCATGCCTGCTGCATTGGGAGAGGAGTCTTAACCACTGGACCACCAAGGAAGTCCCTAACAATGCTTTTAAAGGATAATATATTAAGACAAAAAAATGTAAATTCTATGACTGCAAGGGTGATTTCATTTCAAAAACATAATGCTTTACATTGATAAATTATCACAGAAAGTAATATATATTCATATCAACAGATGCAGAACAAACATTTGATAAAATTAAAGAGCAATTTCTAACAAAAATTCTATATTTAATGGAAATTGAAGGATACTATTTGAATATAATCAAAAATACTTACAAAATTTAGAGACAGAAAAAATACTACCCTAAACAGCAGAAGACTAGAACTACTTCAATTGAAATAAAAAATGGATGCTACTATAATAATTATTAATAATTATCATTTAATAATAATTAAATATATTAATTATATTGGATACAGTATATATTGTATAGGGTACAGTAAAACAAATAGTATCAAATTGAAAAACAAGTCATAAAAATATCTTTTTGCCTATAATGTAATGGGATATTAAAATATCACAGGGACATGATACTATACATAGAGAATCCTAAAGATGCTACCAGAAAACTACTAGAGCTAATCAATGAATTTGGTAAAGTAGCAGGATACAAAATTAATGCACAGAAATCTCTGGCATTCCTATATACTAATGATGAAAAATCTGAAAGTGAAATCAAGGAAACACTCCCATTTACCATTGCAACAAAAAGAATAAAATATCTAGGAATAAACCTACCTAAGGAGACAAAAGACCTGTATGCAGAAAATTATAAGACACTGATGAAAGAAATTAAAGATGATACAAATAGATGGAGAGATGTACCATGTTCTTGGATTGGAAGAATCAACATTGTGAAAATGACTCTACTACCCAAAGCAATCTACAGATCCAATGCAATCCCTATCAAACTACCACTGGCATTTTTCACAGAACTAGAACAAAAAATTTCACAATTTGTATGGAAACACAAAAGACCCTGAATAGCCAAAGCAATCTTGAGAACGAAAAATGGAGCTGGAGGAATCAGGCTCCCTGACTTCAGACTATACTACAAAGCTACAGTAATCAAGACAGTGTGGTACTGGCACAAAAACAGAAAGATAGATCAATGGAACAGGATAGAAAGCCCAGAGATAAACCCACGCACATATGGTCACTTATCTTTGATAAAGGAGGCAGGAATGTACAGTGGAGAAAGGACAGTCTCTTCAATAAGTGGTGCTGGGAAAACTGGACAACTACATGTAAAAGTATGAGATTAGATCACTCCCTAACACCATACACAAAAATAAGCTCAAAATGGATTAAAGACCTAAATGTAAGGCCAGACACTATCAAACTCTTAGAGGAAAACATAGGCAGAACACTCTATGACATAAATCACAGCAAGATCCTTTTTGACCCACTTCCTAGAGTAATGGAAATAAAGACAAAAATAAACACATGGGACCTAATGAAACTTCAAAGCTTTTGCACAGCAAAGGAAACCATAAACAAGACGGAAAGACAACCCTCAGAATGGGAGAAAATATTTGCAAATGAAGCAACTGACAAAGGATTAATCTCCAAAATTTATAAGCAGCTCATGCAGCTCAATAACAAAAAAACAAACAACCCAATCCAAAAATGGGCAGAAGACCTAAATAGACATTTTTCCACAGAAGATATACAGACTGCCAACAAACACATGAAAGGATGCTCAACATCTTTACTCATTAGAGAAATGCAAATCAAAACTACAATGAGATATCATCTCACACCAGTCAGAATGGCCATCATCAAAAGATCTAGAAACAATAAATGCTGGAGAGGGTGTGGAAAAAAGGGAACACTCTTGCACTGCTGGTGGGAATGTGAATTGGTACAGCCACTATGGAGAACGGTATGGAGGTTCCTTAAAAAACTACAAATAGAACTACCATATGACCCAGCAATCCCACTACTGGGCATATACCCTGAGAAAACCATAATTCAAAAAGAGTCATGTACCAAAATGTTCATAGCAGCCCTATTTACAATAGCCCGGAGCTGGAAACAACCTAAGTGTCCATCATCGGATGAATGGATAAAGAAGATGTGGCACATATATACAATGGAATATTACTCAGCCATAAAAAGAAACGAAATTGAGCTATTTGTAATGAGGTGGATAGACCTAGAGTCTGTCATACAGAGTGAAGTAAGTCAGAAGGAGAAAGACTAATACTGTATGCTGACACATATATATGGAATTTAAGAAAAAAATGTCATGAAGAACATAGGGGTAAGACAGGAATAAAGACACAGATCTACTAGAGAATGGACTTGAGGATATGGGGAGGGGGAAGGGTAAGCTGTGACAAAGCGAAAGAGCGGCATGGACATATATACACTACCATACGTAAGGTAGATAGCTAGTGGGAAGCAGCCGCATAGCACAGGGAGATCAGCTCGGTGCTTTGTGACCGCCTGGAGGGGTGGGATAGGGAGGGCGGGAGGGAGACGCAAAAGGGAGGGGATATGGGAACATATGTATATGTATAACTGATTAAATTTGTTAAATACAAAAAAAAAATCACAGGAAAATGTGTTAAATTACCCTATAATTAATAAGAGGAATAAGTGAAGTGACCAGGTTCAAGTTAAATACATAAAAACTAATAGTTTTTATCTATCCTAACAAGT
Organism: Mesoplodon mirus; assembly: GCF_964341445.2. NCBI lineage: Eukaryota > Metazoa > Chordata > Mammalia > Artiodactyla > Ziphiidae > Mesoplodon > Mesoplodon mirus. The sequence goes on along the minus strand of NC_138977.1, from coordinate 18,195,644 downwards.
TTCTATCTACCCTAAAAAGTAAATTGGTGAAAAACCCCTTTAACAATAATGGAATATATACATAAGAATATTTAAAAATTCTATTTGTCATAGAATATGACAAAAATCATGGAATATATACATAGAATTATGCAATAGGAAAGACTTAAAACCTAAATAAAGAAGATACGAGTAAATGAAAAGACACCAAAGTTACATGGGAAGCCAATATCATAAAATATAAATTCTCTTAAAATTAGTATATCTTATGCAATTCCAGTTAGAATTTCAGTTGATATTTTTATATAATAAATGTGGGTGAATAGACAATTAGGAAAAAGAAGAATGGTGAGGAATAACTCCCATTATCAAATATCTGAAGATATAGGGGCTATAAGCAACTACAATCAAATCGATGTGGTGTTGGCCTAGAAGCAGATAGATCAGGAGAACTAAATAAAGAATCCAGAAATGTTTCCAGTGTGTGTAAACATTTAATCTAAGACAAATATAATACCTTAAGTGAGAAAAGCTTTAACTGTTTAATAAATTCTGCTGACACAACTGACTACCCAATTTATAAGAAAATAGAATTTCCTCCTATATCGCACATTTAGAAATATAATTTCCAGATGTTTCAAGATATAAATGTAAAAAAAATGAAAAAATAAAGTTCATGTGTAAAAATGTAGACAATTATGTGTATGGGCAAGGAGAGTTTTAACTCCTTTCTTGACTCTGGAGACAGAATCTTTAACAGAAAAGATAGTCACTACATGACAATATCAAAATTTTAAACTTTTATGTAACATAAGATGTCATAAATAAATTCAGTAGATAAGCAACAACTCTTGGAAAGTTGTTTGCAATAAAGAACACAGAAAGAGTCTTAACATCTCTGCTATTCAATATATCATAAAGTCTTAAAAAGTGTCGGGAATGGAAAGAAAACCCAGTAGAAAAAATGGAAAAAAAAACGTAAAAAGCAAATTCACAGAGGAACCGATTCAAATAACCAAAATAAATATTCAAGCCCACTAGTAGGGAGGAAATGTATATCACGGTCACACTGAAATATCACTTTTTTACCCACCAGGATGGCAAAGATTTAAAAGACCATTTTCTGGGAGGATATGAGAAAATAATTTCATAATAGATGGTGGAAATGTAAATTATCAATTACCTGTGAATACCCCATAGATATCTTGTAAAAATAAATACCCCATCATAAAATGATATACAGTCATCCCTTGGTATCACAGGAGATTGGTTCCAGGACTCCCACTGATATCAAAATCCAAGATGGTCAAGTCCCTTATGTAAAATGACATAGTATTTACATATAACCTATGCACATCCTCCTGTATACTTTAAATCATCTCTAGATCACTTATAATACCTAATACAATGTAAGTGCTGTGTAAATAGTTGTAAATGCAGTGTAAAAGCTGTGTAAATATAAATAGTTGCCAGGGAGCAGCAAATTCAAACTTTTTTGGAACTTTCTGGCATTTTTTCCAACTATTTTTGGTCTGAAGTTAGTTGAGTTCAAGTTTGTGAAACCCACAGATATGGAGGACCGGCAGTACATGGATATTTACTTACATCCATATATTTAAACACAAATTTGTTTCTTCGTTGTGCAAAATGTCAAAAAATAGAAAAAAATGAAGTACCTAATAATAAGGGGAATGACTGAGTAAATCATGTCACCGTGGAATACTATGAAGATATTTTAAAGACTGAAGTAAAGTCATTTCATTTACTTGGCATGATTTCCATGAGGTATTACTGAGAAGAGCAAGATTCAGAAAATATATATCATACATATTTCTAAAACCAAGGAATTACCCCCCAAATTTTATTAATGTTAAGTGTACATGTGAGTATATACTATGTATATGATTACATAAACATGAAGAATATATAGAAGGTGTGCTAGATCACCTAAATCTAGGCGTGCTAGATTACCTAAAATGGGGAGAAAATATGATGGGAGAGGAGAAGAGTGAGGAAGGAATAAAGAATGATCACATTTATTAATTGTTTATAAAATGGGGAAGATGTTTCAGGATTATTTAATAAAATTTAATATGTAAAACGTTGGTTAAAAGAGACGAAACAAGGAAAGGAAGCAAGCAGAGCTGTGAAATGTTTGTATTGTTTTAATGCCATGAATAAGGTAAAACAAAAACATGGTGAGATGTAGATCAGAGTTTGCAGTAAAGGTTGCAACATGCATCCATACACCACTTGGGCTCCTTTGGAAAATATGCCTCACCCCACCTGCTTCAAAGAATACCGTGATGAGAGAAATCCAATGCCAAACGAGGTAAACAGTAATTAGAGGCAGAGACACATGTGCTCTAGTGAGGTCAATTATGGGGGAAGATAGGGAGATGTGGTTGAGAGAGGTTTTCCCACAAAATGTAGAGTCATGAAGGGAATAAGTTACATAAAGATGGATTAAATGAAGTTTGCACTTAAGAGTTTTTCAGGAAGGGTCAGATAAAATGTTTCTATTCTTAACTTTGACCAAAATCAGTGCACATAATAAATCATCTGCCTAGAAGCAGTAGCAACTGCTCATTCTTCTGATGCCCTGTGGAAATGGGGTTTGAGATCAAGGCACACACAGCAACCTGATCCTTAGATTGCTCTCCCGGTCTTTATCCTGGGCTACTCTGGGTAGGGTCCTCCTAGAGTGGATAGTTCCAGGTAACAGTTTACTGTTAATATGCTGTTAATGGTGTGAAAATAAGGAAAACAATACCAAATGCAGTACTTTTGTTTTAAAAAGTGTGAATGAAATGCTAAGGCATTTTACTTTTTCTTTTTAGAGGGTAAAATGAAGACCAAATAAGTCTTTTTTAATGTGGTGTGTGCTTTTAAAAGATTGGAAATCAGTAAATTTGACACTTCTCATCATTTAAATTCAGTATTTTAAAAATGGAAGGTATAGTGCTGAGATACAGATCTCATGTGGCTCAACTTATAAATTGTTGATAAAAAATTTAAGAACATATTTACATGGCATTTTTAAAAACCTATTATCTTGCATAATGGTCTCAAAGGAGCTTATTAAAGTTTTAGAAGATTCGCAATCATTAGAATTCTGTCTCAGCATTGTACAGTGTTTTACTAAATATATGTAGCTATATTCTGTTATATATGCAGACCATGTTAAATTGATTAGCAATTCTCATTAAGTTTTCTGACTACAGTCTACGTACTTTAAAAACAATTACCTTGAATTAATAATTCAATAATAATATTCAGCCTTAAAAAGGAAGGAAATACTGTCAAATGCTACAACATGGATGAACCTTGAGGGCATTATGCTAAGTGAAATAAGTCAGTCACAAAAAGACAAATACTGTATGATAACTACTTAAATGAGGTATCCAAAGTAGTCAGATTCATAGAAACAGAAAGAAGGATGGTGGTTGCCAGGGGCTGGGGGAGGGGGGAATGGGGAGTTGCTTAATGGCTATAGAGTTTCAGCTCAGCAAGATAAAAAGTTCTGGAAATCCATTGCACAACAGCATGAATATACTTAACACTACTGAACTGCACACTTAAAAGTGGTTAAGATGGTGTATTTTGTGTTATATGTTTTTTTACCACAATTTGAATTAAACATAAAATAACTACCTTAAGTTACATAAGTGCTTATGAAATCTCAAATGCGTTTAATGAAATATACTTTCTTTTCATGGTTGCCAAATAAAGGCTTTATTGACAACGTGTCTCTACCTGGGTAAAGGAAAATTCTACTGAAGCCCAGTGTATAATGTAACAAGGATTTATTAATTGCCCACTATGAACAAAACATTGAGAGGTATGTAAATGTTTTTATAGATATATAGATATCTATAGATATAGGTATAGTTGTTGACACAAGTATGAAAAACATGATAGCAATTCAAGATAGAAAAAATGTCAAGAAAATAACCGAAGTCATGAGATGGTACATGATTGATAGATAAGAGAAGGTCACTAGATAAAAAAACGAATCCTTAGCTTCATTGAACAGGCATAATATCCAACACAAGCGATGTCCATGTGTCTCACATATATAAGTAAGTAAAGAAGTTTTTGTTAACACATTTGTGGTTGAAAGGGATTGATATTCATTACGTGATTATTTCTGTGCAACCGTTATATAAGGTACCTGAATTTACTTTTCTTTCCATCTACCCCCACCTTTTTTTTCAGCCATATGAAAATTAAGTCTCCAAAAGTAATCAGATAATTCCAAATTCACACAAACCCAAACCTGGATAACTGTGACTCTGGAGCTTTCTGTCAATTAATTTCAGCTCCCAGTACCCTAAAATAGAATTTTAAAACTTATCTTTTCCTTCTCCATCACATTTCCCCATTTATTCTAATACGACTCATGACTCCTCTTTTCCCCTCTTGTCAAAACATGTACACACGCACAACTCTGCTTCCTCCAGTTCTGAGTACAGGGCAATGTAGCCACGTAGCAGGGGAAAGGCAAGGAAGGAGAGAAGAATCTTGAAGCCCCAGTCTTCCAGATCTTTCACCACCAACCGCCAAGAATCTTATTATGTAGTGGTCTGCAGTCTCCCCACTACTACACATACTGCACAGAGAATGTTATACTAGATGTAGTAAACAAGTGTTAGGAACTGCTTGGAATGACCACACCAATTCCTAAGGATTGGCTAGAATATTTTCCTGTATGTGGAACACTCTCTTCCAGAAACATATGTCCTAACTGTATTTTCATTTGTACTCATATTTCTTATCTGTAATATTCAGGTTGAAAAAATAGATTTCTAGACTTATTTTTAATCTGTAATGTGTAAGATTCTGGGGACTGAAAAATAAATTTTAAAAAATACTTTTTTCAGTAAAGGGCACTAGATGGCACAATTTCATCAATTTATGCTAATAAATTCATTTGTCTTATTAATTCACAAATAAAATAATTTAGCTTTATGAAGACTTATACATAAATAATTTAACAGGAAATCTATATAATTATAAAGAGGAAAGTTCTTGAGAATATAGTGTTTCCAATATACCATGTTTTATGTCCTTGTTTATAAACACGGTAACCAGAATTCCAGTGCTGGATGAATAATTTAAGTTACCTAAAGAAAATAGCAGTCTGTCTATAGTGAAATACATCAAGACCTTATAGATGTTAAACATTTATTTCTGGCAAATGTACATTTTTTATAATATTACTAACATATAACAAAGCTATGCAATACAATAAAGTGGACTGGTGATTCCATTGACCATGAATGCTTAAAATCAGGTACTATACAGACTGAGTTTAAAAGTCTGAATTTTTCTTACTTCAATGTTTGCCTTAAGCTAATTATACCTAATTAGGACCTTCATTTCTTCATGCTTAAAAATGAAAAAATTGATCTAAAAACAATAGAAAACGATTAAGGTCTACCAGATTTAGTATCCAGTTGACCTTTTATTTGCTAAAAGTACCATATTTATAGCAAAACCCCCAAATCTATCCAGTGTTTTCACACTTTATTTCCTGGAACTATTAATCATTCAGAAACTTTATCAGATCTTGAGCTACATCCTGACATACAAGACAGCACATCAGCCAAACAAGCAGAATGTACAGCTCACCTGGAACATCTCTGAACCCTGGCTCAGGCTCCTGGAGAAGTCTTGCCTAATTGTACAGTGAATACTCCTGCCAGGTGGTGGAGTTAACTGTGGTAAATCTTCACTTAAGAGATTCTAATATGGAAATAACCCTACTTAGATACTCTTGCCTAATCAAGAGTTCTCCTCTTTAGAGGAAAGTCATAGTCTTGAGCAAAGGGAACAGCTTCTGGAGGGTCACATGTGAAGAGGGGAGTAGAAAAAAATGACATCTACCTTGTTAGCTAGACTGTCCCAAGGTACACTAGATATTAACAGAGTGACATGCTGTACAGCCAAATTGCCCTTACATTCCAACAAACTAGGCAGAGCAGGGTGGCAGATGGGCTGAGTGAGGGAACAAGAAATTAGACAATTTCTAGAAAGGTACTCAAAGTAATACTGGAGGTCCTGGAAAGTTGATGCTGAGTGGACAGTGGCTTCTTATAGAAAGTTGTTCCCAGCCACCTAAAGTGACTTACCTATAACAGCTGAATCAATATCAGTCTACATCTGCCAAATTCTACATATTTCACATGAAGACCTGTAAGAAACTCCAAAGCTGTAACCATAATGCTGCTGCCATCCATGAGTTTAACAAGTAATCAGCTATCTCTTTTTACAGATAGTTTACTGTGATAGAATAGGAAAAAACGGACTTCTGTTGCTCAAATGCTAGGCTTCACTTCTAAAAGTCTCTTTTTTCCCCTCCCCTAAAATGTTTAACTGATATGCTAACCAACATGTATCATACCATTATGATCAATAAGGAAGAAAATAGAGTATGAACAAGATAATAGTATTCTTTGTAAGAAAAAAGATATATATATATATATTATAGACAGAATATATGAACCCATTTGACACCTCTCAAGGGAAGCATTATTATGTGAGTACATAATGTACATTGTGGTTTATCTCCCAACACATCCGCTCCATCCAGAAAACTATCTGAGCAAATTATGGTAATTCATTGCCTGGACAATGATTAGTTCAGGAAAGAGCATGCGACCCAACTGTGACTGTTGTAGGCATGATTCTAAAATGGCCCCTCAAAGATGTCCCACCCTAATCCCTAAAACCTATGAATATGCTGAGATATCAGTCTCCTGATTATGTTCTGTAATTCAGCACAGCTGGTCTCGGGAAAGGGAAATTATCTGTGTGGCCTAATCTAATCACACCAGCCCTAAAAAAAAGCAGAGAGGTTTCTTCAGCTGATGGTGGAAAGAGATTCAAAGCAGAAGGATTCAAGGGAGCCACTTGGTAAGGAATGCGGGCAGCCCCAAGGAGCTGAGATCAACCCCCAGCTGTTAGCCAACAAAGAAACAGGGACCTCAGACTTACAGCCACAGAGAATTGGAGTTTGTGAATAATCTGAGTGAACTTGGAAGTGGATTCTTTCTCAGACCCTTCGGCTAGAAGCCCAGTCCAGCCTACACCTTGACGTTCACCTGTGAAGCCCTAATCAGAGAACCCAGTAGAGCCTTCCCATACTTGTCCTACAGAACTGTGAGATAATACATGAGTGTTGTAGTAAGCTACTAAGTTTGTAATGGTTTGTTATGACAGCAACAGAAAACCAATACAGTGGACAAAGAGTTGTAAAATATAGTCTGCTAATGTCTCTGAGGAAATTTTACTTCTCCGAAAGAGCCACTGGACAAAATCCTGTCTCCTCTTTCTTTTAATGTCGCTGTGTCTGGACCTAATGCTTAGAGCTGACATGTGGGTGTAAAGGATTATGATGGACTTCTTAAAACTAAATCACCCTTAAAATTACAGAATAAGTTTACTTGATAATAATGTATAGGACATAAGCATATTGAAAAATGGAGCAAAACTAGGTCCTCTTGCTACTGAAGAAACTACCCCTGGAGCCCACTCTACCTCCAGAATGACTGATATGTGAGATAACAAATGTATTTATTGTTTAAACCAGTTTGAAAGGATTCTTTTACAAACAAAATACTTTTTTTTTACATCTTTATTGGAGTATAATTGCTTTACAATGGTGTGTTAGTTTCTGCTGTATAACAAAGTGAATCAGCTATACATATACATATATCCCCATATCCCCTCCCTCTTGCGTCTCCTCCCTCCCTCCCTCTCCCACCCCTCTAGGTGGTCACAAAACACCGAACTGATCTCCCTGTGCTATGCGGCTGCTTCCCACTAGCTATCTGCTTTATGAGCAAACAAAATACTTTGATTTATTGGTATAAAACTAGTAGAGTTACAGCTAGAAGCATAGCGTTAGATAAAGAACACTAGACACTGCAACGAGAGATATCATATATCCAGCTGCAGTTATATAATTTTTTATTTCACATTTAAGAATTTTCTCCCCTTTTTCATCCACAAATCTAGTGAAATATAAAAATTTCAGAAAATTATATGGAATATACCTCTGTGATGACATGAAAGATTTCTACCTAATACCAGTATCTATGGTTGAGGAATTTAAAGTTTGGTCAACAAAAGTGGTGCTTTATTTTCATAGTATGAAATACCAAAGCATGACCAATACTCAGGAATTTGTAACTTGTTAGTTATATAAGTTTAAATAACAAGAGATGAGGGTTGAGAGATTCAAAAGTCAGCATATAAGAGGTAATTAAAGCCATGTTAATTGTCACTCAACATGAGAAGGCAAAGAGAGAAGAGCAGTGCCTGAAGACAGAAAGAACCCTCAGAAACAACCAAGGTTAAAGATCTGTGGGCAAAAGAGGAGGAGCCTGTGAAGGAAAGTAATAAAATTGGTTAGGCATATTTGATTAGAGTCAGAATAAATGATGTCAGGGAAGCCAAGAGCACAGAAGATAGTTTAGAGAAGTGCTTGCCCAGCAATCAGAAGTAGAGAAGAGATTCAATAAGATAAATATTGAAAGGAATCCACTGAATTTGGCAATTTTAATGCATTATCTTCTTTCAGTAAAGATAATTTTCGTTGTCGAGGGGGGGTAAGCAGAAGCCAGATTGTTGTGGGTAGAGCAGTAGGAGGGACACTTCATCTTCTGAGACAGGAAGGAAGGAAATAAGCATGAGTGCAGATGTTTACCACAATGGAAATATGCAAATGTGGGCACATGGAAATAATACAACAGCAGGGTACCTAAGCTCAAGTGAAATAATTGCAAGGAGGAACAATACTTAAGAGATTTCTTAAAACACCATCTCACACCATCAGAATAGCTATTGATGTCCAGGATATAGCACCAACCTCAAATGCGGCTATAAGTAAAACATTAATTTACTTTCTACATTTGTCAGTACAGAGTGCTACTCTGTGCTACAGCTACAGTGCTACAGTTGGGTGGTCACACAAGAATGTGGATATTGAATAAAAAAGATTGCCCTCAAAGAGTTAAACTATATACTTAACATATGATCGACTTATAGGCAAAGTCACCTGAAAGACAGAATTCCTGCCAAGTCAAGTCTGCAAGATTTGAAGTACTTTATTGAATATATTAACATAGCTAGTGAAAGAATGTATTAACAAAAAAGGGAAGGGGGTGTTGATTGGCTATGGAAGTAGAGTAACTGGGCAAACCCAGACAAACCCACCCAAAATACAGGGATGAGTGTGTTTGTCCTGCTGACAGGGCTATTCCTGATGGGAAAACCAACAGAGAAAATATATGCAGAGAAATTATTATAATTCGACTTGTAGATAGAGTACCATGGGAATGAAGAGGAAAAAGAGATGACTTCTAATTGATCAATGACATATGAGCCTTGACACAGGGAGAAAAAAAAAAACTTGTCAGGTTTATGGAAGAATTTGCTGCTGTTCTATAAATGTTTCATTTCTGTCTATGTTTTGTTTTCCCAACCAGGTTACCAAACTCTTGTCAGAGACTCACAGCAAGATTGTGATGAAAAAGAAACTCTCAACATCACTTGCTGTAGGGCAGGATTACAACTAAACTCCAACAAATTCACCAGCTTATAAGCAGAATATGCTCTTTCCCATGACCTCATAGGAATTTGTCAACTTGGTCCTTCACATGGAGTAATATCAAATCTCTTACTTATGATTTTCACAGCAGGCTTACAAGTAGGAATAACTGATGTCATTGTTACTATTGAAGGATAAGATCTGGAGGCAATGGAAAGAAGTAGCAAATGATTTGATCAAGGTTATACTACGTATGAGAATCAAAGAACCAGGACCAAAGTAGAGAAGGGGCACATCCATGGTTTGTGCTCAGAGAGAAAAGGAAGATGTAGGAAAATCTCTTCCTCTACCCATCTTAGTGTTACCAGTAGGGGTCCTGCAAATTAGACTGGCCAAAGACAGATTAACAAGAGAAAAACAAGCAGGTTATTAACATCTGCATTGCACATAAACACATGGGAGCACTCAGTGATAAGTAACACAAATGGATGGTTAGAACGTGAGTTTAAAGCCCAACAAAGGAAAAGGGGTTTGGGGGCTTTTGGGCAGGGGAGGCAAGTTATATAAAAGTGACCAGGATTGCCATCGACAGAGGAATGGATAAAGAAGATGTGGCACATATATACAATGGAATATCACTCAGCCATAAAAAGAAATGAAACTGAGTTCTTTGTAGTGAGGTGGATGGACCTAGAGTCTGTCATACAGAGTGAAGTCAGAAAGAGAAAAACAAATACCGTATGCTAACACATATATATGGAATCTAAAAAAAAAAAAATGGTTCTGATGAACCTAGGGGCTGGACAGGAATAAAGACGCAGACGTAGAGAAAGGACTTAAGGACACGGAGGGGTTATGGGTAAGCTGGGACGAAGTGAGAGAGCATTGACATATATACACTACCAAATGTAAAATAAATAGCTAGTGGGAAGCAGCCGCATAGCACAGGGAGACCAGCTTGGTGCTTTGTGACCACCTGGAGGGGTGGGATAGGGAGGGCGGAGGGAGACGCAAGAGGGAGGGGATTTGTGGATATATGTGTACATGTAGCTGATTCACTTTGTTATACAGCAGAAACTAACACACCATTGTAAAGCAGTTATACTCCAATAAAGATGTTAAAAAAAAAAGTGACCAGGGAAAAGTATGGTAAACAGGGTTGTTTGATAAGGTTATGTAAATTTGAGTTAGTGCTTTCTTCATTGCTAAGAGTGTTAAGAGTCCTCCTCTTCTGGTAGGAGAGAGGGAGACATTTCTACAAATGAAAATTTCCTTTATAAATGTAATTTCCTTTACAAAAAGAAAACTTGTGTCTTGTTTGTAGGGCTTTTCCTGCATCTTTTGGTTCTCAGTGGCCTTTAGCTTAAAATAATCCATATGCCAAAGAGGCATATTTTGGGGTGGTATATTCTGATACCCCTCAATATCTACAAGGGGCTAGAAATTCTACTGTTTTTTGCAGTAGTGGGAACCAGAATCCATCTCAAGTTGCCGGAATCTAGTTTTGCAAATAGTGTTGGATGGTCTTTACTCTTTCCCTCCATGAGATGAGCAGCAAAGAGCATATGCCTACAGGGCTTCTTCAGGTCATACCCAGCATATTAGGCAAGGCATGGTGTGAGAAAACAACAAAGAATTGACACAAACGAGAAGACTTCAAGAAATTTTAGGGATAATTATTACTCATATTTTTTTTCATTCTTATTATGGTAAAATACCATTGTAACCATTTTTAAGTGTATAGTTAAGTGGTATGAAGTATATTGATAACATTGTACAACTATCACCACCATCTCCATACTCTTATCATCTTGTAAAATGAAACTGTGTATCCATTAAACAATAGCGCCTCATTCACAATGCTACTTTCTGTCTCTGTGATTTTGACTATTCTAAGTACCTCATATAAATGGAATCATAAGTATTGTCTTTTGTGACTGGCTTATTTTACTTAGAATAATGTCTTGAAGGTTCATCCATGTTGTAGCATATATCAGAATTTTCTTTTTAAGTCTGAATAATACTTTATTGTATGTGTATACATTTTGCTTATCCCTTTATCAGTTTGTGAACACTCAGGCTGCTGCCACGTTTTAGCTATTGTGAGTACTGCTGCTCTGAACATGGGAATACAAATATCTCTTCAAAATTCTGCTTTCAATTCTTTTGGGTATATACCTAGAAGTGGAATTGCTAGGTCACATGGTAATTCTATTTTTAATTATTTGAGGAACCATCATACTGTTTCCATAGTGGCTACAGGATTTTACCTTCCCACCAATAATGCAGAAGGATTCTAGTATCTCCACATCTAAATAGCTATCATAATATGAAATGGCCTCTCATTGTACTTTTTATTTGCATTTTCCTAATGATTGGTGATACTGAGCATCTTTTCATATGCTTGTTGGCCATTTGTATATCTTCCTTGGAGAAATGTCTATTCAAATCCTTTGCTCATATTTTAATTGCATTTCTTATTTTTCTATTATTGAGTTTTAGGAGTCCTCTGTATGTTCTAGATATTAGTCCCTTATCAGATATATGATTTCCAAATATTTTCTCCCATTCTCTGGGTTGCCTTTTTTACTCTGTTTTTTTTGTTGTGTTGTTTTGTTTTTGTTTTTGTTTTTTTTGCGGTACGCGGGCCTCTCACTGTTGTGGCCTCTCCAGCCGCGGAGCACAGGCTCCAGACGCGCAGGCTCAGCAGCCATGGCTCACGGGCCCAGCCACTCCGCGGCATGTGGGATCCTCCCGGACCGGGGCACGAACCCGTGTCCTGTGCATCAGCAGGCGGACTCTCAACCACTGCGCCACCAGGGAAGCCCTTACTCTGTTGATATTGTCTTTTCATGCACACAGTTTTTTAATTTTCATGAAGTTCAGTTTGTCTATTTTTGTGCTGTTTTGTTTTCTGTGCATTTGGTGTCATAGCCAAGAAATCATTGCTGAATCCAATGTTATGAAGCTTTTGCCCTATGTTTTCTTCCAAGAGTTTTTTAGTTTTAGGCCTTACATTTAGATCTTTGATCCATTTTTGGTTAACTTTTGTGTATGATGTTAGGTAGGGGTTCAACTTCATTCTTTTGTATTTGGATATCCAGTTTTACCAGCACGTTTTTTGGAAAGACTGTCCTTCCTCACTGAATGGTCTCGGCACCCTGGTCAAAAATCAGCTGGCCATATATGAGAGAATTTATTTCTGGGCTCTCTATTATGTTCTGCTGATCATAGGTCTGTCTTTATGCCAGTACCACACTGTTTTGATTACTGTTTCTTTATAGTAAGTTTTGAAATTAGGAAATGTAGGTCCTCCAGCTTTGCTCTCCTTTTTCAAAATTCTTTTGGTTATTTAGGATCCTTTGAGATTCTATATGAATTTTAGCATAGATTTTTCTATTTCTGCAAAAAACATTGCTGGGATTTTGATAGGGATGCATTGAATCTGTAGATTGCTTTTGGTAGTATTGACATCTTAACGGTATAAGTCTTCCAATCCATGAACATGGAATATGTTTCCATTTATTTTCATTTTTTTAAATTTCTTTCAATATTTTATAGTTTTCATTATACAAATCTTTCACCCTCTTGGTTAATTCCTAAGTATTTTATTCTTTTTAATGCTATTGTAAATGGAATTGTTTACATAGTTTTCAGATTGCTCAGTGTTAGTGTATAGAAATGCAGCTTATTTTTGTGTGTTAACATTGTACCCTGCTACTTTGCTAAATTCATTTATTAGTTCTAACAGGGTTTTTTTGTGTGGAATCTTTAGAGTTTCTGTATATAAGATTATATCATCTGAGAACAGAAATAGTTTTACTTCTTCCTTTCCAACTTGGATGCCTTTTGTTTCTTTTTCTTACCTAAGTGCTCTGGCTAGAATTTTAAGTACAGTTATTCATAGCTTTAAAGAAATTTTGTAACTTCATAAATTCTCCATTGCTTGTTGTCGATGAAAAATTAATCAGTAGATCTAAGAAAGAAATGGAAATTTTTATTCGAGCCAAATTTGAGGATTATAACCCTGGAAGAGCACCTCAGAAATCTCTGAGAACTGTTCTACCCATTAGAAGTCAAGGCACAGTTATATAAGTTTTTTGAGACAGAGGGCTGTGCATTATATGACGTATTATTGACAGCTTATGCAACACAGGTGTAAGCGTCATCTTGGCCCCTTACAGGATCAAGAAGGAATATTATCTTTTAAGGAGTTGTCTTGTTGATGCTAGGAGAATGTTGCTCTTTTCAGTTGAGACACATTTCTGCCGATGGGAGAGGTTTGGTTGATGCATAATATAGATACACAATGCACAATAATGGGGAGAGGAGGCCAAAGAGCAGAGAAAGTTTTTTACGTTTAAAGTTTTCTTGTCATAAAATATGAATTTTATTTTACATTGTTATTGCTTACACTTTTGTTTTTCAGTCTTTGAAGTTAATCAAGCAGTCTTCAGAGTTGGAGGCAGTGCTGGATGAAAAAAGGCAAATGTACTTCAGGTATTGATTATAGCCATCCATCAAAAAACCCTCACATATTCTCAGGAAAGCTCAAGTAAGCATAGATTTTTCTGTGTTGATATTTTGACCACACCCATTAGGTCACTTCATAATTCAGTATAAAGGAGCATCTTTTTTTTTTTTTTGGAGTATAGTTCATTAGCAATGTTGTGTTAGTTTCAGGTGTACAGCAAAGTGATTCAGTTATACATATACATGTATCTATACTTTTTCAAATTCTTTTCCCATTTAGGTTATTGCAGAATATTGAGCAGAGTTCCCTGTGCTACGCAATAGGTCTTTGTTGGTTATCTATTTTAAATATAGTAGTGTGTATATGTCAATCCAAAACTCCCAATTTATTCCCGCCCCCCACCTTCCCCCTTTGATAACCATAACCTTGTTCACTGAGTGCACAGTCTATGATTTGGCACTATCCAATCCTTAGAAGAATCATGTACAGTTTTTATTTACAGAAGAGAAAACTAATGTTCAAAAATTTGTGATAAATGTGTGACTTATAAGTTACAGGGCTAAGATAAAAGCCCAGTTCTGATTCCAGGATCCTTTTCACAATACTACAGTGCTTTCATATTACTTTCATACTAGCAAGTGTTTGAGAACAACAGAAAAAAAAAAGAAATGACTAAAGTCAAAATGATTGGTAAAGTGATTTTAAAATGCTATTTGCACATCTTACAAATTTGAGTTTGAGTTGTAAGAATTTTTGGCCCACGGAAGGAAATTGTTCAGCAGTCACTGCAATAGTATCTAATACTGTTAGATACTGCTAATAGTTATGTCTAGCTATTATTGCTGTAGAAAACCCAGTAGCTTTGCCATTTAAAAGGGAAGATATTCTTTTGAGTGAATTCCCAAACAAGATAGAGGTATCAAAGTCACACTACTACATAGATACAAAAACTAAAGAATAAAAAAATTAGGGCTTCCCTGGTGGCACAGTGGTTGAGAGTCCGCCTGCCGGTGCAGGGGACACAGGTTCGTGCCCCGGTCTGGGAAGATCCCACATGCCGCGGAGCGGCTAGGCCCGTGAGCCGTGGCCGCTGAGCCTGCGCGTCCGGAGCCTGTGCTCCACAACGGGAGAGGCCACAACAGTGAGAGGCCCGCGTACCACGACAACAACAACAAAAAATTAAAATAAGACGTGTTTTGATGATGGAATTGTGGATGATTTCACTTTCTTTTAACAACAACAACAAAAAGTCCTTTGTTGCTATCATCTTTGCTTATTTTGAAATAAATAAACATCAGGAAGAAAAATATTATAAATGAGTTTACTTGTGAATTGCTCTTCTAACGTTACTTAAAAAATTATTTTCCTGAGCCTTGGGACTGCTTGAATTCTGGATAAACTTACTCAGTTTCTTAGAATTAATTTTTTGGACTCCTTTTCCAGCACAAATCCTTTGGTCTATGCTAAGACAGTAAATTCTGTCTCCCAGGCAACTTTGTGTAAATCAAAGCTGAAGATCAGACCAAAGTTAATGCATTACATTAAAGTAAAATAGGATTGCTTTGCATTTCAATTGGTGTTACTCGATTTTGTGTGATTAAATGTCCCTATTACCATCGTTGGTTAATTCTAGGTAATTTGAATCTCTCGTACATTTAAGGTCTGAAGCATTTTATAAAAGAAAAATGAAATTTTAAAAATTAAACAGTAGTCAAACAAAAGAATTAATCAAGTGATAAATTTTTATCTTCATTATTAATAAAAGACATTGAAATCCAAGCATCAATGAGGTAACATTAATCACCTATAAAATAAGCAGATTTAGAAAATAATAACCAGCACTATTAAGGAGAGAACTGTTTCCTGTATTGGCTCCATATTCAGGTCCTCATTATCTCCTACCTGGACAATCTCAAAAACTCCCTTCTAACTAGTCAGCCTGATCCCAGTCTTATAGTTCTTAAATCTAGTCTTCACACTGCAGCCTGAAAAGTCTATCTAAAATATAATTCGAACCATAATACTGCTTGTGTTTCTCAACCTCTTAGTTTCCAAGGAAGAATAGTCCGTTAATGATGTATCTGTAAAGAAATAGCTAAATGTATGGTTACAGTTCAATTCTGCCACGGTTAATACTAAATCCAAGAGTTGTTCCTCTGACAGCCACAGGAAGCCAAATTGAATTACAATGTTGTTTAGGAAGCATGGGATTAGAATAGGGACATCAATTATATTGGTTAAGGGAATCAGGTTAAAGAAGCTTGGAGCTGTCTGTCACCTCCTCAGCCATTTTCATCAGTCTGAACATTCTCTGCCTGGACAGTGCTTGGATGGACGTTAGCAACTTTGTATTTGGGGGTTTCATATTCTCTACCCCAAACAGAATTTACCTTTTTGTTTATGTAAGGGAGGCAAAACGTTTCCTCTGTCCTCTTAGGGTCTCTGACTGAACCTGAGAATTAAATTGATATAGACAGATTAACAGGAGAAAAGCATACAAATTTTATTTCCACATGTACATGGATGTCTTCACAAGAAAATGAAGACCCAAAAAGTGGTTAGACCTGTGTGCTTATATACTAGATTGAACAAACTATAGTAATTATGGAAAAGTACCTAAAATACATGGGGAGACTAAAGGAAGATAAGGGTTATTTTAACAAGGTTTGTTTGTGCAGTTTCTTCACAACCTTGACTCCCTGTCTCTGGTGATAAGAATGTTCTCTTCCTCCAGGTGCAGGAGGACATCTTTTGCAAGGGAGTTTTCTCTCCTGTTTTCAGGAAGAAAAAGGGAGGTAAGCGTGCCTTTCTTGCATTTGTTGTTTTTCTAGTGTCTGTAGCTCAAAACAGTTAATATGCCAAATTAGTATTTTTTGGGGTGGTGTGTTTTGAACCCCTACAGTTATATCATTTTTCTAAATGAGATATGCCACTACTTAGGGTTTTACTTATTTAGCTTTAATCACATTCCAGACTTGCCTCTCAAGATTGCATCTAGGTTGTTTTGATTAGAGTTTGAGGTATTCCCAAAATCTTTAATCCTGTAGTTCTACACAGTCTCCAAGTTTACTCCTACAAAGTCACTAATTTAAGCAAATATTTGAGACCTACTCTATGCAAAGCACTATTTGATGTTCTGGGGATAACCTATGACCTAGACAGACCTATTCCTATTTTTTATAAAAGCCATAAGAGTAGCTTTCCCAGAGAGCAATTTTATTTTTCTTATTATTATGTTCTTGGGTGGCCTTTCACTGTTGATACTATTTCCAAAAATAAATCATTGGGAAGTTTGTTAAAAACTTTAAGCCATCATTCTGTATCATAGGTAACCACCTTCCAGTTGTCTATCACATGTTGGCTTTTCTTAAGATGTAGCACCGAGGATGATCCTGTTTTTCATTCTCCTTAAATTTAACAGTAGATAATTTTAGATAACATGTAGAATAACAGGCCTTGCATTTAATTAAGGTTAAAGGGTTTGAATTAGGGGTGTAGAGTTTGAAA
The DNA here is from genome assembly GCF_964341445.2 of Mesoplodon mirus. Taxonomy (NCBI): domain Eukaryota; kingdom Metazoa; phylum Chordata; class Mammalia; order Artiodactyla; family Ziphiidae; genus Mesoplodon; species Mesoplodon mirus. The sequence continues at coordinate 18,178,128 of NC_138977.1, read as the reverse complement.
ATTATCATTAAATTGTTTGATACATTCAGATACTTCTCTCATTCTTCATTCACCTGAGTGTTGAACTTTTGTTTAAACCCTGTGTTTCGAGCAGCAGTGGTTGAGAAATCCATGTACCCTTTCCTGTTCTGGGAAATGGCTAACTACAAAGCACGACTCTGGCCTCACATGTTCCGAGATGTCTCTGTCATTCCCCGTAACCCAACATGGCAGGTGACACCCTTGTTTATCTGCCCCATGAAACCCCAGGCCTCTTCCTTTTCTTTGAGACATTCCTCATTAAATAGTCTCTTTACTGCAGTCAGACAAAATAATTTCCTTAACTGTCTAGTGCATTTTGTCTTTCACACACCAAATCATAATGCTCAGTGCTGCCTTAACACAAAGTTGGTTGGGTTTTTATGAGAATTAAATGAGTTAATATTTGTATAGCCCTTTGAATGGTATCAGACATCTAGTATGTGTTCAACAGTATATTGTCTGCAATACCTATATTATCTACAGGGAATAACCATTATTATTTCATTGTTGTTAACACCTAATCAACATTAGAGAAAAAATATTATTGATATTGTTAAAGAAAATATTATTCATGACCCTTGTTGAAGGTGGTAAGTAAGGCAGATGTTATTCAAGGGGGACCGTCGCAATGGATGTAGGGACAAACTGCAGTGAGATCTTGAAGTGGGAGAGAGAGATTGGACCCAACTCCCAATACAGCAGATGCAAGTGGGAAGTTTTAGCCACGGAGCAGAGCTGGGAGTCGGGGGTGGTCATTGCTAAGAGGAAATATCAGGGGTAAGGGGGGAGTCTGGCGAAACTGACCTAACAGGATTCTTGCTGAAGGCAGGCCAGGGTCATCAGACACCACCTGGGGGATGGTGGCAGGTAAGGAAGCAAATTACATATTGAGGGTTAAAGTGGCTTATCAGGATTCTTGATAAAATTGGAAAATGCTGAAAGGAACACCTAGTCAGGCCTAGTTGAAAAAGAGTTCTACGGAAACTGAGTAGGGTTCGGTCAAGGAGAGAATCTTTGTCATCAGGCAAGGAAGTTTGGAAAAATATACTCATCTATATGTTTCATTTTCAGTGCTGCAATCTGACCTAAGTTGGCCAGAAGAGAAGGAGCAGGAAAAAGTCCAAGGGGAGGTGTGGGAATGGCAAGGTTGAGAGAAGGAGAAATACATGGTCCTTTCCTCAGAATTGATATTCTCCGAGATTCCCAGTGCTACTTCTAGACAATAGAGTGAGCACCTTCCCTTCCAATCTCATCATGTGAAATGGAAATCCTCAGTCAAACTCCCCTTCCCCAGTTCACAGCATCACAGTTCTCCTCTAGCAGAGACCTCTTCCTTCTCCTTGGATACCTTCAGGCTACAACAGTACCTTCTTCCAGTATCCTCTATACCCTAAGGTAATTTAACAGCTCCAGTTCCCTGAGTCTTTTCTTTCCTCCCTTGATTCTGTAGACCTCCATCTCCATTCCATCAGCCAGGCAGAGCCTTTACTTTGATCTCATCACAATGAGCAACCCTCTGATTCTTTAAATCAGAAATACCTCCTTTTCAACAGAATTTCTTTTTTACGTGCCACACTTTCCCTTTTACCTTACAGAGGCTAACTTGCTTTTTACCTTCATTATGAATTTCACTTAGCTAAGTCATTCACTTTTCCTCAGGTTAAAAGTTACTTTCTTACCTCCCAAGATTCTCTTCAGAATCCAGTGCATCGAAGGTATGTTCAGCTTCAGAGAAAAGAAACCCTGCCTACAAGTGGCTTATATCAGAATTCTCTGAGAGCTGCAAATGGTTAAAAGTAAGCTGAGATAGTGATCATTTCGTCTTTAGAGTGGCCATGTAAGGTATGAGAGGTTGTCTACAGTCCTAAGCAGCTTTGTCTATCTACCTACATGTGGAACATGAATATTATCATTTCCCTGTGTGCTAAGATATGGAAAAGGATGCGAAGCACTAGCTTAAAGGAATAGAAGTTTACTGTCTCACTGACACAAGTCCTGGGATAGGCAGTTCCAGGCTAATGTTATGGCTCAACAGTGCCATGGGACACCCAGACTTCCTAACTTTTTAGTCTGTCATCCTTATCATGCTCTCATTTGTCCTCTTTCTTGTTGCCTCATGGCACCAAATGGCATCAGTGCCTCCAGTCCTCCAAAACCAAAAACCTAGCAAAAAGAAGAGAGGGAAAATAGTGGTGCTAAATCACATCTGCTTATACCTCATGGACCAGAACCACGTCACATAGCACTTCAGTTTCAAGAAAGGCTGGGAAATTGGGTTTTTAGGTTACAGCTGCTGTAATAGAGTCAGATAAGAAAAAGTCAGGGAAGTGGGTGGCATGCGTATTATGTAAGCCAATCTATCATATCTGAAACACCAGGATTCCAAGATGATAATATTTAATACAACCATTTCTAGCAGAAGTTCAGTACCCTAGACTTTCCTAACCTGCAGTGGACCTGTGTTATCTCACCAAACCCTGAATCCTCCTCAGTGTCTGCTTCTAGTCTCTTACTAAACAGCAGGATGGTGATGGAGGAAAATGAGGCCAATCCAGGTATTAGTTCTCATTCTCCAGTTGAAATCTCATCCTTGTTGCAGCTCAGCTTTTCTACCATAGTCTACTTGTAATTATGGGTCTTTCTTTTTTTTTTTTTTTTTTTTTTTTTTTTTTTTTTTTCTTTTTGCGGTATGCGGGCCTCTCACTGTTGTGGCCTCTCCCGTTGCGGAGCACAGGCTCCGGACGCGCAGGCCCAGCGGCCATGGCTCACGGGCCCAGCCGCTCCGCGGCATATGGGATCCTCCCAGACCGGGGCACGAACCCGTATCCCCTGCATCGGCAGGCGGACTCTCAACCACTGCGCCACCAGGGAGGCCCTGGGTCTTTCTTTAAAATACCCATCCCTTTTCTTCATAGGGACAAAAATAATACCCAAACTGTCTTGTGTCATATCTCATGTCACACAGAAGGTCAAAATCCCCTTTATGTTGTTAATACAAGTAACAAAAGCAGAAAGGGGAGTGGGACCAGGTCAGGAACCCAGTCAAGGAGCAAAAGCATCAAGACTGAAGAGAGACCTATTGTGAATACTTAGAATGAGAGAGACTGATCAGGATTGCTGCTGTTATCACATTGGCAACAATGTCTTCTGAAGAGTCAGGGCAAGAAATTAGGAGGGCTTGCACTACACCCAGATAGAGCTATGAGGGCTGCATTGTGTTCTAACCTGTTTTTTTTTTTTTTTTTTTTTGCACCTCTCGGCGTGTGGGGTTTTAGTTCCCTGACTGGGGATCGAACCCGTGCCCCCTGCAGTAGAAGCTCAGAGTCTTAAACACTGGACTTTCAGGGAAGTCCAAAACCTGGTCTCTTTTGAAGGCTTCTAGTCCTGCCCCGAAGAATGTGCCACAGGTGTCCTTAAAGTCACAGTGCTCTGAACCCATCACATGACAGATTACTCCAACTAATTACCTCCACAGTAGTTTCTCCTAAGTTTCTTTTTCTTTCCTTGGCATTTCACTTTGTTTTAGTCCTACATTTCTAACTACTCACAGAACAACCCCACTCAGATGCTTATGATCTGCACTGGAATTTGAGTGACATCTGGAACAAAATGGAAAAGTCACCTGCCCTACCATCCAAAGGACTGAATCTTGACATCTTGTTTCGGAAGAGTAAGGGAGCTGAAAAAAATTTCCATTTCAAAGCTGCCAATAGTTTTTTTTGTTTGTTTCACAAAAACATGGAACCACATTTGGGACAAACAGCCCCTTTGTTCTGATTAAACCTCTTGAATTTTTTGTTATGTAAATATACAGCAAAGACTACAATTTTTAAAAGAAGGGTTTGTTTAATTATATAAAAGATTGTTCACTGGGTAGACAAGAGTTGAATTTCAACAGATTTGGTTCCCTTGAGTGAATGTCTCCCTTGAGACTGACTCCTTTATACGTGAAAAAAGTTGCTTCTCTTGGGACATGTGAGTTGAGGACATTGCTGGTAGAAGATAAGGACCTGGAGGTCAGAGGTTGAAGGAACTGTTTATATAAGACATATTCTAAGCCGTGGGCATGAACAGTGCTGCTTTCAGCTCCAGATGGTGAAGTGTGATACAGAGCTGAGGACACAGCCTCCTCTGCCCAGAAATTTTCCTTGACTAACAAACACCCTGAGGAATGTCAGCTTTCAGAGCCTCAGACCTGGAAACACCACTCAGTGTCTCCTAGTCTCTCTCTGTCTGCCTCTCTCTCGTATCTCACTACATCTGTAACTCTCCTGTCTGTCTCTCTGTGGTTTCATTATCTGCACAGGATGAGCAATAAGACCACTGGCATCTATTTTCACAAACTTCTAACTCTAGTATTCAAAAGTAAGGCCTTCCTTGCTATCTCCATCTAGAACAATCCTGGTGAAATACTGTGGCTTGGATCAGATGACTTACCTCACCGGAGGAAGAAGTATTCTGACTGACCTGGTCTGAGTCACATGCCCAGGAAAATGAGCTTTGCCACTAGAAGGTATGATTGGAGTTGGCCTGTAATCTGACTAGTGTACTTGGCAGCTAAAAACAATAGCTAGCACTTGCATTATGTGGAAAGGTGAGTAAGATTTATTTCCCAACTTTGAGCATCTATCCATTGCTTGAGAGCCCCATCTGTGCTGCCTTATACTCTCAGGGAAGCCCTTAAGGAAAGAGAACAGACATGTTGCTCAGATGCTTTAAGACGGGCATCCAGATATTTGTGAAAGAAGGAATGAATGAAAACCCTGAAACCATTATTTCCTGGGCCTTGCCCATCATTCACTTAATTCAACCTGCTCCTTTTCATCATGTAATGAAGTTGTCTATGGCAGGGGGTACAGGTAAGAGGAATGGTCTTGTCTGCCCTGAGCCTTGACTGGATAATAGGGGAAGAGGTTTGAGGAATACAGTTCATTTTCAACAACATAAACTTGAACAACATTTAATCCCCATAAGTCTGTGAAGTAGGAATTCAAACTCTAAGAATTTTAAATGTGTAAATCAATCAGCATGAGTGTGATCGAGTTAAACTGCCTATAGAATCAGAATAGACTTTTAATATTTACCATTTTTATTGAAAAAAATCAAGAAAATTAATTTCTTAAAAGAAGGGAGGGCTTCCCTGGTGGCGCAGTGGTTAAGAGTCCGCCTGCCAATGCAGGGGACATGGGTTCGAGCCCTGGTCTGGGAAGATCCCACATGCAGTGGAGCAGCTAAGCCCGCGAGCCACAACTACTGAGCCCGCGTGCCTAGAGCCCGTGCTCCGCAACAAGAGAAGCCACCACAGTGAGAAGCCCGCACACCGCAACGAAGAGTAGCCCCTGCTCGCCGCAACTAGAGAAAAGCCTGCTCACAGCAACAAAGACCCAACTCAGCCAAAAATAAATAAAAATAAAATAATAAATTAAAAATAATAATAATAAAAAAAGAGGGGAAAAAGAGTTTGACTCTACTGTAACAGTAATATAATTGCAACCATTAAAAGAATTGTTCACCACAGATTCCTAATTATCACTCAGGACAATAACAAGTATGCATTATTATTAAGTAAGTGTCAAATTTACTTTGCAAATTCTTTTTTTTTTCCATTTTTAGTGAGGTCTAACTGCCATATAACATTGTATTAATTTAAGATGTACAACATAATCATTTGATATATGTATATATAATGAAATGATTACCACAATAGTTAACATCCATCACCTCACATAGTTACAGTTTTTTTTTCTTATGATAAGAACTTTTAAGATCCACTCTCTTAGCAACTTTCAAATAAACAACACAGTAGTGTTAACTGTAGTCACCATGCTGTACATTACTTCCCCAGAATTTATTTATCTTAAAACTGGAAGTCTGTATGTTTTGGCTACCTTCACCCACTTCCCCCAACCATCATGGGTGTCCTCATCTGGTTTTGGTATCAGGGTAATGTTGGCCTTGGAAAATGAGTTTGGAATTGTTCTCTCCTCTTTTATTTGTTGAAGGAGTTTGACAAGGATTGGTACTAATTCTTTAAATGTTTGGTAGAATTCACCAGTGCAGCCATCTGGTCCTGGACTCTTCTTTGCTTGGAAATTTTTGATTACTGAGTCAATCTCCTTACCAGTAATTGGTCCATTCTGATTTTCTGTTTCTTCATTATTCAGTCTTTTTTTCTTTCTTTTTTTAACATCTTTATTGGAGTATAATTGCTTTACAATAACAAAGTGAATCAGCTATACGTGTACGTATATCCCTATATCCCCTCCCTCTTGAGTCTCCCTCCCACCCTCCCTATCCCACCCCTCTAGGTTATAACAAAGCACCAAGCTGATCTCTCCCTGTGCTATGCGGCTGCTTCCCACTAGCTATCTATTTTACATTTGGTAGTGTATATATGTCCATGCCACCCTCTCACTTCATCCCAGCTTACCCTTCCTCCTCCCCATGTCCTCAAGTCCCTTCTCCACATCTGCATCTTTATTCCTGTCCTGCCAGTAGGTTCTTCAAAACGTTTTCTTTTTTTTTTTTAGATTCCATATATATGTGTTCCATATATATTCCATATATATGGTATTTGTTTTTCTCTTTCTGACTTACTTTACTCTGTATGACAGACTCTAGGCCCATCCACCTCACTACAAATAACTCAATTTCATTTTTTTTATGCCTGAGTAATATTCCATTGTGTATATGTGCCACATCTTGTTTATCCATTCATCTGTCACTGGACACTTAGGTTGCTTCCATGTCCTGGCTATTGTAAATAGAGCTGCATTGAACATTGTGGTGCATGACTTTTTCTATTATGGTTTTCTCAGGGTATATGCCCAGTAGTGGGATTGCTGGGTAGTATGGTAGTTCTGTTTTTAGTTTTTTAAGGAACCTCCATACTGTTCTCCATAGTGGCTGTATCAATTTACATTCCCACCAACAGTGCAAGAGGGTTCCCTTTTCACCACACCCTCTCCAGCATTTATTGTTTGTAGATTTTTTGATGATGGCCATTGACTGGTGTGAGGTGATACCTCACTGTAGTTTTGATTTGCATTTCTCTAATGATTAGTGATGTTGAGCTTTCTTTCATGTGTTTGTTGGCTATCTGTATATCTTCTTGGGAGAAATGTCTGTTTAGGTCTTCTGCGCATTTTTGGATTGGGTTTGTTTTTTTGATATTGAGCTGCATGAGCTGCTTGTAAGTTTTGGAGATTAATCCTTTGTCAGTTGCTTCATTTGCAAATATTTTATCCCATTCTGAGGGTTGTCTTTTAATCTTGTTTATGGTTTCCTTTGTTGTGCAAAACATTTTAAGTTTTGTTAAGTCCCATTTTTTAATTTTTGTTTTTCTTTACATTTCTCTAGGAGGTGGGTCAAAAAGGATCCTACTGTGATTTATGTCATAGAGCATTCTGCCTATGTTTTCCTCTAAGAGCTTTATAGTGTCTGGCCTTACATTTAGGTCTTTAATCCATTTTGAGTTTATATTTGTGTATGGTGTTAGGGAGTACTCTAATTTCTTTTACATGTAGCTCTCCAGTTTTCCCAGCACCACTCATTGAAGAGAATGTCTTTTCTCCATTGTATATTCTTGCCTCCTTTATCAAAAATAAGTTGACCATATGTGTGTGGGTTTATCTGTGGGCTTTCTATCCTGTTCCATTGATATATATTTCTGTTTTTGTGCCAGTACCATACTGTCCTGATTACTGTAGCTTTGTAGTATAGTCTGAAGTCAGGGAGCCTGATTCCTCCAGCTCCGTTTTTCTTTCTCAAGATTGCTTAGGCTATTCAGTGTCTTTTGTGTTTCCATACAAATTGTGGAATTTTTGTTCTACTTCTGTGAAAAATGCCATTGGTAGTTTGATAGGGATTGCATTGAATCTGTAGATTGCTTTGAGTAGTATAGTCATTTTCAGAACGTTGATTCTTCTCACCCAAGAACATGGTATATCTCTCCATTTGTTTGTATCATCTTTAGTTTCTTTCATCAGTGTCTTATAGTTTTCTACATACTGGTCTTTTGTCTCCTTAGGTAGGTTTATTCCTAGGTATTTTATTCATTTCATTGTAGTGGTAAATGGGAGTGTTTCCTTGATTTCTCTTTCAGATTTTTCATCATTAGTGTATAAGAATGGAAGATATTTCTGTGTATTAATTTTGTATCCTGCTACTTTACCAAATTCATTGATTAGCTCTAGAAGTTTTCTGGTAGCATCTCTAGGATTCTCTATGCATAATATCATGTCATCTGCAAACAGTGACAGCTTTACTTCTTCTTTTCAGACTTGGATTCGTTTTATTTCTTTTTCTTCTCTCATTGCTGTTGCTAAAACTTCCAAAACAATGTTGAATAAAATAGTGGTGAGAGATGGTAGCCTTGTCTTGTTCCTGATCTTAGTGGAAATGGTTTCAGTTTTTCACCACTGAGAATGATATTGGCTGTGGGTTTGTCATATATGGCCTTTATTATGTTGAGGTAAGTTCCCTCTATGCCTACTTTCTGGAGGTTTTTTATCATAAATGGGTGCTGAATTTTCTTGAAAGCTTTTTCTGCATCTACTGAGATGATCATATGGTTTTTCTCCTTCTACTTGTTAATATGGTATATCACACTGATTGATTTGCATATATTGAAGAATCCTTGCATTCCTGGGATGTTTGTCCCCACTTGATCATGGTGTATGATCCTTTTAATGTGCTGTTGGATTCTGTTTGCTAGTATTTTGTTGAGGATTTTTGCATCTATGTTCATCAGTGATATTGGCCTGTAGTTTTCTTTCATTGGGACATCTTTGTCTGGTTTTGGTATCAGGGTGATGCTGGTCTCATGGAATAAGTTTGGGAGTGTTCCTCCCTCTGCTATATTTTGGAAGAGTTTGAGAAGGATAGGTGTTAACTCTTCTCTAAATGTTTGATAGAATTCACCTGTGAAGCCATCTGGTCCTGGACTTTTCTTTTGTTGGAAGACTTTTAATCATGGTCTCAATTTCAGTGCTTATCTTTGGTCTGTTTATATTTTCTATTTCTTCCTGGTTCAGTCTTGGAACGTTGTGCTTTTCTAAGAGTTTGTCTATTTCTTCTAGGTTATCCATTTTATTGGCATAGAGTTGCTTGTAGTACTCTCTCATGATCCTTTGTATTTCTGCAGTGTCAGTTGTTACTTCTCCTTATTCATTTCTAATTCTACTAATCTGAGTCTTCTCCCTTTTTTTCTGGATGTGTCTGGCTAATGGTTTATCAATTTTGTTTATCTTCTCAAAGAACCAGCTTTTAGTTTTATTGATCTTTGCTATTGTTTCCTTCATCTCTTTTTCATTTATTTCTGATCTGATTTTTTTTTTTTTTTTTTGCGGTACATGGGCCTCTCACTGTTGTGGCCTCTCCTGTTGCGAAGCACAGGCTCCAGACGCACAGGCTCAGCGGCCATGGCTCATGGGCCCAGCCGCTCCACGGCACGTGGGATCTTCCCAGACCAGGGCACAAACCCATGTCCCCTGCATCGGCAGGCAGACTCTCAACCACTGCACCACCAGGGAAGCCCTGATCTAATCTTTATGATTTCTTTCCTTCTGCTAATTTTGGAGTTTTTTTGTTCTTCTTTCTCTAATTGCTTTAGGTGTAAGGTTGTTTATTTGATATGTTTCTTGTTTCTTGATATAGGATTGTATTTATAAACTTCCCTCTTAGAACTGCTTTTGCTGCATCCCATAGGTTTTGGGTCATCGTGTTTACATTGGCATTTGTTTCGAGGTATTTTTTTTATTTCCTCTTTGATTTCTTCAGTGATCTCTTCGTTATTAAGTGGTGTATTGTTTAGCCACCATGTGTTTGTATTTCATGCAGATTTTTTTCTTGTGACTGATATCTAGTCTCATAGCATTGTGGTCAGAAAAGATACATGATACGATTTCAATTTTCTTAAATTTACCAAGGCTTGATTTGTGACCCAAGATATGATCTATCCTGGAGAATGTTCCATGAGCACTTGAGAAGAAATTGTATTCTGTTGTTTTTGGATGGAATGTCCAATAAGTATCAATTAAGTCCATCTTGTTTAATGTATCATTTAAAACTGTTTCCTTATTTATTTTCATTTAGGATGATCTGTCCATTGGTGAAAGTGGGGTGTTAAAGTCCCCTACTATGATTGTGTTACTGTCGATTTGCCCTTTTATGGCTGTTAGCATTTGCCTTATGTATTGAGGTGCTCCTATGTTGGGTGCATAAATATTTACAATTGTTATAACTTCTTCTTGGATGGATCCCTTGATCATTATGTAGTGTCCTTCTTTGTCTCTTTTAATAGTCTTTATTTTAAAGTCTATTTTGTCTGATATGAGAATTGCTACTCCACCTTTCTTTCTTTCTTTTTTTTTTTTTTTTGTGGTACGCGGGCCTCCCACTGCCGTGGCTGCTCCCATTGTGGAGCACAGGCTCTGGATGCACAGGCTCAGCGGCCATGGCTCACAGGCCCAACCGCTCCGTGGCATGTGGGATCCTCCCGGACCGGGGTATGAACCCGTGTCCCCTACATCAGCAGGCAGACTCTCAACCACTGCGCCACCAGGGAAGCCCTCCACCTTTCTTTTGATTTCCATTTGCATGGAATATCTTTTTCCATCCCCTCACTTTCAGTCTGTATGTGTCCCTAGGTCTGAAGTTGGTCTCTTGTAGACAGCATATATACTGGTCTTATTTTCATAGCCATTCAGCCAGTCCATGTGTTTTGGTGTGAGCATTTAATCCATTTACATTTAAGGTAATTTTCGATATGTATGTTCCTATTACCATTTTCTTAATTGTTTTGGGTTTGTTTTTGTAGGTCTTTCCTTCTGTTGTGTTTCCTGCCTAGAGAAGTTCCTTTAGCATTTGTTGTAAAGGTGGTTTGGTGGTGCTGAATTCTCTTAGCTTTTGCTTGCCTGTAAACGTTTTAATTTCTCCATCAAATCTGAATGAGGTCCTTGCTGGGTAGAGTAATCTTGATTGTACGTTTTTCCCTTTAATCACTTTAAATATGTCCTGCCACTCCCTTCTGGCTTGCAGAGTTTCTGCTGAAAGATCAGCTGTTAACCTTATGGGGGTTCCCTTGTATGTTATTTTTTGTTTTTCTCTTGCTGCTTTTAATATTTTTTCTTTGTATTTAATTTTTGATAGTTTGATTAGTATGTGTCTTGGCATGTTTCTCATTGGATTTATCCTGTAATGGACTCCCTGTGCTTCCTGGACTTGATTGACTATTTCCTTTCCCATATTAGGGAAGTTTTCAACTATAATCTCTTCAAATATTTTCTCAGTCCCTTTCTTTTTCTCTTCCTCTTCTGGGACCCTATAATTCAAATGTTGGTGCATTTAATATTGTCCCAGCGGTCTCTGAGACTGTCTTCAGTTCTTTTCATTCTTTTTTCTTTATTCTGCTCTGCAGTAGTTATTTCCACTATTTTATCTTCCTCGTCACTTATCCATTCTTCTGCCTCAGTTATTCTGTTGATTCCTTCTAGAGAATTTTTCATTTCGTTTATCATTTTGTTCATCATTGTTTGTTTGCTCTTTAGTTCTTCTAGTTCCTTGTTAAATGTTTCTTGTATTTTCTCCATTCTATTTCCAAGATTTTGGATCATCTTTACTATCATTACTCTGAATTCTTTTTCAGGTAGACTGCCTATTTCCTCTTCATTTGTTTGGTCTGGTGGGTTTTTACATTCCTCCTTCACCTGCTGTGTGTTCGTCTGTCTTCTCATTTTGCTTAACTTACTGTGTTTGGGGTCTTCTTTTCACAGGCTGCAGGTTCATATTTCCTGTTGTTTTTGGTGTCTGCTCCCAGTGGCTAAGGTTGGTTCAGTGGGTTGTGTAGGCTTCCTGGTGGAGGGGACTAGTGCCTGTGTTCTGGGGGATGAGGCTTGATCTTTTCTTTCTGGTGGGCAGGATCACGTCTGGTGGGGTGTTTTGGGTTTTCTGTGACCTTATTATGATTTTAGACAACCTCTCTGCTAATGGGTGGGGTTGTGTTCCTGTCTTGCTAGTTGTTTGGCATAGAGTGTCCAGCACTTTAGCTTGCTGGTCATTGAGTGGAGCTGGGTCTTAGCCTTGAGATGGAGATCTCTGGGAGAGCTTTTGCCGTTTGATATTACATGGAACCAGGAGGTCTCTGGTGGACCAGTGTCCTAAACCTGGCTCTCTCACCTCAGAGATACAGGTTTGACTCCCGGCCAGAGCACCAAGACCCTGTCAGCCACACGGAAAAAAGAGAAAAAGGAAAAAAATACATATATCGTTGTTCCCAAAGTCCACCGCCTCAATTTTGGGATGATTCGTTGTCTATTCAGGTACTCCACAGATACAGGGTACCTCAAATTGATTTTGGAGATGTAATCCACTCCTCCTGAGGCTGCTGGGAGAGATTTCCCTTTCTCTTCTTTGTTTGCACAGCTCCCAGGGTTCAGCTTTGGATTTGGCCCCGCCTCTGCGTGTAGGTCCCCTGAGGGCGTCTGTTCTTTGCTCAGACAGGGTGGGGTTAAAGGAGCAGCTGATTAGGGGGCTCTGGCTCACTCAGACCAGGGGGAGGGAGGGGCACGGAGTGCAGGGCGAGCCTGCAGAGGCCGGTGTGACGTTGCACCAGCCTGAGGCGCACCCGTGCATTCTCCCGGGGAAATTGGCCCTGGATCACGGGACCCTGGCAGTGGCGGGCTGCACAGTCTCCCGGGAGGGGAGGTGTGGATAGTGACATGTGACACCCAGTGACACCCAGGCTTCTTGGTGGCTGCAGCAGCAGTCTTACTGTCCCATGACCGTCTCTGGTGTCTGCACTGATAGCCGAGGCTCGCGCCTGTCTCTGGAGCTAGTTTAGGCGGTGCTCTGAATCCCCTCTCCTCGCAGACCCTGAAACAATGGTCTCTTGCCTCTTAGGCAGGTCCAGACTTTTTCCCAGACTCCCTCCCGGCTAGCTGTGGCGCACTAGCCCACTTCAGGCTGTGTTCACACAGCCAACCCCAGTCCTCTCCCTGGGATCCAACAGAAGCCCGAGCCTCGGCTCCCATCCCCCGCCCGCCCCGGCGGGAGAGCAGACAAGCCTCTCTGGCTTGTGAGTGCTGGTCGGCACTGATGCTCTGTGTGGGAATCTCTCTGCTTTGCCCTCCGCACCCCTGTTGCTGCGCTCTCCTCCGTGGCTCCGAAGCTTCCCCTCCACTACCCCCCGTCTCCACCAGTGAAGGGGCTTCCTTGTGTTTGGAAACTTTTCCTCCTTCATAGCTCCCTGCCGGTGGTGCAGGTTCCATCCCTATTCCTTTGTCTCTGTTTTTTCTTGTTTCTTTTGCCCTACCCAGGTACGAGGGGAGTTTCTTGCCTTTTGGAAAGTCTGAGGTCTTCTGCCAGCGTTCAGTAGGTGTTCTGTAGGAGCTGTTCCACATGTAGATATACTTCTGATGTATTTGTGGGGAGGAAAGCGATCTCCACGTCTCACTCTGCCATCTTGACTCATGACCCTCCATGATTCAGTCTTGATTGGTTGTGTGTTTCTAGAAATTTATCCATTTCTTCTAGGTTATCCAATTTGGGGACATATATTTGTTTATAGTAGTCCCTCATGTCCATTTTATTAAGGGCTATTTCCAGAGTTTTATCTTCTTTAAAATTTGGAGCATACTCCTCTGTTTCTTTATTTTCCTTGACTCTCTGTGTTGGTTTCTGTACATCACATAAAATAGCCCCCTCTCCCAGTCTTGACAGAGTGCTCTCATGTAGGAGATGGACTTATTCATTCGGCCTGGCCTGAGCTCTTGGTTGTCTCTCAAGTGGAAGTTTTAAGAGTTGGGGCACCTCAGGTATCCAAACCGTTCACTCCTTAGGGGGAAGCTGGAAGCTGTGAGTTTCCTCCCAATTTTATGTTGCTGTGCCAGGGTAGGGTTTATGGCAAGAGTGTGTTTTAGCATCTCCTATACATTTTAATATGGGTGCTTTCTTGTTTGCACAATGTGTAGGAGTCACTCAGCCAATTTCTGGATTTCTTTCTGAGAGAACTACTGTGTGTGTAGCTGTATATTTTGTGTGTCCATGGGAGGAGGTGAGTTCAGAAGTCTTCTTCGAAGTTTTCTTCTGGCACCAGAAAACTTTTATAAATTCTATGTGCTTGTGATGCTTAGTTCTGAAATCTTGGTTGTCAACATTTGTTGTTCATGTTACATGGTCATCTGCCCAGAACACTGTATTCCATATTTGATAGTTGCTAAGAGAATAGATCTTAAAAGTTCTCATCATAAGAAAAAAATTTTTGTAACTATGTATTGCAATGGATGTTAACAATTGTGGTGATCATTTCATAATATATACGAATAGCAAATCACTATGTTGTACACCTGATACTAATATGTCATATGTCAATTATACCTCAATAAAAATAAATAAATAAAAAGTTTTCTTTAAAAAATAACAAACAAAAACAGAGAACACATTGGTTAGTATCTTATCATGAGCACTTGGGTGCTCTCTAATGTTTCATATATTTGTTTTGCAATCTTCCCAAATAGATTACAGATTTCTTAAGCTGTCTTACACTTATATAAGGCAATTCTAGGTTGAGAATAGATACTAAGACCTTTTAGAACTCTCGGAGACAAGAAAAACAGTCCTTGAAACCAGTGGTTCTTGCCTGTCAGATTCAGTACCCTCTCTAGAACAAATATTTTGAAATGACCACTTTACCATCTAAAATGTAATTCATTGGTGGCATAACCAATCAACAAAGAATTTTCCCCAAAAAAAGGCAAGATGGTGCCCTAACTATAATAAAGAGGAGAAAAAAATTAATTTAAAATAAAACACTTATTTTATTGTTATATATGTATAAGCACGGTGAAATAAAAAGACATATGAAGTTTTCCATAACCTTTATCACTTTCTAATATAAAATATAACTTACTTTCCCTATAGTTTTTTTACTTAATATGACTCTCCCTTTAAAAGTAAAGTCAATGAGGGCAAAAGAATTTGTTTTGTTTACTGACATATTCCCAACATAAAAATAGTGCCTGGGGCTTCCCTGGTGGTGCAGTGGTTGAGAGTCCACCTGCCGATGCAGGGGGCACGGGTTCGTGCCCCGGTCTGGGAAGATCCCACATGCCGTGGAGCGGCTGGGCCCGTGAGCCATGGCCGCTGAGCCTGCGCGTCCAGAGCCTGTGCTCCACAACGGGAGAGACCACAACAGTGAAAGGGCCGTGTACCCCCCCCAAAAAAATAAAAAAAATAGTGCCTGATACATGGAAGGTGCACAATAAATGTGTGTTGAATAAATGTGACATTAAGAATGCTTTTGCCTGCAAATTAAAAACAATTAACTGTAGCTTAAAGCATAAATACATTTTTTTATGTTATAAGAAAACCTGGTTAGTGTCACTGATTCTCTGCACTCTGTCATCATGAGTGTCAGTGGCATCTCCTCTTATTTTTACAAGATGGCTGCTGTAGCTGCAGACATTATATCTTCATACAGTAGAATCTCAAGGAGAAGAAACTGGCAGAAGAAAACAATTCCTTCTTATATTCTCTTTTCAGGATGGTAAATCTTTCCCAAATCTACAATAGATTTCCCCTGAGGTCTCATTGGCTATAATGGCTTCACACTGTCATTTTTACACAAATTACTGACAAAAGGAAATGAATAGCTGTAATGAACATATATACCAAGTGAAGTTCATGCCAGAGGCTGAACTTAACGCCATCTAAACAAAATTGGAATTGTTTTAACAAAGAATTAGGAAAAATGGTTATTGGGTAAGGAGCCAATGGTGTCTCCGTGAATGACATACAGTTAAATAAATATTAAATAAATAGTTAAATAAATATTGTTTATGAAAAATTTATAATTAATATTGTTACCTTTTATAATTATAATAAAAGTACCTTTCTATAATAAACACTATAGTAAAGTTATAATAAGTATGAGGTTACCTTTTAAAATTTAATATGATTGAATAGGAAAAAAATTTCAGAGTGGCAGTGTATTAGTGAAGGTTGCATTTAGCTGCGTATAACAGAAACAAGATTCAATGGATTAATCAAAAAGTGGTTTCTTTTTTTTTTACCTATAACAAGAATTCCCAAAATAGGCAGTCCAAGACTGGTAAAATGGCTCCATGATGCCGTCAGGGATTCAAGCTTTATTATGCCTGACTGCATGAGATTTTCTTCCTTTAGGCCACAAAATGGTGGCTGCTCTTCTAACATGTTTGAACTCTATGCAGGTAAAGGAAAAGAAAGGGGAAAAGAAAAGGTGATTTTCTTTTCCAAATCAAAAACCTTTCTAACAGTGCCTACCCAGTGATTGCCGCCTGCATCTCCTTGGCAGGAACTGGTTCACAGGTCCACTGCTTATCTGGGTGGTGAATATTTTAGCTTGACCAAACAAAAATTTGTATTTGTTATTAAGAAATAAGGGGAGAATGGATATTTGATGGGCAACTAGTAGTGTCTGCTGTTTTTGTTCACCAAATATATTGAGTGGCCACCTTTGAATGAAGAAGTAATAGGTGAGTCTTTTTATTTTTTAATCAAATTCATATTTTATTCAACTAAAAGTTCACATTTAAAGAATGACCATGTTTTTGCTGTGAGCATATACTTATATAGCCAGTTTCTGCTTTCCATACAAAGTCATTTAATGCCTTAAGGATTTAATCATATCAGGAAAACTATAATCCTTTGAGAAAGAGTCTTATACCTTTTTGTATTACCCAAATTGTTTTCAATAGGTGGTGTTATTTTAATTGGAAAAGAGCACAGTAAAGCTATTTTCATTTTGTAGTGGAAAATAGAAAGTTTAAAGATTTGTTTTTATAGGCTGCACCAAAATATCCCTGACATTAGAATGTCTGCTTCAAATGATCATGTCAGAATATTCTTACTGAATATATAACTTTGAGCTTATACTCTCTGAGCCTCAGTTAACATATCAGTAAAATAAGGACATTACAGTCAACTCTCAAAGTTATTGTAAAATTTAAATGAGATAATGTGTATACAATACGTAGCACAGTGATCGCTAAATGATAGCTTTTGTTAGTAGTACTTAGATACATGGTAGATGATGTAAAATAGCTCTTTTGATTAACTATATGATTTGTTGATTTTACTTAGCTATATCTTTTGTGTTAGCTCATTTCTTTCTGTTGGATATTTACTGTATAAGAGGAACCATACTAAATGTCTTATCTATATTAAGTCATTTAAACCTCAAAATAATCTGTGAAGTGGGTAGTATTTTTATCTGTATTTTACAGACGAAAAACTGCAGCTTAGGGAAATTAAGGCATTGACCAAGATTATATAGCTAGGATGTGACAAAGCTTGAATTTAGATCCTGGAAGTTTGACCCAAAGTTTTCATCCTTAATTAGTCTACTACAACACAAATCTGAAATTCCTCCATTTTAAAATTATGAAAACATTATTACTCTGGTTATAAATCAATTCATCTAAGAAATTACTTTGGCTATTTTAATTTCTGAGTCTAGGAAAAAGAACTGTAGAATCAGCTGAAAACATTTTGAATAACATGCAAAAGTTAAAACCCTTGTTGTTGCAATTTTTCCTAATGATATAACCCTGTTTGATAGTGCTGCATTGAATAATTTCTGAAAATTCTACTATAAATTCTCAGCAAAGTATGGATTCATACTTTTTATAAATACATAAAATGCAAGTTTTTCAAGTTAATTCATGTACTGATTACAGTTTGACTAGGTCAGTCTAGAAAACTATTGAAAAAGAATCAAGCTATGAAAAAGAATCAAGCAATCTGTAACAGAACAGTGACGTAAATAGATGCTCTTTCTCAGATACTGTACTAGCACAATTAATTGTATTAACTTCTCACATGACTCCCTTTATAAGTATAAAATTAATAAAATGAGAAGAGAATAATGAGATTTTAGTTTAAAAGATACTAATTAAAATCATTTTATAAACAATTTACAAGTTCATATTTGAGCTGAATCTAAAAGGACTGTAATAATTGGAAAAATACCTTGGTAAAAATTTTAGACAATTTTATAGTAAGTATCTCTCCAAGGCTATTGCATTTACCAACACAAGTAAATTAAGTTCAGTAAAAATTAATGAGTGTCTGACATGGAATTAGACTCCAAAAGCCTGAGTTATTACAAAGGCTATATCTCAGGTTTAAACATCAGAATTAAAAAGTCAAATAGGTACCTTAAAAAGGCATCTTGACTCACATAGTCACTAAATTTTTGCTTTAGTAAATAAACTTCTGTAACTTCTAAAAAAAAATTACTGAGTGCCTAATATCTTCCTGCTGGCTACCAGAAACAGCAGAATTGTACAAGAAATTATTTTTTAAGTGTCCATGAGGTACAGAGGTACACAGAAGAGGGAAGAATTATATGTGGAGGTCAGTCAGAAAAGATTTAGCTAGGATATAACAGAATACAGCTTTGAAAGATAAATAGAACTTTTCCAGATGATTTCCATCAAGAAAAGCATTACAGGGAGTGGGACTAATACGAGCAAAAACACAGAGAGCTTAAAATGATAGAATAATTTTGAGTAACTGCATGCTCTTCAACACTGCTGAACACAAATTTTGTGGGAAGAAATGTCATGAGATGTTAGTGGTAAAGCAGGTGATTAATGGAGGATCTTATCTACTATAATTGTAGTTTGAGCTTTATTCAAGGTCAATGGGGAGACATTGAAAGATTTATATCAGTGAAGTAATGTGGTCATCTGGAATTTTAAATCAGTCACTTCCATCACTTTGATGGAAGACCTTTGTATCATTATGAAATATCTTTCTTTGCTTCTAGTAATACATCTTGCATTAAAGCCTATTTTGATCCTAGCATAGCTATACCAGTTTTATTTTGGTTGGAGTTTACAAGGTATAGCCTTTGTAACCATTTTACCTTCAGCTTTTATGCACCCTAATATGTAAAAAAAAAATTTGCAACATATAGGTAGGGACTTTTCTCCCCATCCAACAATCTTAATCTTTAATTAGAATATTAATCCATGTATTTATTTAGCATAAATTAACTAATATAACTACTTGTTTTCTATTTGTCCCATCTGTTCTATATTCCTTTTTTCTCTCCATTCTTTTACTCTCTTGAATTAGTCAAGTAATTTTTACTGTTCATTCTCCTCCTTCCCACCATTAGCTTATTAGTTATATAATTTTTAACTTTTATTTTACCGGTTACTCTAGAGCAGGGTTTCTCAACCATGTTATGATTGATATCTTGGACTGAAGAATTCTTTATGGGCTGGGAGGAGGCTGTTCTGTGTATATTATAGGATGTTTAGCAGCATCCATGGTTTCCACCCACTAGATACCAATAGTACCACCCATGCTGCTACAATCATGACAATCAAAAATGTCTTCGGACATTGTCACATATCTGCTGTGGGTCACAATCCCTCTTCTTGAGAATCACTGCTCTAGAGCTGGGCTGTCCAATATGTTAGCTAGTAGCCACATGTGAGGACTTGAAATGTGGGTAGTCCACATTGAGATGTGCTATAAAAGTAAGACAACAGATTTTGAAGACTTATTATTTTAAAGACCCTCATTAATAATTTTATATTGATTTATATCTTAGATATATTAGGTTAGAAAAATATTATTAAAATTAATTTCACCTGGTTTTTTTCCTACTAGTTTTAAATATAACTGCTAGAAATTGAAGATCTACTTATGTGATTCTCATTTGTGGCTTGCATTACTTCCCTAGAGATTATGACATACATCCTTCACTTACTCAAGTCTATTATAAACTAGTACTTTTACAAGTACCAGACAATGCAAGGATTTTGGAACACTTCCACTCTGTTAACTGCTCCTTGCCTCCTTTTGTGCTATTGCTGTCAGGTGTTTTAGTTCTAGATATTACAAATGTCATTTGGCATTACTATTATTTTTTTATAAAGTTAATGTTAACCCACATTTGACCCTTTCTATTGCTATTTACTGCTGCCTGCATTTCCATGCTTTCATCAAGGATCATTTCTTTCTAATTGAAGCACTGCCTTTTTTATTTCTTTAAATGCACACCTACTGTTAAGTCTCTCAATTTTTTTCTTCTTCTGAAAATGTCTTTCATTACAGGTAAATGAATTTTTACATATGTAAACACTTAGGTTACCATGACCTAGCTCAAGCACTCTAGAAGAATTTCCAGCAGGCTAGAAAGCTCTGTTATATCCTCCTAATCAAGATTTTCCCAGAGCTAACACTATCCCAACCTTTATAACCACAAATTAGTTTTGCCTGCTTTTAACCTTCATATAAATGGACTTATACTGTATATACTGTTTTGTGCCTGCTTTCTTTTGCACAACATTGTATCTATGAGATTCATTCATTCTGTGGCATGTAGCAGTTTTCTGAATAATATTCCATTGTATGAATTACCACAGTTGGTTTATCCCATATCATATTGATACATATTCAGGTTGTTTTTAGATGACTGAGATTATGAATAAAGCTCTATGATCATTCTTGTACATTTACATGGTGAACATAAACACTCATTATACTAGGAATGAAATTGCTGATCATTTTAGACCATTTAATAGATACCACCAAACAAATTTCCAAACTGGCTGTACCAATTAACACTCCCATTAGCAAACTATGAGAGTTCATTTCTCCACATCCTCACTAACCCTGTGGTATAGTCAGCCTTTCTGTTGGATAACAGTCTTTGGGTGGATATGCCTTATGATTGTAGTCTTCTGATCTTTGGCTTCCCTTTTCACTTCTTAACGTTGTCTTTTCATGTACGTAAGTTTTTAATTTCAGTGAAGTCCAATTTTCCAGTGTTCTTTATTGTGGTTAGTATGTTTTGTTTAGGAAATAATTGCTTACTCCAATGCCAGGAAGATAGTTTCTTATTATTTAGTCCGGAAGTTTTATCATTTACCTTTTACACTTAGTTCTATGATCCATCTTAAATTATTTTAATTTTTGAAGGATATTTTTGCCTGTTTGGAACTCTAAGGTATTTGTTTTCACTTGATTACAGAAACATCTTTTTTTTTGTTTGTTATTTTCATCATTTCTGTTGAGGCGTCTTACGGTTTTTCTTCTGGCTACTTCCAAGATTTTCTCTTTATATTTCACTTTCAGCAGTTTGACTAATGTGTTTATTATTAGTCTAGATGGTGTTTACTTTTAATTATCCTGCTTGAAGTTCATAACTCTTCTAGATTCTATTATTTTGTCTTTCATAAGTTTTCAAAAATTTATGTCATTATGTTTCAAATATTGCTTCTGCTCATTCTCTGTCCTCTCCTTTCTAGGACTCAGATTACGTGTACATCAGAAAATGTCATCATGCCCCAGAATTCTTAAGCTCTTTTCTGCATTTCCTGTCTCTTTTTCTCACCATAACTCGGTCTGGATAATGTTTTCTGATCTTTCTTATATTTCATCAACCCTCTCTTCAGCCATGTCTAATATCTATTGCACTCATTAGCTAAGTTCTCGAGTTACTATAATTTTTAGTTCTAGAATTTTCAAAGATAATTTGATAATTCCAGTTTTCTGTTGAAATCCCTTATCTTTTCATCTTTTACTTAAATGTATTAATTAATGGTTATTTTAAAGTTCATACGTAATAAGTACAACATATGGATCTCTTTGTGTTTGTTTCTTTTATCTTTTTTTCCTCTCTCTCTCTCTTGGGTTGTGGTCATGTCCAGGCATACCTATAATTTTCCACAAAATACTGGGTGTTGTGTGTGAAAATTTGTAGTGATAACTTGAAGCTCTGGATCATGCTTTCTTTCTCCAAAAAAGGATTTAGTTTGGTTTTTTTTTTCCCCCTGTAGGTAGTTAGAATAGGGATATATCACCTTGAATATACTCTTGGGTTGTACCAATTCACAGTTGAATTTCAGTTTTGTGATAGCTCCATATTTTCAGTTTGTACTCTTTCTAGGATGTTTCCCTTCATGGGTCTCAACTGAAAGTCTGGAGGGTTTACCATAGCCTCTTTTCTTTAGGTCCTTAAACTCCAAATTTTGTCTCCCCACCATTGTAAGACTGATGAAATTCCTGCTCAACCTCTTGGCCAATGATTTCTGTTTGATTTGTAATCCCCTCATTCTACACTATGCACAATAAGCACATGCCTGGAGAGGATAAGCAGCACAGCATGTTGGGATCATCAGGTACCAATTTATGTACCTTCTCTCCAAGATCTTGGTTCATGGGTTACTAGTTCCTAGACATCTAGCTCTTTGATGCTTCAAAACCAAGAAAGGAATCAATGATGCTCAGATGATGGATAGTGGTGCCACTAACTGAACAGGGCATACAAGATAAAAAATGATTAAGGGGGTCATAACGGAAAGAGATGTGGCCAAGAGGAAGAGACAATAAACCCTGCTTTGATAATGTTTAAGGTGTTTGTGGCTCTTCTAAACAAAGATAACCACTAAGCAGCTGGATTTAGGGAAAGAGGTTTGGGCTATCGATACAAATGTTTAAGTTATCTGAATATAAGTGATGCTTAAAATTATGAGATCAGATGCAATCATAAAGGTAGAGTTCTATATGTAGAGTAAGTGAACCAGGCTTAAGATATAACTCTGGAAAACTCAGATATTTAAGATGAGATAATGAATATCTGTTTAGAATCAGTCTCAATTAATTAACTACAAAAGTAGTTCAGTAGTCCAAGAAAAGAACTGTCAATCTGTCTTTTTAATTATTCCATGAAAAATTATTTCTTCCAAATGTTAGTTTATAATCTTTCCTCGTATAGTTTTAAATTAACAAAACTAGCATGTTAGTAGATCCATAGGGAAGCTGTTAGTCATGTATTTCCATAAAGATTTATGTTTCTAGAACATAGCATAAACACCAGAAGAATATAATGAAACAAAGGTAGCATATATAAGTTCAAGCTGGAATTGATCTGTTATTATTGGTTTAGAAAGTAGGCTCTGAAGTATCTGAATCTGTCAGATGTGTATCCTGTCTTTTCCACTTATTAGTTTTAATATCAGGAAAGATGCTTAATCTCTCTAACCCTCAGTTTTCTTATTGATAAAATGAAAATAAAAGCAGTACCTATTCCATTGGGTTGCTATGACAACGAAATGAAATGATGTGGGTAAAGTGTTTAGCACAGTGTCAGGCATATAATAAACTATACATAAATGTGAAAAGGTGTATAACTTCAGACCAATTACATGAAGGTAAAATTGGTAGATCATTCAAACCACTGTTGGATTCAAGCTTAGAACACCTTTTACCTATGTCTAAACGCCAGCAGAAATCCAGTTGTAATATTTTTCGCCCCTTTAATTACCAAAATTGATTCAACTTTGAATGTTTCCTTTTTCCATATGTCTCTCCCAAAATAAAAATAAAGATGCATTTCCCACATAGATTGACCATCTTTTTGTCAAAGTATATGAGTGACTATGATCCTTGTTTGAACTGCCTTTGCATATGTAACCAATGTGTGCCTTCCAAACTAGAGGAAAGTTATATTATCTAAAATGACTAATGGAAAAGTGTACACGAGATTTATCAGGTGTTGAGCTACAGTTAATCATACTCCCAAAAGATCTAGGTACTGCTTCTTTTTAAATTCTGCATGACCAGACTATTTCAGGGGAATTAACTCTCCTAAGCCAAGAACAAAATTTGTATGACAACTTCACTCTTGAAACCAGTGAACTTTAATGATTCAGAAGCTAAATGCTTGCTATTTTAACCCAAAATAAGTAAGGTGTTTTTCTAAATTTTATTTTATTTATTTTTTTATACAGCAGGTTCTTATTAGTCATCCACTTTATACACATCAGTGTATACATGTCAATCCCAATCTCCCAATTCATCACACCACCACCCAATAAATAAGTTTATATTCAACAGTGAGTAATGGAAGCATTGACTTTCTTTTGTCTTCAGAGATTTTTTGAACATTTTTTACCTGTAATACTGTCTCCATCTGAGTGTGCTTGGTTAATGTGCACAGAATTCAGAAAGCATTCTTCTTTCTTTAAGAAATACACTTTACCTGTGTGCATGGCAAAGAAGAAACTTGCTTGTTCTATACTTTCATTTTCCTTACACTTTACAAGTTGGAAATTTTGAAAATGAGATTGCTACGTTGTAATTTTAAGACTTTCAGTTGTAGGTGGTAGAAATACATACAAATTATTTGGTGTTCAAAACAAATGTGTCTGCCCAGTAACTGCAGTTTGCAGGGATGGTACTGGCTTAGACACAAATAAATGAAGGGTTTCAAACTGCATCATTGCAATCATCATCATCATCTTCACTGATCTCTCTGTGTCTCTCCCTATTTCTCTCTTCTCTCTTATCTCTCTGGTAAAAAGGGTGTATTGAGTTTTCTGTCCCTGCTTTAATAAATTACCACAATCTTAATAGCTGAAAACAACACAGATTTATTCTCATAAAGCTCTGGAAGTCAGAAGTCCAAAATAAGTCTTGCAGGGCTAAAATCAAGGTGTGGGCACTATGCTGCTTCTTTCGATGGTAGCAGCACCAGTGTATGCAGTTTCTCTGTGGTTTCAGGGTCCAGTTCCCTGCACAGAGTGGCCTAGAGGGGAGTTGGGAGGTGGCAGCACCTTCCCTAATGCTCTGTAGGACAACAACAGAAGCAGCAGTTTCCTCTTTGGGCCAACTGAGCTGTGTGATGTTCAGAATCGTTCCCAGGCAGTTAACTTCAAGTTTAGCTCTCTGGGCCTCCCAGCAGTTCCCTGAGCCAGCCAGTATCCTTCTAATAAACTCCATTTTCTGCTTAATCAGCTAAAGAGAGTAAACTTCAGGTGCTTGAAATTAAGGGTGATGATTGATTTATCTACCTCAGAGAGTTGATGTTGTAATTAAACAGAATAAAATCGATAGATTGTCACACAAGTTGCCTTCCTCAGTTTGCCTGCAGATTATTCCCCAAACACACCCTCTGCACCCAAGCTCTTGTTTCAGGGTTGGCTTTTAAGGGAACACAATGAAGACAGATTCATACCAATGGAAGGAAAATATTATGTTTGACTTTGAACATACCAGATAAAAAGAGGCATTCAAAACTAAAATTCCACCGTGATGCCTCCACTTTCATTTTCTTCAAATCAAACTGCAAAAGTACTGAATTTCATTTTTTAAAATTTGGGATCATTCCCATGGCTTTCTATGCTTTTAATGATTCTGGCATACATTATTTATTTTGCTAAAAATGTTGGCAAAATTCCCTAAAAGGAATAGTCTTTTTAATGCATCATCTTTTTGTTTATCCCAGAGGTAAAAGTTTAACATGTGTTTACACTGAAAATAGTGCTGAAATTTGAGAATTCATTTAAAAGAAGATTAATAGTTTATAATATTCTACTGGTTGAAATGTAGTTTACAAGAAAAACTAATTACTTTTACAGAGTAGTTGAAAACCTTAGACCTAGAATATGTGAATGATCTTCATTTGAACAAATTAAGGGAATTGATTCATCTTTGTTGCAAAGCAATCCAGTTACATTTAGTCAGGGAACACTCACAGTGTTTGGGTTCAATGTTTATGGAAACCTAAGAAAACAAAACAAAACTAGAGCACATTTTCCCTGCAGGCTCTAACTTGAAAATTCAATTAAGATTTATTGATAAAAGACTGCACCAGCTAAAATATATTATCCTAATTTAGGAATCAATAAGCATTTCTGTGATTTTTATGCACTATAAATTATATACTTTATGCCTATCTGATGTCCAAATGTGTTGGTAAGTGAGATGCCTAAAGTAACATGTAGGGATAGAATATAATTCTGTTAATGTTGAAAAGAGGTGGCATTTGTATGCTAATCATAACAGAGCTTTTGTGGACTGTTTTAACAACTTCCATACTAGACTCATTATATTTATATAGCGTCCCTTCTGTCTCCAGTCTTTTACACCTGGCGAATTCACCCACACATCCTAAAGACAAACTGAAAGCACCAAGGAAAGTTTTAGGCAATTGCCTCCCCCATTTCTCTTTCCCAAAACTCATACCTCCTCCAGACCTGCTTTGTTTTTTTTGATAGGCCACATGTGTAACAGAGTTTCAGGTGAGCTGAATTTAGAACCTTGAATGACAAGCTGGCAGCATTTCTTGGTTTAGGTACCTGTAGCCAGTCCCTTTGGAGATCTTTGTTTTGCTTTTAGTTATGTAAGATGTTCAGGCACCTGTTCTCTTGGGGGTAAGTCTCATAACCTGATGTTTTTCCTCAAGACTTCATGGTGTACAGAGCCTGCCTCCAGGGTAAGGCATGGGAAATTTTGCATACTGGTGAAGGAGCCACTTGGGGAAAAAAATATGAACTAGAATTTGAACAACTTCCTTTTTGAGGTTTAACATTGTTAGAAGTTTTCTGACAGATTGAGGTGGTTCAGTCCAAGATTTTTCACTGGAAAAAAGCACCAAGGGCTTTGAAGTAGAACTCTCCTTCAGTGATTTGTGCTTAAGACCCAGCCAACCCAAGAACCTCAATATCCAAAGTAAGCAGTTTTGGTCGAGGCACACATGAGAAATAGGAAATTACATCAGGAGCTTCCAGTGACGCCCTAGCATGTTATCACCTTTGGGGATCAATGGCTGGATATGTGTAAGTATAAACCTGAAGTCTAACTATGGTATGACTGTACAGGGCTGAAGAGGTCTGGGCAAGAAAAGATATCACTGTGGCAATAGATAGGTACTCCTCAGATTGTGCAGAACAGATACTCAGTAGAGACAGCATGTGCGATAGCAAAACACTTCTGGTGCTAAAGGCATCAACAGACTTTTTGGTTCTCTCTCCTCACATCTTTTTGGAAGCTGAACTGACCATTGTGGGCAGTTGCTTGTGGGGAGGCCACAGGAGGTAGACATCAATGTTTCTGCAAATATAAGAATGAGGTATGCCAAACTGATGAATTAAGTCGTGGTTTCCAGCTCTGTTGACTCCTAGAGTTTTGGCAGCCTCCCTCTACTCCTGTCTCTGAGTATAAGCTACTTTTATTGTGAAACTTACTTTTTCTTTTTCCCTATGGAAAAAAACAATTGAGCAAAAAAATATATAATTGATAAATTTATTTTTAAAATATCCACATAACTCAAAATGTTAGGAATAATTTTAAAACAAAGAAAACAATATATAGATGTATAATAGCATGTATTACAACTCTGAACATGCTTGGATGAACAATAGGGAGTTGGCTAACTGAGAAAGATGCTGAGATACAAGACATTGAATAATAAAAGGGCCATTCTCAGTTTTAGAATGGATAGGGGGCAAGTAGGAGAAGACCTACATAAAAACAAGACCAAATATAGCACAGAACTTGAAGTTGTTTGTCTTAACTCTGCTCAAACCAGATTCACACATCCACTCCTGATGTGGCTGGCACCCAATGAGAAAACAAACCTTTGGACAAAAATAGGTTAGAAAACAAAATGAAAGAAAGCATCCCATTTTACAAAATCAGATTTTTAAAACAAAATACTTAGTGGTAAAATTAAAAAGAAAAATATAAGATCTACTTGGGAAAAATTATGGAATATAAAAAATTAAATATATAGAGATATATAGTTGACTCTCGAACAACAAGGGTTCAAACTGCACAAGTCCACTTACATGCTGATTTTTTTTCAAGAATCCTACAGTACTACACACTCTGCAGTTGTTTGAATCTGAGTATGTGGAACCACAGATGCAGAGGATGGACTCTAATTTAGAGATGGATTTTCCAGTGCTTAGAGAGTCAGCACCCCAACCCCTACATTGTTCAAAGGCCAAGTGTACTTTGATCCAGTGTAGAAAGACTCAATAATACAAACATCAAGGTCATACAATATAGCACAGGGAACTCTACTCAGTATTCTATAATAACCTATATGGGAAGAAAATCTGAAAAAGAATGGATATATATGTATGTTAACTGCACCACTTTGCTGTACACCTGAAACTAACACAACATTGTAAATCAACTATACCCCAATATTACATAAAAATTAAATTAAAAAAATAATTATACAAACATGAAAATCTCCCAAAGTTTAATAGGTTAATTCATTATCATCCCAAACAGAATTCCAGAGGTTTCTTCTTCTCTTTTTAACTTGCAAAAATAATAGTAGAGTTCACCTATAAAAATAAATGTCTGGGGACTTCTGGGGAAGATGGCGGAAGAGTAAGATGCGGAGATCACCTTCCTCCCCACAGATACACCAGAAATACAGCTACATGTTGAACAACTCCTACAGAACACCTACCGAACGCTGGCAGAAGACCCCAGACCTCCCAAAAGGCAAGAAACTCCCCACGTACCTGGGTAGGGCAAAGCGGAGAGATTCCCGCACAGAGAATCGGTGCCGAGCGGCACTCACCAGCCCGAGAGACTTGTCTGCTTGCCCGCCAGGGCGGGCGGCGCTGGAAGCTGAGGCTTGGGCTTCGGTCAGAGCACAGGGAGAGGACTGGGGCTGGCGGCGAGAACCCAGCCAGAAGGGGGCTAATGTGCCACAGCTAGCCGGGAAGGAGTCCGGGAAAACTCTGGAGCTGCTGAAGAGGAAAGAGACTTTTTCTTCCCTCTTGGTTTCCTGGTGCGCAAGGAGAGGGGATTAAGAACGCTGCTTAAAGGAGCTCCACAGACGGGCACGAGTCGCGGCTGAAAGCGCAGAGCCCAGAGACGGGCGTGGGACGCTGGGGCTGCTGCTGCCGCCGCCAAGAAGCCTGTGTGTGAGCACAGGTCACTGTCCACACCGCCCTTCCGGGAGCCTGTGCAGCCCGCCACTGCCAGGGTCCCGGGATCCAGGGGCGGCTTCCCTGGGAGAACGCACGGCACGCCTCGGGCTGGTGCAACGTCACGCCGGCCTCTGCCGCTGCAGGCTCGCCCCGCACTCCGTGCCCCTCCCTCCCCCCAGGCCTGAGTGAGCCAGAGTCCCCGAAGAGGCTGCTCCTTTAACCCTGTCCTGTCTGAGCGAAGAACAGACGCCCTCCAGCGACCTACACGCAGAGGCGGGGCCAAATCCAAAGCTGAGACCCAGGAGCTGTGAGAACAAAGAAGAGAAAGGGAAACCTCTCCCAGCAGCCTCAAAAGCAGCGGATTAAAGCTCCACAATCAACTTGATGTACCCTGCATCTGTGGAATACATGAATAGACAACAAATCATCCCAAATTGAGGAGCCAGGAGTCAGTGCTGTGCCTCTGAGGTGGGAGAGCCAACTTCAGGACACTGGTCCACAAGAGACCTCCCAGCTCCACATAATATCAAACGGCGAAAATCTTCCAGAGATCTCCATCTCAACACCAGCACCCAGCTTCACTCAACGACCAGCAAGCTACACTGCTAGACACCCTATACCAAACAACTAGCAAGACAGGAACACAACCCCACCCATTAGCAGAGAGGCTGCCTAAAATCATAAAAAGTCCGTAGACACCCCAAAACACACCACCAGACGTGGACCTGCCCACCAGAAAGACAAGATCCAGCCTCATCCACCAGAACACAGGCACTAGTCCCCTCCACCAAGAAGCCTACACAACCCACTAAACCAACCTTAGCCACTGGGGACAGACACCAAAAACAACGGGAACTACAAACCTGCAGCCTGCAAAAAGGAGACCCCAAACACAGTAAGATAAGCAAAATGAGAAGACAGAAAAACACACAGCAGGAGAAGGAGCAAGATAAAAACCCACCAGACCTAACAAATGAAGAGATAATAGGCAGTCTACCTGAAAAAGAATTCAGAATAATGATAGTAAAGATGATCGAAGATTCTATTTCCAAGATCCAAAATCTTGGAAATAGAATAGACAAAATGCAAGCAACAGTTAACAAGGACCTAGAAGAACTAAAGATGAATCAAGCATCGATTAAAAACACAATACATGAAATAAAAAATACTCTAGATGGGATCAATAGCAGAATAACTGAGGCAGAAGAACGGATAACTGAGGTGGAAGATAAAATAGTGGAAATAACTGCTGCAGAGCAAAATAAAGAAAAAAGAATGAAAAGAACAGAGGTCAGTCTCAGAGACCTCTGGGACAACATTAAACGCACCAACATTCGAATTATAGGGGTTCCAGAAGAAGAAGAGAAAAAGAAAGGGACTGAGAAAATATTTGAAGAGATTATAGTTGAAAACTTCCCTAATATGGGAAAGGAAATAGTTAATCAAGTCCAGGAGGCACAGAGAGTCCCATACAGAATAAATCCAAGGAGAAATACACCAAGACACATATTAATCAAACTGTCAAAAATTAAACACAAAGAAATCATATTAAAAGCAGCAAGGGAAAAACAACAAATAACACACAAGGGAATCCCCATCAGGATAACAGCTGATCTCTCAGCAGAAACTCTACAAGCCAGAAGGGAGTGGCAGGACATAATTAAAGTGATGAAGGAGAAAAACCTGCAACCAAGATTACTCTACCCAGCAAGGATCTCATTCAGATTTGATGGAGAAATTAAAACGTTTACAGACAAGCAAAAGCTGAGAGAGTTCAGCACCACCAAACCAGCTTTACAACAAATGCTAAAGGAACTTCTCTAGGCAAGAAACACAACAGAAGGAAAAGACCTACAATAACGAACCCAAAACAATTAAGAAAATGGGAATAGGAACATGCATATTGATAATTACCTTAAATGTAAATTGACTAAATGCTCCCACCAAAAGACACAGAGTGGCTGAATGGATACAAAAACAAGACCCATATATATGCTGTCTACAAGAGACCCACTTCAGACCTAGAGACACATACAGACTGAAAGTAAGGGGATGGAAGAAGATATTCCATGCAAATGGAAACCAAAAGAAAGCTGGAGTAGCAATTCTTATATCAGACAAAATAGACTTTAAAATAAAGACTACTAGAAGAGACAAAGAAGGACACTACATAATGATCAAGGGATCAATCCAAGAAGAAGATATAATAATTGTAAATATTTATGCACCAAACATAGGAGCACCTCAATACATAAGGCAAATACTAACAGCCATAAAAGGAGAAATGGACAGTCACACAATCATAGTAGGGGACTTTAACACCCCACTTTCACCATTGGACAGATCATCCAAAATGAAAATAAATAAGGAAACACAAGCTTTAAATGATACATTAAACAAGATGGACTTAGTTGATATTTATAGGACATTCCATCCAAAAACAACAGAATACACATTTTTCTCAAGTGCTCATGGAACATTCTCCAGGATAGATCATATCTTGGGTCACAAATCAAGCCTTGGTAAATTTAAGAAAATTGAAATTGTATCAAGTATCTTTTCTGACCACAATGCTATGAGACTAGACATCAATTACAGGGAAAAAAAACTGTAAAAAATACGAACACATGGAGACTAAACAGTACGCTACTAAATAACCAAGAGATCACTGAAGAAATCAAAGAGGAAATAAAAAATATCTAGAAACAAATGACAATGAAGACACGATGACCCAAAACCTATGGGATGCAACAAAAGCAGTTCTAAGAGGGAAGTTTATAACAATACAATCCTACTTCAAGAAACAAGAAAAGTCTCAAATAAACAACCTAACCTTACACCTAAAGCAATTAGAGAAGGAAGAACAAAAGAAACCCAAAGTTAGCAGAAGGAAAGAAACCATAAAGATCAGATCAGAAATAAATGAAAAAGAAATGAAGGAAACGATAGCAAAGATCAATGAAACTAAAAGCTGGTTCTTTGAGAAGATAAACAAAATTGATAAACCATTAACAAGACTCAAGAAAAAAAGGGAGAAGGCTCAACAGAATTAGAAATGAAAGAGAAGAAGTAACAACTGACACTGCAAAAGTACAAAGGATCATGAAAGATTACGACAAACAACTATATGCCAATAAAATGGACAACCTGGAAGAAATGGACAAATTCTTTGAAAAGCACAACCTTCCAAAACTGAACCAGGAAGAGATAGAAAATATAAATAGACCAATCACAAGCACTGAAATTGAAACTGTGATTAAAAATCTTCCAACAAACAAAAGCCTAGTACCAGATGGCTTCACAGGCGAATTCTGTCAAACATTTAGGGAGGAGCTACCACCTATCCTTCTCAAACTTTTCCAAAATATAGCAGAGGGAGGAACACTCCCAAACTCATTCTACGAGGCCACCATCACTCTGATACCAAAAGCAGACAAAGATGTCACAAAGAAAGAAAACTACAGGCCAATATCACTGTTTAACAGATGCAAAACTCCTCAACAAAATACTAGCAAACAGAATCCAACAGCACATTAAAAGGATTATACACCATGATCAAGTGGGGATAAACATCCCAGGCATGCAAGGATTCTTCAATATATGCAAATCAATTGGTGTGACATACCATATTAATAAATTGAAGGAGAAAAACCATATGATCATCTCAATAGATGCAGAAAAAGCTTTCAACAAAATTCAACACCCATTTATGATAAAAAAGCCTCCCGAAAGTAGGCATAAGAGGGAATTTACCTCAACATAATAAAGGCCATATATGACAAGCCCACAACCAACATCGTTCTCAATGGGGAAAAGCTAAAACCATTTCCTCTAAGATCCAGAACAAGACAAGGTTGCCCACTCTCACCACTATTATTCAACATTGGTTTGGAAGTTTTAGCTACAGCAGTCAGAGAAGAAAAAGAAAGAAAAGGAATCCAAATTGGAAAAGAAGGAGTAAAACTGTCACTGTTTGCAGATAACATGATACTATACATAGAGAATCCTAAAGATGTTACCAGAAAACTACTAGAACTAATCAATGAATTTGGCAAAGTAGCAAGATACAAAATTAATGCACAGAAATCTCTTGCATTCCTATACACTAATGACAAAAAATCTAAAAGAGAAATTAAGGAAACACATTTACTATTGCAACAAAAAGAATAAAATACCTAGGAATAAACTTACCTAAGGACACGAAAGACCTGTATGCAGAAAACTATAAGACACTGATGAAAGAAATTAAAGACGATACAAACAGATGAAGAGATATGCCATGTTCTTGGAATGGAAGAATCAACATTGTGAAAATGACTCTACTACCCAAAGCAATCTACAGATTCAGTGCAATCCCTGTCAAAGTACCAACAGCATTTTTCACAGAACTAGAAAAAAAGATTTCAGTTTTTATGGAAACACAAAAGATCCTGAATAGCCAAAGCAATCTTGAGAAAGAAAAATGGAGCTGGAGGAATCAGGCTCCCTGACTGGACTATACTACAAAGCAACAGTAATTAAGACAGTATGGTACTGGCACACAAACAGAAATATAGGTCAATGGAACAGGATAGAAAGCCCAGAGATAAACCCACACACATATGGTCACCTTATCTTTGATAAAGGAGGCAAGAATATACAATGGATAAAAGACAGCCTCTTTAGTAAGTGCTGGGAAAACTGGATAGCTACAGGTAAAAGAATGAAATTAGGACACTCCCTAACACCATACACAAGTATAAACTCAAAATGGATTAAAGACCTAAATGTAAGGCCAGACACTATCAAACTCTTAGAGGAAAACATAGGCAGAACACATTTATGACATAAATCACAGCAAGATCCTTTTTGACCCAGCTCCTAGAGAAATGGAAATAAAAAGAAAAATAAACAAATGTGACCTAATGAAAATTAAAAGCTTTTGCACAGCAAGGGAAACCATAAACAAGACAGAAAGGCAACCCTTAAAATGGGGGAAAATATTTGCAAATGAAGCAACTGACAATGATTACCTCCAAAATATACAAGCAGCTCATGCAGCTCAATATCAAAAAAACAAACAACGCAATCCAAAAATGGGCACAAGACCTAAACAGACATTTCTCCCAAGAAGATATACATATTGCCAACAAACTCATGAAACAATGCTCAACATCACTAATCATTAGAGAAATGTAAATCAAAACTACAATGATGTATCACCTCACACCCGTCAGAATGGCCATCATCAAAAAATCTACAAACAATAAATGCTGGAGAGGGTGTGGAGAAAAGGGAAACCTCCTGCACTGTTGGTTGGAATGTAAATTGATACAGCCACTATGGAGAACAGTATAGAGGTTCTTTAACAAACTAAAAACAGAACTACCATATGACCCATTAATCCCACTACTAGGCATAAGCCCTTAGAAAATCATAATTCAAAAAGAATCATGGGGCTTCCTTGGTGGCGCAGTGGTTGAGAGTCCGCCTGCCAATGCAGGGGACACGGGTTCGTGCCCCGGTCTGGGAATATCCCACATGCCGCAGAGCGGCTAGGCCCGTGAGCCATGGCTGCTACGCCT
Source organism: Mesoplodon mirus (assembly GCF_964341445.2). Classification (NCBI taxonomy): domain Eukaryota; kingdom Metazoa; phylum Chordata; class Mammalia; order Artiodactyla; family Ziphiidae; genus Mesoplodon; species Mesoplodon mirus. The sequence continues at coordinate 18,143,804 of NC_138977.1, read as the reverse complement.
GCGTGTCCGGAGCCTGTGCTCCGCAACGGGAGAGGCCACAACAGTGAAAGGCCCATGTACCGCAAAAAATAAAAATAAAAACAAAAAGAATCACACAGTGATTCTGTATGAATACTGTACCACAGTGTTCATTGCAGCACTATTTACCCTAACCACGACATGGAAGCAATCTAAGTGTTCATCAACAGATGAATGGTTAAAGAAGATGTGGCACGTGTGTACAATGGACTATTACTCCACCATGAAAAGAAACGAAATTGAGTTCTTTTTAGTGAGGTGAATGGACCTAGAGTTTGTCAAACAGAGTGAAGTAAGTCAGAAAGAGAAATGCAAATACTATATGCTAACATATATATATGGAATATTAAAAAAAATGGTTCTGAAGAACCTAGGGGCAGAACAGGAATAAAGACACAGACGTACGAATGAACTTGAGGACACGGGGAGGGGGATGGGTAAGCTGGGACGAAATGAGAGAGTGGCATGGACATAGATACACTACCAAATGTAAAATAGATAGCTAGTGGGAAGCAGCCACATAGCACAGGGAGATCAGCTCGGTGCTTTGTGACCACCTAGAGAGGTGGGTTAGGGAGGGTGGGAGGGAGACACAAGAGGGAGGGGATATGGGGATATATTTTTACATATAGCTGATTCACTTTGTTGTACAGCAGAAACTAGCACAACATTGTAAAGCAATTATACTCCAATAAAGATGCTAAAAAATAATAATACTTTTAGAGTAGGAGGCTTTTTATGGGAAGATTGAAAATCTAGAAGTCATTAAGGAATAGATTAATATGTTTGACTACATAAAAACTAAGGGCTCATGCAAGACAAAACAAATACTACAAATAAAGATAAAATACAACCAACTCGAGAAAAAATTATTTGTAATACATATCAGTAAAATTCTAATTTCTTTCATATACAAAAGCACTTACTATTCAATAAGAAGAAAAGCAACCACAAAGACAAAAATTGATGTATAGACTTACAAATCTATTTAAAATATTTTATTTAACAAAGAAATGATACAGGCACAAAACAAAGTCTCCTTAATGAGTCTTAATTCTAGCAGGCAGGCCTGATTCTCAGCTGGTAAACCCTTGTAGGGCTATGTTAGTTGCTTACAACTTGTGCCCAATCTGATTGGTGAGAACTCATTCCCTTTCCAGTTAAAGTTAAAAACAAAAGCACCTAATAGTATAATTCCTTGTTATTTAAAAGAATTAAAAAGGCATATGTGTGTTTGCTTTTAAGGATATTTATTTTCTATGTATCTGGTTCCAATTAATAGCTTTGTTCCCTATACTTTTCACTGAACATAATACAAGATGATTACTAATGAATGATTCCTTTTACTTGCATGCTTGATTTTTAGAACTTTATTTTGTAGATATACATTGGGAGAGCTCTGCTTTTTTAAGGTATTACATTCCTTGCATTCATATTTTAATATAATTTAATAATAATGTACTAGTATATGGATAGAAAATTCTGGAGGGATACATAAGAAACTGTTAACAACGGTTATCTCTGGACAGTGGAAGTGGAAGTGAGTGGGGTAGGAGATTTTATATTTCATTTCATACTTCTGCGTATTCATTTAAGTTTTTTTTATCATGTGCCTATTTTCTATAATGTTCATAATAATTTAAAATAAAACAAAAGAATACAATCTTCTAGAATACCAGCTTTGAACTCCTATCTTCCAGGCCTGTCTCCCTACATTCCTAGTGCAGGAAATAACAAATTTGGTTTTCCTGGTTTTATTCTCAGTTCTCTGACTCCATTCGCATTTGGTCTGGCTCCTGTTTCTCCTAGCTCTCCAGGTAACCACCTCATGTGGTTTAACATGTGGTTCATCTACTTGCTTAACTGGCACCCAAACCTGAAAGAAGGTCAGACCAAAGTTTCATAAAGTTCAATAACAAGTAACATTATCACTTAGGAAAAGCTATTGTAAAAACAAAAAGGAACATTTAATAAAATTGACTTCATTAAGATGCTCGATATCTAATTTAGGGTTGAAGATAAAAACTGGTTGCTGTTGTTTTCATGCTTTTATTATGAAATTGTAAGATTACTATGGATCTTATGTGGTTTAGGGCTGCATGAACAGATGCATACCTTGCTCAGATACACTAGCACCGCGTGGAACAACCATACCAGTTACAAAATAGCAGAGGAAATTGGTAATTGTTTCCATTCTGGCCTTCAGTGGGCCCACTTTTGTTGCCACACAGTCTAGAGAATATATGGGAATATTGTTTCAGATTGACTCGGGCCATGGGTATTGATAGTTGGCAAGGGAGAATTTTTTATTGGTCTATTCCCGACCCCTCAACCCCATGGTTGGTTTCCTCTCGCCATTTTTAAACAGCACTTTCTTGGCCAGTTACTCCCACCTGCCAGGTCTGGGCTGAATACTTTTCATCTGTTACTGTGATCGTTTACCCTGAGTTGTTAACACATAGCCAATAATAAATGATGGCATTACTGACATTTTCACAAGGAATAAAACAGTGTATGTAGGTATACATGTCAATTTTTTGATGTCCAAACTCATTTCCTGCTTTTTCTAACCTTTATATTTTGCCTTTATAGCTCACATCTATTTCTGAGCAGATTTTGCTAGGTAAAAACTTCTTCTGGCTGAATAACTGTCAGATTCCCATTTGGCCTTTATACTTTCTTCAGCTCCAAGTGGATAAACACTAAAGGGGAAAAAAAACCCGATATTCAGAACTAGCCTAAATAGCAATTTTTTCCTTCTCTGCCAAAGTCAGTAGTGGTATTGCAGTTCCAATTAATAAAAGTGGTTTGGTGCAGCCAAAACACACTTATTATTTTTTTCAGTAATTATATTAAGACAGTATTAAAATGATTATTCAGGTACCCTACTCCTTAAGGACAAATGAGATTCTATAAAACTGTCTGGAAAGCTACTTGAAATCCTACTTGATATTTTAATTACAGAACTGGAGATATTACCATGGAAAGCAAATTCTTCAGTGACCTGAGTCAAAAGCTTTCTGGAAAGAAGAGATTGCTATGGTGATCATTACTGTGGTTTGCTGGGCCCTGTCAGATAATGACATTCCAGCTCATCACTGCACCTAGTGATCGACTCTTTGCCTTCAGGTTTTGACAATTTGGATGGATTTTAGCAGTGCCTTCTCTACTTCATGATCTACCCTTTCATTATTTCTTTCCACACAATCTTAAGAATTTCTCTTTTGCCAGAGTATGTCCAGGTTCTACGTAGAACTCTCCTACATCCTATGCTTTTAAAATGTGCTTATGGACCTGCCCAGATATGTGACTAACACATGACATATTCCTCAGGATTTTTATTTCTATTCCTTCAAATAATGTGTTAGTTCCCTATTTTACCAATTTTTTTAAGTTTGAAGTTTCATATATTGAATAATAATGATGTCTACTATCTACTATAAATAATAATATTTCATACATAATAAACCTCACTATTAATGTATAAAGTATGAGATATTAGCAACAGAACTTTAATTAATATTCAACCAGCCTTAGAAGGACTGCTCCCATTTTTATGTGAAAATCTACATTATCTACGATGTAAAAGGAAAAGACTGAATTTTACTTGCTAGCATAATAATTGTTGGAAAGTGATAATAATGCTATGTAAGTTTTGCAAAAATATTATTACATAAGAAATTTAAATGTTTTTAACATTTAAAAATATAGGTTCTTAAATTTAAGATACATGCATTTGCAATATGGATGGAAAGTTTCTTGAGATCTAATTTTAACTACCTGCCTTGTAACCTGTATATTTTGTGATGAAATGTAATTATTGATGATTACTAATAAATAGGTGACATCAATTTTTTTGCTTATTTATTAGTTATATCATTAGCTCCATCAAAGAATAATTATTTATAATTATTACATTACATTTAGTTTTTTACTTCCAAATACCTTTATAATACAGGGTCTCTAAAGCTAAAAATAAAAGCAAAAACATAATTGTGAGCACATCTTTTTCCTTTATATGCCTTTATATGTTCTCCTTCTGGAACTTCCTTTGAAGCTGTGACAGTCCAAAAGATGGAAGAGGAAAGCAATAGAAAGAAATCAAAATTCCACTACAGCTGTTTAATATTATTGTAAAGTCAATTCACCAACTTTAAAAAAACATTGATAGGAAGTAGTGAGAAAAGAGATCAGATACAATAAGTTAACAGCAGTTTGAATGAAAGGCTAAGAAACTTGGATTTAATTCTACAAGTGAAAGGAAGTCAGTGAAATTTCCTGATCAGGGAATTGACATAGTAAAAAATTATCCTTTCAAAGATTAATGTGCAATTCTGTCACAAATTAATAGGAGTGAAAAGAGATGGAAAACAAAAGGATATAAGAATCTGGTTACAGTCGTCCTAGCCAGGGGACCTGACTGCCTGAAGTAAAGTAGTTATTATGTAGAGGCAGATAGCATTTAACAAATATTATAAAGAAGAAATGGGCAGAGCTTTAGGAATGATTGTTATGGGTGACAAATAAGAAGGAAAGATAAAAGAGACTCTCAGGCAATGGGCTTATGTATTAGGGCAGCAAAGCTAACAAATATATATGTATATTTTTATGTAAGGACATCTTATTAAGAAAGTCATAGCCACCTACAGGACAGTAGTTGTAACTTAAAAATCCAATGATGGGGAAAAATACATAGTAACAAACAACTGCCATTAACTCAATAATGCTTTAGATGAAATTGTATTTTATGAATCACATCAGCCATTATGTCTGTTTACACTGTACACAATTTGACCCTTCTGCATATTGACATTGATATGAATGCTACCCTCGGAGTTGTGCAGTACACAGTCTACCCTACTGTACGCAGTGTCCATGATGACAGCATCTACACATCTTTGGAAACAGTTGAGCAAAACTGGAGGAAACCCATTTATTCAGTTCTCAGTTACTATCTAATTCAAAATGGCTTCAGGGATGCTTTGCAAGGACTCACTTCCCCAGGGGACAGTCTTCCATAGATTGGCTACCAATAGGAGGAAGAGAAACAGGAGGATTATATTGTTGCAAACAGTGATGGGAAAGTTCATAGAAGGAAGGACTCCTCTCCCCACCAAATCCCTAGACTCTCTGCTTTCTAAGATAAAGTATGAGCTAAGAATTACCTCCTATATATTAGATTCCTAGGGCTGCTGTGAAATAATTATCACAAACTTGTTGTCTTAAAAAAGACATTTTTTCTCCCACAGTTTTAGAGGCCAGAAGCCCCAAAATCAACGTGTCCCTAGGGTCCTGCTCCCTCTGAAGGCTCTAGGGAAAAATCCTTTCTTGCCTCTTCCAGCTTCTGGTAATTCCCAGCAATCCTTGGCACTCCTTGGCTTTTATCCACATAGTTCTAATCTCTGCCTCTGTCTTCACACAGCCTTCTCTGTGTATCTCTGTGCCTGTTCACTTCTTCTAAGGACACCTAACATTGGGTTTAGGGCCCACTCTAACCCAATATGACCTTATCTCAAGATCCTTAACTGATTACATCTGCAATGACCCTAGTTCCAAATAAAGTTACATTATGAGGCTCTGGGTGGACTTGAATTTGAGGAGTACACTATTGAACCCATCACATATCTATAACTAAAAACCTAAATATTTCACAGGCACGCTTTCAACTCTTTTAAAGAAAATGTTACATTTTTACAGTTGCTGAGCTTTGCAAAGGTAAAGAAGCAATATGTTCCGATTCTGAAGCTCAAATAGGAAAATAATAGCCGCAAGGCTACATTGGGAGTGGGTTAAAGCAAACATGTTTTGATCGAACAAAACCACACAGAGCACTAAAGAAAAGGCAAGGTCTCCAGGCTCCTGCTTTAGCCTCTTGAGAACAAAGCCTTCCCCTGCATGGTGACTTTTACTTTCATACCTTTCCCTACTTGTGATAGACAAGTCCTGCTTTTAATTCACCATGAAAAAAGGAAATAAAGGAAAGAAGATAGGACATAATTCCACAAGCTTGTTATCTGACTTTCTTTTCATAAAACAAAAACCTTTTATTTTGTTGTTAATTGATGTTTAAATTGTACAGTTAGTTGCTATCTTGATCTTTCTTTCTCTCGTTCAGCATATTCTTTCACTGAAGTCTGATTGGAATATTTTATCTAAAACACTCTGATTCTTTATTAATGTAGAATAGAATGTGTGGGATTTTTAAAATATTAGTTTATAATTCTTTTTGAAATTTGTATAAAGTTTTGGACTTCAAAAAATCCACCACAGTTTTTTTCCTAATATGAATTATTTGTCCTGTGCATAAAAAAGTAGAAAAAGGGGCCTCCCTGGTGGCGCAGTGGTTGAGAGTCCGCCTGCCGATGCAGGGGATGCGGGTTCGTGCCCCGGTCTGGGAGGATCCCATATGCCGTGGAGCGGCTGGGCCCGTGAGCCATGGCCGCTGAGCCTGTGCGTCCGGAGCCTGTGCTCCACAACGGGAGAGGCCACAACAGTGAGAGGCCCGCGTACAGCAAAAAAAAAAAAAAAAAAAAAAAAAGTAGAAAAGGGTTTAAGTAAGAAAGAATTTTAGATTTATAAAACTATCTTTGTTCTTACTCTTTGTTGCTTTCACATTTTCATGTAGCAAATTAAAGGAAAAACTACATTAGTGTAGAAATCCAATATCCTTTTCCTATGTAATACTAAATTTGTTCTCCTGTCTAAAGTAAATAAGAACGGAAGAAATATGTTTATCCAGAATAATAGGGTCTGTTGGTAAAGAGATGTGTAAAAATCTGCCCCTGCCATTGAAGTGCTGAAAAAACTAGTGGTAAAAATAGTAATTATAATGTAATGTGATGCATGCTACAGTAGTGATGTTTACATATTGCTACGACATTATGAAGGACAAGTTGGTTGAAGATTTGAGCTAAATCTGGAAGGATAAAAAAGACTTTGCCAGGCAGAGTACATTGGAGAAGAATGTTCTAGGCAAAGTAAACAGCTGTGCCAATTCATGGAGTATGTTGTGTTCAGAAAATGTTAAGAAATTTATGGTGTCTAAAGAATCGGGTTTGCGTAGCAGATGGAAAATAGCAGGAAATGAGGTTAAGGTGATAAAGCAGATTTGGATCATGTTCTGTGTAGTAGGGATAATATTTTAGAAATACTAAATCAGTGCATTGTAATATCCCCATGAACGCATGTTCCTTTGCATTCTTGCACTTCCAGTGTCAAGCCGTGAAGTTTATCATGCCATGGTAGGGGAAATACTGTAAAATAAAAGAGTCTTTGGTTTGCTTTAGGTATCAAAGCAGACTTTCTTGACTTTTTTAGGAAGATAGTAATTGAGAGAGCCAGGTTTTATAAGAGAGAGAAAAGGACTCACTAAATTCCTCAATCTCTCCCTTAATATTTCAAAAGCCAGCCTATACAGTTTGTGTAAGGAGAGCCAATACAGGCAGGAAGGTTAAATTGGAAGCATCTGCCCCTTTCAGTCTTGCACATTATACAGAAAGACAAGAAATAGGAAGAGTGACACCTGAAGGATGTCTCTCTCCTCTTTCCTCCTGCTTTCTGCTTTGAGACAGCAGAGGGACTGCAGGTAAAAGGTGGGGCATGAGACAGAAGGGCATTTATTTGTTTGTTTATAACTATTTTCTTTTTTTAATTTTTATCTTATAGTGAAGTATAGTTGATTGACAATGTTGTATTAGTTTCAGGTGTACAGCAAAGTGATTCAGTTATACATATACATATATCCATTCTTTTTCAGATTCTTTTCCCATATAGATTATTACAGAATACTGAGTAGAGTTCCCTGTGCTATACAGTAGGTCCTTGTTGATTATCTATTTTATATATAGTAGTGTATATATGTTAATCCCACACTCCTAATTTACACCACCTTTCCCCTTTGGTAACCATAAATTTGTCGAAGTCTGTGAGTCTGTTTCTGTTTTGTAAATAAGTTTATTTGTATCGTTTTTTTAGATTCCACATGTAAGTAATAGCATATGATATTTGTCTTTCTCTGTCTGACTTACTTCACTTAGTATGATAATCTCCAGATCCATCCATGTTGCTGCAGATAGCATTATTTCATGCTTTTTAATGGCTGAGTAATATTCCATTGTATATCTGTACCACATCTTCTTTATTCATTCATCTTTGGATGGACATTTAGGTTGCTTCCATGTCTTGGCTATTGTAAATAGTGCTGCAATGCACATTGGGATGCATGTATCCTTTCAAACCATGTTTTTCTCCAGATATATGCCCAGGAGTAGGATTGCTAGATCATATGGTAGCTCTATCTTTAGTTTTTTAAGGAATCTTCATACTGTTCTCCAATTTACATTCCCACCAACAGTGTAGGAGGGTTCCCTTTTCTCCACATCCTGTCCAACATTTATTATTTATAGACATTTTGTTGATAGCCATTCTGACTTGTGCGAGGCAATACCTCACTGTGGTTTTGATTTGCATTTCTCTAATAATTAGCGATGTTGAGCATCTTTTCATGGCCTTCTGTATGTGAGGGAAGGGCATTTAGAAACATCGAAACAGCAATTATAAAGACCAAGGACATTGGACCTAGGGACTCTTTAGTAGCAGCGTTGGGAGGCTACTGGCCTGGGAGAACCCCACCCTACACAATGTCCAACATGGCATGGGAACCGTGGTGTGGAGGTAGGGATATATCATGGCCACATAAATAAATCTGAGGCACATCTCCTGGCTGCTCATGGCCTATACGTGTCCTCCAGTGACCCCAGAAATTCCTGAATGCTTTAGAGAGGGAACCTGAAAGTGCTGAGAGAGCCAGTAGACCAGCATAGCCTGGAATCACAGAAAGAACACTGTGAGAAAACTTAAAGGCCCAGGGCAAATGACCAGGCTTCAGTAGTTCATGCCACCATATCACCCCCCAAAGTTGCACCTCAATGCTCACTAGTCCAAGGAGAATACTCACCTAGATTTTCACAACAAAAATTCACCAATTATCCAACTAACAAGTATTTTTTGAGTAGCTAGATGTTTTAATGTGAGGATACAGAGATGAACAAGACAGGCAGAACTTTCTGATGAAGTGATTTTTGACTTGAGCCTTGAATGGTGAGAAGGAGGCAGTGCATGCAGATCTTGGGGAAGGTCTGAAGTGGGCTAGAGCACTGTGAATGAGAAGGACAATGGTAAGAGATGAAGTCAAAGAGGGAGGCAGAAAGGGAAGACATAGGCAGGGCCTTGTAGGCCTTGGTAGAGAGCTTGGATTTTATCCTGAAGGCATTCATGAAGGGGAGTGACATGATCTGATTCACCCATTGGAAAGACAATTCTGGGGCTTCCCTGGTGGCGCAGTGGTTGAGGGTCCACCTGCCGATGCAGGGGACACGGGTTCGTGCCCCAGTCCAGGAAGATCCCACATGCCGCGGAGCGGCTGGGCCCGTGAGCCATGGCCGCTGAGCCTGCGCGTCCGGAGCCTGTGCTCCGCAACGGGAGAGGCCACAACACTGAGAGGCCCGCGCACCTCAAAAAAAAAAAAAAAGAAAGAAGGACAATTCTGGATGCTGTGTGAAGGGTTGACTGTAAGAGACAAAAGTGAAAACAGGGAGGCTAGTCAGGAAGCAACTTTAGTGGTTGAAATGAGAGATGACAGAAGCTTAGTTATAACAGCAGCAATAGTGAATTTCTGCTGTCTGATTTGTCACATATTTGGAAGTACAGCCAATAGGTCTTGCTCATGGATCGGATTGAGATGTGAGGCAAAGAGAGGAATGGGGACTGTTGGTTTGAGTAACTGGTGTACAGCAGCCATTACTGACACAGGGAAGGTTTGGTAGGAGATGAGTGGATTGGGGGAGAGGTGGAATCAAGAGTCTTGTCTTGGCAATGTTAAGTTTGAGATGCCAATTAGACATCCAAATGGAGATATCAAGTTGGGAGATGGATATATGAGTCCACAGCAGGACAATTCAGGATTGGAGATGAAAGATCAGTCTGCAGTTTATCTGCAGCATATAGATGGTATTTAAGCCAAGGGGCAGGATGAGGTCATCTAGATAGAGAGAAAAGACTCCTCTCCTCACCACCACAAGATACTGTACCACCCTCTCTTCCCAGCCCAGAGAGTCTTAGTAATAGTGGAGGGAGAAGAAATCTGAGACACTGAGCATCCTGTAAAAAAACTACACATTTATCCAAGTGGATGTTTAAAGTTATTTTACTGGATTACATTTACAGGTTTAGGTTAAAATTTCGATTTTCTTTTACCTACAACACAGTAAGTGAGGGCTTAACAGATCAGCCCTAGAGAAAAATAAATTTCATTTTCTTTGATCACCTGAGTATAGTATGAATAAACCTGAGATATATAATCTTCATATATAATTTTAAGCACAGCAGTTCTTATGATAAACAAATACTTGTTCTTATTACTCTTCTAAAATGAAATTCATGGATGATAAAACTGACCTACACATGGTTTCAAAAAATCAAGGTAATATTTAATGTCATATATAAGAGAAATGAAAGTAACTTATAATAACATGTATTTCAATATATCAATGCTTGGGCACAACTACACTAGAAAACATGAAGTAGTCAGATGCTTACATCTATATAGAGACTCACCATAAATGAGATAGCCACAAATGAAGATGTGTTTTTGGCAACTCAGATACCCCAAGCAGCATCCACCATCAGTGTTAGGATTCTCAAAAATGGCAAACAACTTTTGTAAAGTTCTGAACAAAACTAAGTACATACTTCCCTGAATTTACACAATGCTTCCATTCCTGTAAAATGTCTGCTTAAATGCTTATACAAGTTTCCCACTTACATGAATTTCTTGGGGGACATTTAAAAGATGTGCCAAAGGCTTCCCCGGTGGCGCAGTGGTTGAGAGTCCACCTACCGATGCAGGGGACGCGGGTTCGTGCCCCAGTCCGGGAAGATTCCGCATGCCGTGGAGCGGCTGGGCCCATGAGCCATGGCCGCTGAGCCCGCGCGTCCGGAGCCTGTGCTCCGCAACGGGAGAGGCCACAACAGTGAGAGGCCCGCATACCGCAAAAAAAAAAAAAAAAAGATGTGCCAACCATGAAACAAACTTTTATTAAGCAAGACTGTCCATGCGTTGTAGAACGTCTAGCCTCCCTGGCCCTGCCCAGTGATGTCCAGTAGTACTCCTAATCCTTGTGACAATCAAAAATATACTCACAAATTTGCAAATATCCCTAGGGAGCAGTATTACTCCCCTTGAGGACCACTTTTTAAGTGATATAAGACTATTTTTTAGTTAATGGAGAGCCAATGAAAAATTGTAAATAGCAAGGTGTTCACACACCAGTGTTTTGGAAGACAGCCGCCGATGGCATTGTACAGATTGAAATAGGTAGAAGTTAGTGGTTAAGAGTTCCTTTAGGTAGCTGTTGCAATATTTTGGATAATAGATGATAAAAGCCTAGATTAAGATCGTAGCATTATGAAGGTAGAAGAAGAATCATAATCTGGAGACAGTCCAAAGCAAAATGAAAAAATTTGAAGGTCAATTATACATAGATTGGGGAAGAGAGAGAAATACAGAATGGCTCTGAGCTTTCTAATTTGGGAGATCAGGTAAGTGATAATGCCATTAGCCATGTTAATGAATACAGGAAGAGAAGCAGATTGGAAGCACAAAGGGTAGAAGCTAAATTAAATCTCATTTCATGAATATACAGCTTGAAGAAGCTGCAAGACATTTTTTGCCTTCACCCAATTTACTACCATTAGTTCATTCAACAAATATGTATTGACTACCAACTATGTGCCTGTCACTGGATTTGTAGCAGTAAGAGAGTCGTGCTCTCTGCCCTCAAGAAATTTACTATCTAATGAGAGAAAAAGACATTTCAACTAATAATTACACACATAATCATCTAATGATAATTATAGTTAGTGCAGTTGTGATAAATATACCAAAGAGTTTGGCATCCAGTGAAAAGTTGACCTAATTAGTCTGGGCAATAAGGAGATGCTCGCCATCCCTGCCAGAGAGGCTCTAGCAATCTTTATGCCCTCCAGCTTCTTAACCATGCTTCTTTACATAGCTCTGCATTGCCAGAGTGTGACACTGGTTGAGAATTATTGAGATGACCTATTGTACAATTTCCTTAGCTGCTGTCTTGCAGTCTCTGAGCCAGCCTTTCAACCTTTATTACCCATCATGGCTTTCATGTGAGAATACCCACAACTAAACTCATTGGAGAAAAATAAAATAAATCATTTTTCCTGATCCAAATCTGACTTTTTCTTACCAAACACCTCTTGTCTTTGGGTTGGAGCTGTGAGAGCAACTTTTTGAAGTCTCATAGTCATATATGGAGCTGGCTTCTCACACCTTTGTCCCTCTGGCAGATAACTGTCAGGTACACTTGGGGATGTCTACCTGCCTCTCAAAATCACCTCTCCCACCATCCCCAGAAAACTCCACCTCCATTTTCCCGGTTCATATGGTCAGCCCACAAGGAAGCTGGTTCAGAAAAATCAAACAGGTCCTCAGCCAGAATCCTTGTGAGTGTTTGTGGCAGCACACAGGAACAGTGAGAAGATCACCTGACACTCCCTAGACCCCCAAAGGGAATCAATCCCAAGGGAATCCTCACACCTGTGAAGAAAGGCTGTTGTAGCAGTCTCTCAAGTGAGACAAAGTTTCTGTTATAATCAGAATAAAAAGGGGAGGTGTAACATAAACTTTGATGAGTTATAAGACTCTGTGGATGAAATAAGTTTCTACTTAAAATCTGGCCATCTGATGTTCATAACATTTATCTTCAGTCAGTATTGACTTGGCCAGAAGTCATGGCATCAACACAGGGAAAATGTGAAAGATTTTCCATGTTTTACAATTTTCGCTGCAAAACTATGTTTTAAATGTAATTTTATTGTAAGTCACTACTACTTTCTAACTCACGATTTGAAAAATCGCACATCCTACTTTCTTTTTTTTTTTTTTTTTTGCGGTACGCGGGCCTCTCACTGTTGTGGCCTCTCCCGTTGCGGAGCACAGGCTCCGGACGCACAGGCTCAGCGACCATGGCTCACGGGTCCAGCCGCTCCCCAGCATGTGGGATCCTCCCAAACCGGGGCACGAACCCATGTCCCCTGCATCGGCAGGCGGACTCTCAACCACTGCACCACCAGGGAAGCCCCCTACTTTCTTTTACTAGAACAAATCTAGAATATTATAATAAAGTGCAACTAAAAATTTTAACATCTATCTATCTTTTAAAGACATCTTCTCAGTTCTAAAAGATCATGAATTCATAAAGCCCCAATCATTCTCCAAACACATGGTAGCTCTGTTAAGAAAACCTAGGTAATTAGAAAGTATATGAAATCTTAATTAATTAAACAGAGGTGCTTCCAGAGATGAAGAGGGCAGTTTTGCCTCTGTAATATACCATGTTACTGTCATCATTGACAATTTGAACACTGTAGACACAGGCATCTCTATGTAGAAGATAATGTCTATGGGGGCTTCCCTGGTGGTCCAGTGGTTAAGACTCCACGCTTCTACTGCAGGGGGCAGGGTTTGATCCCTGGTCAAGGAACTAAGATCCCACATGCTGCGTGGCACAAACTAAGACAGAAAAAAACAGAAGATAGTGTCTACGGAATATCTATAGGAGAGTAACTCGTTTGTGCTGATGTCTAACTAGAACATTGTAAAAAATTAAGTACCAAAATACACCAACTATTTTAAACAAATAGAAATAATATAATGTATATGCACACATTATTATTATGTTTTAATTACAGTTCCAATGAAGATTAAATCAGTTGCATTTCTGATGTTAGGTGTGCCTTTTAAAAAAATATTATTTCTCTTTCAGTTACAATGATGACTGTGGAAATATTGAACTATCTTAATAATTGGGGTCAGAAAAGAGCTGATGATAGATTTAAATCCTTGAGTATATATTCAAACAAAATATATATAAGTAATGTCTCACTTAGCTATAGTCTCTTTGGGAGCCTCTTTTCAAATTCAGAAATGAGAACCTGGAAAACACAAGCTGATGCAATATTCTGAAAAATCCTCCAGGGAAAAGAACATCTACAAAACAAGCATAGCAAATGAATTGTGTTCAAGACTTTAAACCAAAATGTTAATGTTAAAAGAGCAATATAGGATCATGAAAGTAAAATTATTTCACATTATCACTTTAAACCATTCTCTCTAGGGACTTCAGTAATTACTTTCAAGAATATATTCATTACAGGAAAATTGAAAGCTATAGTTATTTTGTCTTGGTTTTTAATAAAAGTATTGCTTTTATAATAGCATTGGACTTAATAAAAGAAATGAAACTAACCCCCCCCCCCCAAAACCAAAAGCATAGTATTATTTTAAAAGCTCCCTCTTTGGTTACACTGACCTGAAAAATAATAAGGCAAGCTTAATGTTCATGATAAATCCCATGGGACTGAGAATATTTTTATGAATATGAATATGAAAGTTCCTATGAGAAACATTTGCATTTTGCCACTGCATAAAAAACAAAGCAAGTTGCAAATAAGGTAGAGAGAACTTAATTAAAACCATTTTACCAAATTTTAATTCTTGAGTACCTACCAAACCATTGTGATAATATTCTTATTGACTAGTTAACATGGAAAAAAACTTTTTAATTTTAAGTAGATTTTTGAAAGTATAAATGATCCTCACCCTAATCTCAGTTTATAGTTTAAAATGATAATATATGATAATTAGAAGATATTCTGAATTACTTGTAGAAAGTAATCACTGTGATTTTTTTTTTATATTTTAATGTATCCAATGGAAAAAATAGTTCTGTGAATTTAGCAAGACATAAAAACTTGTTCCATAGGTAAAATTCTTATGCATGGACTTCCCTGGTGGTACAGTGGTTAAGAATCTGCCTGCCAATGCAGGACACGGGTTTGATCCCTGGTCTGGGAAGATCCCACATGCTGCAGAGCAACTTAGCCCTTATGCCACAACTACTGAGCCTGCGCTCTAGAGCCCATGAGCCACAACTGCTGAGCCCACATGTCACAACCACTGAAACCTGCGCACCTAGAGTCTGTGCTTTGCAACAAGAGAAGCCACCGCAGTGAGAAGCCTGCGCACAGCAACGAAGAGTAGCCCCCGCTCGCCGCAACTAGAGAAAGCCTGAGTGCAGCAACAAAGACCCAATGCAGCCAAAAAAAAAAGAAGAAGAATAAAAAAAAATATTCTTATGCATTATTCAGTACTTATATACTATTTTTTGCACTAATATGTCTCACAGAGTATTTACAAAATTTAGAATCCTTGATAGAACAGGAAGGACTCTTATATGTTACCTGATATTAAGGTAGACAAAATAACAATCCCCCAAAGCTGTCTATGTCCTAATTCCCAAAACCTGTGAATAAATTAGGTTACATGGCAAAAGGGAATTAAGGAATAAGCTTGCAGATAGAATTAAGGTTGCTAATCAGATGGATTTGTAGTGTGGAGGTTATCCTGCATTATCTAGGTGGGCCCAGTGTAATCACAAGGTACTTAGGAGCAGAAGAGGGAAGCAGAAGAGTTAGAATCAGAGAGAGATTTGAAGATGCTATGCTGCTGGCTTTGAAGATGAAGGAAAAGGCCACAAACAGTGCAGGCAGCTTCCAGAAGAAGGAAAAGGCAAGGAAATGGATTCTCCCCTAGAGCCTCCAGAAGGAATGCAGTCTTGCTAGCAGCTTGACTTTAGCCCAGTGAGACCCATTTTGGACTTCAGACCTCCAGTACTGTAAGAAAATAACTTTGGGGTCTTCACTGGTGGTGCAGTGGTTGAGACTCCGCCTGCTGATTCAGGGGACGCGGGTTCATGCCCCGGTCCGGGAGGATCCCACGTGCCGCGGAGCAGCTGGGCCCGTGAGCCATGGCCGCTGAGCCTGCGTGTCCGGAGCCTGTGCTCTGCAGCGGGAGAGGCCACAACAGTGAGAGGCCCACATACCGCAAAAAAAAAAAAGAAAAAAGAAAATAACTTTGTGTTGTTGTAAACCAATATGTTTGTGGTAATTTGTTATAGCAGCAATAAAAAATTAATTAATATGTCTGATTTTACAAACAAGGAAATAAAGAGTTAAAGTGACACTGATTTTCTAATTAATGGAAAATCTTGGTTAATATAAAGTGTTTCTTATTTTTAGGCCTAAGGGCTAAGCCACTTATATTTACAAATAATGAAAATTAATACAGGACTAAGGAAAAATTAAAACAAAAATATAGCACAAACAATTGAAGGGTTGTACTACTATAAATAAAATGAATAAAAGATAGTAGGTAACTATCACGCAGTCCAACAGTACTGTGGAGAGCTATGGCAGATTACCCTAAGAACTGGATAATCAGTTCTTTTAACTTCAGAGTATAATTTTTTATGTATGTCCCTGACATTTTTGGAATTTCTAGAGCCGCACAAATGAGTGACCACAATAATGATACCATAAAATAAAGCTTTGACTTACGAGAAGCTATGAAACTTATGAGAAGATTATGCAACCCAGTGTATAATTTCCTTTCCACACAAAGGTTGGACAGAACAACTTCTCATATCAGTGAAAAGCAGGGTTTAATCAGAGAGAATCTAATGTGTTGTTTTTCTCATCATATCTTTTTCTGGTATAGAGCGGGTATGAAGTATTAAGCTTTAAAAGAGTGTTGAGAGATTTACAGTCAAGATGACACTGTAAGTTCAGGTTTTCATGTGTCCACCCAGCACACACAAAAAAATCAGTAACATATATTGTATAACATTAAGATAGAAAGCCAAAAAAGACCTGTCAGACTCAAACATAAGATCAATTTCCATGGATAAGACACAGAAGAGAAACGTCACAAGCTCTGCTGGGCTCTAAATCCAAAAATAAAAATTGGTGGCTGGAATTTGCTTTCTGAAGGCTAACAGGGACAAAAAATATGCCATGCAAGGTGGAGGACTGCAACCACATCCACTGATCCAAGCTAGACTTGGGATGGAGCTCACCTCCAAAAAGGCAAATGGAAAACCACTGTTGTATCCGCTGCTTTTATATGGAGGTTCAGGCCTAGGCAAAGAAAACAGTAGGCACGGCTCCTCGAATGTGAAGAAAAGCAAGTCATTAGCTGGCTTGATGAACAAATCCGCAATATTGCCAAATCAACAGGTAGCGAGGACTCCAAACTAATATTATAAAACCTGATTTTGGCCTAAGGATCTGGGCAGAGGCAACAATACAACCACCAGAGAAGCAGGGGTGAGCACAGAGGTAGAGAAAGTAAGAGAGAAATTCAAAGTAAAAGTTCAAAATATATATATTTCCAAGAACAACAGCAATAAAATCAACAGAGGAATCCATCCCAGATGAAATTAGAGAATAGTCTAACAAAGATATTAAAATAAATATTTAGCAAGTTCATTGATATAAATGAAGACGTAATTTGCTTTTAAAAACTAAAAAGAAATTTGAAATAAGAGAGAAAAATAAAAGAAGAAAAAAGATAAATATGAGAATTGTAGAATTTATAGAAATTAAAAATAAAGCTATTGAGATTTAAAAAACTCAATAAATGGGGGCTTCCCTGGTGGCGCAGTGGTTGAGAGTCCACCTGCCGATGCAGGGGACACGGGTTCGTGCCCCGGTCTGGGAAGATCCCACATGCCGCGGAGCCGCTAGGCCCGTGAGCCATGGCCACTGAGCCTGCACGTCCGGAGCCTGTGCTCGGCAACGGGAGAGGTCACAACAGTGAGAGGCCTGCATACCGCAAAAAAAAAAAAAAAAAAAAAAAAAAAAAAAAACTCAATAAATGGAATAAAACTCTAGACAGTATTAATGGATACAAAGAGAGAATTAGCAAACTTAAAGATAATATTGAGATATTCACCCCCAAAATAGAACTTTGGGACAAAGAGATTTATGTAAAAGAAAGAGATACAAATTAAAATAATTTTTTTTAAAAAAGGGGACTTCCCTGGTGGTCCAGTGCTTAAGACTCTATGCTTCCACTGCAGGGGGCGTGGGTTTGATCCCTGGTCTGGGAACTAAGATCCCACATGCTGCACGGAGTGGTCAATAAACAAATAAAGATAAATAAAAATAAAAATATAATTAGGTGCAAAAAGCAACTGAAAAAAAGAAGCAAATAGAACTCTCCTACATTGTTAGTAGGAATGTAAAATTGGACAACCACTTTGGAAAATACCTTTGCAATTTTTTATAAAGTAAAACAAACACTTCTTGTATGAACCAGCAATCACATTCCTAAATATTGACCTAAGAGAAATAAAAGCATATGTTGATACAAATTTTTTACAGGAGAAGGTTTATAGAAGATCTATTTATAATAGCCCCCAAACTGGAAACAACTCAAATATTCACCAACTGGTGAATGGTGAATGAATAAACAAATTGCAAAACATCCATACAGTGGAATACAACTCAGCAATAAAAAGACACAAAGTACTAATACATGAAATAATATAAATGAACTTCCAAAACCCATCATACTAAGTGATAGAAATCAAATAAAAATTCTGTAGAATTCCATTTATGTAACATTCTGAAAGGCAGATTCATAGAGACAGTAATCAGATCATTGTCAGAGATTGGAGATGGGAGAGGGGTTGCATAACAAGGGGCATGAAAGAACTTTTGGGTTTAATGAAGATGTTCTATATTACTGAGCTGTACACATAAAAAGATTGAATTTCATTGTGTGTAAAATATACCTCAATGAACCTGAATTTTTAAAAAAGAATAAAGAAAAAATATTAAAAGCTACCAGAGAGAGAAGAGGAACACATTTTAACCTATAGCAGGCCTCTCATCAATAATAATAGGCAACAGAGGCAATGAAATGACAGCTTGAAAGCACTGAGGAAAAGAATAATTGTTAACCTAAAATTTTATATACAGTCAAACTATCATTCAGGAATAAAACAAAGTAATTACATTTTCAGATACACAAAGACTGAGAGAGAATACTACTTATGGACTGTCAGTGAAAGAAATAGTGAAGGATGTCTTTCAGCAATAAGTAAAATAAACCAGAAGATGCATGAGACTTTTTAAAATGGTGTATTAGAAATTAACAAACTGATGGTTGCCAAAGGGGAAAGGGGGAGAGGAAGGGATAAGTTAGGAATATGGGATGAACAGATACACACTACTATAAATAAAATAGGTAAGCAACAAGGATTTAATATATAACACAGAGAACAATATTCAATATCTTGTAATAACCCATAATGAAAAATAATCTGAAATAGATATATATATAAAAGTGAATCACTTTGCTGTGTACCTGAAACTAATACAATATTGTAAATCAACTACAATTAAAAATATTAATGAAGTGCTCACTTCAGCAACACATATACTAAAATTGGAACAATACAGAGAAGATTAGCATGGCTCCTGCACAAGGATGACACACAAATTCCTGAAGCATTCCATATTTTTTTTTAAATTAGTGAAACTAAAGTTAGTACTGACTATTAAAAAAAAACTACTTTTGTATTAAAAAAAGTCAAACAATCATGAGATTGGAGAGTACAATAATGGATAACTGCAGCATACTAAGATCATTTTGTGTTTGAAAAATAAAAACACCAAATAACTTAAAACCTGTAAGAAATATTTATAGTTAAATATTATGCTGAAAAAATAAGGATTATAACTAATAGACAAAATATATAATCAGTAATAAATGACTCAGCAGACAAAAAGTGGAGAATAGAAAACTTTTGGACCAAGAGAAGGCAGAAAAAAGAAATTAAGCAATAGAAAAAGAATGGTAGGCATAAAATATAAAATAAGACTGTTAAAGTCATTGCAGATATACCAGAAATAGTAATAGTAATAGTGAGATTATTAGGTTGGATAAAGCAACAAATCTTGCTCTATGTTGCTAGCAATGCACTAAACTAAAAGACCACACACAAAAGCTGAAAATAAAAGATAAAGATATCTTATGTAAATACTAGCCAAAGAAAGTTACTTTAGTGATATAAGATTTGGAAAAAGTCAAATTTCAAAACACACAAAAAATAACAATTCAAGAGAATGAGAAGAAAAAAACACAGGCTTGGAGAAAATATTTGCAAAAGACACATCTGATAACAAACTATGATCCAAAATACACAAAGGACTCTTAAAACTTAGTAATAACCTGATTAAAACATGGGCCAAAGATCTGAACAGACACTAATCAAAGAAGATATATAGATGACAAATTCCTATGAAAGGATGCTCCACATCATATGCCACTAGAGAATTGCAAGTTAAAACAATAATGAGATACCATTATACACCTATTAGAATGGCCAAAACCCGAAACACTGATGATACCAAATGCTGGAAGTGATGTGGAGCAACAGGAACTCTCATATATCACTGCTGGGAATGCAAAATGTTACAGCCATTTTGGAAGACTTTTGGAATTTTGGCAATTTCTTACAAAGCTACACATATTCTTACCAATAATCCAGTCATTGTGATCCTTGGTATTCATCCAAAGGAGTTGAAAACTTATATACACACAAAAACCTACACATAGGTATTTATAGCAGCTTTATTCATAGTTGCCAAATCTTGGAAGCAACAAAGATGTATTTCATTAGGCAAATGAACAAACTATGGTACATCCAGACAATGGAATATTATTCAACACTAAAAAGAAATGAGCTATTAAGCTATGAAAAGACACATAGGGACATTAAATGCATATTACTCAGTGAAAGAAAACAATCTGAAAAAGATACATACTGTATAGTTCCAATTATATGACTTTTTTGAAAAGGCAGAAATATGGAGACAATAAAAAGTTCAGGGATTGCCAGAAGTCAGAGAGGGCAGAGATGAATATGCAAAGCACAGAGGATTTTTAGAGTAATGAAAATACTGTGTATGATTTTATAATGATGACTATTTGTCATTATACATTATACATACATTATACATTTGTCCAAACCCATAGAATGTACAACCCCAAGCATGAACCTTAAGTTACACTGTGGACTTTGGGTGATTATGATGGGACAATGTAGATTCATCGTTGGTAAAAAAAATAAAATAAAATAAAAATGATCCATTCTGGTGAGTGATGTTGATAATGGGGGAGGCTATGCATGTGTGGGGGAAAAGGTATGTAAGAAATCTCTGTATCTTCTCTCAATTTTGTTGTAAGCCTAAAACTCCTCTAAAAAATAGTCTTAAAAAATGCAGTGTCTAGGCAATGTGTCTTTACAAGACTCCCCGACTTAGTTCCTATTTGTGTAGCTTCCATGATTGATTCTCCTTTCTTTCCAGAAATTTTGAGAGGTATCCAATATCCTTTACTAAAATCCTTTTCTGCTGATGCCTAGCAGAGCTGGTATCCTAACTAATATAGCTCTGAGGTACAATCCACCTGGAAATCAGAGTTTATCATATAGCCTCTGTGAAGGAACAAAGACTGTGCCCTTGGGCTGTATTGTTAGGAATCTGAGCATTGTAGCATAGGAAGAGTTTAAAGGATCCAAGGGTATGTGCACTTAAACTGACACTATAGAAATGCCTCTCTCTGTGTTTTTTTACTGCTAAATACAGTGGCCTCTGTTCTCTTCTCATGATTGACCTTTGTGCCATATTTGGTACTGTTGACCACTCCCTCCCTCTGGAAGCTCTATTATGCCTTGACAGAGAGCATTTCAAGGGCAAATATTAAACAGGATTATCTTTGTATTTACAGCACATTGCATTGTGCTTCACACATGGCACTCAATGAGATTTCAATGAATGAATGAATGAACACATATTGTATTTTAACTGTGACTAAAGGAGAGCGCCTAATTGAATAAAGCACACAGGAAAATGTTGATTAAATAGCGAAAAAGTAATAGTAACTCATCTTGAGTGTTTTCAGCCCATTTTAATCGTAGTGATTAATAATGGCATGTAAGCAAATTGTGGATTAATACAAACAAATAAGACAGGTAATTTTCTTCTAACTAAAACATATCATGGTATTGGTCTATTTGTTAACATATATTGATCAATTAAATTGGAGAGTAAAAAGATAATGAAGGAGGTGCAAAAACTGCATGCAGTTGTCAAGATTCCAAGGAACATCAAAAGTCCTGTGGGTATTCAGTTAATCATGCAGGTCTCTACCTCAACAAAACCAAAAGTGCCCTTGCTGGTTTCACAATACCCCCTCATTTTTTGGATCTTCAAAGATCACCAGATTGATGTTTACCACACCTAGATCAAGATATGAAGATAAATGTGATTTTCACCTGGACAAAACTGGACTAGCTCTGTGGGAGATTTATAGTTCATACTTACACCAAGATCAAACATGCCCACCCTAACCAGGTATCAATCTCACTTGCATGACTGATCAGAAACTGGGGTTAAAGAACTTTAGCCTATGGACCAAATCCAGCCCCTCAGTTTCATAAATAAAATTTTATTGGATCACACTCATGCCCATTTTTTTCATGTATTGTCTATGGCTGCTTTTATTCTACAATGGCAAAGTTGAGCAGTTGGGACAGAAATAGTGTGGCCCACAGAGAGCTTAAAATATTTACAATCTGGGGCCTCCCTGGTGGCGCAGTGGTTGAGAGTCCGCCTGCCGATGCAGGGGATATGGGTTCGTGCCCCGGTCTGGGAGGATCCCATATGCCGCGGAGCGGCTGGGCCCGTGAGCCATGGCAGCTGGGCCTGCGCATCCGGAGCCTGTGCTCCGCAACGGGAGAGGCCACAACAGTGAGAGGCCCGCATACCGCAAAAAGAAAAAAAAAAAAAAAAAAAAAAAAATATTTACAATCTGGCCCTTTACAGAAAAAGTTTGCTAACCCCTGATCAGGAATATAAGCTTTTTAACCAAATTACTATTGTCAACTTCCCCCTCCATAATTAAATAAATAAATTTTAATTTTCAGTTCCAAAAAAAGGGAACATACCTAATCATAATAAAGGCCATATATGACAAACCCACAGCTAACATCATACTCAATGGTGAAAAACTGAAAGCATTTCCTCTAAGATCAGGAACAAGACAAGGATGTCCACTCTCACCAGTTTTATTCAACATAGTCTTGGAAGTCCTAGCCATGGCAATCAGAGAAGAAAAAGAAATAAAAGGGATCCAAATTGGAAAAGAAGTAAACCTGTCATGGTTTGCAGATGATGTGATGCTATACATAGAAAATCCTAAAGATGCTATCAGAAAAAACTACTAGAAAACTACTCGAGCTCATCAATGAATTTGGTAAAGTTACAGGATACAAAAGTAATACACAGAAATCATTGCATTTCTATACACTAACAATGAAAGATCAGAAAGGGAAATTAAGAAAACAATCCCATTTACCACTGCATCAAAGAGAATAAAATACCTAGGAATAAACCTACCTAAGGAGATAAAAGATTCTGTACTACAAAAACTATAAGATGCTGATGAAAGAAATCGAAGAAGACACAAACAGATGGAAATATAGATCATGTCCTTGGATTGGAAGAATCAATATTGTCAAAATGATGATACTACCCAAGGCAGTCTAAAAATTCAATGCAATCCCTATCAAATTACCAATGACATTTTTCACAGAACTAGAACAAAAAAATATTTTAATTTGCATGGAAACACAAAAGACCCTGAATAGCCAAAACAATCTTGTAAAAGAAAAATGGAGCTGGAGGAATCAGACTCCCTGACTTCAGACTATACTACAAAGCTACAGTAATCAAGACAATCTGGTACTGCCACAAAAACAGAAATATAGATCAGTGGAACAGGATAGAAAGCCCAGAGATAAACCCAGGCACCTATGGTCAACTAATCTATGACAAAGGAGGCAAGGATATACAATGGAGAAAAGACAGTCTCTTTAATAAGTGGTGCTGAGAAAACTGGACAGCTACATGTAAAACAATGAAATTAGAACACTCCCTAACACCATACACAAAAATAAACTCAAAATGGATTAAAGACCTAAATGTAAGACTGGAAACCATAAAACTCCTAAAGGAAAACATAGGCAGAAGCCTTTTTGAAATAAATCATAGCAATATTTCTTTGGGTCTGTCTCCTAAAGCAAAAGAAATAAATGCAAAAATAAACAAATGGACCCAATTAGGCTTAAAAGCTTTTGCACAGCATAGGAAGCCATCAACAAAATGAAAAGACAACCTACAGAATGGGAGAAAATGTTGGCAAATGATGCTACTGGCAAGGGATTAATTTCCAAAATATACAAACAGCTCATATAGCTCAAAATATCAAAAAAACAAACACAACCTAATCAAAAAATGGGCAAAAGACCTAAATAGACATTTCTTCAAAGAAGACATACAGATGGCCAACAGGCACATGAAAAGATGCTCTACATCACTCATTATTAGAGAAATGCAAATCAAAACTACAATGAGGTATCACCTTACACTGGTCAGAATGGCCATCATCAAAAAGTCTACAAATAATAAATGCTGCAGAGGGTGTAGAGAAAAGGGAACCCTCCTACACTGTTGATGGGAATGTAAATTGGTGCAGCCACTAGGGAGAACAGTATGGATTTCCTTAAAAAACTAAAAATAGAGCTACTATATGATCCTGCAATCTCACTTCTAGGCATATATCTGAAGAAAACCATAATTCAAAAATATACATGTAGGAACTTACCTGGTGGCACAGTGGTTAAGAATCTGCTTGCCAATATAGGGGACATGGGTTCAAGCCCTGGTCTGGGATCCCATGTGCCATGTAGCAATTAAGCCCATGCACCACAACTACTGAGACTGCACTCTAGAGCCCGCAAGCCACATCTGCTGAGCCCGCGCACCACAACTACTGAAGCCTGCGCCCCTAGAGCCCATGCTCTGCAACAAGAGAAGCCACCGCAATGAGAAGCCCGTGCGCCGCAACGAAGAGTAGCCCCCACTTGCCACAACTAGAGAAAGCCTGCACACAGCAACGAAGACCCAAAACAGCCATAAATAAATAAGTAAATAAATTTATTTTAAAAACATGCACCCCAGTGTTCATTGTAGCACTATTTACAATAGCCAAAACATAGAAGCAACCTAAATAATGTCCATTGACAGATGAATGGATAAGGAAGATGTTTTATACACACACACACACACACATATGTATAAATAACCAATAGGGGAAAGGAATCTGAAAAAGAATATGTATGTGTACTGTATACCTGAAACTTACACAATATTGTAAATCAACTATACTTTAATACAAATTAAAAATATATATATATGGAGAAAGCAGAGAGGTCTAATTTAGTTTTCTAGACTTGTACAAGAAGGCCCTGAAAATGGGAATTCTTTCTATTTCAACATCATGGCTGAAGCTTCTCCCTCATCCCCCTTTATCACCCCTGCCCCTACTTCTTGATAATCAGGCTTATAACTGTGAACAGTTTATCATGTTTTAACAGTTTAAAAACTTTGTGATTCAAAACCTATGGTAGGACTTCCCTGGTGGCACAGTGGTTAAGAATCCGCCTGCCAATGGAGGGAACACGGGTTCGAGCCCTGGTCTGGGAAGATTCCACATGGCGCGGAGCAACTAAGCCCGTGCACCACAACTACTGAGCCTGCGCTCTAGAGCCCGTGCACCACAACTGCTGAGCCCGCGTGCCACAACTACTGAAGCCCGCATGCCTAGAGCCTGTGCTACACAACAAGAGAAGCCACCGCAATGAGAAGCCCGCACACCACAACAAAAAGTAGCCCCCACTTGCCACAACTAGAGAAAGCCTGCACGCAGCAACGAAGGCCCAACGCAGCCAAAAATAAATAAATACATTTACTTTTTTAAAATAAAGGTATGAAAAAGTATTTTTTTAAAACCTATGCTATATCAGAATTCCACAACTACTTGTACATCATATATCCTAATTCTTTATCCTAAGTTCTCACTTTTTAAAAAATAATGGTCTTCTTTTTATCAACAGTCCTTCTCCTTCTGACAACTCGTGGTCAATCTGTTTATCTGTTCCTATTTTCCCACAAATATCTTAAATGTAATACTTCCTTATGTACATGTTCTTAGCACTATTTTCTCCCAGCTTCACACTTGCTCATGCATCATTTATCTGCTTCCGTAGCTTTCATCATCATTCTGTACAGCTAATTTCCTCTCACTTTGACCTTTCCTTTAAACCTCACACATGCATTTCTAAATGCTGTACATCTTCATGTGGGTGTGTTGCTTTCCTACTCATACTTGTCTGGTTTGACATCTAAATCATTATCTCTGCCCACAAAAACAAATCATAAAATACACACAAAGATAGAGCAGCTATTCATTGTCTATACTCCCTAACTCAGTTAATTGCATCATTCGCCTACTGGTTGCCAAAGCTAGAAACAAGAGAAACCTCTCCACCTTCTACATCTAATCAAACTTAAAATTCTGGAGATTCTTGAATTTTAAATGTATTTAGAAATCATCTTCTCCATGTCATTTCCATTACTCTGTTTTATAACTTCGTCACTGAATAACTTAAAAACAGTTGCAAATTATTCCTGTCTTTGGTGGACTATTTTTCTAATTCATCCCTCATATTGTTTCCAGGCTTATCTTATTATAATACAAATCTGATGATGAAACATCTCTGTTCAGAAATCTTCAAAATTCCCTATTGACCTCCAAAATAAAAATGTTTGGGGTGACATTCAAGGCTAATCATGCCCTGAGCTACCTTTTCAAATTTATTTCCAACTAAACCCCATTGTGAAACTTAAACTCTAATAATATTGAATTATTTTCCATTTTCCAGACATATCTGTGGCATAAGAGTTGAGTCATTTTCCCCACCCACACCCCTATGCCGACCATCCTAAATTCGTTTGAGAAACAATAGGTGGTCATAGTTTGGCTGACAATTAGATTTTGGTTTGCTGAGGATACGATGCAAGCTGGCTAGAGAAGGGGGAAGGGGAAAAAGAGGACTAAGTGATTAGAAAGGCTGCTGAGGAGATTCTGAGGAAGGAATAAGGCAGTTATAAGAAAGAGAAAGAGCAGAGTTTTATGCTATTTTGCTATATGACTCCTTCTGTTTTCTCATTAAATCTTTAGTAAGGCTATATTTCTACACAATTCTCTCACAGTTGGATTTATTTAAAAGCTAAAACTGAGTGGCCTCGTTTGAAGGTGTGCCTGAGGCTAGTCCAAGCTGAATTTTGGATTCCATTTAACTATGTATATATTCACTTCCACTTTTATATTGTAAATTTCCTTGAAGGCCTGAATCATGTTTTATAGTAACTGATCTCTGTTTGTGCAATTGATTTGGATTCTATCCATCTGTAACTTATATTTCTCCTGTGATTTCTATTTTAATATTATCTCTGTGTTCTATTCTCCCAACCGCTCATAGTACAATCAGCTGGACAAATGAGTTGGCTCTTTTCCACAGTCTTATCTCCTGTATAATCCTATCACTGTCATCAGCGTAGCACATGCTCAGAAGAGCTCCTTGAGTCTATTCATTCATCTCCCTGAATCAGAAGTCTAAAGCTATTAAGATTCTTTTGAAAACAGCTGTTCCATTAGACATCCTTCCCGCTACCAAACAACTGTTGCTGGATATGACCCATCTCCCATTAAACAGCATTAGATATGAGACACTTTTAATCAGGCTTGTGATATTCTATCTTTAAAGCTCTCTTCCAGGGCACTAAATTAGAGCATGCAATTGATGTTTAAAAGAAAATCATTCTAGACATTGTTCTAACAGTGCCAGTTTACAAGAAAGATAAAAATCCTTATTATTACTATTGTTATATTCTAATACAGGGAGAAAACAAACAAAACAAGAAAATATCAGATAACAATAAGGCTATAAAGAAAATAAAGCAGAGTGATGTGATGGAGTAACTGATTACTTTAGATTTGTCGGTTTGCGTACATTATAGAGGTGAGGCAACTGAGTTCCTCTATAATAATTGAGCTGTGACCTGAATGACAAGAAGGAAGCAGTTATGGAGAGAGCATTCCTGGCTGGGGGAATATCTGGTTCAATGGCTCTGAGGCAGGAATGAACTTGGCATTTTTAGGAAACAGAAAGAAAGGCAGTGTAAGGGGGAAAAGAGTTTAAAATGATGACAAAGATGCAAGCAGGATAGATTACATGAGACCTTGTAAGCCAGGGTAAGGAGTTTGGGCTTTCTTCTAAGTGAGGTAGGAAGTTTGGGGGGGTGTTTAGCAGGGGAGTGATGGATCTGATTTACATTTTATATAATGATGACTCCAGCTGCCGTGTAGAAATTAGATTGTAAGCGGGCAAGAGAAAAAGTCAGAGACCCTGAGAGAAATCTAGGCATGAGAAGATGGTGGTTTGGACCAGGGTTGTGTAACAGAGATAGAAGTGAACAGATGTGAAATATATGTTTTGAAAGAAGGAGAATCAGATGGATTGGGGTGTGGAGGTAGGGGTAGGTCGTAAGGAACACAGAGTGAAAGGGAAAGTAAATGATGAGTTCTAGGTTTTTGGTTTAAACAAAATGAGATGGTAAAGATTAGGAAAGAAGCAGATTGGAGATGAAAGGATGATTGAAATTTCTTTTTTGGCTATATCAAATTTGAAATGTTTATAAGACAAGCAAGAAGAAGTATGGTAGGTAGCTGGATATACAGATCTGGAACTCAGTGTCAAGCAGGGATAGTGTGTAAAGGAGAGAAGGGAAGATAAAGAAGGGAAGAGAAGAGGCCCCACCTCACGCTGAGAGGTGGGCAGAGGAGAAGGAGGTCCGAGCTAAGAGGAAAAGCAGAGCATGACCTCTTCTTCTCCACTGTGTTCCAGACTCCTACATCCAATGTCTGCTTTATAATCATTCCCAAACAACCAATAAGATATCCTTTTCCTATGTTGCTATTTGAAGAAATTCTAGGATTTGCCTGTGAGCCACTAACACAGTATGCTTATTTGTTCTAAGAAGACAAGTGTTTCCAATGACTTCCTTCCTTTGACTGATTCCTCTGCTGCTGCAAACCACCTGCCCCCCCCCCGACCCCAAGTCATTTCTGAACTCAGCATACTATGCTACCCAACTCTGGCATCTGAATGTTCGTGCTTTTCCCTGAGAGTACAAGTCCTGTTGTGCTTTTTGTTTTGGGGGGACTTTTGTATTTTGTTTTTGTTTTTAGCATTTTATGCCTGATTAAATTCCATCTTAGTAACTGAAGAGCTTCTTAAAGGAAGTATTTTAGATAGAAAATACCTTAAGCATATAGCTTAATCTTCACCACCCACAGTAAGTGTAATCTTTGGTAAATCCTTGAAACTCATATCAATATTACCTCACTTCTAAAATATGTGCCAAAAGTTATGGAAAATATATTAAGTGAATGAGTGAATTTATAAATGTATATAATACGTACCTGAAGACCAAAAGTTGGATCACCTGTCTTCCAATGTAAAAGTCATTGTTATAACCCTTGTCTGCATATAGTTGGTGCTTAATAATTGTACTGCAATGGGATGTTTTAGCATGAAGTCTCTACTATACTGAGTGTTGTCAGAAGGAGCAGTCACCCCAATGTCACGGTTTTACTGTTTTGCTTAGGACCATGCTGCCAAACCAAATGTCCCTCCTCTTCATCCTACTCAAAGAGTATGGTTTCCAAAATGGAATGTGCAAAACAAAACAATGGGGAGCAAGAGTAAAATATTAGACTTGACACATTTATTTTGTATCTAAAAAAATATGAAGGGACTTATGCTTTTCTAATACTCAACGTACTGACTGACACTCCTGTCCTCACTTGCTCCACAAGTCAAATACATAGCATCAAGATGCTATGAATCGATTTCCTTTCTATGTATGATACTGTACCATGGTTTGTGTGCTACACAGAATGTTGTCAATGTGATTAACTTTTTAATAAAATAAGATCTTTAAAATAATAGTGGAGCCTTGTAATAAGCAAGGGCTGACCATGAAAATCTTTTTACCACACAGTAACCAGTATACTGGTTTTCTTAGAGAAAGGACTGTCCAACTAAAAGCTGAATAACATCTTGTCAAGTAAACTTGACAAAGTGTGCCCAATTTGCTAACTTTTTCTATGAACGCAAGTGACAGATATTTTTGAAAAAATAATACTCTTAATCAGTTTCTTCAAGGTAAAGGTGACATTTTTAATAATGAAGGAGAAAGTAACTGCTGCTCAAAAGACATTTGGGCTAAGGAGAGAGCATTTTTAAAATAGATACTTGGAAATGTTCCATTGTTATGTAATTTTGTTGTTGAAAACAATTTAAATGTAAAACTCTTAATATCTGCACACAAAAACTTGGAAATTGAGTTTTTAAGGACTTTTTTAACAAATCTTCCTTAAAGATCTTCCTTTAATCTCACTTTAAAAAATGAGTAGTTTCAGTGGGTTTTGAACCCATTTCTTAAAAATATAAAAATGCAATAACTTCTGATTAGTTTGTAAGAATGACTGACTGATACTGGGGATGATATATGTTGGCTGGCTGAATTTCAACAAAACCCTTTGCATAATTGGGGATGGGTTTGAAAAATGAGTATCATGGTTTAGCAGGCACAGCTAACGGTGCACTTCTTCCATCTGGCTGTATTTATTTTTGTGAGAAAGCTCTTTCAGCTAAAATAGCCATTAAAACCAACATGGGAATAAACTGAACTTAGAACCAGACTACTGAGCCACTATATCACAAGGTATTAAAACAAAATTGTTTTAATTGATGAGGAATTGTCAACCAAATTGCTCTCACCAGAAAGGGCAAGGAGGCTGTTGAACCATTGATAAATAGAATAAAATAATATGAAAAATATTATTTAATCTTTTTTATCTAATCATTCTTAATTTCTATTTTAAGTTCTACAAAGTACACATTACAGTAGAACATTATTAAATATATATAGTTAATAATTATGTAATTATAAGGTATTAAGTTGTTCAAAAATTTTTACTTAGGGGTGCATAATCAAAAAGAAATTTGGAGATCACTGCTTTAGTAGAACTAGTCGCATCATGCCTCAAATTCCTCTTTATTTCAGTCATCTTGGGAAGTACAAGTCCCTTCATCACCCATTATAACCTGCTCTTCCATTCCCGTACTGCTCTGTCATCTCCTAATCTGACTGAATCTCATTGCAGCCTTTCCTCTCTGCCTTCTAAAAAGTTTGAGTCTGAATCAACAAATTTCTTATGGTAAGCTAATCACCACAGATGGCTACCAATGGATCACAATTCCTGGTATTGACATTATTGTGAGACCCCTCCCTTGAATCTGGACTGGTCCCATGACTCACTTTAATTAATAGAATGTGATGATGATGTGCCAGTTCTGGGTATAAGCCTCAAGGTCTGGCAGATTCCACTTTTGTGCTTTTGGGAAGCCTAAGCTGCCATGTTAGAAGTCGTGTAGAGAAGGAAAAACCCTGAGATGAGAGAGAGAGAGAGAGAGAGAGAGGGAGAGATGCACTGGTATCCCAAGTGAGCCCAGCTTTCCAGTCATCTCCACTAAGACACCAGATATGTGAATGAGCTAATTGGATTTTCCAGCCCAATCAAAGCTCCCAATGGCTTCAGCCCCATATGACATCATGTGAATCAGAAGAATCACCCAGCTGAACACAGTCAATCTGAAGTATTTTGAGAGATAATAAAATTGCTATTTTAAGCCACTGAGTTTGGTGTGGTTTAGTAAGCAGCAACTGATAACAAAACCATCTGTTACATTCTCAATCTTCTGGAAATTTTCCCTTCCATCTTTTGACTTTCCAGTTGAGGACACTTTACCCTACTGGCCTCTTGAGTGACATCTGCTTTTCCCCCTCACACTCCACCTACTACAGAGCCAATAGATAGAGTAGGTGTTGTCCTCTCTCCCCACTGTCCTCCTGCAGAGACCTCTGCTCTCTTGAAGCTCATGCCATCTGGCTATATCCCTCTCTAAATCACGTTGCTGCCATCTGCTGATCTCTTGGCCATTCCTCTTTACTCATAGATAAC
Source organism: Mesoplodon mirus (assembly GCF_964341445.2). Taxonomy (NCBI): domain Eukaryota; kingdom Metazoa; phylum Chordata; class Mammalia; order Artiodactyla; family Ziphiidae; genus Mesoplodon; species Mesoplodon mirus. Next base: position 18,111,790 of record NC_138977.1, on the reverse strand, counting down.
CTAGCCCCTGGCTCACACTCCACTCCTATTTTTGTCAGCATGCTCTGTGATTTCACTGTGCATGTGGATGACCTAGCCTATAACTTTCCTCTTAGTTCCTTGACTTCTTAACTTTTCCTCTTCTCCTCTTCAGCCACCTGTTCCCATGGTCATGCCTAGAATAAACTGAACTACCCCTGAAATACAAATTTCAAATATCTTTTTAGCTCACATGCACTATTAACTGCACTACAACCATTCTTTGACCATATCAGAATCTAATAAACAATGAAACTTTAAAGAAAATAACCAAACTGATATATTATACTTTTCACTGATAATTACAAACCTCACATGGGCATTAAACACTGCCCAGTAGTAGTACTTAATTTCTGCATTAGCTTTGAATTCATAATTTTGGACACAACTGCTTCGTGTTGTCTCTTCTCTCCTCAAATCACTTATCTCCCGTTACCCTCCATTAATGATGTCCCCTCACGCTTCATAAATAAAACAGAAGTTATTCAGTGGGGGCTCTCTGTCTTCCTGCCATCAAATCTACCAGGCCACCTGTATCTGTATCTTCACTCCTGTTACAGAGATTCAATTCAGGTGTCCGTCTCTTGGGCCCATTACCCAGTTAGAGCTCTGGGTCCCATTCCCCCTTGCCTTTCTAAAGGTTTTGTACCTCCAGTTATTCTACTTTGCATCACTCCATTCACTTCAGTGTAAAAACAAAAAAATCTTCAAACATCCCTTATCTCCCTTATTATGCCATTTCTCTGCTCACCTCCATAGTAAAATTTCTTTTAAAAATGTACACAGGCAAAAAAAAAAAATGTACACAGGCAATCACCTATCTATCAGTCCTTCAAATTCTAAATCTGGTTTCACTTCCTGGTGTGCACAAAAATTACTCTTGCAGAATCACCAACAATCTTTTCTTTGCCAAATCCAAGGAATGTAATTCTGTTGCCGTCTTATTTCTTTCTCAGTTTTCCCAATTGAATACATGGCTCCACCATCCACCCAGTCATTTAAACCAGAAATGTCAGCCTTAATTAGCCTTAATTACTTAGCCTTAATTCCTCCTTGACTGTCTGCCCTAAATCTAACTCATCAGCAAGTACAGCCTTTCTACCTCTAATCCTCTTACTTTCCTCCTCCACTGCCCTGATGTAAGCCATACCATCTCTCAAATCATCTAGGAGGCAGTAACTCTTCCTGCTAGATGCTCTTCTTATTTCGACTTGTCTCCACAGCAGCCAAGGTGATCTTTCCAAATTGTATATCAGTCTATGTATCAGTCTATCAGTCTATGTAACTCCACTACTGAAAACCCTTCACTGCTTGTTGTTTGTACTTAGAGTGAAATTCAAACTCTGTATCATGGCCTGTAAGACCCATCTAATGGAACTGTAAGGGTAATATTTATTTTTCCCCTACCCTCCACACATTCCATAGAAAGGAGAGAACTTTCTCTCAGCAGGGAAAAAAATCATGGAAATAGTCCCATTCTCTCTCAGCAACTGCCCCCTCCACTCTCATCCCTTAGTACTCCTTCCCCGGAGTAGGAAGAGGGAATTATCTCACTGGTGAGATGGCAACGGGAATTGAGAACGCGTGGCTCAGAGACTTCTTGGGTTCTTTTTTTCAGAATGGCTTATTTCTCCTCTGCCCTTCAGTAACTAGCTTGCCCCTAGAGGGAAAGCCTGCAGTTCAGCTCTTCTGGGGAACACGGGAGGTGATAGCAGTGGGAGGAGTATTAGGAAGCCCATTTGGCTGAATTCTCCAATCAGCAGAATCAGTAACACAGATGCTATTTTGACCTCTATTTAATCTGACTCCTGAGTCCTATATCCCACTTGTTTTTAAATTCTGGAATACCACAGAGGGCTTTTTTTTTTTCTTGCATCCATTAAAGCCCCAAATTCAGCATTAATGGACTTTTCACTACCTCTGCAACTTCATTTTTTGCCACTCTCCTCTACCTACTAGGCTTCAATACTCTGGCCTTCTTTCATTTCCTAAAACGTAGCCACAATTTTCCTGCCTCTGGTTCTTTGCACTTGCAGCTCCCTCTGTCTGAAGAGTTCTCCCAGTGGCTTTTTGTGTGATCAGCTTCTTATCTTCAGGTCTCAGATTAGTTATCATGTTCTAAGAGTGGCCTTCCCACACAATGTAATGTTGTAAATTACTTCCCCACTGTCATTTTTGTCTGTCCCAGCTCCTTATCTGCTTCCTTTAGAGTACTTATCCCATCTTTATGTTTTGTTTATTTGGTTGTTTGTCCTCCTCATTCAAATCTCCTCAATAAAGGAATAAGTCTTGGGCTTCCCTGGTGGCGCAGTGGTTGAGAGTCTGCCTGCCAATGCAGGGGACACGGGTTCGTGCCCCGGTCCGGGAAGTTCCCACATGTCGCGGAGTGGCTGGGCCCATGAGCCGTGGCCGCTGAGCCTGCGCGTCTGGAGCCTGTGCTCCGCAAAGGGAGAGGCCACAACAGTGAGAGGCCCGCGTAACGCCAAAAAAATAATAAAAAAAATAAAAGAACAAGTCTTTATTGTTCACTGTTGTATCCTCACGTCTTAGCTCACAGTAGGCTAGTATTAAATATTTGTTGAATAAATGAATGATTACATGGAAATAGCAATGCAGAATTAACAGCCTGACTTGCTGACTTGATAATTACAAAGTGTAAATTCTAACTAATTTCCATATGAATTTTTCATATTCCTTTCATTGTTTTGCTCCCAGAAAACCATGAATTGGTTTATTTACCATAAAAACCTGGTTCAAGTCTGATTACTTCAGGAATATGAGTCAACTTAATCAATGATGTTTGTTGAAAATGTACATTTTGTGTTAGCCAAAAAGTTCATTCGGTTTTTTTCCATAAGATGGCTCTAGTAGTTGTCTTTAACTTCATTAGAAACAATTTTGTTAGATTGTATGTGACAGCTGTCATAGAGTGCATTTAAAAAAAACTTATCAAAATTGGTGAAATTTTGTGTAGCCATTTTAAGATTGAAGATGGAAGGAAAAAAGCAACATTTTCGGCATATCATGCTTTATTATTTTGAGAAAGGTAAAAACGCAACTGAAACGCAAAAAAAGATTTGTGCAGTGTATGGAGAAGGTTCTGTGACTGATCGAACATGTCAAAAGTGGTTTGAGAAGTTTCATGCTGGAGATTTCTTGCTGGACGATGCTCCACAGTCGGGTAGACCAGTTGAAGTTGATAGCGATCAAATCGAGATATTAATTGAGAACAATCAACGTTATACCACGCAGGAGATAGCCGACATACTCAAAATATCCAAATCAAGAGTTGAAAACCATTTGCACAAGCTTGGTTATGTACATCTCTTAGATGTTTGGGTTCCACATAAGTGACAAAAACCTTCTTGACCGTATTTCCGCGTGTGATTCTTAAACATTAACGAAAACATTCTGTTTTTAAAACAAATAGTGATGGGCGATGAAAAGTGGATTCTGTACAATAATGTGGAATGGGAGAGGTCATGGGGCAAGTGAAGTGAACCACCACCAGCCACACCAAAGGTCGGTCTTCATCCAAAGAAGGGGATGTGTGTATATGGTGGGGTTGGAAGGGAAGTCATCTATTATGAGCTTCTTCTGGAAAACCAAACGATTAATTCCAAGTGCTGCTCCCAGTTAGACCAAATGAAAGCAGCACTTGACGAAAAGTGTCCGGAGCTAGTCAACAGAAAACGCATGATCTTCCATCAGGCTAACGCAAGACCGCATGTTTCTTTGATGACCAGGCAAAAACTGTTACAGCGTGGCCGGGAAGTTCTGATTCATCCGCCATATTCACCAGGCATTGCACCTATGGATTTCCATTTATTTCCATCTTTACAAAATTCTCCTAATGGAAAAAATTTCAATTCCCTGGAAGACTGTAAAAGGCACCTGGAACAGTTCTTTGCTCAAAAAGATAAAAAGGTTTTGGGAAGATGGAATTATGAAGTTGCCTGAAAAATGGCAGAAGGTAGTGGATCAAAACGGTGAATACGTTGTTCAATAAAGTTCTTGGTGAAAATGAAAAATGTGTCTTTTATTTTTTGTTAAAAACTGAAGAAATTTTTTGGCCAAGCCAATAGAACTATTACTAGATTCTAGGAAGGAAAAAAGGACATAAAAAAATGGATCTGGATAGTGGATCTAGAAAGACAAATATATGTATATCCATGAAATGATTAAAACACATATAAAATAAAAATTAAAAGTCTATTTTCCAGCATGATTAAAGAACTAGTTAACAAATTTATCATGTACACTCACATATACATATCACATATGTATCATCTATGCATATAGGTTTTTGCTAATTGTCATACATTTAATGGAACAAAATAAATTTAATATTAACTACCAAGGTAGGTAGAATAATGCTTCTCCACCTGCAAGATATCCACGTTCAAGTTCCTGGAACCTGTCAATGTTACCTTTGTATGTAGAGATTATCATACTAAGTGACGTAAGTCAGACAGAGAAAGACAAATAACATGATATCACTTATATGTGGAATATTAAAAAAAAATGATACAAGTGAACTTAGTTACAAAACAGAAACAGATTCAAAGACAGAAAATAAACTTATTGTTACCAAAGGGGAAAGGAGATGAGGGATAAATTAGGAGTTTGGGATGAACAGATATACACTACTATATGTAAAAGAGACAAACAACAAGGACATACTGTATAGCACAGGGAACTATATTCAATATCTTGTAATAACTTATAATGGAAAAGAACCTGAAAAAGAATAGATATACATATAGAAAGAATTGAATCACTTTGCTATACACCTGAAACTAACAACATTGTAAATCCACTGTACTTCAATAAAAAGAAAAAGAAAAAAATAAAAAATATATTACCTTACATGGCAGAAGGGACTTTGCTGGTGTGATTAAATTGAGGATCATGAGATGGGAAGATGATCCTGGATTATTTTACTGGGCCCAATATAATCATGAGGGCCCTTAAAAGGGAAAGAAACGGGCAGGAGAGTGAGAGGAAGGGATGTAATTGCAGGCTGGAAGGAGCACACAAGCTAAGGAATGTGGGCAGCCTCGAGAAGCTAGAAAAGGCAAGGAAACAGATGCTCCTTGAGAGCCTCCAAGGAGGGATAAAGCCCTTCTAACACCCTGATTTTAGCGCAGTGAACTCCATTTTGGACTTCTGACCTCCAGAACTGTAAGCTAATAAATCTATGATGTTTTAAGCCAATAATTTTGTGGTAATTTGTTACAGCAGCCATGGGAAACAAATACAAGTACATTAAGCAAACTTTATTCAGTCTTTAATACTTTAGAATCTTCAGGATCATCATTATGAGAATCAATTATCCATGAACTGTAGGTAAAGTGACATGCTGGTTAATGAGGCTTTTCTGTTCAGAAGTCTGAATAAGCCAGTTTTTGTTATAGGAGCTTTATAAGCACTAAGAACTTCTTAATCAGGGTTGGATGAGATTAAGTTAGAATATGTCTCCTTAAGGAAGTCTTTAGGTGAATTTTAAAGTAGATAAAAGAGGACCCCTGAAAAGGAAATGGTGGAGACTTCAAAAGTATCTGGAAAAATCCTAAGTAGGGAAAATGGGCAATTGCTGGTGATTTGTGCTACACAAAAGTATATGAAGAAAATAAAAAAGTATATGAAGGAAGCAAGATAATCTAATCAGAACTCCTCTTTTGAATTATTTTATTTTTATCTAAAACACCACTCTTAAAATGCTTACATATGTTTCACAAGAGGAATGGATGGTTATAAGCCTATTGGCATGGATTACTAGATTAGCACCTGTTAACTCTGAAAAGAAAATAATTCATGAACCAGATAGTTAACCTTGCCAGAGTGGAGAAGTAGGTAAGATAAAATATAGGTGTTTCTTTTCCATGAAGTGTTACAGTGGAGGTGAGGTTAGGGGTGAGGATACAAGTTTACATGAGGCAATGTGATGAAATGGAAGGAGCGTGGACTTTGAAATCAAACAGACTTGGTTCAAATTCCAGCTCTACCTTTTATTGGTCATGTGACACTAGGCAAATTAATTAAAATATCTTGTTTCTCCATTTCGTTACCTGTGAAATATCTAACTCATGTGGTTAGTATTAGATGTTAGTGTTATTGATACATGAGAGTTTTTGACACATAAATAACCCCAAGAGCATCTCACTAATTTCAGTTACTTCCCAGTTTTGCCTTAGGCCAGTCCAGGGTAGGAGGAATGAAATGTTTTAAGACTTGGAGGATTTCTCTAGCAAGTTTGTGAGGATATGTACACGTGGGTGGGTGGTCTGGAACGTGGAGATAATTTCAGGTAGTAGAACTGAATGCCTCTATCAGAACCATGCACCATGAGGAAAATATCCCTTAAATGTGCAAGACAGTTCATGTTTTCTCCCCTTGACAGATGTATTATAATTTACAGTATTTACAAAGACGAAATGTGAGACTCAGAAACACAGTGAACTATCCCAAAAGACAAAATTAACTGCCACAGAGGTGGTTAGAGGTAGAATAGGACTCAGCATTCTTGTGTCTTGAACTCCCTTTGCCTCCATGGTAATGTACTCAGCCATCAGGTCTCAGTGTTCTCAGGCCACCTATTCATTTTACTTTGGCACGATTTTCTCATTATTATGAAACATGAAAGGAAAAATGAGGTGACAAAACTCAGTAAGGAGTCTGTAGACTGAGATGTCACTTTCTGAGCTGATATCTCACTAACAACCTTTTAAAGACTGAGTTAAATTTGAAGTTTACAGGAAGAAAAGGAAACAAAGTTGATCCGTGCTTATCAAATGGTCTAAAAACATACAAATGTAACGAATCCCTGCATGTCATGATTTAGAATCCTAGATGCATAGCAAACTTCTAACCCCCATTTTAATGCAACAGAATGGCAAAGCCAACTGAAATTAAAATAGGCCAAATATTATTTCAAGAATAACTGAGCCTATCTTAATCAAAAGTAGTTTTATTCAATATTCACAAATAGTATAGTAACACAGAGATTCTGTCTTTTAAACTTGTAAAGTTCAGAGAAGAAGGAGCACACAAAAAGTATTTTAAAGACAATGAAACTCACTTCAAATAAAAATATTTTACAACATAGTATTTTTAATCTGTTGAGGTCACACAAAATATAAGGTATTTTCCCTCAACACATTTATCTAACACATTATTGCAGTGAGGATTTGAGTCAGAGAGGCTTAGATTTGACTTCTGCTTCCTTTATGTATTAGTTGTAGATCCTAAGTTAAATTATTTAACCTCTCTTAACATGTTTCATCATTTGTAAAGCTGAGATAATAATACCTCACCCTTAGTGCTGCTATATATTTAAAATAAACAATCCTAAACAACATCTGATCAATCACCAAGCCAGTACCACTCCCTTAGTATTTCTCAGGACTGTCCATTACTCTCTATCCCTACTGCTTCTATTTCAGTTCAGCTCACATTTGGAATATTGCAACAGTCTCCCAGCTTCTAGTCTAGACCTCATTCTTAGGCACTTTCCACTTTGCAACTACTCAAATATAAATTGAACTGTGTCATTTTCAAACTTTAAACCCTCCAGTAGCTTCTTTCTGCCCTCAGGATACTGTCCAATATCTTACCTGAGCCATCAAGGCCCTACAAGATTTGATCCCTCTTACTTGTCCACTTTGTTCCATGACCTTGTCCCTTTCCCCACATCTGTGCACATCTCACTGTAGCCACCAACTGCTTGCAGGTTCCTCAGAGATTCAAACTCTTGTCTCCAGGCCCATGTACATAAAGCCTTTTGATTGGTTGACTTCTATTCCTCCTTCAGGCCTCTGCTGGATGGCATCTTCTCCAGGAGGCTCTCCATGACAGGGTTAAATGTCCTACCTATATTCTTCCGCACTACTCCGTCTTATTACTTACAGCATGTACTCTGTTCACGTGTCTGTCTCTACCACTGTACTCCTCGAGGGCCAAAACCCTCTTATTCACCCTTGTGTACCTAACTCCTAGACAGAATGTCACATGCTCTCAGTAAGTAGTGCTTTTTAAAATCTACTACTCCTTCTCCTGCCCCCTATATTGTTTTCACCACATTCCATTTCTCAGAAACTTTCAATGGTTCCCTATTTCCCACCTTATCACGTTCAAATTCCTTTGCTTGGCTATTTTAGGCCATCACAGTCTGTCCCTCTTACTACAGTTTTCAATCTTATTTCCCAATATGCCTCAACGTGTACCTTTCTATGGTCTTATGAATATGACATCTCTGTGCCTTAGCTCATACTCTTTCTCGGAATAGATTCCTTTCTTCTCATAATATCTTCAAAAAAATTCTATCCATACACATCTTATGAAGCCATCTTTGACTTTTTTGACTAGTGTTCTTTATATGTTAGTATTCACAGATGTAGGCGATTTTCTAATAGGAAGAAACTTTAAAAATAGACTGTTCCTACTCTTGTTTTGCATGATGCATACCTATACCTATCTCTTAGAGCACCTAGCGCAGTGCTGAGCTCAGAAGAGATGCTCAGCAACTACTTGACTGATTGCAAAGTGCTTCGTCCCATCTGAAAAATGTATATAGGACTTCCCTGGTGGTCCAGTGGTTAAGACTCTGCGCTTCCAATGCAGGGGGCACAGGATCCATCCCTGATCGGGGAACTGAGATCCCACATGCCCTGTGTTGTGGACAAAACAAAGCAAACAAATAAAAAATGTATATAATCTAGGCCTATAATTGTTTGCAATATGTAGACATTGGTAATTTGAGGTGACAAACTATGAAAAAAGAAGATTTAGATTTCATAAGATGTAGAAAATGGTTAATATAGGAAGTAAATGAGAGGAGGGGGTGGGATAGGATTACAGTGAGCTAGGGTTTAAGACATTTCAGTTGTTCAACCTGGACTAGCCTAACCTCATTGAGGCCTTCTCATTGAGGCCTTTTAAAACTATAGAGTTTAGGCAGAAGACTGTTCACTGACAAATCATTTTTTATCACTGCAAAGTCTAGTTAACTACTCCAGTGAGATTCCCTTAAATGCTATTAAGAACATTATGGGGAAGAAGAGGCAGTCAGTTCCCTATTTTTCTTTTAAAGAACATTCTTTCTCTTCTCTTTCTACTTCCTCTTGCTCTGCCCCTCCCAGTGCATTTCCTTTACAGAATTTAAAGCACCTTCTAACCTTTTGAAGTTTACATGCAAAAATGAGTTAAGTTTTGTTATAAACCTTGTCAAAATATAGTGCTTATGACCCTTTCTACTAAACATTTTCCTTGATACTTCTCTTCACCTGCCCCCTACCACAATAATTTGCTACACAAATAAGTTACACCTGGTGGTGCAGTGGTTGGGAGTCTGCCTGCCGATGCAGGGGACACGGGTTCGTGCCCTGGTCTGGGAGGATCCCACATGCCGCGGAGCGTCTGGGCCCGTGAGCCATGGCCGCTGAGCCTGCGCGTCCGGAGCCTGTGCTCCGCAACGGGAGAGGCCACAACAGTGAGAGGCCCGTGTAACGCAAAAAAAAAAAAAAAAAAGTCTGTGATACTTCATGAATATATAGGCATTTCTGGATAGAATTTCCTCCTTCACTTTGTAGCAGGCCTAATCAAATCCTGAGCATTGCTTAACCTGGAGCATAAGTACTAGTATATTTATTGTGGAAAACTCTTTTGACATCAGGAGTATATTTTCTAGCTATTTATGTGATCAATGACTGGAAGTTTCATCAAAGCAATTTTTCTAATATATAAGTTTTTTGAGAGCAGGGACCATAGTATATTCTTTATCCCTAATGCCTACTATAGTGCCTGATACATAGTAGGCCCTCAATAAATCTCTATTAACTGGATGAGTGAACAGATTAGTACAAAAACTAGTCCCTACCCTTTAGAAGATTCATAGTTTAAGACAGGAACAACACAGATAGCAGCTGTCATCATCATCATCATCAGTATTTATTGCATAACTCATTTTACTTGGTACGGTGCCTGAGTTTATAAAAAGAATATTAACACCATTCTTGCTTTTTAAAGACAAAAACTCTGAAGGAAAGAATGAAAAGACTTTCATTCATACAACAGATTTTTACTGAGTATTTGCCCTGTGAGCATTTGTTCTGGCACTGAAGACATAATGGCAAATAAGGCGGGCAAAACTTCCTGCCGTTGGAGAGCTTAAATTTAAGTGGGGTGATAGCCAATAAGCAAAATATATATTATTTTAGTGATAAGTGGTAAGGAAAAAATAAAGTATGGAAGTGGGGCTAGTGTTGAGATTTTAGATAAAATGGCTAGGGAAGGCCTCACATAGATAAGATTTGAATAAAAAGATATTCCTGTGACATTCCTATGACAGGAGAGGACAAGGAAGGGGAGGGGAACTAGTGTGAAAGGGGTGGGCATTACACCGGCGCACATCTGCATGTTGCAGTCAGTATTGGGTCTCACTATGGTTACACAGCAGTGCATTGGGATTCACTATGCAGTTTGCTTGGACGGCCCTGTGGTTTTAACTGGTAGGGGTGCTGAGAGGATGGCTTGTGGATGCGAGCAGAACAAAGAAGGCACCTAAACTAGTGTCAGGTGGGAAGTCAGAAAACCTCTTCAGCTGCTTTTGCTAGTTTCAATTTATGCATCCAAACAAAAGATAAAAGATGCTCTTAGAAATTATTGTAATATATAACTACAAAAGGACGGTAGCAGGAAAGACGAAGCAAATGAACTTGAGAATCTGGAAGAGATTAATGTAAGGTTAAAGAAAGAGAGAGGGACAAAAAATGAGGAGCAGCAACACAAAGGCCCAAGGCTGGTCTAGTCTCCTGGCGAGGTCCAAAATGAAAGTGGAACATGGTAGGGGTGTGTGCGGGGGTGTGTGCATGTGTGTAGCTTGCATCAGTATGTGTTATGGATTGACTCACGTTCCCTATAAAATTTATATGTTGAAGTCCTAACCTCCAGTACCTCAGAATGTGACCTTATTTGGAAATAGGGTCACTGCGGATATAATTAAAGATGAGGTCATACTAGAGTAGTTGGGCCCCTACTCGAAAATGACTGGTGTGCTCATAAAAAAGAAAAATTTCAACAGACATGCCATGTGAAGTCTGCCGTTATGCTACCATAGGCCAAGGACCTACCAGAAGCTAGGGGAGGCCCGGAAGAAATCTTTCCTTAGTGCCTTCAGGGTGAGCATGGGCCTGCCCACGCTTCGATTTCAGACTTCTGGCCTCTAGAACTGTAAGAAAATACATTTCTGTTGTCCTAAGCCACCCAGTTTGTGGTACTTAGCAGCCCTAGGAAACTAATTCTGTTCTGTAAGACTATTTTGAGGCAAAAAGCAAGAGCATTCTTATATCACAGAAAGGAAAGCAGCGTAGTAGGAGTGAAGAGCCTGATTGTCTTGGGCATCACAAAAGTCTAATAGTTTTCACTTCTGTAGTTCTATTGTATTTTCTTATTTTATCAAACCTTTTTATTATCATGTTTCCTTTTTGTTTTAGAAAATCGGCTGTCCGCTTAACGCATTACAAGGCCTATTCTGACTTGTGTGCTTGTGATATGACTGTTAAAAGGGGCCACGGATGAAGGGCGGGGGGCACCTTTTTCTCAACACTTGAGTCGAAAGAGCAAAAGTTGAAAAGGGAAAGGAATTTCCGTTGAGCTATTCAGCATCTCCCTCTCACAGGTTGTGCTGCTGACGGCCCCCCTTCCCCTGCAGGACTGCAGTTGCTGCTGCCTCGGGAGAGCGACCTGATCCCTCACCCCAGCCACCAGAGAGGGTTCAGGCCACGACCAGGCTGCGGAGAAATGGGAAGTCTTCCCCAGCCTCCTCCCCCAGGGTAGAGGACCCAAGACCAGCCTTCGCCCCGCGCGCATGCCCAGTTGGGAGGGCGCCCTCAAAAGGGAGCGCGCGGCTCAGGTTTTCCCCGCAGTTAGTGGGGTGTCGGGAGCGGGCGGCGGCCCCGCGGACCGAGGAAACTCCGGCCGGCAGACCCTGCGGAGCCGCAGCCGACTCAGCGGACTTTTATTTTCCCACCGTGGCAAGCTTGTTCCGGCCGCGTTCCAAGGGAGCCGGGCACAGCTGGGCACATTCCGGGAGGGTGGAGCCCGACGGCCAGGGCACCCTCATTACATGGCTTTTCAGGTGTCCTCCGGGGAAAGGAAGGCCGCACTCCTCTAGGAAGGAAAACGACACACTCTCCGAGGACGTCCCGGGGCGATCACTCCTCTCGCTGCCCGGACTTCTCTTTTTAAACTGGTCTTAACCGTCCCGCTAATATTGAGCGCCTTACCAGCGGCCGCCCAAAGAGCCCACAGGCTGCTCTGAAAACGGGCGTCCCCAGGTATCTTATCTCCAGAGGCGCTGGCCTCATCGCCAGTAGGTCTATTCCAGCTTCGTTTCAGGACGTCCGCTTTGCTTTCCGACCACCCTCCCAGGTCTGAGGAGGCCCAGCGTTTCCTCCTTCGGGAAATTCCCGCCTGTGCACCCGCGCTGCCCCCTAATTACCACCGGCCCGTTCTCCGGGTGTGGGTTGGTGGGGTCGGGGTAGCGAGCCGGAGGGTAATAGTTCGGGCTCAGCGTCCCGGCGCCCAGCCTTCCCGAGGCTCACCCTCTGCCTCTCAAGCTGCCGCCATCAAGCTCCTCCGCGAAGGCGGCAGCCGGCCCGCAAACACACGCCCACCAGCACGTTCAGATTCTCTTGCCCCGGTGGGGGGGGGAATGGGAAGCACTGAGCATGCTCGGTGGGGAGGGCGGGGCGCTCCCGGACCGCGCGTCGAGGCGGACGCCGCTCCAGCAGGCTCGGCGCCTCCGCCTCCAGCCCGCGGAGCCGCGGAGCCGCGCCCGCCGCAGGCTGCGCCCGCCCGCCCCGCCCTACCCCGCCCCGCCCCCCGCCGTTCGTCCCCGCCGCGGCCGCGCCGCCTGCAGCAGCAGCAGCGGCAGCAGTAGCTGCTCCTCCCCGGCGGCCACCCCCCGCGGGTCCCTCCCTGGCTGCAGGAGAGGCGGAGGTAGAGTGAGGACACAGCGCCGCGCCGCCCGCACCGGAGACCTTCGCCTCGCCCTGCCGGCTCCTCACCCTCTGGGAGGACCATGGGTAAGTCATCCTTCCTCCCCCGTCATCGCCTGACATATTTCTCTTTCTCGGCGTGTTGCAGGGTGGGAAGCATTTCTCGCGCAAAGTTGCCGGATTTCTCAAATCCACTGGTGTGAGGCTGTGGCTCTTCCTCCGGGGAGAGTCGGCGCACGCGGAACGCACGCCGAGTCCGCGGGCTGGGAGGGTCCCGAGGGCGGGGTGGGGTCGGGCCGCGGGGCCGGACCGCCCGCCAGGCTCTCGGGCACCTCGCTGCCTCGCCTCCCCTCCTCCATTCTTCCTGCCCGAGCCGGTGCTCGGGCACCACAGAGCCTGCCTCGCGGGCTCGCATCCGCTGCCCCATCCCGGTTTCTTCGGAGGCCGCCCGCTTCCTTTCTCCCGCGGCTGCTGGGCTGGAGGCTCGGGGCGGACCGCGAGAAAGACCACTTCACGTAACTTCCCTGCCAGGGCGACCTTTCCCCATCTTGGGGACTGCCCATCCCAAGGCGAGGAGGTGTGAGCAAGTAGTTTGTGCGGGAGATTTTACAACCTGCACGGAAATTATTTTCGGTGGGGGAGAGCGGACAGTCTCATAGGTTGAAAGGATGACTTGTCAGAGGCCACGAGGAACGTGAGGAAGGATGGATAGAGCCCGCTAGCTGTTGAAATAGTGTTGGGTGACTACGGTGTGCAATATTCCTGTGCTCAACCCATTTTCTTGGTTCCTTCGCCTGTCTACTGTAGCAGGGAAACTGCAACCTGCCTGTAACATGTTACCGAACTTACATGTTAGTTATTCTTTCCCAGCTTCACTTGTCGAAATCTCCATAATCCGATTTTAGTTCTTTCGCGTTAATATCAAGAGTTTTGGATGAGATATTTAAAAGCAAATATGTTTTATAAAACTGCATGTAATTTAAACCTACAATTTTTTTTCATAATATGTTGCTTAATTGTTAAGTTCAGCAATTGCAGAAACGTCTCTTGGATGCTGTGATGTAATTAAAAGACGAAAGTTAAAAAAAAATAGCAATTTGGAATGCCATACTTCTGCAAGTTCCCCAGTTTGCTTCCATTCCTGTCTATCATAGTTTCCTCTTTTTAAAATTTGCTACATTGGCATCTGTCAACTCGGACTTTTCCCACCCCTTCCCTGCAAGTTATTTTAAGCTTGAGATGAGTGTGGTCCTTTCACCTGTCAATACATTGCCCAACACGTACAGAGTTAGGTCATGGCAACTCTGAATCTTCAAAGAAGTATCTGGTGTCGATGGAGCCTACTCGAAAAGCAAATGCTCCAAGCTCTGATTCAGACCTTTGGCCGTATATGAGGAAGAGGTCATTGTTACAAGAGGAGGTGGTATGAATGAAAAATGAATCTAGGTCCCAGAATTTTATTTTCATTTGTTCAGATTTTTCCTTTTTAATGTACTATTGGTATGGTGACAGATTTCTGTAAAAATCGGACGGCCCATTTATATGTGTCTAGTATTTCTCTGGGAGTAGAATTTTAAATAAATATTAGTTCGGATTATTGGACACATTGCGTCTTTCCCTTGAACATAACAAAAATTTTCCTCTTAATTATAGGCACAAGTTTGGCCTATAAAATATATTTCCCCATGTTTCAAGGTGAGCTAAAAAAAAAGTCTGTTTAACTAAAATTTTAACTTACATGTTAAATCAGTACCTTTTCAGTAGAAAAAATTCCATTCTGTCGCAATACCAGTGAAAAAATACTTAAATAATTTACTTAAAAATAATTAATCTTGAAAATCTTGAATTCTTTACTTGATTTCAAAGAAAGTCCAAATAGAAATCCATCTCTCATTTGAAGCTTGTCGTATATACTTTGATTAAGCACTCTCTCTCCTTTTACCATTCTGTTTGTACCTTGCTGGAAGCTTTATAGCCCTTACGTAATCTGCTTTATAATGGAGTTGTTAAGGTGTGTGTGTTGTGCATTTAATCATGTGTTCCAGAAGATGAAATTTGTGTCTTATGAATTTTTGGGTCCTCTACAGTGCTTACCACATAGTATGTATTCAGTAAATCTTTGGTGAATTAATTGTTGAACTGGAAACCTGTCTATTATTTTCAACTTGTGAACCTGAAAGTATGGGCTCTGAACAAACATTTGGGTTGGTAGGTATTATGGAGGTGACGGAGATGTGAAGGAAGTGGGAACAGAGAAGTATAATTACACTATGACTGCTCTTCTCTCTCAAAAAAAAAAATAAGTTGGGTTGTCTAAGAGGTACGGGGTTTGGAGCAGCCATCAGGCAAGCTATTTCCTTCTACACTGCTGTTTTCAGTGGTTTAGTTTGTGATCAGTAGGTACATACCATAATGTAAAATTGAAACCTTGGGAAGCAATGTTATATTCGAAGCCAAGGAAGTTATTATAACAGTTCATATATACATAAGGGGTATACTGATTAATGGTAGGGGGAAAAATCACTTTTTAATGTCTTTTCAAGAAATAAATAAGGTGATTTTTTAAAAAGATATTCTCGTGGCAGTGATTTTTCTCCATAAGAGAGTGAAGGAAACTTCCTGTGTAGTCTTATGGACCATGGCTATTATTATTATTATGTATAAGGTTTATTATAAATTCAGCGTAATTTGTTGAATATCAACCATATGTAATGTACTGTGGGAGGATAAAAATTAATAAAACATTTTTCAAGTTTCTTATAATCTTAACAGGAATAATGTTCTACATACACAGGTAACTAAATAAAGTATGAGTGATACAAAAGACCTTAACATATTTTATAGTTTCAGAGGATGGAGAGGAGTTTTCAGAAAAATGATGTTATTTGATCTAATGGTTGGTTAAGCTTCTGAAAGGTAGAAATGAACGGAGACTGTTAATCAGGATGGGAGTAGAGGGAGAGAAATGACATAAAGGAAGATACAGAGATAGAAACATTCAAACAGTTTCAGGATATGATTAAATAACCATGTTTGGCTGGAGCAAAAGGTAAGGAAATAGTGGGTGACAGTGATGAAAAGTTGTAATAGGTAAAGAACAGATAATGGAGGACCTTGAATGCCAAGCTGAAGAAGTTTTTAGACTTGACTTGTCTATTGAGGGACTGTTGAACTTTTTTATATAGGTAAGTGATGGGGCACATCTGTGGTTCAGGAAAATTAATCTGTCAGTTGAGTGCAGGATCGATTGGATGAGAAACTGGAGAATAATTCAGAAGGTGGTTGTTGCAGTTTGGGTGAAAATATATACTGTCCTGAACCAGCCTGTGGCAATGGGAATAGAAAATTGCAATAAGGAATATGGAATTAAGAAAAGAGTCATACATTGTTGCCTGGGCAATAATGAGATTGTGGGATCTTTTAAATATCTATTTAATCCCCTGGAAGAGGAAACGTGAATGAATAGTCAGTTTTGGACCTGATGTGTTGGACTGTTTAGTTTGCCTTTTAGCTTCTCTGCTTCTTCATGACAGGGACTCTCATATTAGGTTTTGAATACATTTCCTAACACCAGTGTCTTGCATGTAGGAGCTATGCAGTAAAAATCAGTTGACTAACCAAAACTAGGTAAAAAATATTTAACAGTTATTTTAACTCTCAAGAGAGGATTTGAGCTAGAGATCTGGATGTTATCCACAATTTTCCTGAGATAATAATTGAAGTTAGGTAGGAGGATGAGAGTCAACAAAGAAAAAGAAGAAAATTTGTCCAAGGTAAGAATCTTGAAGAATGCCCCATTGTTAAGGAAAAAGAATGAAACGATTTGATACCAAAAAAGACAGTAGTAGGTAGGAGTGAAAGACTAGAATAGGCATATGGTTGATTTCAAGAGTGAATGGTCAATAATGGCTGTTGCTTCAGAACAGTAAGAGTAATAGGACTGAGAAAAGGCTCCAAGCTGATGTGGTTTGGTTAGGATATTGCCTAGGGTATTTTCTAAAAAGCAGCTTTACGAGGTATGATAGCTATGGAGGTCAGTTGTAAAGGCTAAGTGGCTAATGAGTAAGTGGAGACAGAGTTCCCTATGTATAGTAGTACAATATTCCTTGCCCCGTTTAAAGATCTGTACGTAAGCATAGTTTTCTTTAAACATTTTTTAAATGTCTCACTTTACGTGGAATGACATGTGCTATTTTTTTGCCGAACAATTTGTAATCTCACCATAGCGCCTCACATTTCTTTGACATTCCATTTTTTATGTCTTTGTGACTTAGTATAGTATACTTTCTGTTTTTGCAGTATCTGTCATGCAGAGTGAGTTTAGAAATGGTTTTACAATTTTACATGACAGTTTGCATAAAGGATACTCTACTAATGAATGGTTTTATCACTTTTTATTTATTATTCATCTTTGTGAATTTGGGATTTCTCTAGTTATATATTCACCTCTAATTATACTCTTAATTCATGGAGTTTTCTTCTTCTCTGTAAGTATGTATAAGCCTTATGCATAAGTCCTTTTTTTTTTTGGCTTGCATTTCTAAGTCCTGGAATAGTTTCGTAGATAAATAGTTAAAATTGGTACTTTTACTTTTTCTTTATAAGTCAAGGTAGAGCAATACAATATTTTTATAAGTTGGTAATCACTAAAATTTATTATTTTAAAAGAGCATAGATTATATATTGACTAGTTCAATAATTTTTCTTATTGGCTTTATACCTATTTTGTATATGCCCACTTTTTTTTTTTTTTCACTATCCTTGGCAGAGTCATATTTTCTGAAGTCTCTAGTTCTACTATTTGGAAAGTTATAATAGCCTTAATTCATTTTGAGAACCATAGAGTTTTAATTTTCACAGTGGAATGTTGGAGCTTCTAGGTGCCTTTAGGGAAATAGTGTGATTGCTCTCTCCAGAGATTCCAGATCAGCTGAACTGAACTTGGCGATTCTGGAGTATCAGAGGCACCAGCAACAGCCATAAAGAATTATGTAAATTTTTAATATCCCCTCATGAACATCAAGAGGGATGGAGAAGGAAGATCATCTCATTTGGGAACTCCATGTTAATTTTAGATAATCAGATGTTCAGATAACTGATAAGGAAAAAAATTTAATTTAAAATGCTTTCCTAGACATTTAACTTGACAAACAGCTCTTTCTTATGGAGAGAAGAGCCAAAAAAAATGAAGGTATCAGAATAGGTTATAAAGTCTATTTTGGTTCTAAAATTCTGTAATTCTTTGAAACTAAACTTTGAAATATACTCAATATCATTGATGTCTTAAGTGTGTTATAATCATCCCTATATAACTTGTTTTTCTTTATTGTTCGAAGGGCAATGTCTCCTTGAGGTAGAAACTTCTGAGTATGAACCAATTTGTTAGACTTGTCTGAATAGATGGCCTAAAATACCATTACCCATGCTGGCTAAGATATGGATGCTGAATTCAAATTGCAGAGTAATGTAATTCTCTCGGTACATCTATTTATACAACTTTTGTTGGTAGAAGCATTCCAGGAGTTAAAACTAAGAATTAGGATGGTGATAAATGGAAGTAATTAAATTGAGCTGCTAGCCATAATTGGCTGTACTTATAAACTCTAAAGTCCTTCTGACTTTTGGTTCACAAAAATAACTTTTTCCATATGGGTTCTATATCTGACCCCTTCTCTAAAGGCTGTTTCGCTCAATTTTGTCCATGTTTATGGCTTCAACTACTGTCTATATGCTACTGCTGCCTAAAAATATATATCTGGGCTCTATCTTTTTATCTAGTAGATGGTTAGACATCCCTACATGCATAGTCAGTTCAAACTCATTGAGTTCAAAACTGAGTTCATTGTGTAATTTTTAATAATGATAACCAGAGGTATGTTGATTAACGTTTTGCCAGAAGCCTTTCTCCAAAAAAGCTCTGATTTGTGGTGGTTGATTTCCTGTGAATGCATAGTCGGGAAGAAATGAGATGCAGCACACCAGTATATAATATATCCACCATACAGACATAATAGCCTCATGAGCACAGATAATAATAAAATGTAGTAAAGTAAGTAGTGATGAGTTTTGACTATTAATAACTTTGTTTTAATATAACTTATTTAATTTTAAGTTTATAAAATTTTTGATAATGGCTATTTTAATAACTGCCTCACAAAATTCCGAAAAATTTAATTATTATCTCATGGGCTGGTGCAAGGAGGCCCCAGTACACCTTCGAAGTAATAATTATCATTTATTACCATTTATTAAGAATTATTGATGTCAGTAATCATGTTAAACTACATTTTTAAAATATTTTTTTAAATAGTTTTAATCTCTTCAACAGTTCTGTGAAGTGGGGGACACTATCCCCATTTTATTTACTCAAAGAATTAAATAATTTATCCAAGGGGACAGAACTAAGTCTCTAAAATCCTGTTTGAGAGCATTGATTCTCACACTTCAGCTTGCATAAGAATCACCTATAAGCTTGTTAAAAAAAATAAATTACTGGGCTCACCCTCAGAAATTCTGATTCAGTAGGTGTGAGATGGGCCAAGAATTTGCCTTGTCAAGACATTTCCCAGACGATGCCGCACTTTGAATAGCATCACCATAAAGCAGAGGTCTGCAAACTTTTTACATAAGGGGCCAGATGGTAAGTATTTTAGGCCCTGTAGGCCGAGAGGCAAAATCAAGGATATTACATAGATGTGAAACTATATATGAGAAAAAGCAAATATCCACAAAATTTTTATTGACTAAATTCAAAATGTAATGTGAATTGAACATGATTTATTGTAAAATACAGGTCTCCGAATGAAAAGATTGTAATTCCTTTTTTGAGAGAGCAGTTTCCTTTAATTGGGATTTCCAGTTACCCTATCATCAAAATTGATTGCAGTTGTTCATTTGTTAATGCAGATCTGTAAAGGCATTTAATTGATCTTGTCTTTGAAACATGTTTTCACACAGACAGGTACTACCAAATGCTGCTATCAATCATGGGCATGTGATCTTAATAATCACATTAATTGTATGGAAGGTATTTATAGAATTCTTTTAGATTCTCTTGGTAGTTTCCATTTAGTATGCTGTTTACATTGCAGATGAACCAATTGAAAGTTAGATGGAAGCTCCTCAATTGCATAGCGAAATGGATTTTGATATATGGAAGTTTCTTTTGCACTTGCAGTGAGGTCTGAAAAACACTGCTGGAACTGTAGTTTGAGCTTGCATAATATATCTGTTGCACATTTGTATATGCACAGAGATCTTCTTGTTTTTAACTTTTGACAGCGCAAGAAATGTATAAAGCAGATTGATGGTTACTTGTGATTTGAACGATGTTGTCAAAATGACTTAACACAGTATGTTTCACATATAAGCACTGTTTTGCCTTGACTTTCAGGTCAGATTCAAGGAGACATTATCAAATCTGCAGCAAAATATCATTTCCAAAGGTATTCATTGTTTGATAATAATGGTTGAAGGCACTTCTTTTTGTTCAGAATTTCAGTCTCACCATTGAGCTAAAAAAAAAAAAAATCACTGTAAAACCGTACAGCTGCTAAGCCCTTAAGCTGTTGTGTGGTAAGGCAAGTTAGGATATGCAGCTTCTATTTCTTATCAAAGTACAAACAACCGACAGTGGTTAAATCTGTGAGTGTGAATGAAGTTGATACTATTGGTTCAATCATACATGTTAGTTTAAAATATTTTTCCTATAAAATACCTGCTGATTAATAATATAATGAAGAAACGTAGACTTTAAACACCTTATTTTCACAGGCTTTATAAATTTATTCACCTAAGCCTTTTTCTGGTCCTCACATGTTTTTACCACCATCAGGTGTAACACATCTTAATAGATTCCACTTCAGGTTGTACTGAATTAATGTTTTCTCAACTTTAAAAATATTTTTGTCTCTTCTATGCAGTCTTTATAGAGGCTCTTCTTCAGTCACTTCACATTCAGCCTTGACTTCTTGAAAATAAGAACACTATGCAGTGTCACAAATATCTATCTGTTAATTTATCAAGAATCAAGGAAAACCTTTTTTAAATTATTTGCCTTGTCTTTTAATTGAATATTGACATTGCTTCCCGTGCCCTTACCTCTTCAGGTAGCTATTCTCACTGAAAGACTTTTCTTAAACAAGTTTTTTCCCCCTCTGGAAATGTTTCTTTGGTTGCTATAGTCAAAATAGAGTTTAATTAACTCACCATGAGTAAACAGCTTTCCTTGCTTGACTAATAAGTGAGCCCCTCAGGAACTTAGTTTGTTTGCCACTTCATTTTCACTTTTTCTTTTTGTGAAGAAATTCTGCTATGATGAGGTACTTTGTTTTATTTATTTTTAAAAATTTTTATTGGAGTATAGTTGCTTTACAATGTTGTGTTAGTGTATACTGTACAGCAAAGTGAATCAGCTATACGTATACATATATCCCCTCTTTTTTTGGATTTCCTTCCCATTTAGGTCACAGAGCATTGAGTAGAGTTCCCTGTGCTATACAATAGGTTCTCATTAGTTATCTATTTTATATATAGTATCAGTAGTGTATATATGTCAGTCCCAGCCTCCCAGAGGTACTTTGTTTTGTATTTTCTAATTCCTCTGACAATTACTTTCCTATTGTGAATATGTTGAATACTTAGTTTGGTAATATAGATATATGTTGAATTTTTCTAGCGTAGCTATAGTGTCATTGTGTGATACAGTGGTTTGCCATTTCATTCAGTAACAAAATAATCCATATGCCACTTTAAATATTAGAAGTGTGATATTTGAAGTATACTTTTCTCTTTTTGCTTTGATGTGATGGTCAAAGTGAAATATGGTGTGGCAATACACATGGTACTCGAAACACTGAACAATCATAACTGTGTCACTGCAATTTGTAGTACATCAAGCAGCAGTTTAAAGTGATGAGAGTACCACATATGGTTGCTGTCTCAACGACTCACCTCTGTCATAGTGAAGTGAACACAGGTGTAGACAATCAATAAAGGAATGAATTATGTCCCAATAAAACTCTATTTGTGGACACTGAAATTTGAATTTCATATAATTTACACATTATGAAATATATTCTTCTTTTGACTTTTTTCAACCATGTACAAATGTGAAACCATTTGACTTGTGGGTTGTATAAAAACAGGCGGTGGGCTGTAGTTAGCCAACTCCTGCTTTAGAGTAATGCTATACTACCTCACCTTTCCCCAAGACTTTTTCTCCCTTATGCATTCTGTAACTCCCTGGGTGGTATCACCATTTATCCAGTCAACCATTCCTAAAATCTAGAATCATTCTACTTCCAACACCCTTAGGGTTCCCTAAATTCTAATAGTTTTACCTGCTTGAATCAGTCCTCTCCTCCTCTCTCCACTGTAAACATGTCAGTTCACCTCTTGAAACCACTTTACTAGTCTAACAGATGTTCTTTCTCTCAGCATTCCCTCTCTTAAGTTCTTGCATGCTTCTAGAGTACTCTTTCTAAAATGTGAATCTAATCATTTCACTCCTTAGATATTTTTTTCAATAGGTTTCCAACATGTATAACAGGGTTTCCAAACTCAAATGAAACTATATGATTAAAGAGGGTTAAATGGTGATCTTTTCACACATATGCACTTTTTCTTTTGCATATTAAATCTAAAGGAATATTTTATTTCCATAAAAATATATGCTTTCTTTCATTTTTCTTGACAAAATGTCTTTTTGTCTTTCATTTTCTCACCTTTGATAAAAGACAAAGTTTAGAAAAATGTTTCTCTACCATAATAAAAAACAGCAATGAAAGCATGATGAATTGTAACTAACTCTGGACCTCACTGAAGGGCTACAACAGGAAATGGTGGGACTATGGCCAACTAAGAGAGTATGTGCCCAGCCTAAAAGAGGAATGCCCTACTCAGCTCCAGCCAGTTTTGCCATGTACAGATGAGGGCCCAAGGAAGCCAGATTTTCAGACTTTTCACAAGAAACCAGAGATTACATTTTTATCTGAATACTTCAGATTGTTAGTTTTCGGAATTGTAAGACCCAGGGCCTCAAACAATGACATCTATCTGGCTCTGTCTCTTTCTGTCCAGATTATGGAGCTGAGGCTCAGTGAAATTAAGAGACATGCCCAATTTCACACATTTAGTTAGGGTCAGTGTCAGATCTAGAATCTTTATTTCCTAACTCCTTAACTAGTGTTCTGTTCATTATACTAGACCAGCTCCAATCTGTTAATGAAAAAAAGTACACACACACACACAGGGGCGCGTGTGCGTGCGCGCGCGCACACACACACACACACACACACAAGCTAATAACAAGGATTCATTCAGGTAAATAGGATAGTGGAAAACTCTTTACCCATTTCTATTGCTAGAGTCCAGGCCCTTACCTCAGCTACTACTGAGACCATTTCTTAGTTGGCCTCTTGATACTAGACTGTGCTCTCCAGTCTTTTCTACGTGCTATGACCATCTTTTTTTAAGACACCACATTGATCATGTCACTTCCCTACTCAAGATCTAATATTGCTTCAACTGTCGACCGCATCAAGTCTAAACTCTGCTTAGCTTTCAAGGTCCATAGAAATCTGCTACCTCTCGTATTTCTCACTGCTCTCTGAAATACATCTTCCTTTGTCCTAAATATTCTTCGTCAGTGATACCACCAAGACACCACTGTTCATGTTACCCCTTCTTCTAGAATAACTTTTCATATTCATTCTCCTTAGTCCAGCTCATAAAAACTACTTCTGGCCTCTCATACTGACCTCTTGTTGTTCTCTGGACACCTCTTACTTCTTGGACTTCTATAACACATTCAATAATTCAATAATTATAGTTGCTCAGTGTTTCATATTTCTTATTGGCATTCAGTAAATACTTGTTTGTTCAGTTATAGAGTCACTACAGATTCAGGTCAGTCTTCTCCTAATTTAACAGCATTACCTTATAGTGATGATAGACATGTCTGTAACAGAGCTTGCAAACCAGCAGTCCATGGGCCACATATACTCTGCAGAAGGATTTTTTTAGCGAAGTTTTAGAAATTGGAATTAGTTGTCAACATTTAAATAATCAGGAAATTTCTGATAAAAATCTGCTTCACCAACTTTTCTTGAAAAATTAAACATTTAGGATCTCTGAACCTGTATTTCTATTGGTGACAATCAATGATAGTTGTCCTTTAGGCAGGGTATAAGGTCCCCAGTTCATTACTTCTTATTATTATCTTTTATTTTAAAGACACTTCTTTTACCACTTTATTTTTATTGTTTGTTTGTTTGTTTTGGCCTCACCGCCCGGCATGTTGGATCTTAGTTCCCCTACCAGGGATCAAACCCGTGCTCCCTGCATTGCAAGCTCAGATTCTTAACCACTGGACCACCAGGGAAGTCCCTCTTACTATTATTTTAAATCCTACAAATCTCATTCGGTACTCTCTCACTCTTGAAAGTATTTAAATTTGCAATGTCTGAAATTTCTGTTATAGCTTTTGAACTACTGAAGAGTTAATTGTATTCAAACTTCTGATAAAATTGAACTTATATTACTTTGAAAATTAATACATTTATTTTAAAATAAAGAAATTGTTGTGAAAATTAAATCGTACAACTAGTCAAGAGCAAAGTTAACTATCTGTGATATATATGGTAATCAGTGATGATTAAACTGAATTTTCAATTGACCAAATGATACAAGAAATCAAAGAGATAGAGGATGGAATCTCTGCTTTTCCGTAAATTAATTAATTGTTTAGTATAGCCCTTTGGCAAGTTAGTTAAGGTCTTTAAATCCCCATTTCATATATATCCTTAAAATATTACATTATTATTGAATAGGAACCAAATAATAGATTTCAATTAAAAATGGAAGGGGGATGCCCATTTCATACTAATATAAATTATCATATGGAAAACTTCAAGCTCAGTTACTAGCCCCCAAACCAAGATCTGTTGTATTTTTCCTTTCTTTTTTGGCTCTCAAGCATAAAATACATTTTCTAGGGCAAATGATGGCATGGCATTTAAAAAAGCAATCGAAGTGCAATAAGACTGCTAAACTGTTTCTAGAGAATATTATTTTCTTATGTATTAGAAAGTATTTTCTAAAATATAAGAATTATATAAACTTAAAATAATTATATAAAAAGAATTACATAAAATCATAATTTAAAATTTTTTTAATTTTAAATTATTTTTTAAAACTATATAAAAATAGTTGTATAAAATAATTTCAAATAACTAGTAAGTTCCCTGAATTTATGGGTGGAGTTTTGTTTTTTATAGTCAGGAAAAAAATATAACCAGCAATCAGCATACTTCAACAAAAAATTTGTTTTCAAAACTGTGAGAAGCTCACATCATCTAAGATTCTTTTTTTTTTTTTTTTTTTTTTTTTTTTTTTGCTGTACGCGGGCCTCTCACTGCTGTGGCCTCTCCCGTTGCGGAGCACAGGCTCCGGACACACAGGCTCCGCGGCCATGGCTCGCGGGCCCAGCCGCTCCGCGGCATGTGGGATCTTCCGGGATCGGGGCACGAACCCGTGTCCCCTGCATCGGCAGGCGGACTCTCAACCACTGCGCCACCAGGGAAGCCCTAAGATTCTTTTTAACAACAGATTTGTTAGGTTGTAAGAATTACTTCCTTTAACTCTTCTGAAAAATATTCCCCTTCTAAGATTCCTCAAGTAACTCCATTATGAAAGATGAAATTGATCATTATAAGAACGTAAAACTTACATTGATGTATTTATGCTTCACAGAAATATAAATGTTGGTTTATCTTTAAGATTATAAGATATAGTTGGCCTCAGAAACAAAATCAGTTAGAACAAAGACAAAATTTATATGAGCTGATTAACTTAATTTCCTTTTAGTTGCAAGAACACATTTTTGGGGAGGGTGGTGGTAAGCTCCCAGAAAAAATAACTGTCAACTGTGTCACATTTCTGGCTTCTATATAGTTTGTATAAAGTACCGTAGTCAGATCAGAAACACAAGATTACCATATTAGGCATTACAGAAAGTGACAAAATAAGTAGTGCAAGTAGTCACATTTTTTTGCTTTTGAAAAGCTTAACCTCTAACTGGTAGATAAAGAACAATATAAAAGAATGAGTAATAGAAACAGATACAGCCATAATTTGGATTCTTTTTTAAAATTAATTAATTAATTATGTTTAAATGTTATTATTTGAGTCAGGTCTTCGTTGCAGCATGCAGGATCTTTAGTCACAGCGCATGGGCTCTTTGTTGTGGCACGCAGGCTTCTCTAGTTGCGGTGCACAGGTTCCAGAGCACGTGGGCTCAGTAGTTGTGGCACGTGGACTGAGTTGCCCCACGCCATGTGGAATCTTAGTTCCCCGACCAGGGATCGAACTCACGTCCCCAGCACTGGGGTGTGGATTCTTAACCACTGGACCACCAGAGAAGTCCCCATAATTTGGATTCTAGAAAAAGAGAAAACACCTCCCCCCCTCTAAGAATTTAAATGAGAGGATAGATCAAATTTATCTTTTCAGCACCTAGTACAGATTCTTTGGAATATACAAGTGCTCATTACTTACAGTGATCTGGAAAATTTTTCCTAGAATTTACTTACTTATTCAATTAAACACTTACTTGTACTAAACAGCATGGTACTACCCTTGAGATGCTATGGCAGAGACTGCGCCCTGATACATTTCATCGTGATTTTCTTGTTTTTTGTTTTGTTTTGTGACATATTAAGATACATGGACAGTCATTAGCTAGTACAACTATCTAACATGGTTGGGTTATAAATTCATTATTGAAGAGCTTTCATCTATACAAAGAAAGATACAGGTAGTCCTGCTTCGTACAGCTCTGGTATGCATGTGATCTGCATGAGGTTCACTTAATTGCAGTACGGTGCAGATTGCTTGGTCAGTGAGAAGTGCTTGGACTGTGAAGACACACATGTCTGGATTTATCCCAACCTTGACACTTAAGTTTCTGGGCAAGTTCTTCAGCTGCCGAATTCAACTTTCTCAGCTGTTAAAATATAGGTAATAATAACACCTATTTCACAAGGTAGTTGTAAATATTATGTAAAATAACAATCATATAAATTTTAATTTCTATTTCCAAAGCTGAAAATACAGTCATTTTGGGGAAACTTTATCTTATATTCAGAGTTAAAACCAATCAAAGGGTATAATGCTCTTTGTTGTATTATTTTAACCAAATTATGTAGTGAATATTATTAAGTTACTGTAGCAGATTATATTTTCCAAAGGTGGCCACAACAATCTCTCTTGGCCCCAGGTATTCTTCTAAATCTTGCCACTCTCCATTGAGAGGTGGGGAATTCTCTTCCTGTTGAATCTGAGCATGCATGTGACTCACTTGTAACCAATAGAAGACAGCAGAAGTGATGCCGTGATTTCCTAGTCTCAGTAGTAAAAGGCATTGTTGCTTCTACCTTATTTGTCGAGACACTGGCCTGCTTGGAGCCCTGAGAAGTCTGAGACCCTGCAGATGCCATGCTATAAGGAAGCCAGGCCACATAAGGAGGCCTCAGATGTCAGGTGTCAGGTGTCAGGTCAGCAATCCTAACATTCACATCCTTCCAGGCCAATCACCAGACATGTGTGTGAATGAACTATCAGATGATTCAGATGATACCAGCCTCAGCCACTGAGTCACTCCCAGAGACGTTCCTGGCCTTTGAGACAGCATTGAGGCCCCAGACCTTGTGGAGAAAACACAAGCCATTCTCAGTGTGTCCTTTGTGAATTCCTGGTTCATGGAATCTGTGAGCGCAATAAATTGGCCTTTGTTTTATGCCAGTAAGTTTGGGGTGGTTTGTTATGTAACAGTAATTATTGGAACAGTTATAAAATGTGAAAGATACATTGTTTCAGTAAGAAACAGATTGCTGTTAAAACTCATTAAAGTGGGAACCACCTGCTGAATAAATGTTTACTGATTTTTTTCTTTCATTTCAAATGAAGATAGCCTAACAGAATTTTTTCTACTAAGTAGCATTTCCTTATGGTTTATTTAATTGTTCTTTATGTGACATTAATTCCCTTGAAAAAATGTTTGTTGACTGTCTTGGCTACCAGAAAAGAGATAGGCATGTTTAAACAGTATTATAGGTTTCACTATAACTTTTTCGTAAATGTTACCTGTTTGGCTAATGAAAAATGTCAATCAGTACTTTTAAGTTAATAAGGATAGTTACCACTAAAAATTACGTATTTTTTTCAAAACCTAATAGCCTAATAAAATCTCATAGGAACAAAGGAATATCTGTACTCCTCTCTCCAAATGAAAATTTAATTATTATACCTGATATTAATTTTTTTTTTTTTTTTTTTTTTTTTTTGCTGTATGTGGGCCTCTCACTGTCGTGGCCTCTCCCGTTGCGGAGCACAGGCTCCGGACGCGCAGGCTCAACGGCCATGGCTCACGGGCCCAACCGCTCCGCGGCATGTGGGATCTTCCCAGACCGGGGCACGAACCCGTGTCCCCTGCATCGGCAGGCGGACTCTCAACCACTGCGCCACCAGGGAAGCCCCCGATATTAATTTTAATGTTAATCTTATATTCGTATATTTGTTAAGCTCATATTATATATTTGACAAAATTATTTTGAATCTGTTTCTTTCCTGTCACTTTTGGAAGACAGTGGGTTTTCTAAGTTTATTACCCTTAAATGAAATAATACTTTCTCATATAATTACCAAAGAGTTTCAGATACATAGTAGTTATTAGATTTTCTAAAATAATACTATAATGATTCTAATAATAATGGGTACTTTATTAAGATCATTACCATGAGAACGGTAGTTAGTACTATGGTAACATTTGGATTGATTATGCTTTAAAGTTTGTGTGTGTGTGTATGTGTTTTTTAAATATAAATAATTGCATAAATAGAGTGCTTCTGGAAGGATGCACAAGAAAATGTTAACATTGATTGCTTGTGGGAGTAAATTGAGACATGTGAAGGTAATTCCCACCAAAATAAAATTAAAACTAAAAAAAAAAGTTTTCTATACTATGCGAACTGTGTTGTATACATCTTTGATGCTTGGTAGATGCTTAGTTCATATTGTTGGATGAATAGAAGTTTGAGGTTATCTTCTTAACCTTTATTCACCTGGTACATAGCATTCATGATCTGATAGACTATGATATTGTTCACTGAAAGAGCTAATATTCTTAATTGTTTGCCACATAACTCCTCATTTTTCTTAGCCGACTATGTATATATCTGTATCAGTCTAGGTCCAATCAGAAGGCAAACCACATAATGTTACATTTATATGTATGTATAGATATTCTGACAGGAAACATGAGGTCTGTAGATCTTAGAACAGGGTTTATTACTCATAGAACATTTTAGTACTGGTGATTGGTGCACATGTAGCAGAGAGGAATTTTAAGAGAGGAATCCTAAAATTACAACACTGAGAGCTTATATTGGGTTACTGGCACATCTGCCATTCAAGGAACACATGCACACATACCCCTTATCTTTGCTCTTGAATTAAACAAAGTCTCTCTTGGGAGGGGGATGGCATCTCTAGGTTTGTTACCCTAAAAGCTAAAAGCAAATATCTGGGAAGAAGAGGGCAATTTTTTACAATCCTAGAATGTGTCCTTTCTAAGGGTGGGAGACTTATCTTTATTATAGGTTTTCAACTTCCTTTGCTCAGAATGCCCCAACAGTGCAGGAACACCATGAAATCCAGGGAGAATTGTCTTTCAATACACAGTAATTTAAACAGGGGACATTTGACGTAAAAACTATTAAACAGGGCTTCCCTGGTGGCGCAGTGATCGAGAGTCCGCCTGCCGATGTAGGGGACACGGGTTCGTGCCCCGGTCCGGGAGGATCCCACATGCCGCGGAGCGGCTGGACCCGTGAGCCATGGCCGCTGAGCCTGCGCGTCCGGAGCCTGTGCTCCACAACGGGAGAGGCCACGACAGTGAGAGGCCTGCGTACCGCAAAAACAACAACAACAACCCTATTAAACAGTAATTGGAGAGTAACTTTAAAGGTAGATAGCAAACTGTATGAAGTGTTTGGTGCAAGAGTGCATCCAAGGAGGCACACACTTCTTTGGAAGGGTGAATTCTCATTAAACGATACAGTTTCAGGCCTCCTGATTGCATAGAAGTTCACTGGGTTGCCCAGGCCAGAGCTGGTCCATACCCATCAGACCTGCAGGAGACTCCTGGGAGAACAAGGAAGCTGGGGTTGATGGGTGGCACACGGATAGTTGGGCATGCAGAGGAAGTTGAAGCACCACTGCGGGTACTACTGGAACCCGGAGCTGGGGAAGCCCTCTTCTGCAGGAACCCTTCTGTGTACAATTTGGGCTGGAGTAGCTCTGGATAGCCAGCTCCACAGGGCTTCTGGCACACACACTTCCAGGGCTGAGAGATGGTGTGGGAAGCAGTAACCGGGGCTGGGATGCAGCCTTGAGTTGTGTGGGGCTGTTGTACACAGCGCTGCTGCCTGAGCTGAGAGCTGGAGAAAATGTATGGTGAATGCTGTGACTCGCAGACACTTGACACTGGAGAAAATTATGCAGGCTGAGCAGGAAGGAGAGCACCTTCCTCTTCAGTGCTATCCATTGTCATCTACAGACAAAGCTTGTATCATGCCATCTGACAAAGGAAAAATATGTAAAGGGCCCAGATTCTTTTCTTTTTTTGCGGTACGCGGGCCTCTCTCTGTCGTGGCCTCTCCCATTGCGGAGCACAGGCTCCGGACGCGCAGGCTCAGCGGCCATGGCTCACGGGCCCAGCCGCTCCGCGGCATGTGGGATCTTCCCAGACCGGGGCATGAACCCGTGTCCCCTGCATCGGCAGGCGGACTCTCAACCACTGCGCCACCAAGGAAGCCCCCAGATTCATTTTTATAGATCAGGCAATAAGAGTGAATTTGGAGCTGAGAGACAAATAGGTTGATAACTGACTTAAATGTCTCTTCATCCTATTGCTTGAATTTTATTCCTTTTAAATTCATGGTACATCATAGCTTTAAGTACAGATATTATCATGCTTTCTGTCTTATATATTTAAATTTTATCTAAATTCTCTTTTGTTTTACCTTGACCCTCACATTTCTTTTTGCTTTCTGTATCAGTATCCTGGGAAAATATTCCTTTGTGGGCTCATCAGTTACAGTTCAGACATTATCATTTTTATTAGATTTTTAAAATTCTTAATATATTCCTTAATATATGCCTATGTTAAATTCATCTGTCACATTTATGACTACTTGTTTATATATCCTTTTTCTCTGGTTGGCATTTTATTACCCAGAAAAGTTGGTATTGCCTAAAAGTTTATAAATTTCAGTGTATATTATCTCTTTCTTGTATTTATCTGGTTATGAAGTGAGACTATTTGCTTTTCACCAGTCTTAATGAAGTACTTCTTTATATATTTCTCTAGCTAAAGAAAGTTCCATTTACGTAGGTCTTTTATGTCAATATTTAATCTAGTTCTCTATTACAAAGCATTATAAAGCAGGGTCTTTACTTCTTTGTCCATCTTTATAATTGATTAGTCACAGTTCTAAGAATACTCTAGTGAAGAATTTGCTCGGGACTGTTTGCAAGTGTAAGTAGATAGCCCCCAAACACTTCTGTTTATCTACCTTATATAGCTTTTAAAAATTCCCATATATTTAGGCAGGATTTCCTCTTATTGAAATTATATTATCTGTCTCTTGTCTGGTCTTCCTCACCTTCCCCGGTCAGGCATATCCTAGAGTCCAGGGCAGAGCTTGGAGGCAGGATATCTTTTACTCTTGAATCTAAATGCCAGGAGCTGAAGCATTATAGGCAGACACTTTAGTATCCTGGAGGAGTAAAAGGTCACAGCTAAGATATTAAGTCCAAGATCAATGTACTATTCTGAGGGACTAAATAAAATATGAAAGCCTGAAGATAAATGGGGCCTGAGAAACTGGGAAATGCAGGATAATAAAGTAAACTGATAAAACATTGTTCCGAAGAATCTGGTGATAGAATGCTGATACTGAGGACTCAGTTGATCTGCAGGCACATACCAGGTACAGGGAGCTGGAACAGGGTAAATACGTTTCAAGTAGCTGTTTTTATGTTTAGAGAGTTTCTCTTTTGTTACAGACTCAGCTTACTTGTACAGAAGTGAAGTTTGAAAGTATATAGTTCCCACTTTGCAGCATTTTCTGGAACTCTTGTGTACAGAGATCATTCTGACAGTTCTTCTACACGGAAGCTGTTTGTAATATGACAGATTACACGGTTTCACCGACATTGTTCTAGTATAATTCTTGGGTGTCTAAAATTCTTTGACAAATGCCGTTGTGCTTTGTAGATTTATCTACATTGATTTTCTAAGTTGGCTTACAATATCCTGGGTGTTGACAACTATTTGGTATGGTTGTATTTTAAATCTTTCTGTTAGGGGATTGTTGAGGAGAAGAAATCACCCTGGTATTTTTCTTGGTCAGTTCTGGGTCAAAGAATTAATTAAGCTTGAATCTCAGCATAAATCATTCTCTTAAAAAAAAAAGCTGATGTATTAACTTATTAGCAGTTTGTGTCATACTATCTGCTAAAGCTATATTTGACAGCTATAAAACAGTGAGATCATTCTTGAACTCTAAGTGAAAAGGTCTTTGGCATTGTGTGAAAGAAAATTTTACAAACTGTATCTTATCCAAATGCTGTTATCCATTATGGTTTAATATTGTAGTTGTGAAGATCATCAATCATACTCTTGACCCTCTAGTCAAACATGACATCTTACTAAGACGATAGTGTTATTGGTTCAAACTAAAATAGACTTTAACTCCATTTAAGAATGCATGAAAAGTGATTGCTCAAAAAGTTTTTATCCAATTTCTGAAATAATTAGAGAAGAAAACTTAAAGTGAAGCATAGTCATTGTTTTTAGTGTAACATCTTTTAGTGTAACATAAAAACATTTCTTAATCATGGCAATTTATGCCATAATCTGTAATAAGAAATGCAAGTACAAATAACTCAGTAAAGTAGGTTTTCAGGATTTTTCCAGTTTCTACTATAGGAGAGCAATGTGAGTATCCTAGAAGAATCTCCTGTTGTACAATAATGTCCCATCAAATAGTAGAAATAAACTAAAAGAGTTCTATGAACGTAGGACTATAAAACTAGCAAAATGAAAAATACAGAAGAAATAGAACTGTACAATAGTATACAAAAATGATTTCTTAGTTAAATAGATTTGTGAACTTGATTATGAAGTTAAATTTTGGAATTCATCTACTTATCATATAGTTCAAACTGTTGACATATAGAAGAGATTGATTAAATTCATCTAAGGCCTTATATTTTTATGAACTCTTAAGTTAGTAATCTTGTCTCAAGTGAGGGAGGAAGTAATGTGAGATGTGCAATTAGAATCATCTTGTGGAGTGAAAGAAGCATATTCAGTAGATAGATGTGTGGATAACTGGCAAATGGGCACAGAGTTATGATGTCATTGCAACCTGGAGAAGTGTATTGGGAGAGAACCCACATGTACGAAGAGGTATGACTACATGTTAAAGTAATGAATGAATTAAGGTAGAAATTAGGAGTTTAATATTTATGAAATTTATTTTGGAGTCCTTTCATTAAGTAAAACAGTTTCTATGTCTTCATTGTTTCTCTCTAAATATTACAAATATTTCTAATTCTCCAAGTATTGCCTGAATTGCTGTTGAAAATAAATATTGCACACATGCATTTTGAACTGTTACATTTTTGCTCTGGTATCTATTTTCCAAGTCAAGTTTAGTGTTCTCTAAACATTTAGTATTTAGGTAGATTCTTCTTAGAATGCTTCTGTGGAACTTAATCTTGGAAACGAATTTAAAGAAAATGGCCTATTTACATTAGCTTTATATTCACTTTAAGTTTCAAATTCTTTATTCTGTGACTGAACAATAATTATGAAGATAATAGTAAATGATTAAATTTAAATCTTTTCCTAAGTTCTCAGGTGTTGCCCCACCCCCTGCTGCCTCAGTTGATATTTTGACCCCAGAAATCTATAGTAGCAGCAGTAGTGACTGAATCATGAACTTTTCTACTTCACCTCGTTTTGCTTGCCAAGAAATAAGTCCCTGTTCTGTTAGGTGTGTATGTGTGTTTATATGAGCATATCTACCCACCTTCAGAGAGTCATGGAGGATGCAATGGTATTAAGAGCAGAGGAGAAGGTTTTCTATGTTGAATTTTAACCTAAAATGATTACCTTACGTGGCCATGAATTAATCGAGTTTAGAACTATTTTCTCGTTTGATCCTATCTTTCTTGGAAATGGGTAAAAACATTAGAAAAGAAGGGATAACACGATCTGTTTTTTACTAATCATATAATTTTCTATACAGAAAACTCAGGAAACTAAAAAGTCCCACTTTTTAATAACCTCCTATTAATAAGAGAATTTGGCTGATTATGAAATAATTATACAAAGTAGCTCTTTTCTACTCTAGGCATAAACACCTACACATGATAATGGGAAAAATTATTCAGTTCTCACTAATGACAGAAATTTTAAATATGTTGAAACAAATTTAATAATAAATTACAGGATCTATATAAAAATAGAACATTTTACTGAGAGACCCAAAACAAGATCAGAATGAAATGAAATACATACATTTAGTGGAAGGGAAGACTTCATAGTGTAAGAATGCAAATTATCCCACAATTAAAATATAAATTTAATATAATTCCAGTTATAATCTCAGGAGGGTTTTTATTCGTTCATTCATTCATTCGCTGTGGCATGATTAGATGAAATGATGTTAAAGCTCTTATGGAAGAAGAAAATCTGAGTAGTCAAGATAGCTGAGGTCTTCCCTGGTGGCGCAGTGGTTGAGAGTCCGCCTGCCGATGCAGGGGACACGGGTTTGTGCCCCGGTCCGGGAAGATCCCACATGCCGCGGAGTGGCTGGGCCCGTGAGCCACGGCCACTGAGCCTGGGCGTCCGGAGCCTGAGCTCCGCAATGGGAGAGGCCACAGCAGTGAGAGGCCCATGTACTGCAAAAAAAAAAAAAAAAAGACACAGCTGGTGAGTGCCATTAAATTCTGTTCAGCAGTTGTTCACTGAATGCTTACTGTGTTCGAGACAGTATGGTGGGTGTAATGAGCAGTACAACTATGACAGTTATTAATAATTATTATATCAACAGTCACCAACAGTGCTTGATTGCTTAATGAGTGCTGTATAGCCTGTTCTAAGAGCATTATGTATAACCTCATTTGATCCTTACAGCAACCTGATGAGGTCCTTATTATTGTTATCCACATTTTATATATGAGAAGACAAATAAAATAAGCTTGTGTAGTTTATGCAGTGTAAGTGGTGGAACCAAGATTTGAACCCAGATGGACTGACTCCAGAGGCTATTAATCATTAAAACATGGTGACTTTTTTGTCCATGAGTTGCTTATTATGGTGAAACAGTGGCAATATAGAAAACAGTGAAATCCGTGCCATCATTGAGGTTAAGAACAAGATATGGGAGCCTAGAAAAGAAAGGAGTTGGTCTGACTGCAAGAATACAGAAGATTTCACATCAGAATTGAATATTAGTTGACTTTGCAGAGTAAGTAGTTATTCTGTAGATAGAGAATGCACAGAAAGGCATTTTAGACAGGAAGAATTTAATAAGCACAGTTGTAAAAATGGGCATATGCCTGGAAAAAAGCCAGTAATCTAGTGGGACTGACACATATGTTGTGTGAGAAAGTAATGAGATGGGGGCATCATATTAGTTGGTTTTGACGTAAGGTATTCTGGACTTTAGGCAATTATTCATCGCTGAATACTTTTGAAAGAACAGTGATATGCTCTGGGAAGAACATGTTTCTGAGGTTTCTAGCCTGGGTGAATAGAAGTTGCTAAGTTGGACCCAGGTTCCATAAGACTCAGAAACAATCTTCATTTACTCATTTTAGTGTTAATAAGAAAACTGGAGAATCTAAGATTTATTTGTAAAGAGGGAGGGATAATAATCAGAGGGGACTTAAATCCTGTGTTGGTCTTTGAGTTCTCAACTAGCAGAAATGGATTAAAAGAAAGAATGAAACAAATATATTTTTAAAGTTTTTTTCCCCTCACATGTAGCATGATTTAATGGAAGACTCAATAGACTATGTTTTTAAATAAATCTATTTATTTTATTTTATTATTTTTTTTGGCTGCTTTGGATCTTTGTTGCTGCACGCGGGCTTTCTCTAGCTGCGGCGAGCGGGGGCTACTCTTTGTTGCAGTGCACAGGCTTCTCACTGCGGTGCCTTCTCTTGTTGCGGAGCACAGGCTCTATCTAGGCACGCAGGCTTCAGTAGTTGTGGCACGTGGGCTCAGTAGTCATGGCTCGCGGGCTCTAGAGTGCAGGCTAAGTAGTTGTGGCTTACGGGCTTAGCTGCTCTGTGGCATGTGGGATCTTCCGGGACCAGGGCTTGAACCCGTGTCCCCTGCATTGGCAGGTGTATTCTTAACCACTGAACCACCAGGGAAGTCTGCAATAGACTAATTTTTTAAAGTGTTCTGGGTTTTAGGCCTGGCTCTGGACTAACTCTGTAAAGTTATATTAAGCAAAAAAATTAGATAGAAACTGGGTTACAATATATGAAAGCTGAAAATACTATAATTTTTAAATACAGTACTTTCCATCGTCATACTAGTAAAAAACAATCATTTCTTCTTTCTTTAGCAGGCAAACTTTTAAAATAGTTTCATTTTGTCAAATCCTAAACCCTTTTGATAAGTGAAATATAATATTCAGGAGAGACTGTTATTATTTCCAGCTCCCTAAGCCAGGTGCCCCAAACTGACTTAATGCCATTCATTTGGAGATGAATTTGAAATTCTTCCAGTCATGCATTGGCTACATTCTAGGTGCTTGACAAGCATGTTAGTATAAAAATAATTTTTATTTTCATTTGGTGTGTGTAATAATGATGATAGTAAAGCTTTGCTACTATATATGTACATGAAGATTAATTCTCTTCAATTGCAAGAAATCCTTAATCTCTTTTTTAAGAGTGTTGCTATTACTAAGACGCTGTATATTTAGAAAATATTGAGTGGCATTTGAAGGGGGATAACTTTGTCTCCTAATGGGTATTATCAATAGTGATGTAGTTGTCCAGAGAGATAAACACCTCTCTATCTGTCAGTCGGTCAGTCTGTCCATCCATCCATCCACTTACTATATAGTAAGATGATAGAATGAACATTTGAAAGTATACACTATATTTTTAGATCCAGTAACCTTGAAACTAAAGGTACTATTTCTAGATAATATCTGTGAAGAAGATAAACTCTTAAAATTATGCTACCATGAATAGCATAAAGAACTTCAGATTTATATGTGGAATCTAAAAAATGATACAAAGGAACTTATTTACAAACAGAAATAGACTCACAGACGAAGAAAAACTTACAGTTACTAAGGGGAAAAAGGGGAGAGGGATAAATTAGGGATTTGGGATTAACAGATACATACTACTATATATAAAATAAACAATTAGACCTACTTATAGCACAGGGAACTATATTCAATATCTTGTAATAATCTATAATGGAAAAGAATCTGAAAAACAATGCTATCTATATATATCTGAATCACTTTACTGTACACCTGAAACACTGTAAATCAACTATACTTCAATTAAAAAAAAACACTTCAAGTTTCAGCTGATGAGATTCAGAAGGAAAAAGGATGAAGAAAAATAAGACTAAAAACTGAATAATTCTGGGACCTGAAGTAATTTCCTTTTTGATCTACTTTGTGACTGAATATCGATATCCTTACATATAAAATAATGCTATCAGCATTCAGGTATCTAATTAGGGAATACTATTTGGAAAATACAAATTTGTTAAAAATGAATGGTATGTCTTCCCTACCATTAACCATTCTGACCATCAACCCCACCCCTTAGGCTAACTATAAAGCAAAAGTTGCACAATGCACACTGTGCTTGACTTTATATAATCATATTAAAAATAAACAGTGGTTGTTTTTCTCTTTTAAAAAAAGAAAAGAATGTCAGGACTTACTAGCTTAATATGATACTCTCTCATTTTGAGACTGGCTCTTTGGGACAGTATATTCTTTGATGATGGTGATTATCTTAGGCACTTCTATAGTTAAGTTATTTAAATATAAAAATAACCCCACTTTTCTTGTCAGTTTTTCTTAGATTGATATTAAGAAAAGAGAGGAACTGATAGCTGTAAAATTTTAGGTCTTATTGAAACTCTTCTATTGCAGTACACACTTAAAGACCAGCAAATTGAGTTTCTGGCTGATAGAATAGAGAAATTGGAGCATAAAGAGCCTCTGGTGCCTAACGGTATACAGGATTGGAAGAGAAAAGTCTGGACAAGGTTGTTTCAAAGTTCTAGCAGGGGCTTCCCTGGTGGCGCAGTGGTGGGGAGTCCGCCTGCCGATGCGGGGGGGGCGCGGGTTCGTGCCCCGGTCCGGGGGGGTCCCGCGTGCCGCAGAGCGGCTGGGCCCGTGGGCCGTGGCCGCTGGGCCTGTGCGTCCAGAGCCTGTGCTCCGCGGCAGGAGAGGCCACGGTGGTGAGAGACCCACGTACAGCAAACAAACAAACAAACAAACAAAAAAAGTTCTAGCAGGAAAGTATAGCTGTCTTCATATCTTTATGTCTTAATGTCTTTAACAAGGGCTTCTAAGAGGAGACACTTGGAATGAGAGCTAGCTTGCTGATCAGGGTTATCAGAAGTTGCAGTCATATTTTATCCAAATGTAACAAGGCCTAGAAAGTGGCAGTTCTTTACATTGATAGGTAGATAGCTGGATAAAGGAAGTTATCTGTCCAGCTGGATAAAGGAAGGAAGGACAGAAGGAGAGGCAGCATAACATTCTACGTATTTATTTTATTTTTTAAATTAATTAATATTTTTTATTGAGGTA
Organism: Mesoplodon mirus; assembly: GCF_964341445.2. Classification (NCBI taxonomy): domain Eukaryota; kingdom Metazoa; phylum Chordata; class Mammalia; order Artiodactyla; family Ziphiidae; genus Mesoplodon; species Mesoplodon mirus. The sequence continues at coordinate 18,072,828 of NC_138977.1, read as the reverse complement.
TAGTTGACTTACAATACTGTGTTAATTTCAGGTGTACAACAAAATGATTAAGCTATACATATATATATCTATATTCTCTTTATTCCTTCCCATTATATTTTATTATAAGATATTGAATATAGTTTCCTGTGCTGTACAGTAAATCCTTATTGTTTATCTATTTTATATATGGTAGTGTGCATCTGTTAATTAATTCCATACTCCCAATGTATCCCTGTCCCCCGCTTGCCCTTTGGTATCCATGTTTGTTTTCTCTGTCTGTGAGTTTGTTACTGTTTTAGAAATAAGTTCATTTGTACTGTTGTTTTAGATTCCACATATAAGTGGTATCATATAATATTTGTCTTTCTCTGTCTGACTTTACTTAGTATGATAATCTCTAGGTTCATCCATGTTGCTGCAAATGGCATTAGTTAATTCTTTTTTATGGCTGAATAATATTAAATTGTATATATATATGCCTCATCTTCTTTATCCATTCATCTGTTGATGAATATTGAGGTTGCTTCCATGTCTTGGCTATTGTAAATAGTGTTGCTATGAACATTGAGGTGCATGTATCTTTTTTTTTTTTTTTTTTGCTGTACACGGGCCACTCACTGTTGTGGCCTCTCCCGTTGTGGAGCACAGGCTCTGGATGCGCAGGCTCAGCGGCCATGGCTCACGGGCCCAGCTGCTCCGCTGCATGTGGGATCTTCCAGGACCGGGGCACAAACCCGTGTCCCCTGCATCGGCAGGCGGACTCTCAACCACTGTGCCACCAAGGAAGCCCCATGTATCTTTTTTTAAATTAATTTTTATTGGAGTATAGTTGATTTACAATGTTGTGTTAGTTTCTGCTGTACGGCAAAGTGAATCAGTTATATATAAAAATATATCCACTCTTTTTTAGGTTCCATTCCCATATAGGTCATTACCGCATGATCCAGCAGTCCCACTCCTGGGCATATATCTGGAAAAGATGAAAGCTCTAATTCAAAAAGATACATGCGCTGGATCATGTGGTAACTCTTAGATTTTTAAGGAACCTCCATACTGTTCTCCATAGTGCCTACACTAATTTACATTCCCACCAACAGTGTAGGAGGGTTCCCTTTCCTCCACACCCTTTCCAGCATTTATTATTTGTAGACTTTTTTTCCCCACATTTTCATTTTAATTAGCTCTTTAAAATGCTAGGGTTTTTTGGCCACGTGGGACTTACGTACATTTTCAGTCACATAGGACTCAATATTTTAAATCATTAAATTCTCATTACACATTCTGCAGTTCATAAGCTACCCTATCTATACGTACTATCATGTGTTTAAGTATTAACTTGCCTCTGATCATTTAAGTAGTAAAAGAGTGAAAATGAGACCTGCGACAGCAATTCTGCATACTTGCTGAGTGACCTTAGAATATAAATCTCTGTAGGTCCCTATAAAAGGAGAAAGTTGATCCAGAAGATCACAGATATCTTCTATTCCTAATAGTCAATGAATACCCTATTCTTTTTTTAAAATCGAAATATAGTTGATTTACAATGTTGTGTTCGTGTCTGCTGTACAGCAGAGTGATTCAGTTATACATATATATACATTCTCTTTTATATTCTTTTCCATTATGGTTTATCACAGGATATTGAATATAGTTCCCTGTACTGTACAGTAGGACCTTGTTGTTTATTTGTAGGCTTTTTGATGATGGCCATTCTGACCAGTGTGAGGTGATACCTTATTGTATCTTGATTTCCATTTCTCTAATAATTAGCATCGTTAAGCATCTTTTCATGTGCCTGTTGGCTATCTGTATGTCTTCTTTGGAGAAATGTCCATTTAGGTCTTCTGCCCGTTTTTTGATTGGGTTGTTTGGTTTTTTTGTTGATGATTAGCATACCATTCTAATTCTCTGGTGAACATATATATATTATCCAGAGAGAGAAGAGGACTCTGGGCAAAACCACGGTCATGCTAACATTAAAGGGACAGATAGAGAAGAAGACCAAGAACAAATATTTAGAGACACTGGTGTTTTGAAGTAAGATGTCAAATAATAGAATTGAGAAAAGTCCATTGTGTTTGTCGAGATATTTAAGACTTTTGCCAGACTAATTTTGATAGAGTTTTAGACAATTTGGTTAGATTGTGGTTTTAAGAGTGATTAAGTGGTTAAGAAGTAGGAGACAGAGAATTAAGGACCGAAGTCAAATTTGCTTTAACTCCTTCTTTTAAATTAATTAATTAATTATAATTTATTTATTTTATTTTTGGCTGTGTTGGGTCTTTGTTGGTGCGCGCGGGCTTTCTCTAGTTGCGGCGAGTGGGGGCTACTCTTTGTTGTGGTGCACGGGCTGCTCATTGCAGTGGCTTCTCTTTTGCGGAGCACAGGCTCTAGGCAAGTGGGCTCATTAGTTGTGGCATGCAGGCTCAGTAGTTGTGGCTCCTGGGCTCTAGAGGTACAGGCTCAGTAGTTGTGGCACCATGAGCTTAGTTGCTCCACGGCATGTGGGATCTTCTTGGACCAGGGATCGAACCTGTGTCCCCTGCATTGCTAGGCAGGTCCTCAACCACTGCACCACCAGGGAAGTCCCTGCTTTAACTCTTTGAAGATGTCATATTTTCTTTCACAAGACAAGCTAGACCATATGCTGTAATATAAGGAAGAGATTATTATTTTAAGGAAAAAATTTTTATTTTAGTTGTTAATACTTCTTAGTACTAGAACTTCCCATGAAAATTATCATTCTCTACTTACTGCCCCTACCCTGCCCACCAGCCAGAAGCTGAGAAATTTCTATTAGAATAATTACAGTGTCTTAAATCATAAGTAAATATAAAGTATGGAAATCTGGATTTACACACACAAAAAATTTGGATGGTAAGGATTTGCTACTGAGATGTACTGTCATGCTTTGAAGGAGTCCAAAAATAATACCTCCGTTCCCTACCCAAGTTCAGAATCACTGGCGATATAAGCAGATGAGTTCTCTGTTGGAATTCAGAATAACTGCTTTAAAATAGATAAAGTCTAGAATGAAGGACAGAGCTTATTTGTATAGTCACAAAGGAATGGCTAATACTTCAGGGCTGAATTAAATATATTTACTAATAATCTTGTCAGCTGGACAGCCAAAGATGGGGAGGAACAGAGAATTCTTGCCCCTTCTACTAAAAAATCAGGAGCCCAGAAGGGGCTGAGCCATGCATATCCAGTTCTTCTCTCTCAACTTGTTAATCAGATAAATCATTCCTCTCCTGGAGAATGGAGGTGGCAGTTGCTAAGTGAGGAGCCAGAAGAAGTGTCACTGTAGTAAAAATTCCCTGTAAGGAAGCTTGAGACCAGTGGGAAAGGGGTTACTGCCCCAGTTGTTTTATTTTCCAGTATGCTCTTTTAAGGAGGTATAATTCACACAGACTAAAATACACAGATTTTAAATGTACAGTTTGATGAGCTTTGACAAATGTACATACTTATGTAATCACTATTCCAATCAAGATATCAACATTCTGACACTATAAACAGATTCACAGCAAGAGTTTTTTACGTACTAACTTGTTCGTTCATTTTAAATGCTTAAAAATACATTAAATTTGTAATAATTCTGTTGACAGCGTTGGTTGTCTCTGGATGAAGAATTTAATGAACTTTTTCTAAAAAGATCCCACATCATTAGTAGGCATATAATTATTTCTATGGAGAGAATGAATGATTTTTTTTACTGAGTAGAAGTCTTTTAAAAATGGGATGGTCTGTGTATTTTTTAGTTATATATTTTATATTCTTAAGTACTTAAATTGTCTTCACTGATATCTTCCTATATTAAAATGTAAGATCCTGTATTTCTATTTCTGATAACACGGAGTGCATAGTGTAGGTGCATAGCAGGTAACATTTACCTTCCCTTCCCTATTGGTATACTTTGGCTCATAAGTGTGTGATAAAAGGATGGTAACTAGAGAACTTTCTGCAAGTAAGGAATTCATTCCCTTATTCACTTAGTTAATTTAACAAATATTTGCTGGCTACCTTTTTGTGCCAAGTAATAGGTATAGTGACTATAGTTAACAATGTGCCCTGTACACTATAGAGGGGGAGTATATATTACCAATTAAACAAAAGAATATATAACTGCACACTGTGAATAGGGCTGTGAAGGATGGATGCAGTGATAGAGAATAACCCTGGAGGGTTGGGGAAGAGAAGACTTAGAAGAACAACGATGGTCTCTGGGGTTGTGACAGTTAGGCTGAAACTTGATAAGAAAGGGATGTCAAACAAGGAGCACTGGGGAAAGAATGAAGGAAAGGAAACAAGTAAAACAGATCCAGATGCCAATATAGGTAGTACTAAGTACGTCTTAACTACTTTTATTACTTGTTGACTCATAGTTTTGATGTATTATTATCATTTGACTAACATTATGTCTTTTTTCCTCAGTGTTGTGGTAATTACTTTTTATTACTTTCAGTAGTATGAACTTAGATATGATATATTATTCATACTTTATTTCAGAAATATCAACCTAATATCCATGTAATAAGATTGAACAAGTATATCTGAGATATGATGCCCTACAACTTCTTTTTAGTTAATAGAAGACATGCATATGAATATAGTTTTCTTTTCCTTTAGGGAAATAAAATCAATTTCTCAAAACTATTTAAGCCCTCTTAAGAAAATAAATATTAACCTTCGTTGTGAATGATAACCTGGGATTTTTTATAAAGCAGGTTTAGGATTACTCGGTTAATCACAGTTGTACGAGACATCACTAGAGCATATTAGTATTATTTAATGTAAATTTTTAAGTCTAGTTTTTCCTGGGTTGACCTGGAAAATAAATTATCACTCATTTTATAATAGGGAATTCCACTTTATTTTTAGAATTGTCATGAGCTGGCAATGTACAAAAGTCTATTAAAAGTAAGAAAATGCCTGAAATTCTAATACTAGAACAGCAATCCCAGGAGTCCTTGGTATCCTATTAGGGTGCCCGTGAGGTCAAAACTATTTGTGTGGTAACATCAAAAGACATTTTTTGTCTTTTTTCTCTGTATTGACATTTGCATTGACAGTGGTGCAAAAGCAACTGTGGGTAAAAAATTGCTGGTGCTTCAGTATGTGTGAATCAGGCTAGTAGTAGCACCAAACTACAATAACTAGTAATTATTGTATTCTTTACCATCGTATACTTGAGGTTAAAAAAAAAAAAAACAGTTTCACTTAAGAATGTCCATGGGGGCTTCCCTGGTGGCGCAGTGGTTGAGAATCTGCCTGCTAATGCAGGGGACACAGGTTCGAGCCCTGGTCTGGGAGGATCCCACATGCCGCGTAGCGACTGGGCCCGTGAGCCACAACTACTGAGCCTGCGCGTCTGGAGCCTGTGCTCCGCAACGAGAGAGGCTGCGATGGTGAGAGGCCCGTGCACCGCGATGAAGAGTGGCCCCCGCTTGCCACAACTAGAGAAAGCCCTTGCACAGAAACGAAGACCCAATACAGCAAAAATAAATAAGTAAATTAAAATAAGTTTAATTAAAAAAAAAAAGAATGTCCATGATGAAGCAGGAAAAACAATGTTTTTAAAACTCTCAACTTTTTTATACACATTTTAAAAATATACTATTTGATAAAATAGGAAGTACACAGAAAACACTTGCATTGCATTGTAACGTCTGATGGTTGTTTTTAAGAAAAGCAATTGTGCAATCTTTTGAGTAGTGAGCTGACTGAGATACTTTTTTTCATGGAATAACATTTTTTTTTTTAATTTGAAAGAACAGAGAGACGAACTGGCTTTTCATATTTGGCAGATATTTTCTCACGAATGAGATTAATTTGTCATTTAAGGAAAACAGCTCACAGTATCTGTTGCTGGTGATAAAATTAGAGGTTTTAAAAGAAAATTAGAATTTTGGAAAACTTGTATCACCTTAAGCTTGACAGCTTCCCAGTACTTAGTCTTTAAAAAAGATTAGTGAAGATATTAACAAATGTGATATTTTGAAATAGTACAGTGAAACGTGTCAGTGTTTGGAAGATACACATAACTCCATGACCTAATTTTTTAAATGACCAATGCATTGATGATAAACATGTTGCATGCAAGAAAGATTCAAAATGCAAAAGAACAATGGATTTTCATGTAACAGTTGGCAGAGCTCAGTGATATTGTTTCAGATTTCACATGGTAACTAACCTTTAAAAAACTACCACTAATCAAGTTTTGGTGTAGTATCAAAGAATATCCACTGTTATCTGAAAGGGCTGTTAAAATACTCTCTTGTTTTCCAACTATGTATATGTGTGAGGCTGAATTTTTTTCATCTACTTAACCAAAACAACAAATTATAAAGATTGAGTACAGAAGCAGATATGAGAATCCAGTTTTCTTCTGTTAAGGCAGACATTACAGAGATTTGTGAAAATGTAGAAAAATGCCGCTCTTCTCAGTAAGTTGGTTTTGAAATATAATTATTTTTCATTAAAAGTATAATTATGTTAACAGATAATAGTTTTATATTTGTTAGGTCTAAATGAATTACTAAAATAAGTCTTTAAAAGTCTCATTTTTAATTTTTAGTATGTTAAATATCAATATAAATAATTGAAAAAAGAGCTCTTTTGTACATGATACTATACGTAGAAAATCCTAAACACGTCATCAGAAAACTACTAGAGCTCATCAACGAATTCGGTAAAGTTGAAGGATACAAAATTAACATACAGAAATTTGTTTGCATTTCTATACACTAACAATCAGAAAGAGAAATTATGGAAACAATCCCATTTACCATCGCATCAAAAAGAATAAAATACTGAGGAATAAACCTACCTAAGGTGGTAAAAAAAACCCTGTACTCGGAAAACTGTGAGACGCTGATGAAGGACATTGAGGATTACACAAACAGGTGGAAGATATACTGTGTTCTTGCATTGAAAGAATTATTATTGTTAAAATGACCATACTACTCAAGGCAGTCTGCTGATTCAATTCAATCCCTGTCAAAATACCAGTGACATTTTTCGCAGAACTAGACCAAATAATTAAAATTTTGGATGGAAACACAGAAGACCCTGAATAGCCAAAACAATCTTGAGAAAGAAGAACAAAGCTGAAGGAATCACGCTCCCTGACTTCAGACTATATTACAAAGCTACAGTCATCAAAACAGTATGGTACTGGCACAAAAACAGACACATAGACTAATGGAACAGAATAAAAAGCCCAGAAATAAACCCACACACTTATGGTCAGTTAACCTACAGCAAAGGAGGCAAGACCATGCAATGGAGAAAAGACAGTCTCTTCAATAAGTGGTGCTGGGAAAACTGGATAGCTACATGGAAAAGAATGAAATTAGAACATTCTCTAACACCATATAAAAAACTAGACTCAAAATGGATTAGAGACCTAAATGTAAGACCAGAAATTATAAATTTCCTAGAGGAAAACATAGGCAGAAAACTCTTTGACATAAATTGCAGCGTTACTTTTTTGGATCCATCTCCTAAAGTAAAGAAAATAAAAGTAAAATAAACAAATGGGACCTAATTAAACTTAAAAGCTTTTACGCAGAAAAGGAAACCATCAACAAAATGAAAACACACCCTACTAAGTAGGAAAAAATATTTGCAAATTATATGACCAATAAGGGACTAATATCCATAATATATAAACAGCTTATACAACTCAACATCAAAAAGCAAACAACTTGATTAAAAAATAGGCAGAAGACCTGAACAGACATTTTTCCAAAGAGGACATGCAGGTGGCCAACAGGCAGGCACATGAAAAGATGCTCAATGTCACTAATCATTAGGGAAAATGCAAATTATAGCCACAGTGAGATATTATCTCACAAGTGACAGAATGGCTGTCATCAAAAAGAACACAAATAACAAATGTTGGTGAGGATGTGGAGAAAAGGGAACCCTTGTATACTTTTGGTGGGAATGTAAATTGTTGCTACACTGTGGAAAACAGTATGGAGGTTTCTCAAAAAAATAAAGCTAGAACTACCACTCCTGGGTATATATACCAAAACACTAATTCTAAAAGATACATGCACCCCAATGTTCATAGCAGCATTATTTGCAGTAGCTAAGATATGGAAGAACCTAAGTGTCCATCAACAGACGAATGGATAAAGAAAATGTTGGGGGGAGGTGTCTGTGCATATATACACACACACAATAGAATACTACTCAGCTATAAAATAAGAATGAAATTCTGCCATTTGCAACAATGTGGACAGACTTAAAGAGTATTATGCTAAGTGAAATGAGTCAGAGAAAGACAAATACTGTATGATATCATTTATATATGAAATCTAGAAACAACAAACTATTAAATATAGCAAAAAAGAAACAGACTCACAGATATAGAGAACAAACTAGTGGTTATCAGTGGGGAGAGGGAAGTGGGGAGGGGAAGTAAAGGGGTAGGGGATTAAGAAGTACAAACTATTATGTATAAAATAAGCTACAGGATGCATTGTACAACACCGAGAATATAGCCAGTATTTTATAACTATAAATGGAGCATAACCTTTAAAGATTGTGAATCACTATATTGTACACCTGTAATTTATATAACATTATACATCAACTAAACTTGAATAAAAAATTTTAAAAAGACCTCTTTGGGGTCCTAAATAATTTTTAATAGTGTAAAAAGATTTTTAACAATCTATGGTCTAGAGGAATCTGTGTATAATTTAGGAGGAGAGCATTGCTTTAAAATCCAAAATGTACATGTTTTGGCTTAAAGAAGTACTTTGAAGCGTTTTTTAAGTGGCATTGTTAAAACAGGTTTTATAGTCATCAGACTTTATTATTTTAAGTCATATCATTTTGAAACTTTTCTAAACCTTCATATTCATTTTATGTATTTAAAATACAACAGAGGAAACCAAAAATGTAATTAAGTATTATTTGCAAAGCTATGTAATTTTTTGTAGACTTTTTTTTTTTTCAGTTAACCATGGCTTGTTCCTGAACAAGCTAAATAAGGTACAAGAATGCTGAAAAGGTGTTCTGTGACTATCTATGGAATATTCTTGGTATCTTACAGATACAGAATGAATATTTTATGAGTTAAATGGATCAAATTTTATTTAAAAAATATGTAATCGTATAGTCCATTGCCATTTTGGAATGTATGTGGAAATTAATTCACCATAATGGGAGCCTTATGCCTGTTAGTGGTACTGTTTATCATGTAACATGATGGTTAGAGAGATTTCTGATTGCTCTTTTTTCTCTAAGCAGATAATCTCAGTGATACCTTGAAGAAGCTGAAGATAACAGCTGTTGACAGAACTGATGATAGTTTAGAAGGATGCTTGGATTGTCTACTTCAAGCCTTGGCTCAAAATAGTAAGTTTTAAGGAACCTCCGTACTGTGAGGATATAGGGAGGGGGAAGGGTAAGCTGTGACAAAGTGAGAGAGTGGCATAGACATATATACACTACCAAACGTAAAATAGATAGCTAGTGGGAAGCAGCCACATAGCACAGGAAGATCAGCTCAGTGCTTTGTGACCACCTAGAGGGGTGGGATAGGGAGGGTGGGAGGGAGGGAGATGCAAGAGGGAAGAGATATGGGGACATATGTATATGTATAACTGATTCACTTTGTTATAAAGCAGAAACTAACACACCATTGTAAAGCAATTATACTCCAATAAAGATGTAAAAAAAAATAGTAAGTTTTATTATGTTTACTCAAATGCCAAACAAAAAATCAAATCAGCAGTCATTCAGAAATTGGTATGTAGTTTAGCACATAACTTATATTCACATAACTTGAATTCTTTTGAATCCTATCCCTGAATACTGAGATTGTTTTACATGTTCACCCTCCTACTTACCTCGCCTCCCCCAGGATACTGAAAGCCAAGTTGATAGGCAGAAGAAAGGTGGAATTGACTGGTGGTGATGACATTAATACTAGTCCCAGAGAGAGGCAGTTCTTAACAGATAAGCACCAAAGTTGTTTTTCTTCTTAACACCTACATTTATGCTTTAAAAAAAGACTGTGTTTACATGTGGGGAGGAGAAACAGAGAGGAAGCTTTGAAAAAAAGAAAGAAAGAAAGAAAGAAAGAGAGAGGAAGCTTAAAACACTTGAAATTTTTTTTCTGAGATCTTTTTAATCATTTTACTTTAAAATAATGTGTATGCTTAGGTTTAATTGGAAAGAGCCATCAGCAGTCATCCAAAAATCCTGTAAAACTGAGGTAACACTTGACCTTTGGTGGCGTGGTAAATAATACTAGAGATAAAAATTATACAACTCTTCATTGACTAATACATTGTATTGTTACATTTGATCCATCATATTTCTATTCACTAATTTCTCTATTATCACAATGAATAGACAGATACAGAATAATTTTCATTTGTTTCCTTAATTCTCCTTGGTTGTGCTGTGGTTTATGCCGTACTTGTTTTTAATTATGCCATTATTTTATCCTGGGACTAATTATGTAGCTGACAAATAATTCAGGAGGAAGTATAGACTGTATTGTTAGAGTTCAGTTTCAAGCACTCTGATATGTATGCATTGTTTTTTCTTTTTTAGTAAACTGTGATTAGAAAATTTAAAATAATTGATTGCAGTACTCTTCATCAAAAAGCACATTTAAGGTAGCTTTTAAAATTCTGTTTTAGTAATTTTTTGCTTTTGAGATTATAATTATGTCAAGCTATTTAATCTTAGAGATATCAGAGAAGGGATTTAAAATAAGGAGTTCAGTAAAAACATCTGGATAAGGGTCACAGTGGTAAAGAAAAAGAATAAGAGAGAATGTGTAAGGCTGTACTCTCCATTATAATAGATGCAGGTGGCTATTTAAATTTTAACAATTAAATTTAATTAAAAATTAAGTTCTTGGGCTTCCCTGGTGGCGCAGTGGTTGAGAGTCCGCCTGCCGATGCAGGGGACACGGGTTCGTGCCCTGGACCGGGAAGATCCCACATGCCGCGGAGCGGCTGGGCCCGTGAGCCATGGCCGCTGAGCCTGCGCGTCCGGAGCCTGTGCTCTGCAACGGGAGAAGCCACAACAGTGAGAGGCCCGCGTACCACCAAAAAAAAAAAAAAAAATTAAGTTCTTTAGTCTAACTTTTCAATAGCCATGTTTGATTGGTGACTGCCTTATTGGGGATCACAGGTATAAACTATTTCCATGATCACAGAATATTCTTTTGGATAGAACCACATAATGACCTGATTTTTACACATGCCTGTATAGGCAGATTTACATAATCTTGTAATTAGCCTGTATAAATTGAGTATCTCAAGTTCATTTTTTTTCAAGCATTGTTTTATTATAACTTATTTTGTTTTAAATGGCCCAGTTTTTTCTCTGTGTGAAAAACAAGTAGTATTTTCTAAATGGACCATTTGTTCAGGACCTGAGGGACATGGAGGTGATCTCCTTGGTTATACGTGGAGTCTTGCTCAGCCCTCTCCTGGAAAGACTGGTACACAGATAGATGAAATTGTTGAAGAGAAATGAAAAAAGGAAGCAACATTTTATAGCTTTTTAAAGAACAGATTCAGGAAATATTGACAAGTGTATATAGTGGCAATTCCTATTTCATACAAGTGTCACGTAATTGTTCATTATCTATAGAAAACCCTATGAAAGAACATCAGTTTACTTGTTTTTAAAGAAGAAAGTATTTAGTATCTAGTTCCATATTCCTAACTTTGTAATACTCATCTACCTGTTGAATCCTTAGGTTATTTCTTAACGCTTGTTCTTTATTCAGTATGTTGATTTTTGGCTCCCTACTAGGCTATAATCCTAAACATATCAAATTATGTACAGAAGCTACTAATGTAGATTATAAATCTTCTCTAACAGTAAGAATTGTCTGTTGTTGTTTGCTTTTAGTCTGCTTTATGCCTTTAATATTTCTGAACAGACTTACTGTCATGTATCAAAATTATTTCCTAAGTAAGGGACTTTGAAATTTGTTACCAACTGTTTTTCAATAACCTTGTTAAATCTTCATTTACTGAGCATGAAAGATTGCTGCTGTTTTAGTAGAAATGAAAATTTATTTCACTTAATTATTTCACAGTAATATCTAGATTTGTTTTTTACCCTAAGTTATCAAATGTATCACAGAGTGATACATTTGCAGTTTTCTTTGCAAGCTAAATTCATTATGGTGTTCACCTCCTTTATATACTTTTGTATTATGTGGCTCTTTTAGTTATTGTGTCCATCATTAATGAGGGCTTATGACTGGTGTTAATCATAAATTACCAAAGATTCAGTTTTTACTAAATATAGTATTTTAAGAATAGAGGAGACTAGACTAAACTAGAGAACATGGTCAACTAAAAAGACACTGACAATTCTTGATGAATTAAGACCCCTGAATTGCCATAGAGTAGTGGTGGCCACCTAAGTTTGAATTTTTCTACACAGTCTAAAAAGCCATACAAATCAACAAAAAATCAGATAAAATCAAATATCTATAACCTATGCCCTGGAGACACACTAAGAACTTCAGATTATTAGGAGAGAGAAATTAATATCCAAATCTAGCCTACTCAGCTTCAGAGCCCATTTTTAGAGGGAGTTCATGAAGACTGCAGAGACTACATGGAAAAGACGAGAGGGGTTGAATCAGGAGCCTAGGGGTGATAGTTTACCCCTAGAGAGAAAAAGTCTTAACTTGGTGGGAAAATTCTAAGATCTGGCCTTAGATTCAGTTTGGAGCATTGGCTATTGGGAATCAAAAGGAGGAGACTTAAAAGTACACAGGACCCTAGGCAACAGATCAGGAGAGTGCCGCTTTGGGAGATGAAATTGTTCTCCCTTGTAGGCTTGGTGTTGAAGGGAAAGAAGGATGCAAGATGGAGAAAGTAAGTGCTCTGTAGAAATAAGAAAATCATACTGTTAGAAGACACACTAATAACCCCCTTTGGTTTAAGTTCAGAAGAGGGAGCTTTTGAACTAAAAAACCTGAGAATTCATCCTTACTCTTACTGCATACAACTTTTACTGCTAGTTAAAGAAAAGAAAAACTATACACTGAATAGGAAATTGCAGGCTATATACATACATAGGTGCTATAAGGAACAAAGCAGAAAATAAGAATCAAAACATTTTAGTTATTGAATATTTCTCTCCTACACCACCCACGAAGTGGTTATCAGTAACAGAACACCATGACCTCTATTAAACATCCTTAAGCCTTTGCAGATATGAAAAGGAAAAAGAATACCTGGGTAAGAAATTCAGGAACTTGGAACCAAAGTGGATAATTACTAGGAAGATGTAAAGTAAGAGTTGACTAGAAGATAATGAAGAAAAAGAATCGTTTTGAAAAGTAAGACTAAATTACAAGGTACCAAGGAAGAATAGAGGTGACTGAAAATTTAATAAGGAGCATTGAGGAAAGCGGGCAAAATGAAGACAGAATAAAGGATCAAAGAGAAAATGATTAATATAGAAGATAGGCAAAAAGATCCAGCATACATGCAACTGGAATCCTCAAGGAGAAAAACAAAACATTGAAACAGAGCTAATATTTAAAAGTATGAACTTTTCTGAAGTATAAAAAGACCAGAATCTATATGTTGAAAGGGCCTAGAATGTACTTGTGAAAATTGACCTCGAAGAAGTCTAGCAAAACTTTTAGACTTTAAAGGTAAAAATAAATACAAAGGAGAAATCCTCCAGGCTTCCATGTTAAAAGATCAAGTTATTTAAAAAGAAAAGAAAATTAGATTGGCATCAGACTTTTCAACAACAATATGCAAAACAATTCAATATTAGAGCAGTATTTTCAGAAAACTAAAGGAATAAGAATTTTATATTGAGCCAAGGTGCTCAGTAAGTATCAAGGCTATAGAAAAATTTTGTTAAACATGGAAAAACGTAGGGAATACTATGCTCACTAGCCTTCCAGAGGAATCTTCTAAACTTGTGCTGTCCAATACAGTATCCATTCTTTGACATGGCTATTGAGCATTTGAAATGAGGCTAGTCTGAATTTAGGTATGCCATAAGTGTAAAACACATACTGTACTTTAAAGACTTAGTACTTCCCCGAAAGTAAAATATCTCATTAAACCTTTTAAAATTATTGATTACATATTGAATCTTATTTTTAAAATTTTATAAAATATTTATAAATATTTCTATTGGAGTTTTATAGGCTATCATTTCTTGAATTATGGGTGGTTTAAGAATTGGACCAGCCAGTATGCTATGATGGAAATGCAGCTTAGAAACAAAATCATCATCATTGTCATCAATAAAATATAGTTGGGTTATTCAGGAGTGGACATTTTTAAAAGAGGCCACTTAAAATAATGAACCTTAAGTTCATTATCCTAGGGTTAGATTCTAAGGAAGTAGTAGCATATAGGTCCAAGATATATGTTAGTCAGAAGCAGAAAGAAGAGACAGTATATATTCAAATATATTTATATCCAGGAATTCGACGAAGAGGGGTCACAGGAAGGCTTGAATCTGATTGAAATAATGAGAAAGACCATCTTGAAATCTTTCACAGGTCACAAGATTAGTAACAGAAGATAATAACATGGTACTGGGTGCTGTTTGCCTTCTAATATGCTTTTAAGCACTGTACTTCATAAAGGGCAAAGAAAGCTCTCATTATGTACAGTCTCCAGAAGGAGATAAGCCTCCATTGGTATTTGTAGTTTGTGATTGAAGCATTGACAGAGAATCTGGATTTTCTTACACTAGCTAATTAATAAATGATACCATTTTTGCTTCTTAAGTTTGCTAAATTTGAGAAACTTCTTATGTTCCTGACAGTAAAATATGTAAGAGAAATGTGATTTGAAATGATACTGTATGCCAAATATATACTGAAAAAGATCTGCCATCCGCAGTAAAACACTAATACTGACTTACTGTCACTAAGTTGTTGAGGGAGAAGCTGATGGGTTTGTGCTGCTGTGTCTTCCTAACATTTGTTTCTGACAGGGTCCCATTTAACTGTGTAACTGCAGCTACCTGTAGGTCTTCTGTGGCCATATGCTTAATAGATGTTAACTGGCTTCTCAAATTAAACACTAACCCAATATGTCCTGAACATGTCAAAAAATATGAGGCATGCAGATTGGACTTTTAATTACTATAATGAATTGGAAATGAATTAATAAGAATTATATGTTCTCTCATGGAGCTGATTTTCAGATAGCTGGGGGCTTTGAATGACACTCCGGGAGGCATGCCATCAACCACCACACAGCCAGGGTTGTGATTTTCCTGTAGGGAACTTTCACAGGGAAACCCATACCAGTGGCTTCACCAGATTTTCGACTAAAGAGGTCATTAACTTGTTCTCTTAGCTGTCTAGCTTTTTCAACTTTTGACAGTCTTTCATTATCATAGTCTGGAATTGTCACCTGAATGATGTTAAGATCTTCAGCATCTGATGCAGTAGTATTAACATTGGGCGACGAATTTATTTTTCTTGGAGGGCTCTTAGAGGAGGAGGTGCTCTCCTTAATTGCTGTCTCAAACATTTCAGGCTTTTTAATGATGAACTTAATTTTGGCTTTGTTTCTGAGGATCTTCTCCAGCCTTGGAATGCCAAAAGTAGATGGTCATCAGAATGGCACACCCTCGGGTGAGCCTTCCACGTGCTGAGTTCATTAAATTCACAGTCATTAGACCATTTCCAGGACTTGTGATTAATAACCAGTTGGTTGATCAGAGTGAGTCAGAAGGCCTGTAATCCAAAAATCAGCCGAGCCAAGCCAGTTGGAGTTTCCTGCAACAGAAGAAATAGAGACTGATAGAAGCTCTCAAATCAAGCAAGAACCAGACCCTACGTGATAGTCTTCTTCCCTCCTAGGCTTAAAGTATCAGTGGGTGAGAAGAGCTTTTCGGACCTGTTACTGCCCCAAGCTGTGTAATATACTTGTATAAAAGAAATACCTTGTATACAAACCTTTTTTTCTACTTTTAAATAGAAATGTCTACTTTTTCAGCAGTTCTGTGAATTGAGTTAAAGAGCAGAGTGACTGTAAAAAAAAAAAAGAATTATATATTCTCAACAGAAAAATGTAGTTTGATGTTTAAAGGAAAATGCTTTAAAGTAAGAGATTGATTAAATTAACCTATTTTCAGTGTCTTTGCTGTGATTATGGATGTTTGAACCTGATATTAAAGGCATGGGCAGTAGCATACTGCTTTTTAGCTCCTGTAGTACTTGGTAGTCATGATGGTTGTTTCCTCTAGAAAGCTTTCTTACATAGTCTAAATGCTTTCACTTTTACCTCTTGTAATTCAGATTTCCTGAGTACCCACTTGGCGTTGTAAAACAAAGGTTAAAGTTTCACCATTAGGTAGACTTTGGGATTTATAAATGTGACATTTTGAGAAATTAATGAATCATTATTTTTACTAAAGGAAGCCTCTATATAAAATACATGTATTCTTGCTATTTTACTTATTTGATTTTATTATATCCAATTATTTATTTTTATATATGGTATAGGTGAGGATTTAATTTTATTATTTTCTAGACAATCAATTTTCCCAACACCATGTGTCATTTAATCTATTCCTTATTGGTTGAGGACGTTCCTTTTATCATATAATAACTACTTAGTTTAATATAATTGGGCCAGTCTTGGGGTTTTATTTTATTCCATTAATTTGTTTGTCCATTATTGTGTTGTAACCGTGCTATTTTAATTATAGTAGCTTTATTGAGAAAGTTCCTCTTTATAAATCTGTTTCAAAGTTTTTTATTTTCATGGGTTTGTTATATCAGAGAAGTTGTGTAAATACTTTGTTGCATTCCTGGAGAATGCTGTTGAAATTGGGATAAGCTATAAATTAATTTGGAAAGAATTGAAAACTTCTTAATAGTTATTCTAAAAACATAAATTATATCTTTTTTTTATTCAAGTTTTTTTTTTTTTTTTTTTTTTTTGCGGTACGCGGGCCTCTCACTGTTGTGGCCTCTCCCATTGCGGAGCACAGGCTCCGGATGCGCAGGCTCAGCGGCCATGGCTCACGGGCCCAGCCGCTCTGTAGCATATGGGATCCTCCCGGACCGGGGCACGAACCCGTATCCCCTGCATCGGCAGGCAGACTCTCAACCACTGCGCCACCAGGGAGGCCCTCAAGTTTTCTTTATGTCTCATTAAGATTATGTAATTGGGTTCACATGCTTTCCATATATATCTTATTTAAAGCATTTTTCCTATGTATTCTACATTATTTTGGTTGTTTTTGCAAATGGACTTTTTCCTATTATAACTTCCAGGCCGTTTTGTTAGAGATCAGTTTGAAAGCTGTATTGATTTTTATATCTTTTATTTGTATTCAGCTACCTTTGGAGCTCACTTATTAGTTAAAATAATTTTTTAGCTAGTTCTCTTGGGTTTTGCAGTCAGAACATACAGAAGGTGTTACTTTTGTTTCCTCTTTCCCTTGTAACTATAGCTGACTTATTGAGTTGGCTTGAACTGCCAGCAAAATAGTAAATAACAATGGTATGAGTAGTATCTTATTTTAGTTTCTGATATTAGTGGCAGCCCTTCTGATGCTTCACCATTCAATATAATACCTCTGGACTTAATATAAAAGTCCTTTTTCATGTTAAGAAGATAGTCTTAATTAAAGAATGATTTTCTTAAAAAAATCAAGAGCAGCTACCTCTAAACCATAAGTCTTAGGCTACTCAATATAAGAATAGTAAACATTGTTCTTTTTTATTATTTTAAAGTTTATTTATAATGAAATTATTTGCTGAGAGCATTAATTCTAGAGGAAGATTTTCTTAAGAATGGAAAGTACAGTGTAGTTTTACAATCTCAGATTCAATGTCATTTAGTAGAATAGTGAGGTTCAGTATAATTTATATCTTCCTTCGTGTATTCAGGGACAAACATTTACCTATTGAGAATTAGTACCTAAAGAATAATTAAAATTAATAATGTTAATTATTTATTTTAGAATGAATGATTATTAAATGGTCTGATAAACATTTTAGGAAATTTCTTAATTTCATAATTTACAGCCCCCAAAGGTTCAAAACTACAGTCAGTGGAGCATTAATTTTGCCACCAGATAATTGTTTGGTTACAATTACAAGGTCATATTATATCAGTCTTTGAATTATGTTTATAGCTATAAATTGAGATATTCATTTTTTTGTTAGTTTGTATTACTCAACCCTGACAGTGTGAACTTGATTGCTTATTATTTTTTTTACTTCATTTTAATATAGTTTCACATAGATATAAATTTAGTTCTACATGTAGTTTTATACAGTGTAGTTTTATATAGATTTCTCTTAGACATTTGTAATGTTATATGAATTTTGGTATGTCAAGATTTAATGAAATATGAATATAAATTATTTTATAAATTTAAAACATATTTTAATTACTTGGCATTAATAATCATTTTTTAAATTTCTAACATTTGGCTTAGAGGAAGAAAAAGAAACACTAGCCAGAAAAATAGGTAATTGAAATAAATTTTTCTCCTTTTGGAGGTTTGATTTTATATGAATCTTAATCAATGTAAACCTATAGTTTATCTATTATGTTAAAACTGGAAGAGATGCCATACCATGGGAATATGTTTTATACCAAGTAAATAAACAAAAGCAAAGTTATTTCACTTTTCACTGTTACTCATTTATTATCTACTGCAATTTCCAGTTTTTGAGTTATGAATGTATGTGAATATTAATGACCAACTGCAAATATTGTTGAAATAGGAAAAATAGTAGTAACATTAAAGGCAAAATAGAGAGTAAAAGGTTAACTCTTTGCTTGAAATATTCAGAGTAAGGGAAGAATAGCCAGAAAGTGGAAAAGGTCTCAAATTAAGAAACACTTTTTAGAAGCACATTAAAAAAGAGTTGAAGAAATAAATGTATGCTAAGTCAGCTATACATCTCTTTAACTGGATGTAAGATACTATATTTTTATTTGCTGTACAATAAGATTTTGATGAAGAATACTAAGGCCAAAATATTATATACCATATTCTTAACTGTGTGTGGTTCATGGTCATTTTACTGTCTTATAACAAATCACAACATAAATCTTAGCAGTATTTTTTTGGATCTGTATCCTAAGGCAAAAGAAATAAAAATCAACAAATGGGACCTAATTTACCTTAAAAGCTTTTACACAGCAAAGGAAGCCATCAACAAAACGAAAAGACAATCTACTGAATGGGAGAAAATATTTGCAAAGATATGACTGATAAGGGGTTAATATCCAAAATATATAAACAACCCATATAACTCAATACCAAAAAAACCAAGAACCCAATTTAAAAACGAGCAGACCTGAATAGACATTTTTCCAAAGAAGATATACAGATAGCCAAAACGTATGTGAAAAAATGCTTAGCATCACTAATAAGATAACTAAAATCAAAACCACAATGAGATATCACCTCACACCTGTCACAATGGCTATCATCAAAAAGTCTACAAATAGCAAATATTAGCTAGGATGTGGAGAAAAGGAAACCCCCAGTGCACTGTTGGTGGAATTGTAAATTCGTGTAGCTACTATGGAAAACAGTATGGAGGTTCCTCAAAGAACTAAAAATAGAACTACCATATTATCCAGCAATTCCACTGCTGGGTATATATCTGAAGAAAACACTGGATCATTGGGATACATGCACCCCAATGTTCATAGCAGCATTATCTACAGTAGCCAAGATATGGAAGCAGTCTAAGTACCCATCATCAGATGAATGGATAAAGAAGATGTGGTGTATGTGTACACACACTAGAGTATTCTCAGCTATAAAAAAGAATGAAATCCTGCCATTGCACCGACGTGGATGGACCTAGAGAGCATTATGCTTAGTGAAATAAGTCAGACACAGAAAGACAAATACTCTGTTATCACTTATATGTGGAATCTAAGAAATAAAATGAATGAATATAACAAAACAGAAACAGACTCACAGATACAGAGAACAAACTAGTGATTACCTGTGGGGAGAGGGAAACGTGGGGGATGACAAGATAGGAGTATGGGATTAAGAGACACAAATCACTATTTATAAAATAAGCGACAAGAATATATTGTATAGCATAGGGAAATATAGCCATTGTTTTGTACTAACTTTAAATGGAGTATAATCTATAAAAATATTGAATAATTATGTTGTCACCTAAAACCAATATAATATTGTAAATCAACTATTTCAAAAATAAAGAAAAAAATTAACAAATAAGTAAAAATAAACACAACCTCTTTCCTCAAAAATCATCAGTAACTGAGAAAATGTGAACGTTTCATGTGCTTAGTAAGATAGAGTTTAGGTATAATATTCTAGGTAGTATTCATACAATGGACTGTATAATGTAGAGAATCTTTATACTGTCATTTTTTTTACTAGAATTTAGTAGCATTCAGTGCCTTCTGTTGTCAGATACCTTCACTTGGAAATTTTGGCTGTTTTATCACCAGTTAAAAAACAAACAGTGCATTGTGTAATTTCTTGAGATTTCAGAAAGCCAACACATTTAGATAGAGTCAAAGTCATTTTTCTTTTCTGACTCTAGTTATTCAGAGTTGGAGCAGTAGTACAGAATACTATGTGAAATTTCATGACCCTGCACGTGAATTACTCTGCTGGCAGCATTCCTCTTGCTCCAGGGCACGTAGGGGAAAGAAGAGGTCAGGGTGGTCAGTCTTTTGTTCTGTTCAAACATTCAGCTGATAGAATGAGGTCTACCCACATTGTAGGAGGCAATCTGCTTTGCTTAAAGTGTACAGATTTAAATGTTAATCTTATCCAAAAACTCCCTTACAAAAACATCCAGAATAATGTTTGGCCAAATTCCTGGGTACCATGGCTCAATCAAGTTGTCATGTAAAAGTAACCATCACAAGTGGACTCTATATTCTACTGACATATCAAAATGAATTGTGTGGCATAATAGTTATGTGTTGGGATAACTGCTAGTGAGGAATGATGCCCTTAACAGAAGTTTCCACGAGCAAATCTATAGTTGATTTTACTAAGGTTGATTTTATGACCTGCTTTTTAGTATTTGTTGTGATAAACCCCAAAATGAGACTCCAAAAGGCGGAGTAGTGGGGTTTTTTTTAAGAGACATCTGGATGTAAATTCTGGGTTTTAGCGCACAGTGTTCTCTGAGGTGAGTTCACTTAGATGCTGGTAATTTTCTCTGCCCATATTGAAGTGTTACACATCTTTTCTCCTCCTTGTACTAAAGGAGCAAACAGAATGTTTTCATTTTGCTCATAATAACTTACTTATGGATTGATCACCTTTTCTTTCTGATGTGTGCATGTGGGAGGGATAAGATAAAAACAAAGTAGTTTCTAAAATGATGTCTGAAGTTTAAAGAACATTTTTGCATATGTTTGCTTTTGAAAAAATGTAATCTGAGACCTGATTAGCTTAATGCAAAGTGAAAAGTTTAGTCTCTGCATGAGCTAGTGATTGGTAATGCTACCAAAAAAGCTTCCATTCTTGATGAGAAAATTCTTAAAATATAAGACAGTCTCCTTATAAGCTCAATCCTCTTTTCTGTTAAAAGTAATTACAACTTCTACAACATTAATAAATGTAACTCAGTTGCTCCATCTTTAGCATTCTGTAGGACAGTTTATGCATCCCTCTAGTTGAACTTATTTCGGTGTATATTAATTATGCGTGTATGCCTTTTTTAATTCAGTTATAAACTCCTTAAGCACAGGGCAGTTCTATTCAACTAGCATTAATTGGGTATCACCATGCATTAGTTGGTACCTTGCCCTGGAGCGATTGGATAGACAAGTAACAGATAAGTTTTAATACAGTATAACACATTATATAATGGAGCTGATTACAAAGTGTTCAGAGAACTGGGTTCAATTCATAGTTGTAAGAGTCTTTCAAAGTGTCACAGAGAGACCGACATTTCACCTAGATTCTGATGGATAAATGGGTGTTTCATAGGTGTATTCTCTTATCCTTCTCCCTTTACCTACCTTTTCTTCAAACCTTAGATAATATCAGCCATCTACCTTTTCCACTTCTCAATTCTGGCAGCCTCCAGCTGCTGGTAAAAAAAAATCACCCAGTGGTACAGAATGTTGCTATTACAAATTTAGGGTCTCTAGCTTCAGATAGTAGTGCTTTTTATGTGTTCCTTCTTTGTGGAATAAATTTTTCTCTTTTTCTGCTTAGAACATGCTTTATTGGGCTTCAAAACTCAGTTTAAATGTTACCTTGTTTATGTGATCTTCATGGAACTGTGATTGCTTCCCATTATACATTGTATGTAAGCTCCATGGTGTTATCAGTCACACTGAATTGTGGTAATTTATTTACCTCTCTCTTTCTCTTACTAGGCAGCTCACTGAGGATATGGTTTGTATCCTTTAGCTTATATTCCCGATATAGTAGGGACTCAGTAAAAAGACATCTTCTGTGGATAATCTCATCTACTCCAAGTCTTCAGCTACCAAATGGGTTCTAACAGCTTGGAAACAATTACAACATTGTGTGTGAATATTGGGGAAGAGGGGTGAATTTGATAAGCAGGATCAGGGAATGCTGGATTTTGAAAATACAGTGTACTTTACCCAGGTAATGTGAGGGCACAAGGATTATGGGAAGAACATCCCAAGCAATGGAAGCAACATATACAATGTCACAGTGGTGGGGAAGAAACCTAGTTCAATCAGAAACTGAAACTGGAAAGGGAGTAGGGGTCAAGTTATGAAAGGACTTTTATGCCATACGTCTTAGTCCACTTGAGCTGCTGTAACAAAATAGCCTGGACTAGGTGGTATTCCTCACACTTCTGGTGGCTGGGAAGTCCAAGACCAAGGCACCAGCAGATTCTGGTGAGGGCCTTCTCCCTGATTCATAGACCGCTGTCTTTTCAGTGGAACCTCACATGGTGGAAGAAGCATGGCATCTCTCTCGGGTCTATTTTTGTAAGGTCATTAATCCCAACATGAAGACTCTGCCCTGTGACCTACAGATGCCCATCTCTTTAGCTTTGTTTACTTCATATTTTTCCCCAAGGTGTTTCACAGGAGGATGGAGATGGATCTTTTACCAAAAATATTCCTTCACTGTGTTTTACTATGTCCTCATTCTCTTAGTATGAAGTGAGGAAATCCACGTTTACCGTAGGGACCATGTTTTCAGTAATTACTGTGAACTTACAGTTGAACGATTATATACTCTGCTTTTACCACAGTCATTAGCACAGTTCCTCCGGGTATTTCTGAGCAAATATCTTTCTTTTATTTTTTAACCAACTCAATTTTTAGCAACTGCTTTTGACCTAGTTAGTGGTAAGTTTAAGGAAAATAGCCAGACTAGCAGATCTCCCCGCTTATTCTAGTGATGATTTCCAAATACATAACTTCCCCAGCTCCCACAGCTTACATTATCCCTGGAATTGAAATGACTGCACAACTGTCAAAATC
Organism: Mesoplodon mirus; assembly: GCF_964341445.2. NCBI lineage: Eukaryota > Metazoa > Chordata > Mammalia > Artiodactyla > Ziphiidae > Mesoplodon > Mesoplodon mirus. The sequence goes on along the minus strand of NC_138977.1, from coordinate 18,049,390 downwards.
ATTTATTATAATTTTATAAATGACTCTCACAACTTAATCTTTTAGTGAGACCTCTTTCTGGTGGTGAGTCATGTGCAAATGGGTCTTTGTTCTGCCCTGTTTCTTTTCATGACTATATCCATCCTTTTCTTTCCTGTACTTCATGTTCCTTTTATTTGCTTAAAATCTTTATTGCGGGAAAAAGATTCTCATCAGTGAAAGAAAAAGCATTTTATAACAACCCCCCATATACTTCCATTTTCTTTTAGAAACATTAATTTCTCATTTATCAGGCCCTTTATACCCAGTATAGTCCTCTTATGTGTTTTATATATATTTATATCTATATATAAGTCCTCTTATGTGTTTATATAATCTTATACCCAGTATAGTCCTCTTATGTGTTTTAAATATATTTTAAACCTGTTTCACTTTCTCTATACACAGTTCCCTTTCTCTCCTTCAATCATTGAGTCAATTTATCTATCTCGAAATACTGTGCATCCCTTTCTTACCCAGTTGTCTTAGTTCTTACTTCTGAAAAATATGTTAAATAAAAATATTTGTCACGTAATAACTTGGTGAATCTGGTCAAGGTATTGTTAGCACTATATATCTTCTAAATTAACAGTTGTGTTAGGAAGAGCACTGGACTAGGAATCAGAAAAATTGGTTTCTTATTGCTTTTCCAATATAATCATATAGCTTTATTTGTAGTATGAAGAAAACATAACCTATCATGCCTATGTCACATGTCTGTTTTAAAAAATGAGTTTTTATGGTAGTCAAGTATTTTTAAAAGATTGAATGGCTCTCAGTCAGGTGCCTTTAAATGAGGACACTATGCCTCTGTGTAGGAATTAGCTATAGTGGTGGGGTAGGTGTGGCATTTCAGAGTGGGAAAAAGTGCAGTAAGAAGGTATGAGATAAAATGATTAATTTAGCTTTCTATAAGCACTTTAGTGTGGCTAGAATGTAAGATATCAATGGAGGAGTATCAGGAGATATGGTTGGGAAATATAAATATCATGGATGTGCTTGAATGTTTAATTAAAACTTATAGAGGATCATTTAAAGATTTAAAGTAGGGGAGTGACATAAAATTTGTATTTCCAGAAGCTTATTCTGCTGTCAATGTAGATGACAGTTGCAGGGGAGGCTGGAGTTAGGGAGACTCTTGAGGAGGCTGTTGCATTTAATAAAGGTCAGAATTGAGAACTGGAAGTAGCATGAATGTAACAAGGAAAGGATAGATGCACAAGATGCTAGTCAGATGGAATCTACAGAACTTACAGTACTTTCTGATTAACATGGGTGGTAGCAAGGCATTTACTAAAAGAGAAAAATTTATAATCATTCTAGGGCTTCTGGCTTAGATGGGTTCCCTGCCATTAACTGCAATAGAGACTAAAATGAAAGGAAAGGAAGAGAGTAAATTTAAGTTTGGAAATGATAAATTTGAGGTATTTATTGTATATCTAAGCGCACATGGCTTTGTTTTCCTTTGGATAAAGGGAGAGAGGATTTGGGTCTCGTCTGTGTGGTAGGAAATGAAACCTTGGATCTGGATCAGATCTCCCAGGCACAGGGCCAGATCTCTTGTTACACCCTATTCTAAAAATCTACCCCTTGAGAAATACATATTTCCCCAGAGACAACGATACACACGGCCCTTGAGTCATATTCCTTGTCCTTGCAGTCAGTCCCAAATCTGAGTCTTCTCTTCACAATCAGTCACGAGGATCCCTGGACATAGAATATAAATAAAAATAGCAATTCTTTATTGTTCTCATAACTAGAAGTAAATAATCCAAGTACATTTTTAATCTAATAGAGTCATAGTAATAACAGTCATTATTTTTGTTTTTCTAATTTGGAGTTTACTGTAAATTGGCTATCACATGCTTTTCATTAATTTCTCCTGATAAAGCCTATATGCTAACATAACATCATAAATTGAGTTTATAGTAGCATACCTGAAAACCTGCTCTTGATATTTAACTGTAAAGCCAATTATTTTAGTGTATTTACTTGGCAGCTTTGTTGGGAACTTTAGCATTTTTCAAGCCATATCTTAAATTCCCATTCCCATTCCACCCATTCTCTGTCTTCTACTGGGTTATTGGTCTTGAGAAATTCTGTGAGTTGTGCTTTAACTTCTCCTCTCCCTATAGCATTGTAGCACAGCTTCTTGATTTACTCTTCTTTCAAGTTTCTCTGACCCGATTGCCCAGTTTTCTTTTTCTTTCTGTCACTGGCAGTTTCATAACGCAGCTGCTTCTTGCCACCAGGAGGTCAGGTGGGGTGTGGACATAGGACTGTAGAGAAAGAATGAGTGCTTGCAGAACTGCAAGGGCTACTCTAATGGATATGACTCCTGCCGTAGCTCCACAGATATTATTTTAGAGTAGCAACTGCCCGTCATGTATGGGTCCTTCAAAATTCAAGGACTGCCAGCTGCCTATAATTTATAGGCATACTCAAACGCTTTTATGACTGCACCTAAATGTGAAGGGGGAGAAAGAAGTGGAATTGATTCCTGCAAATATTTAAAATGGGTATAGTTCCAATGTCAGTAGTAGTGTGGCTAAAGATAATGAAAAGTCTGCCTTTTTTTTTTTAGGACTCCTAATCACAACACATGATTTCTTTTTACAAGCAGTCATTCATTTAGACCCGCAAACACCACCACTGACGCCTTCTTAATGCTCTCTTAAAATCATTTCAACGGTGCTCACCGATATCTGAGAACATGTTTAGTTCACAGGTACACATTGTGAGATGCAGTAGAATGCCAGTGTAGAAAGCATATATGAAGTGAGGCTGAAACTTTGTAATTGTTTATTGGGTAGTGGCATTTTAATGATAAGCAGTATTTGGCTTGTTATATTTTTATGACAAACGAAAGAAGATAATTCCCAGCTGTTTAATTTAAGTTCTAAACCTATATATAAATCCACATGCTAGCAAGTAAATAGAATTCCTTTTCTATTTTTCTAAATTGTATGTCAGATTTATATGAAAAACCAGATTATATTTTCCCTTTTATTTCTCTGACAATACTATTAAAAAATACTATTCCCAAATCTTGATTCATCTTATTATAACTGTTTTCCCAGTTCCTTGGATTGTAATCCATGGAAACTCATCAGAGTGCAAGAGTTTTGTATTGTTTTGTTTTCTTTTCTTCCCTGTGCCCCTGACATTCAGCTCTGATGTTAAGCCATTTTTTTAGTTATAGTTAAAATGAGACGTGCATGGGTGATTTGCAGTTAACTGCTCGCCTCCACACACACAAATGCCTCAGCTTCACATCTAATCATGATTCATGCCTTATGCCAGATTCTTGCTGTCATCCTAGCACCAGCAGATGGTGGGACAAGACCCCTGGGGCAGTCAACCCCAGTGTTCTACCGTTGTAGCAGGGTCAGAAAAGGAAGAATTTTAACATGGCAAACTGAGTTCAGTTCTTTTGGCTTCTTGCTAGAAAGAATAATAATAATAATTAATAGAAACTTGGTGTCAGATTTTCAGGTGGTACCTTAAAAACTTATTTTTTAATCCAAGAAACAAAATAAAAGTGAAAAGCCACGTTGTATTTTATAAATGCGCTTGCTGAAAGGACAGCTCCTGTGTTTATGTTCTATCATGTGTACTTTACATTTGTAATAATCTGAATTGTGAGAAACCAGTGAGTAGCAGCGTACAAAAAGACAAATTTCATTTACTTATGCTTAAGTAAGTTTTCTGTTCTAAAAAATAACACCAGTGGTTGCCAGGTGATACACATGTTGAATTGTTAGTGTAGTAGAATCTGAATTTGCTGTTCATGCTCTATGATTATTGGTGACTTTAGACAAGTTTACTTTATCTTTCTGGGCTTCTGTTTCTTCACCTAATAAAAAGCACTGTTTTAAAGTATCTCCAAAATATCCTTTTTTATTACAGTACATAAAATGTACCAAAATAGTATTAGCTGTATTAAAGTGTACTAGGCTTATGGAAAAGGAAATGCATGGATGGAGTTTCAACACTGACTAATTTTGATTACTTGATCTTTTGTACTAGTATCATATATAAACATGCACATACACCCAAGTAACTACAGTAATTGCAAAGAAATGTTTTTAAGATAACAAATCCATGGAACTTTTATAATTTTCCATTTTTACAAATTTATAAATAATTTTCCATATAATTTTCTATTGCTTCAGCCATTCAGCAATTCTAGCTTCTCTTGATGATGTTAAGAGTGTTATACCTCTTTAACCCAGAATCCTGGCTAGTCTTGGGTTACACAGAACATTGCTTTTTAACTTTTTGACCAGAATCTATGATTAGTGGTACATTTTACATTCAGTAAGCATACACATACAGTTACATGTGCATGTGTTTCACTCAGTGTTTTACCTTACTGTCTGCAAAAAAAATTTTTTCTATTCTTTTGTTGTTGTTGTGGATATTGTTGATTCTATTTCTCTTTTTAAGAAATTGCTGGTCCTTGTTCACCAGATTGATTTCAGGGTTCTTAATGGGTTGGGACCCACAGTTTGAAAAACACTGAGCTAAACAATCAGCACTTACTATAAAGAAATAGATAATTTTTTGTAGACTTTCTCAAATTATTAAAAATGATTTCCTACTCTCTGTTGATCAGAGCAGCTGCTATTTACTTAACAAGAAATCTTTAGAGTTCTCTTGTTTGTTTGTATAACCAAAGGATGTAAATGATATAGAGGAGCTACACATAGAAATAAATTTAAATAAAATGTTTTAATGAGCCTTATAGCTCCCTGTTTTTAAACAATGCCATTCCTCTTCATTGTTAAGAGCCAAATAGTAATTTTAAATCTTGTTTCCTTGAGCTTGTCTTTATTTCCATCATCATTCCAGGTGTTCCTGTTTTTTATTTTAATAGGTCATGCTTTTTACATGAAGCGGCTTGATTTCATACAAAGGCTCTTTATTTGTATTTTAACAAAGATGGACAGAAAAGGAAAGAAGTAGGTCTTCTTGAATTTCTATATCACCAGATAGAGTTCTGAATACCATGGCCTTATTGCTGTTTACTATTTCCCTTCTTCATTAGCGGTGGTTTGAATAAGTTGTGTGAGAAACATAGTAATCATATGGAACTGAACAGTCTCTTCTGTCACTCCATATAAAATGATATGAGGTGAGTTTTTTGCACATTTAGTTGCCACTTATTTTTTTTAATTGCTGTAGCATTATAGGTAATCATAGAATTCACATGTATTAATAACACACTGTTAGAGAATTCAGAAGGGAAGTAGAAAGTAAAGCATTCCTACTCTGAGTAGACAGTGTTGGAAATAACATTGAGAAGTAAGTTTGGTATGCAAATGGTATATTCAGAAAGGATTCCTTTATAATCTGTAGATTTAGAAAAGATTGTATTAGAAAGTTTTGCATAGATAAAAACTGAACATAAAAGCAGCTTGTGGAACTGAAGGTAATTTTATATAAATATACACATTTTAATATATAATGAACTGTTTCTATTATGGAGGGTGAAAATTCTTTTTTTTTATTAGTTTCTGCTTTATAACGAAAATTCTTAAAGAAAGAATTTATTGTAGATGAAGTTGTCAGTGCTAGTGTTGAAGATGTTCACTGAAGCTCTTTGTATGTATTTCTTTCAGATATGGAAACAAGTGAAAAAATCCAAGGAAGTGGAATACTTCAACTGTTTGCAAGTCTGTTGGTTCCACAGTCTTCCTGCACAGCCAAAGTAGCTAACATCATAGCAGAAATAGCCAAAAATGGTGAGGTTTTCCTCAAGAACTTTTCTGCTGGGAACATCTTCAGTTTTACACCCTACCTGTCAGTATGTTTTATTAATTTATGTTTTAATTTTGTAGATTAGACCTTTTTACTTTCTATTTTTCTTTTCTTTGACTTTTTTCATGTAATGAGATGTTGTTTAAAATGACTATCATTATAGTCATTCTATTTGTACATTTCCCATTTGCTATTCCATTCCTTCAGAGTAGAATTAAAGAATAGCACTGCTGGTCCCTCCTGTACCTGTATCATTTATAGCTTTGGTTACAGGATTCTTGAGCTGCCACTGAGTCATTCGTCTTCGTTGTCACAGGAGAGCTTACACTTTTTCAATGTATACGTTGGTTTGTGTTATATCCAGGTAAACTCACTGTTTTGTTTTTTTTTTTAGTCTGACCTACTGACGTTGGCACTTGACTGCAACAGTGTAGTCGGAATACATATTCTGTTTTCTGAATTCATCTTCATGAGAAACATTTATTCCTTAGGTTTCCATGTAATGACAGCAAAGCATAGATTATAAAATAGCCATCCCATTATATATGGCTTATATCCAGTGAGAGGGGATTCTTTGGAAGAATAATTTTGTAGCAGAAATATTTGTGTATGATTTCAGTTTAGTCAGTTTGAGAAAAACACTGACTTCTTAAAGCAGTTTTTCAGCAAAAGGGGAGGCCATGCAAAATGTAATATACCATTAGTATGCCTCAGTTTGTCAAAGTTTGATATTATTTTAGTTCTTTTATTTTAGTAAGTTGCATATATTATACTTTAAAAAAAGAAACTTTAAAATTCTGGCTTCAGTTTTACACAATTAATTTTATACATTGTGTAATCACTGTGGCAGGTGACATTGTAAAGTATGTTTTTAGCCCAGTAAAACAACTTGTTCATATGTGTGTTACCAAAAAGAATTGCCATGAAATTTTTTCATTTGTTTAGAGGTGCTCAAAATACCTTTCAAGTTCCAATGAGGTTCTATATTGGTAAATCATTTTTTGGTTGTTAATGAAAACTGACCATCTATTGTTTGTATGTACATCTAAGCTATTGTAATTATAATCATTATGCTGTGCTTTGGAGTTGAGCTGGTCATAAATGTTCAGAGATTCTTAGTGGTCTGGAGTATTTAGTGTACTTCAAGCAGATTTGAACTGCTCTGAATAGATAGGGATCACCTTGGGACAACAAAGAACTCCTGAAGCAGATCTAGTTTGAAAATGAAACCCCTTCAGATATTGTTTGTTAACTTAGAGCAACCACTATCTAAATCTTCTTAGATGCAAAGCAGCTTGATTTTTAAGATCAAGTAATTTATTTTTAACTTCATTAGAAATACAGTATAGTTTCCAGAAATCAATTTTTATCTTAAAACTTTTTTTCTTAAGAATGAGCACACACACACACATAACATGGATTGAGAAATTTTGAGTAGATTTTTTTTGAAATGGATTGCCATTCCTATATGATCTTATTACTTAATAGTATCAGTCCTCATAATACTTGGTCACAGTTGCATGATAACTCTGCTGCTAGAGGTTGCTTCTAGTTACACTCTAGTAGATGACAACTATGTTTTAAAGACATAATTTATAGCATTTATACTTTTAATCAGAGGCTTGTTAAGGGCATGCCACTAATCCCTACTGGTTAAAATAAATGGGATCCATTTAAATGGTTGTTTACTGCTTAATCGCCACATTGTTTTTTTTTAAGTGACTGGCTGAGAAAGTGGATTAGAGTCTTTCTTTTTAAATAAATATCTTCAGAAATGCAACATGACCCAACAGAGATATTAACTGGCCTTATATTTCTTCTGGTTAGAAACTTGACAATGAAAGAAGATTGTGTGAACCAGAGAAAAAAAGAAATTGGAAGTTGGTCTGTTCATCGTCACTCTGCTGTGCACATTATATAATAATAGAAGAGAACTATTAGCATATACTTGTTAGATTTGGATTAATTATAAAATATAATTATGGTTAAATTTGTATATACAAAAGGAACTCTCTAAAAATTAGCGTCCCTGACTATGTGTTGATGTTCAAAATCCAGAGTATTAGTAAGAAGTTCCAGGGGCAAGTTTAATGTGGGAGCCTAGCTATGACCATAAATAGCAGTAAAAGATTTTGATATCTTTTAAAAAAGTATTCCCCTATATAACAGATTTAAGATGGATTTGAGGCAAAGGAAAAATAAGTAAAAGAGGAAGTATCTGTGAATATTTCTTCCTTTTTAGAATTGTACTCTCAGTGTCTAATAATAATAACAACAACAACAACAAATTTCTGAAACTAGGTACTATTATGTGTCTACAGTGCTGATAACTGAAGTTGAAAATGTGTAAAAGCAAACAAACCTTTACATCTTATTCCCCTCCTCCAACTCCTACCCCCCCACTCCTCTTATAACATCCAGGTATAAGAAGATAGTGATAAATTAGGTATAATGAAAGTTAATGAAAAATTCTTTTGGTTTATGGTAGAGACTATCAGCAAAGAAAAATATGACCCCACTCATTTTTGTGTACTTATTTCATGAAGTATTTAGTAAGGTTGTAATGATACTTTTAGACAGAAATGTACTCTTCAGATAGTAAGCCATCTTAAACATTTTAATATTAGATATTTATTTTATTAGGGGAGGTTTTTTATGTAATTGAGAATCTTTATATTTTTAATTAAATATGTTCTTCTTTTCAGAATTTATGCGAATTCCATGTGTGGATGCAGGATTGATTTCACCACTGGTGCAGCTGCTAAATAGCAAAGACCAGGAAGTGCTGCTTCAAACTGGCAGGGCTCTAGGAAACATATGTTACGATAGCCGTAAGTGTTGAAATAGCAATGGTACACTTATAAACTTTTGTTTAAGAATTATGATTTTCATAATAATTCTGCTTTTAGTGTTAGCACTGTCTTTTCTAGGCTAAGACATTAATGTGAGCCAGTATGACTTAGCTCTGCTTATGTAGCTGAATCGATGGAAATTCGGGCCATAGTATTCTTTTAACTAAGACTTATCTGAAATGAATTCTTTTTCTCTGATATCACAAATGATATTTTCAGAGGAAAATAAGTTATTTTCTAAGAATTGGAGCTTTTAATTTTAGGAAAAAATATATCTTTTCAATTGGGTTTTATTGAAGTACCATCTCTGCATGAGAATACTTCTGAACACATTTTTTAGTTTCTAAGTCTGTCCAAATACATTTTTAATTATGTGCAATTCAGTAAAGCCATTCGTAAAAACCATTATCTTCTCAAGAGCTAGATTGGCCTATTGCATCTTGCATTGATTCCATTCCTATTTGTCATAATGTCATTGTCATCCTCACCACTTTATATAATATACTGTTCTACTAGGCAAAGAGAAAGCAAGAACTTGAGTATGGGTATAGATATTGCAAAATTTTTACATTTTCTACTTTTCCTTCCCACATATATGCAAACAAAATACAGAAAAAAATCTTGAGTATATTCAGTTTAATTAGGCTTATCCTGATTTTCCTTAGATTTCTGAGACAAAAACACATTTTTTAACACTCACCTTTAAAGTCTCCTAGGAATTTAGTTCTATTTATACAACTAGGATAACTTTTATTGTTTATTTTCCCCATTGAGTTTATGTACCAAAATCATAGATAGCTCTTTTATAATACACAGTGTTTCAAAAAGTGATTTGTGCATATAAGCCAGACAGAAAATAAAGTCATAAACATATTTATTTATGATAAAAGAAAGAAGCAGAAAAAAAGATTGAAACTACAGCTTTCAGTTATAACTTCTCTGTAGCAGTAGTGGTAAGACTAGCCTCATTTATTCTTTCCTTTTTCTGGAATATTATATATTATATTTGAGGACACGGGATGTCTTTTAATGTGAATTTTAATTGGAGAATTTCAGTCCCTAATGCTGCTTATAAATTTACCTATCTGTGCCTTCATTCCAATTCTTACTATCCTAGGGTATTAGCTTTGTTTATAAAATCCTAGTGCTCTATGTTTATAACTTGCATTTTCATATTTAGGATTTTTATTAAACACTATAGCTTCTAACGTTAGCTTTCAAGAATGAATGTGTATTTTATATGATTAATTTTAACAATATATATTTAATAGACCTTTGCAGAGTAATAGGCAAAGATTGATGGCAAGTATTTGGAGAGTATAATCATTACTCTTTTTATTTTTATCGTCTGTGTTTATTACTAGGATTTAAGGCTATCAAAAGTATTCTTTAATCTTTGTTCAGTTTAGATATTCTTGAATTATGCATTGTTTGAACATCATAGGAATTATCTGTTTTGAGTACTTTTGTCCTAGAGTTTCACTTAATATTGACACAATGGAAGAAATACCCATAGTGATCTATTGTCTCATCTTGCTATGATTTTTATGGGCACAGAGTCATTTTATTTCCTGTATATGCTAAAGAACCTTGAAGTTAGGGTAATAAATGTCTAGTTAATAAGATTATCGTTTTGAAGAAACTGAAGTCCATTATTATGCTGTTTATCATATCCATTTACTCTGTTCTTATGAGGTATACAGTATAAAGTCTGTGGATATGCTTTAGGCTATGAAGTTAATTTTTTGTTTCATTTATTTGTGAATATTTATAACCACTTTATTCTCATTCAATTCAATGAAAATTATAGTTAAATAGAAAATTAAGCATAGTGAATACAGACTTTTTATACTTTTAAACCTTGTTTAAGGAAAATGAAGTTAGTAATCTTAAAAATGAATAAATATAAGAAGTGATTTATTACTGTAAATCGTGGTAAAAATGTTTTCATTGTGCCATGCTGTCTTAAGCATATAATTTCCATAATACTGTATGCTTTCTTATCCTTTTATTTGAAATTAAATTTATGTCAATTTATCAGTGACTTCTCCAGAATAGTTGTAGGAAGAGTACAGCACCTTTATTTTAATTGCAAGAATGATATCAAAGTCTATAAATGTGATGCTGTGTGGTTGATTTTTTAATTTACTTGAAATGCAGTGACATTTTATGACAAGCAGGAGTTTGAAAGAACCCAGAAATTAGATTTCTCTCTTTAAAAAGTATTGAATAACTTCAATTTTAATTAATTACTTAACCTTCTTCCCTCTTAAGAATGTAATGCTTCATTCCTAAACGGAAAATAGAAAACTATAAATTACAGCCTTGTAAATACAAGCAATCTTCTTCTTACAGATAACATGTGTTTTAAAATTCACGTTTGTATTTTATCAAACTTACCCATAGGACTAATCAGTTTATTCTTGTTTTATAAATGTATTCCAAATGAATAATTTTTTAGTGTGGGTTTATTCAGAATTTTATTGGGCTTACAACAGATAGTAAAGTCAATGTATACATAAAGTAGCATGGGAATTCAGTATTACAGATAAAAATGTGAGAAATTTGTGCATATTTTATAGATTTTTATTTTGATACTTAAAAAATGTAAGGCAGTTTGCCAGCATATTTCAGTTAACAGTTCTTTTTGAAAGGAGAGCTCTAACTGTAAAAAGAATTACACTTACCACAAAATTCATGGAAATCTTTTGAAAAAAGTAGGTCAGATTTCAGATTTCCCAGCTTTGACAGTGCCCATTTTAGGGAACTCTTCCTAGTGGAAGGAAACTGTCTTATATATCCTAACATCAGGTAATAGACTGATATAACTGCTAAATGGGACAGGATGAGGCTTTGTTGCTGATGAACTTTTTGAATCCCACCCAGTCTCTCTCTTGCATATAGAGAGAGATGAAAGCATCAGCGAGAGGGAACAGTTTTCATTTAAAATGCCTGGTCTTTTTTCTGTGCTTCCAGAGAGCTGCCAAGGCATTTATGGATTTCTCTTTCGAAGTATCCAGACTTCTGATATAAGCAACGTTTTAACTCTTTGCCCTTTAACTTCTCCAAAATGATTCTTTTTATAAGAAGTTTGACTTCTTTTAGATCAAAGAAGAGAGAAAAATTATATTTCAATTTGGAAAGAAGTCAGCAAAGCTGTGATGGGATGTGCTAGGGGATATGATTTTAGATAAAGTGGTATTACATCTCAGCAGTGCATACATTTGGCCTGTTTAATTACACATTTCTCTCAAAGGTGATATGGAAAAAAATGAGCCCCTTTTTCTCCTTACCTGGCCATTTTTGTGGTATTCTCTTCTTTTAATGATTAGTTTTGTTTATATAACTGTGCACATTTAAAATTGCTTATATAATTAAATGGTCTTATAGTATTGAAGAGCTTCATGTTAAATTCCCACCCCATGTTTATTATTAGTAGGGCTAAATGGGTGACTGGAGAGTGAGCTTTCTCTGTTTGTAGATGGTACTGCTTGAGGTCAGGAAATAATTGATATCGGAAATACTGGTTAAAAGTCATTTAGTAGAGGCTAAAAGAAAATGATTGCATGAAATTAAATATTTGTGCCTTTTTGTATACCAGAGAAAGAATAATATAGAATTCAAATTAATACATATTAAAATTAAACAAATACACCTCTTTACAGAAATGAAATTAGTGCTTTTGATTATATAATTAGTCCTATTATTAGAAAGATGCGCACTTAAGAAGCTTGTATGACATGCTGTCTTACATGATATAAAGAAAATTGAATTCTTGCTCACTGATGAAGAAATAAATCTACCAAAATGAGGTGGTAATCAGGCTGGCCAAAGCCATTGTTTATGAGGTAAACTAAATATTGTTTATTTCAATGACTTCAGGAAGTGTAAAAATGAAAGGATGCCCAAGTACATGCATGGACCTATTTATATATTAGTGATTCTAACTGTGCTACACTATTTTTAATGTAAGGGATGAAGAAAAAATTTATTATTCTGACTGCAAATGCTGAAAAAGAATTAGCAATAATTCTATAATATTTCATAATGTAAGTTGGTTAGCTAAGAATAATACAGACATGCTTTGAAATTGCCTGAGTAGTCAGAATATGTTTGCAGCAGTTATATTAAACACAGAACTATTTATATCTTACATTTAAAATATTTGTTTCAGTGATATAAATTAGGTTAAGTGTTTGATTATGTTATTAAAGAGTTTGCAGGTCTATTGATTTGTCCTACTTTTTTTAGTATTCAGTTTTAGAGTAGAATAGAATTATCAACCAATAAGTACAAAAAAAAGATTCTTCAGCTTTTACTAATCAATCTGTTGTATTTTTTAATAAATTTATTATCAGAGTACATCATGTATATAAGAATAAACAACTGTATGCAACTGCTTTTAGAGACAGTAAGTATGGCTATTATCACATGAAAATCCTCTCTTGTAAAGATTTCCTACATATATAGTAGCTGGAAATAGATGTTGTTTTGTAACACTATCATAAGCTCTATAAAAGGTTCATGCCATTAAAGAGCTTTTAATATAGTGGAGAAAATAAAATGCACAAAGGAACACAACTTAGGGACAATTACAGAGTACACACTAAATATGTGGTTTTTGATCAGAATGAAAATAAATGGGTGATGGGAGTAGTATTTGGAGCCATTTTTTTAGAAATTAAGCAAATGATGCATTGCTTATAAAATATAGTTTATTTTTAAATTAATAAATTATAAATAAGTGAAATTTTGGTATGCTCTTGGAAGGCAAATATTACAGATTGATAAGATTTCCAGACCTACCATTTACTAAGTCATCATTTAATCTTTCTGAATTTTATTTTCCTCATTGGAAAAGTGGACTGTTGTATGGATTAAATAAGGTTTATATATAGATGTACAATATAAATTATGAACTGCTAGGCAAAGGAAATACGTAGCATTTATGTATGATCATTTTTCTTACTCAGTTTGGGCTGCTATATTAAAATACCATAGACTGAGTGGCTTAAACAACCAACATTTATTTCTCACAGTTTTGGAGGCTGGGAAATCCACCCCAGATCAAAGCAGTAGTAGATTCAGTATCTGGGGAGGACACTCCTTGTTTGCCCACAGCCTTCTTATTGTATCTTCACAGAGAGAGGAGAGCTAGAGGAAGCAAGCTCTCCTGTCTCTTCATTGAGGATTCTACCTGCATGACCTAATTACCGTCTAATGTCATAACATCAGGGGTTAGAATATCAACATATGAATTTTAGGGAGAAACAAACATTCATTCTATAACATTATTGTTTCTAAAAAGTATGCTGTGACATAATGCAATGCATACACTAATGTACTCAAGATATTTTTTTTTTAAGTATAAAGGACAGAATCCGTATAAGGAGAGGCAAAGATAAATCTAGTAAGAGTCAGGGATAATATACTTACCATAATGAGCACTAATTTAATTTGAGCATCTCAGTTGCCAAAGTGGAAAACTTGATATGCTATGTAATTTTTATTTTATGCTAAGGAGTAATTTTCTAGCTCTTCAGTTAAACAAAAAACTTGAGACAAATTCTAGAAGAGATTTATCATCAGGATATCATTAGCTTCTTAGATGATTCTGTATACATTCCTCTTAAAATATGCAAAAGATATTGGTTTGCATTAGACAGTATCTTCAATAATGGTTCTAAAAAATTCCTCAAATAGTCTCCATATGATTGCTTCTTATACCACATCTTTAACAGAATCCAAGAAATAATACGGAGTACTTTAGCAAACATATTTCTATTTGGACAATATAGCCCAAATGTGTTGTTTTTTGGTAGTTGAACTTGATTCAAGCATATAACTTAAAATTTTCAAGAAGTTTTGACTTGAATATATTTCCTAGTTTATTTTAAATCAAAATACAGTTCTACTTTGCATTCATTATACCTGCTCAATTTCTGTGTTGTGTAATGTATCCAAGTTCTATTTTCTGAGGCCAAAAAATATAATTATCTTTGATTTTTAAGCCTGTTATCGATTTGATAAAATTTGATTTACATGATAGTGAATATTTAAAACTACCACAGTTACATGAATCTATACACATGATAAAATTGCTTTGAACTATACATGCCCACACACATACACAAATGCATATAAAAACTGATGAAATCTAAACAAGGTCCGAAGATTGTCACTTTCCTGGTTGGTATATTGTATTAGTGTTATGTAAATGTTACCCTTGGAGCAAGCTGGTTGGAGGGTACATAGGACCTGTCTGTACTAATTTTTTTTTTTTTTTGCAACTTTCTGTGAGTCTCTAATTATTTCAAAATTAAAACTTTAAAAAACTCCACATTTCTAAGAGGCATACATATAATCTCTGGCAAATGACCTTGTTTCTATCAGCCCTACTTGAGGGAGTGGGAAGACAAAATGTGTATAACATAATTACAAACTTATATACATATACACGTACATATATACATTTAAAGTATGACCTACAACAATAATTTTCTTTTTATTGGATTTGTATAATTAAAGTGGAGGACAAAATTGCCTCTAATTTTTTCTCCCTCCAAATTTGACTTTAAGGGAAAAAAAACAGCCAAAAAATTGACAGCCCTAAAATAAAATTTAGGGAGAGACAATTCATACTTTTGGGACCTTGATCAGAACAGGTAATCAGTAGGTTCTGCCTTCTCTGCATCCTGTAGGGATAGATTAGGCATTAGCACTCCTAGTCTCAGGAGGATTTCTGTGTTGGGCCACAAGCCTCTACTTCAGGTGAGATTTCTGGTGAGTCAGGATCAGCCTGTAAGTATTTTATAATTTACCTTTGTTCTGGAAAAACCAACGAAAATAATGTGAGGGGCGAAATGGTTTTGCTGGTCATCACTTCTGTTTAATTGTTCAAGTGTGTCTCCTATGCTTAAAGGGTTTATAGTGCATTCAAGGTAATGAAGCATGTATATCAATGAGTAAAATAGGACACAGTGATGGTGCTGTAAGAGGATCCACAGTAGAGATCTAGGAGGGAGCTCATTTGTGTTTGAGCCCTTCCAGTGGTGTTAATAGGGGAGGAAGCAGTCAATCTGCATAGTATCTGGACATGTGGAGAAAGGATTAGGAGATTATTCAGGAGCACAGAAAAGCATAAAAGGTAGATAATATAGTAGGGAGATATGTCTGGAACCCATATTGGAGAAGGGCTAGTACAATGGGGAGTCATTGGAGGTATCTGAGCAAGAGTTAA
This sequence comes from Mesoplodon mirus, assembly GCF_964341445.2. Classification (NCBI taxonomy): domain Eukaryota; kingdom Metazoa; phylum Chordata; class Mammalia; order Artiodactyla; family Ziphiidae; genus Mesoplodon; species Mesoplodon mirus. Next base: position 18,033,517 of record NC_138977.1, on the reverse strand, counting down.
ATGTGCAAATCGATCCCATAGAAAAAGTGGATTTGAAAGAGATGTACATTATGATAGGCAGTTGCCCTTAACAAGAAGTATGTATCTGAAACACTTAGCAGACTTTTTCAAAATACATTTTCTTGTCCACACCCTAGAACCAGTAAATCAGAATCTCTGAGACTGGAATCTAACGTATCATCTATATTCTGCAAACCTCCCTAGGTGATTCTAATGCACATTCATACTTAAAAACCATTGGACAGTGGACTAGATGAAAAATAACCAGTTAGAAGGTTATTGTTTCTTTTCAAGCTTGAAGAATAAAAGAGAGAATAGAAAGGAAGAGAGGGTGTGTGTGTGTGTGTGTGTGTGTGTGTGTGTGTGTGTGTGTAAGAATCCAAGAAAGTATCAGGTAAGAGAAAGGAGTCCATGAGTCCAAAATTCAAATCTGGATAATATCAACAATAGAAATAGATCTCAACCAGGTGGATATGTTTGGAGGCATGTTGAATTTGAGGTGCTGTTGTCACATTCAGGTGACAGAGCTTTGAGATTCATGCACTTAAAAGTGATGGTTGACCCATGGGAATAGAAGAAATGTTTAAAGGAAAGCGTGAGGAAAACAGCCACATTTTGAGTGTAGAAGAAAGGAAGGAGCTTATGAAGAAGCACTGAAAGATTCGAGGAAAACAATTTTCTTGTCATGGATTCCAAAGAGTTGGGTGATAAACACTGTCAAGTACTGTCAAGTCCTGCCAAGAAAAATACTGAATTTTGTCATTTGATTAACAGACATTCATGCTTTAAAAAAATCTCTAAGTCGAGTCTTGTGGAGAAAGAAATAGAATTTCCAGGGCTATGGTGAGTAATGAGGAAATGAAAAGAGGGTATTAACTTTCTAGAAATTGAATGAGAAAAGAAGAGACAGAAGCGGTTTGTGGGAAGGGCAACATTGTGAGAGTAATTAGAGTAGTGGAGACAGGAACTTGTTTGTTGGGCTAGGACCCTATGGACAAGGACAGAGTAAATTTCCTGGAGTAAATGATTGACGGACAAAGATCATAGATGAAAACAAGAAGAAATGAAATCTTTGGTGTTAGAATGGGAAGGGACATTCTTAGAGAAAAATAACAAGCTAGGTGAAACTATAAAAAAACAATTTACAGTAGTACAGAGAGCAGTCAGAAGGGTGCTTCTGGCGTGGCCTCCATCTTCCCAGTAAAGTGGAAGTCAGGCTCATTATTAAATAGAAGTCAGGTGCAAAGTGACGGTAAGAAGCTTTGGTGTGGGGAAGGGATCAGAGTTGGGGCTGTGAGGCATATTATAAGCAGTCATAAGGATATGATTTTCAAGTAACCAAATGGTAGTGAAGGTTTACTGTAGGTAGAGATCTTGATCTTGCATTCATTTATCGATTTGTGTTGTGCACTTACAATGTATGTAGGCTAAGGAGTTGTTTTTGTGCTGGAATGTGTGGACAGGAAAGAGCCACTGGAAGAAAACTTGAAATTGGTATTTGCAGTTCCATAGAAGGATTCAATTTGTATTGGAAGGAGAGGAGAAGTGAGGTAGAGATATCAAAAAGCCATTATAGTAGACCCAGGTATGATATGGTAAATACTGACTGGGGCGGAGAGAATGAAATTGAATTTTGAAGTGAGATTGGATTGATTGTCATTAATTTGGTTGGTTCTTGCAAAGTACTGTACCAGGTTTAAGCAATGTTAAATATTTAGTAACACTTCAGATAGTTTATACTTTGAGGAACTATGATTTTTCCATTTTTGTGCTTCATATTACATTCAAATACCTTTTGTTTATTAAAATGGTATTTAAAAATCTAACAGTCTATAAATTTTTACCTTCATAAAACTTGTACGGCAAAGAACACATTATATATTTAGCTGCTTTTTTCCACTGCTTGATTAGTTCCCACGTACCATGTTATAAAAAAGCTAATACCTTGTTAAAGAGATGGACTAATAGTTTACAGGTAGCTGTGATCAATTTTAATAGATAGCAAAGTAGAGGCAACATGTGAGGGAGCATTGTACATGGCAAAAGTATTAGATGATTTTGTTTTTGAACTCAATAAGAAGTCATATAATGTTGCCAAATTAAATTTTTTGTGTGTGTCCCTTGGATACCAGATTCTCTCCTCTCCTCTGAGTCAAAGCCTAAATGGCATTTGGAATTTCCCTTTCCTGATTAACAAGTCTTAAAAAGGGTAGGGAAAGTCTAATTATGAAGCTCTGCAAAAGTAAGATTTTTTTGTTTGCTTTTGCTGTTGAAATCTGTTGTTTTCCCAGACCTTTACTATCCTAATTTCACCTGTTAAAGATAAAGTCTATGTATAGACACATTAAACATAAAATTTCTAGTCTGCTTATTGAAACCCTGTCAATACATAGTATCCTCTGCTCTTAATTGTGTTCTGTTTTAATTTTTCTTCTTTGTAACCAAGCTAAAGTACTGAAAACTTTCTCTATTTTTAATCAAAATTATCCCTACTGCGTGTCGGAGTCTTTCCCTTGGTTGGGAAGGAATATAAAAGATAAATACTATTTAAAGGTGAATAATTCACCTTCTTGCTGAGTGGAATAATGAAACTTTTGAGAAACTGTGCTGTTATCAATTTAAGTTAAATTCTAAATCATTACTACATATACATGTGAGCACACATGCAAATACGTATACATCGTCTAGGGTAGTTTTTTTAAAGTATGAAATAGTTTGATACAAAAGCATCTCATTTAAAATAGTTGGAATAAAATTTAATTTTGATCTTGAGCAATTAGACTAATAAATTGGAGCAGTAAATTATTTACATTGTTACCTGAATGCTGTTTGGAAGTCATTTAAGGTAATTTTATGAAATAACTGAGTTTAATTAATAATTTGTTTATAAAATACAGATATTCAGTCTTTTGCTGATACAGTAAGTCCCCTACATATGAACCTTCAAGCTGTAAACTTTCAAAGATGCGAACTTGCATTTCATCAACATCAGGTGTGAGTGAAACTGCAGCTTGCTTTCCGTCTCCTATTGCTGACGATCCTTCAGCTCTACCATCTCCCACCTCCCTCCCTCCTCCAGTCAGTAACTCTTCCTGCCTGTTCACTTGATGCCAGCCCCTCTATGCCAGCTGTTATACTGTATTACTGTACTTTTCAAGGTACTGTACTGTAAGATTAAAAATGTTTTCTTTATTTTTTGTGTGTTTGTTTTCTGTGTATTATTTGTGTGAAAAGTATTATAAACCTATTACAGTACAGTACTGTATATTCTATTGTGTTAGTTGGGTACCTAGACTAACTTTCTTGGACTTACAAACAAATTGGACCTATGAACGCACTCTCAGAACAGAACTCGTTCATATATAGGGGACTTACTGTAATGTAGAAATATAAAAACCTGGTAAATAGAGTAACTTCAGTGATTTCTTTAGCAAATGCAGTGTGACTTACGGATGCTCTATTATTATATAAAGGCTTTTTTAAAAAATTAGAGTTGTCAACAATTTTGACTGATGTGAGAAATCTATTGGTCTATATAAATTAATACTGATATCAGTAGGCACGCCAAAGCTGTCCATCAGATGCCGTGCTGTGATCTAATTTTAAACTGCATCTCTGGAACTAATGCTTTCCTCTCCTGATCCTGCATTATAAATGTAAATATATAAATATTTGAAATTATCCTACATTAAATAAAAGCAAATTTTAAACCTGAATATAATACTGTGCCACCAAATTGCAAGCTTTATGTTTCCTTTTGATATATGGGTATTTAACAGTCATGATGTTTTTTTTCTTCATGACTCATTTTTGTAATTTCACTGGTATAATATTTATAGCTTTTGCTTTTTTTTTTTTTTTTTTTTTTTTTTTTTTTTTTTTTGCTGTACGCGGGCCTCTCACTGCTGTGGCCTCTCCCGTTGCGGAGCACAGGCTCCGGACACACAGGCTCCGCGGCCATGGCTCGTGGGCCCAGCCGCTCCGCGGCATGTGGGATCTTCCGGGATCGGGGCACGAACCCGTGTCCCCTGCATCGGCAGGCGGACTCTCAACCACTGCGCCACCAGGGAAGCCCTAGCTTTTGCTTTTATATCTAGTCTTTCATGCATTTTACCTGCACCTGGATCATAAATAAGTTGTTTTTTTTGAATTTCAGAAAAGATGTTGATGGGTTTAAATTTTTCATTTGAATGCTTAAAACATATTTGAATATGTCTAAGGTACATAATAGAAATTACCTATTTTGACAAAATTATAGGGGAAAATGTAAGCATTAGGAGTTAATTTTCTTCCCTAGTAGATTTCATAAGTATGTTTTGACTTTATCTTGAAAAGCAAGGCAGGTATGTCTATTTACCAGTAACCTGCTCCTAAAAAATAAAATAGCGCTAGGCAAAATTAAGAGACAATATATTTAAGAAGAGTACAAAAATCATTTATAATCTTATATATCAGAATAGACAATATGTCTGACTTACAAAAATATGATACTACTCCTAATGATTTACATCATGTACCAACTTATTTTTTCTTTTTCATGCACCCATAACAAATAAAATTATAGTTTTTGTAGGCTACCAACTTTTTTGGGTATGAAGACCTTCTTTTCAGCACCAAAAATAATTGTCCTCCCCCCACCTTTGAGGATATTGCTCACATACAGTAATGATTTATTTATTATGAAAGTTCATTTATACCATGTAGATTCAAAGGCTAGAATTTTTACATTGGGGGATAATTCTTTGTCATTTACAAAATGTTTATTTTGAATCTAGTCGTATGATGCTGAAGATTGCAAATCAAAAGAGACATGCCATCATAGTAAAATAACTAACAGAGATTTAACCTGTAAACTCTTCTTTTTTAATCAGCCTTCTATATGACATAGGGGAAAAAAACTCTCTCCTAAGTGAGATTAGAAGTAGAAACATGACTTTATTTCATTGAAGGTATGTATTTATGTTCCTCCTTATAGAAAGTCTCAGTACATACACCATGGGTCATATGATTTGAGTGTTTTTTTCCAGTAATGATGATGAGTAAATCCCAGGAAATTCTCATTCTGTGCCTTTGTATTATTTCATGTATATATATGCACCAAATACTTTAATCAACAAATATTGATTGAGCCCGCTGTGTTCAGGGCATTGTGCCAGGTGTTGGGAATCATAGAAAATAAGAGCGAGAAGCCCCTTTGTGGGTATTGTACAGGAGGAGATAGATAATAAACAAGTAAACACTACAAAAAAGATGTTTACAGATTGTGATCATTGGTATCAAGGAAATAAACAAGATGATATAATGGAGAGTATGTGAAGGTGAAGAAAGTTCTGTTTTTATCTGAGCTGAAGTCTGAAAAAATGAGAATAAAGTAGCTATTTAAAGAGAAGGGAAAGAATATTCCTTAGAGAAGTATAGCAATTGCAAAGCGCCAATTGAGGACAGAACTTAGTTTCGTCAAAGCACAGGAAAGAGACCAAGGTATATGAGATGCAGTAGACAGGGAGAGTGTTGGATAATAAAGTGGAAGAAATAAATAAGACCTAGATCATAGCCTTGTGGGCCATCCCAGAGTAATGAGAAGCTGTCAAAGGGGATCTGGCATAGATTTTTAAAACATCGCTCTTGGAGCTGCATGAAAAGTGGGTTGAGAAGAATGGAAGAGTATGGAAAGGAAGTGTGGAGACCAGTTATAAGATTTGTAGTAGTCCAGGCAAGAGATAATGGTGACTTGGCTTAGGTTTGTGGTAGTGAAAATGAGGGCCATCAGAAGAATTTGCGAAATACTTAGAGTGGTGGATGAATCAGGAATAAGGGTAAAGGAGAAGTCAAGAGTGATTCTTAGATTTGGGGCTTGAGCAGCTGACCAGAGGATGGGGTAGTTTACTGATAAAGGAAAGAACAGAGGTTATTTTGTTATGTTTTTCTGAGTTTTGTTGTTATGGCTGCTTGTTTTTGTTTTGTTTTATTTCGTTGGTGGCAGTAATAAATCTGAGATTCTTAATAGAGAGATACAAGAGGAAATAGCAAGTGGGCAATTTCTATATCTTTATATTTGTATATACTTTGGGGATAAACATTCAAAAAGTTTAAATCTCTCTTGTTTAGCAAAATATTCAGATGTTACTTGGATAGAATATGTGGATTCAAGGAACAAGCTTAAGGGAATAGAATTCATGAAATTTTTTAAAAGAAGGGACTTTCAGAAGTCATCTAATCCAACCCTGCCATATTTTACAGATAGGGAAACTGAGGCCTGATAGTTCACATGACTTTTCAGGATCAACAGCTAAACTGGTCATAGTGTTGAACTAAAATTCATGTCTCTTGTTCATTTTCTCAAAGTACTATAATTGAAGAAATTATCACTTTCATAAATACTTAAATATGTCATCAAATACCTTTATGTTTCAGTACTAATAGTTCAGCTCTTAGAATTGCAGATATAGGAATATGTTGTAAGAATTTTGCTAGAAGCTAATCTTAAACCAATATTTTGTTTAATCTGTTTTAAGTCAAAAAAGTAAACTTAACCTAATTTGAAAGAAGATAGAGCAGAACCAAGTGATGAAGGAGAAGCGTTTCACATTTCTCCAAATTTTAAAAGTTTATGTAAAAAAGTATATAAACATGCACATGTTTGATCCTTTATTCTTCTCATTTTCTCTAAATGTAGAAGAATGTATGAAATGTTGACTTTCCTTTTTATTCATTGGGAAATGATGGACATTTAGATTTGATCAGGATTCTTAGTAAAAACTAAGCAAAAGTAAAAACTAAGGAAATCCAGTTAATAATCTGAGGGTTTTACGATTCTCAATAAACCAACTAGACAAACATTGGTAAACCCTTCAGGTTTTCAGACAAATACTGATTGCTTTGTACTATTTCCTCTGTACACAAGGTATATAGATAATAAAAATTAAAATTATACTGTCCTTACTAAATATCCTGAATAATTCTTCCTTTCCTGGGATGAAAAATGATAGAAAGGAATTTATACACATCTTACTTTTTTTTTTTCTTTTTTGCGATACGTGGGCCTCTCACCATTGTGGCCTCTCCCGTTGCGGAGCACAGGGTCCGGATGCGCAGGCCCAGCGGCCATGGCTCACGGGCCCAGCCGCTCCGTGGCATGTGGGATCTTCCAGGACCGGGGCACGAACCCGTGTCCCCTGCATCGGCAGGAGGACTCTCAACCACTGCGCCACCAGGGAAGCCCCACATCTTACATATTTTTAATAAATATTTAAAATTCAGTTTTATTCTGTTTTACTGATTGATACACCCTTTTAAATTTCTCTAATTTATTGGCTTAGCCAAGTGAGCTTTTCTATTTAGTAGTTCTCTAACCTAAAATTTCTCCTCATACTGTGCTCTAAATGAAATAAATTGGGATTTAAAGTAGAAAAACCATAATAATAACAAATAAGCAGCAAAAAAATTTCCTGAGTGACCTGAAAATCCTTAAAATAAGCAGTGATAAGACACAAGAACAGAAACAGGGGACTTCCCTCGTGGCACAGTGGTTAAGAATCCGCCTGCCTATGCAGAGGACACGGGTTCGAGCCCTGGTCTGGATAGATCCCACATGCCACAGAGCAACTAAGCCCGTGCACCACAACTACTGAGCCTGCACGCCTAGAGCCCGTGCTCCGCAACAAGAGAAGACACCACAATGAGAATCCTGCACACCGCAACGAAGAGTAGCCCCCGCTCACTGCAACTAGAGAAAGCCGGCGTGCAACGACGAAGACCTAACACAGCCAAAAATAAATAAATAAATAAATAAATTTATTTTAAAAAGAACAGAAACAGGTTCTTTCCTTTGGACAGCTTGTCATTTGAGTGAACACCAGGTGATGCTAGTTTTTTTCCTCTCTCTTCCACATAATGTAGTATGGGTGAGTTAAGTATTTAATATATGTTGTTTGTATTAGCTAATCTTTATTAGACCAGATCAATATTATGTAGTGTCCCATGATAAAGAAAAGAACGAAAAGAAGATATACCAAATTATTTTTCAGATTGGTGTATATTTCATGATGCCGTAAGTGAATGAAAATCAGGCAAAATTAAAAAAAATAATTAGATGTTAAAATTGACTAACAACAAAGCCAGCAGGTGAAATATTTAATGATTTCTGAGCATGGAATCAATTGCATCATTCTTAAGTGAAGGTCTAGTTGCCTTTTTCCTCTTCACAATTCTGAATCGTTATGACAGTTTCTTAGCACTCATTTCTAGAATTTTATTTTTTAATCAACCTTTCTTTTAGCCCTGAATTTTGTTCTCATTTTGTAACTTAGATGATTATTTATTGTAAAATTAATTAGAAAAGTTACACATTAAAGTTAAAATCAGTTTCGTAGAATGAGGCTGATGCTTTTCTCTAGTGGCCAAATTGATTTTGGAGCAGAAGCCCTATGCTTGCCTAGATATGAAGCTAAGGTTTCACTTCAATTTGATATGCATTTATTTAAGTACCTCTTATGCTCAAGAATACATGCATTGTCCTTTATTTTAAGAATTTTCCATTTTTACTGTATTTGAGAACTTTTTAAATACAGTTTTTCAGTGGCACACCACATTCTTTTAACTGTAATAGTGCTCAATAACCATATACTCATAAATGTACTCCTACCATAAGATCCAGCTATTTCATTTCTAGGTATTTAACCAAAAACTTGTACATCAGCATTTACTGCAGCTGTATTCACAATAGCCCCAAACTAGAAACATCCCAAATGTCTTATACATTTAGGTGAACAGATTAAAAAAAAAACTTTGTGACATATGATGGAATACTACTCAGCAATAAAGAAGAATAAACCACTTACATACCTGACACTATGTATAAATCTCAAAATCATTAGGCTGAGTTAAAGAAGCTAGACATAAAAGAATACATATTATATGAATGTATTTATTCAAACTAATCTAGAATGACAGAAAACAGCGGTTGTCTGGGGACAGAAGTGGAGGGAAAGATGGCCTGCAAGGGGACATGAGGAATCTTTTGATTGTGATAAAATGTTTTGTATTTTGATTGTGTTGGTAGTTTCTAGGATGTGCAAAACTGTCAGAACTCATCAATTATATGTTTTAAATCTATGTGTTCAATAGTTAATTTTACATAAACTTTTCCTTGATAGAGTTAATAAAGTAGCGAATCCAATCAGAATCTAAGCAAAAAAGTACACAGTTGGGTTTTTTTTTCTTTTTATGCACCTAATAAATGCCATTAAGGACTTGAAAAACATTCTGAGAAACATGACAATGAATCTTTTTCTAACCCTTCTAGGTAAAACTTCTTTATTTGTGCTTGCACTGTACTCTGAAAACTTAACTATTTACTGCATAAATATTTCCCTTCATACTTTTCTCTCCTTAACTATGAATTAGTTATCTTTGTATTCCCCAAACCTAGCTCAGTATGTGAAACACCATAGGTATGCCCAAAACATTTTGATAAGTAAATTCAGGGAATTAATACTAATTTGGCCCCAGGTCTTAAAATACCTTGATTAAACTGAGTATGTAATTTATGCCATTAATCAGTAGTTTAAGGAACTATTACTCCTTTTAAATAGTGATTAACTTAGATTACAGGTGAGCTAGAAAAAACTATAATTTTACTGTATAAATATGCCTCTTATTATGGATTCATAATTTATAGGTCTTAGGTGACTACACTTATGTTTATCATGAACATTTAATTTCTGTGAAGTTTTATATAAACCTCCTCCTTTTTCCTCCATCTGTTCCTCCCGAAGATGTATATATTCTCTTACCTGTGCTTCCATAACATGCTGTAAAAAACTGTATTGAAGCTTTTATTGTTTGCTATTCTGTCTTTCTCACTGAAATAGAAACTCTATAAAGGAAGAGGCTTCTTATATTGCTGTTTATATCCACACTGTCTGACATAAAGGCTAAGTTAATATTAATAAGTACCTATTCTATAATTGAATGTCAGTTTCCTTGGATAAATTGGGCAATACTAATTTCTGTCATTTGTCTTCATGACTGACTTCTTATACCTTTTTTTAATTCTTTAGTGGTTGCCCATACATACATCTTTAACTTATCACAATTTACCATCAAATACTATATTATGTCACATGTAGTTTAATAACCTTACAACTATATAATTCCAATTCCTTCCTCCCATTCTTTGTGCTATTATTGTCGTATATATATATATATATATATTTTGTTGTTGTTGTTGTTGTTGTTGTTGTTGTTGTTCGATATGTGGGCCTCTCACTGTTGTGGCCTCTCCCGTTGTGGAGCACAGGCTCCGGACGCGCAGGCTCAGCGGCCATGGCTCACGGGCCCAGCCACTCTGCAGCACGTGGGATCTTCCCGAACCAGGGCACGAACCCGTGTCCCCTGCATCGGCAGGCGGACTCTCAACCACTGCGCCACCAGGGAAGCCCATATGTTGTTTTTACATGTGTTAGAAATCCCACAATATATTGTTGTTAATTATATTGATACTTTACACAGTTTTCTTTTTCCTTTTGTGAAAGAATTTATTACATTGAACAAAAAATTCATGTTAAAAGCAGAAGGAACCATATGACATACTGAGTCTGGATCCTTTGCGTTTTTTTTTTTTTTTTAGCAGTTCATTGTAGATTTATTTATTTATATTTTTATACAGCAGGTTCGTGTTATCTGTTTTATACATATTAGTGTATATATGTTAATCCCAGTCTCCCAATTCATCACCTCCCCCTCAGCTTTCCCCCTTGGTGTCCATACGTTTGTTCTCTACATCTGTATCTCTATTTCTGCCTTGCAGACTGATTCATCTGTATCATTTTTATAGATTCCACATATATGCGTTAATATACAATATTTGTTTTTCTCTTTCTGACTTGCTTCACTCTGTATGACAGTCTCTAGATCCATCCACGTCTCTGTAAATGACCCAATTTCGTTCCTTTTTACGGCTGAGTAATATTCCATTGTATATATGTACCACATCTTCTTTATCCATTCGTCTGTCGACGGGCATTTAGGTTGCTTCCATAACCTAGATATTGTAAACAGTGCTGCAGTGAACGTTGCAGTGCATGTGTCTTTTTGAATTATGGTTTTCTCTGGGTATATGCCCAGTAGTGGGATTACTGGGACATATGATAATATTATATTTAGTTTTTTAAGGAACCTCCACACTGTTCTCCATAGTGACTGTATCAATTTACATTCCCACCAACAGTGCAAGAGGGTTCCCTTTTCTCCACTCCCTCTCCAGCATTTGTTGTTTGTACATTTTCTGATGATGCCCATTTTAACTGGTCTGAGGTGATACCTCATTGTAGTTTTGATTTGCATTTCTCTAATAATTAGTGATGTTGAGCAGCTTTTTATGTGCCTCTTGGCCATCTTTATGTCTTCTTTGGAGAAATGTCTATTTAGGTCTTCTTCCCATTTGTTGATTGGGTTGTTTGTTATTTCAATATTAAGCTGCATGATCTGTTTGTATATTTTGGAGATTAATCCTTTGTCCGTTGATTTGTTTGCAAATATTTTCTCTCATTCTGATGGTTGTCTTTTCATCTTGTTTATGGTTTCCTTTGCTGTGCAAAAGCTTTTAAGTTTCATTAGGTCCCATTTGTTTATTTTTGGTTTTATTTCCATTACTCTCAGAGGTGGGTCAAAAAGATCTTGCTGTGATTTATGTCAAAGAGTGTTCTTCCTATGTTCTTCTCTAAGAGGTTTATACTGTCCAGTCTTACATTTAGGTCTTTAATCCATTTTAAGTTTATTTTTGTGTATAGTGTTAGGCAATGTTCTAATTTCATTGTTTTACATGTAACTGTCCAGTTTTCTCAGCACCACTTATTGAAGAGACTGTCTTTTCTCCATTGTATATCCTTGCCTCCTTTGTTGTAGATGGTTTGACCATAGGTGCGTGGATTTATCTCTGGACTTTCTATCCTGTTCCATTGATCTATATTTCTGTTTTTGTGGCAGTACCAGATTTTCTTGATTACTGTAGCTTTGTAGTATAGTCTGAAGTCAGAGAGTCTGATTCCTCCAGATCCATTTTTTCCACTCAAGATTGCTTTGGCTATCTGGGGTCTTTTGTGTGTCCATACAGAGTTTAGGATTTTTTTATTCTACTTCTGTTAGAAATGTCATTGGTAATTTGATAGGGATTGCATTGAATCTGTAGATTGCTTTGGGTAGTATAGTCATTTGCACAGTATTGATTCTTCCAATCCAAGAGCATGGTATATCTGTTTGTGTCATCTTTGATTTCTTTCATCAGTGTCTTATAGTTTTCTGAGTACAGGTCTTTTACCACCTTAGGTAGGTTTATTTCCAGGTATTTTATTCTTTTTGTTACAGTGGTGAATGGCATTGTTTCCTTAACTTCTCTTTCTGATCTCTTGTTGTTAGTGTATAGGAATGCAAGAGATCTCTGTGCCTTAATTTTGTATCCTGCAACTTTACGAGATTCATTGATTAGCTCTAGTAGTTTTCTGGTGGCATCTTTAGGATTCTCTCTATATAGTATTATGTTACCTGCAAACAGTGACAGTTTTACTTCTTCTTTTCCAATTTGTATTCCTTTTATATATTTATTTTCTCTGGCATGCCTAGAACTTCCAAACTATGTTGAATAATAGTGGCAAAAGTGGACATCCTTGTCTTCTTCCTGATCTTAAAGGAAATGCTTTCAGTTTTCACCATTGAGAATGATGTTTGCTGTGGGCCTTTGGCCTTTATTATGTTGAGGTAGGTTCCCTCTATGCCCACTCTCTGGAGAGTTTTTATGATAAATGGGTAATGAATCTTGTCAACAGGTTTTTCTGCATCTATTGAGATGATCATATGGTTTTTATTCTTCAGTTGGTTAATATGGTGTATCACATTCATTCATTTGCATATATTGAAGAATCCTTGCATCCCTGGGATAAATTCCACTTGATCATGGTGTATGATCCTTTTAATGTGTTGTTGGATTCTGTTTGCTAATATTTTGTTGAGGATTTTTGCATCTATGTTCATCAGTGATATTGGCCTGTGATTTTCTTTCTTTGTGACATCTTTGTCTGGTTTTGGTACCAGGGTGATGTTAGCCTCATAGAAGGAGTTTGGGAGTGTTCCTTCCTCTGCAGTTTTCTGGAAGAGTTTGAAAAGGATGGGTGTTAGCTTTTCTCTAAATGTTTGATAGAATTCACCTGTGAAGCTCTCTGGTCCTGGACTTTTGTTTGTTGGAAGATTTTGTTGTTGTTGTTGTTTTGCGGTATGCAGGCCTCTCACTGTTGTGGCCTCTCCTGTTGCGGAGCACAGGCTCCAGATGCGCAGGCTCAGCGTCCATGGCCATGGGCCCAACCGCTCCGTGGTATATGGGATCTTCCCGGACCGGGGCACGAACCCATGTCCCCTGCATCGGCTGGCAGACTCTCAACCACTGTGCCACCAGGGAAGCCCTGTTGGAAGATTTCTAATCACAGTTTCAGTTTCATTACTTGTGATTGGCCTGTTCATATTTTCTGTCTCTTCCTGGTTTGGTCTTGGAAGGCTATACCTTTCTAACAGTTTGTCCCGTTCTTGCAGGTTGTTCATTTTATTGGCATTTTATTGGCATAGTCTCTTATGATGCTTTATACTTCTGCGGTGTCTGTTGTAACTTCTCATTTTACATTTGTAATTTTATTGATTTGAACCCTCTCCCTCTCTTTTCTTGATGAGTCTGGCTAAAGGTTTATCAATTTTGTTTATCTTCTCAAAGAACCAGCTTTTAGTTTTATTGATCTTTGCTATTGTTTTCTTTGTTTCTATTTCATTTATTTCTGCTCTGATCTTTATGATTTCTTTCCTTCTACCGACTTTGGGTTCTGTTTGTCCTTCTTTCTAGAGTTCCTTTGGGTGTAAGGTTAGATTGTTTATTTGAGATTGTTCTTATTTCCTGAGGTAGGATTGTATTGCTATAAATTTCCCTCTTAGGGCTTCCCTGGTGGCGCAGTGCTTGAGAGTCTGCCTGCCGATGCAGGGGACATGGGTTCATGCCCCGGTCCGAGAAGATCCCACATGTTGCGGAGCGGCTGGGCGCATGAGCCATGGCTGCTGAGCCTGCGCGTCCGGAGCCTGTGCTCCGCAACGGGAGAGGCCACAACAGGGAGAGGCCCACGTACCGCCAAAAAAAAAAAAAAAAAAAAAAAATTTCCCTCTTAGAACTGATTTTGCTGCATCCCATAGGTTTTGGATCATTGTGTTTCTGTTGTCATTTATCTTGTTATTTTTTGATTTCCTGTTTGATTTTTTCAGTGCTCTCTTGGTTATTAAGTAACATATTGGGTAGCCTCCATATGTTTGGGTTTTTTCCCTGTTATTGATTTCTAATCTCATAGCGTTGTGGTTAGAAAAGATGCTTGATATGATTTCAGTTGTCTTAAATTTACCAAGGCTTGATTTGTGAACCAAGATATGATCTATGCTGGGGAGTGTTCCATGTGCACTTGAGAAGAATGTGTAATCTGCTGTTTTCGGATGGAATGACCTATAAATATCAATTAAATCTAGTCTATTGTGTCATTTAAAGCTTCTGTTTCCTTATTTATTTTCATTTTGGATGTTCTGTCCATTGGTGTAAGTGAGGTGTTAAAGTTCCTGACTATTATTGTGTTACAGTCAATTTCCTCTTTTATACCTGTTAGCATTTGCATTATGTATTGAGGTGCTCCTGTGTTGGGTGCATATAGATTTGTAATTGTTATCTTTTCTTCTTTGATTGATCCCTTGATCATTATTTAGTGTCCTTCCATGTCTCTTGTAACATTCTGTATTTTAAAGTCTATTTTATCCGATATGAGTATTGCTACTCCAGCTTTCTTTTGATTTCCATTTGCATGGAATATCTTTTTCCATCCCCTCACTTTCAGTCTCTGTGTGTCTCTCGGTCCGAAGTGGGTCTCTTGTAGGCAGGATATATGTGGGTCTTGTTTTTGTATCCATTCAGCAAGCCTGTGTCTTTTGGTTGGAACATTTCATCTATTCACATTTAAGGTAATTATCGATATATATGTTCCTCTTACCATTTTCTTAATTGTTTAGGGTTTTTTTTTGTAGGTCCATTTCTTGTGTTTCCTACTTAGAGAAGTTCCTTTAGCATTTGTTTTAGAGCTGGTTAGGTGGTTCTGAATTCTCTTAGCTTTTGCTTGTCTGTAAAGCTTTTGATTTCTCAATCAAATGTGAATCAGATCCTTGCTGGGTACCGTAATCTTGGTTGCAGGTTCTTCCCTTTCATCACTTTAAATATATCGTGCCAGAAGAGTAAGACATGGAGATCACCTTGCTCCCTACAAATACATCAGAAATACATCTACATGTGGAACAGCCCCTACAGAACACCTACTGAAAGCTGGCAGAAGAACTCAGACCCCCCAAAACGCAAGAATTTGCCCACGTACCTGGGTAGGGCAAAAGAAAAAACGGACACAAAAGCGTAGGGACGGGACCTGCACCAGTGGGAGGGAACTGTGAAGGAGGAAAGGTTTCCACACACTAGGAAGCCCTTTTGCAGGCAGAGACTGTGGGTGGCAAAGGGGATAAGCTTCAGAGCCATGGAGGAGAGCGCAGCAACAGGGATGCAGAAGGCAAAGCAGAGAGATTCCCCCATGGAGGATCGGTGCCGGCCAGCACTCAGCAGCCTGAGAGGCTTGTCTGCTCACCCGCCGGGGCAGGTGGGAGCTAGGAGCTGAGGATCGGGCTTTGGAGGTCAGATCCCAGGGAGAGGACTGGGGTTGACTGCATGAACACAGGCTGAAGTGGGCTAGCGCGCCACAGCTAGCCAGGAGGGAGTCCAGGAAAAAGTCTGGAGCTGCCGAAGAGGCAACTTCTTGCCTCTTTGTTTCGTGGTGTGCGAGGAGAGGGGATTAAGAGCGCCTCCTAAACGAACTCCAGAGATGGGCACGGCCTGCGGCTATCAGTGCAGATCCGAAAGACAGGCATGAAACACTAAGGCTGCTGCTGCAGCCATCAAGAAGCCTGTGTGCAAGTTCAGGTCACTGTCCACACCTCCCCTCCCGGAAGCCTGTGCAGCCCGCCACTGCCAGGGTCTCGTGACCCAGGAACAACTTCTCCAGGAGAACACACGGTGTGCTTCACGTTGGTGCAATGTCACGCTGGCCTATGCAGCCACAGGCACCCCACATTCCTTACCCCTCCCTCCTCCCAGCCTGAGTGAGCCAGAGTCACTTAATCAGTTGCTACTTTAGCCCCGTCGTGTCTGAGCGAAGAGCAGACACACTCAGGTGACTTACACATAGAGGCAGGGCCAAATCCAAAGTTGAACCCCACGAGCTGTGGAAACAAAGAAGAGAAAGGGAAATCTCTCCCAGCAGCCTCAGAAGCAGCGGATTAAATCTCCACAATCAACTGAATGTACCTTGCATCGGTGGAATACCTGAATAGACAACGAATCGTCCCAAATTGAGGCAGTGGACTTTGGGAGCAATGATATATATATTTTTTCCTTTTTCTCGTTTTCTGAGTGTGTATGTGTATGCTTCTTTGTGTGATTTTTTCTGTATAGCTTTGTTTTTACCATTTGGCCTAGGGTTCTGTCTGTCCACTTTATTTTTTTAGTATAGTTTTTAGCACTTGTTATCATTGGTGCATTGTTTTTTGGTTTAGTTGCTTTCTTCTTTCTCTTTTTTATTTAAATTTTTTTAATTTTTAGTAATTTTTATTTTAGTAACTTTATTTTATTTTATTTTTTCTTTCTTTCTTTTTTTCTCCCTTTTATTCTGAGCTGTGTGGATGACAGGGTCTTGGTGCTCCGGCCGGGCTTCAGGCCTGTGCCTCTGAGGTGGGAGAGCTGACATGGCTCCACCACAGGACATTGGTCCACATCACTGCATTGGTGCACCAGAGACTTCCGAGGTCCATGTAATATCAAACAGTGAAAATCTTGCAGAGATCTCCATCTTAACGCCAGGACCCAGCTCCACTCAACAACCAGCAAGCTGCAGTGCTGGACACCCTATGTCAAACAACTAGCAAGGCAGGAACTCAACCGCACCCATTAGCACATAGGCTGCCTAAAATCATGGTAAGGTCACAGACACACCAGAACACACCACCAAATGTGGACCTGCCCACCAGAAAGACAAGTGAAGCCTCATCCACTAGAACACAGGCACTAGTCCCCTCCACCGGGAAGCCTACACAACCCACTGAACCAACCTTAGCCCTGGGGGCAGATAGCAAAAACAACGGGAACTACAAACCTGCAGCCTGCCAAAAGGAGACTGCAAACACCGTAAGTTAAGCAAAATGAAAAGACAAAGAAACACACAGCAGATAGGTAAAAACCTGCCTGACCAAACAAATGAGGAGGAAATAGGTAGTCTACCTGAAAAACATTTCAGAATAATGATAGTAAACATAATCCAACATCTTGGAAATAGAATGGAGAAAATACAAGAAACGTTTAACGAGGACCTAGAAGAACTAAAGAGCAAACAGTGATGAATAACAAAATAAATGAAATTAAAAACTGCCTAGAAGGAATGAATGGCAGAACAGGTAAGTGATGAGGAAGATAAAATAGTGGAAATAACTAATGCAGAGCAGAATAATGAAAAAAGAATGAAAAGAATTGAGGACACTGTCAGAGACTTCTGGGATAACATTAACTGTACCAACATTCGAATTATAGGGGTCCCAGAAGAAGAAGAGAAAAAGAAAGGGACTGAGAAAATATTTGAGGAGATTACAGTTGAAAACTTCCCTAATATGGAAAAGGAAATAGTTCCAAGTCCAGGAAGCGCAAAGAGATCCATACAGGATAAATCCAAGGAGAAACACACCAAGACACATATTAAACTGTCAAACATTAAATATAAAGAAAAAATATTAAAAGCAGCAAGGGAAAAACAACATATAACACACAAGGGAATCCCCACAAGGTTAACAGCTGATCTTTCAGCAGAAACTCTGCAAGCCAGAAACTCTGTAAGTGATGTAAGGGAAAAACCTAGAACGAAGATTACTCTACCCAGCAAGGATCTCATTCAGATTCGACAGAGAAATTAAAATCTTTACAGAAAAGCAAAAGCTAAGACAATTCAGCACCACCAAACCAGCTTTACAACAAATGCTAAAGGAACTTCTCTAGGCAGGAAACACAAGAGAAGGAAAAGACCTGCAATAACAAATCCAAAACAGTTAAGAGAATGGTTATAGAAGCATACATATCGAAAATTACCTTAAATGTAAATGGATTAAATGCTCCAAGCAAAAGACATAGACTGGCTGAATGGATGCACAATCAAGACCCATATATATGCTGTCTGTAAGAGACCCACTTCAGGCCTAGGGACAAATACAGACTCAAAGTGAGGGGATGGAAAAGATATTCCATGCAAATGGAAATGAAAAGAAAGCTGGAGTAGCAATTCATGTATCAGACAAAAGAGACTTTTAAATAAAGAGTATTACAAGAGACAAAGAAGGACACCACATAATGATCAAGGGATCAATCCAAGAAGAAAATATAAAAGTTGTAAATCAGAGAAGAAAAAGAAATAAAAGGAATACAAATTGGAAAAGCAGTGAAGCTGTCACTGTTTGCAGGTGACATGATACTATATGTAGAGAATCCTAAAGATGCTACCAGAAAACTACTAGAGCTAATCAATGAATTTGTTAAAGTAGCAGGATACAAAATTAATGCACAGAAATGTCTTGCATTCCTATACACTAGTGATAAAAATCTGAAAGTGAAATTAAGTCAACACTCCCATTTACCATTGCAACAAAAAGAATAAAATACCTAGGAATAAACCTACCTAAGGAGACAAAAGACCTATATGCAGAAAACTATAAGACACTAATGAAGAAAATTAAAGATGATACAAATAGATGGAGAGACATATCACGTTCTTGGATCGGAAGAATCAACATTGTGAAAATGACTATGCTACCCAAAGCAATCTACAGATTCATTGCAATCCCTCTCAAACTACCACTGGCATTTTTCACAGAACTAGAACAAAAAATTTCACAATTTGTATGGAAACACAAAAGATCCCGAGTAGCCAATGCAATCTGTGAAAGAAAAATGAAGCTGGAGGAATCAGGCTCCCAGACTTCAGACTGTACTACAAAGCTGCATTAATCAAGACAGTGTGGTACTGGCACAAAAGTAGAAATGTAGATCAATGGAACAGGATAGAAAGCCCAGAGATAAACCTATACACATATGGTCAACTTATTTTTGATAAAGGAGGCAAGACTGTACAATGGAGAAAAGACAGTCTCTTCAATAAGTGTTGCTGGGAAAACTGGACAGCTACATGTAAAAGAATGAAATTAGCATACCCCCTAATGCCATACACAAAAATGAACTCAAAATGGATTAAAGACTTAAATGTAAGGTCAGACACTATAAAACTCTTAGAGGAAGACATAGGCAGAGCCCTCTATGACATAAATCACAGCAATATCCTTTTTGACCCACCTCCTAGAGAAATGGAAATAAAAACAAATATAAACAAATGGGACCTAATGAAACTTAAAAGCTTGCCCAGCAAAGGAAACCATAAACAAGAGGAAAAGACAACCCTCAGAATGGGAGAAAATATTTGCAAATGAAGCAACTGACAAAGGATTAATCTCGAAAATTCACAAGCAGCTCATGCAGCTCAATATGAAAAAAACAACCTAATTCAAAAATGGGCATGGGCTTCCCTGGTGGCGCAGTGTTTGAGAGTCTGCCTGCAGATGCAGGGGACATGGGTTCGTGCCCCGGTCTGGGAGGATCCCACGTGCCACGGAGCGGCTGGGCCCGTGAGCTATGGCCGCTGAGCCTGTGCGTCCGGAGCCTGTGCTCCGCAGCGGGAGAGGCCACAACAGCGAGAGGCCCGCATACTGCAAAAAAAAAAAAAAAAAAAAAAAAAAAATGGGCAGAAGACCTGAATAGACATTTCTCCAAAGAAGATATACAGATGGCCAACAAACACATGAAAAAATGCTCAACATCATTAATCATTAGAGAAATGCAAATCAAAACTACAATGAGATATTATCTCACCAGTCAAAATGGGCATCATCAAAAAAAATCTACAAACAATAAATGCTGGAGGAGGTGTGGAGAAAAGGGAACTCTCTTGCACTGTTGTTGGGAATGTAAATTGATACAGCCATTATGGAGAACAGTATGGAGGTTCTTTAAAAAACTAAAAATAGAACTACCATATGACCCAGTAATGCCACTACTGGCCATATACCCTGAGAAAACCATACGTCATGTACCACAATGTTCATTGCAGCTCTATTTACAATAGCCAGGACATGGAAGCAACTGAAGCGTCCATTGACAGATGAATGGATAAAGAAGATGTGGCACATATATACAGTGGAATATTAGTCATAAAAAGAAATGAAACGAGTTATTTGTAGTGAGGTGGATGGACCTATGTTCTGTCATACAGAGTGAACTAAGTCAGAAGGAGAAAAACAGTACCATATGCTAACACTTTTATATGAAATCTGAAAAAAAATATGGTTATGAAGAACCTTGGGGCAGGGCGGGGATAAAGTTGCAGACGTAGAGTGTGGCCTTGAGGAGACTGGGAGGGGGGAGTGTAAGCTGGGACAAAGTGAGAGATTGGCATGGACATATATGCACTACAAAATGTAAAACCAATAGCTAGTAGGAAGCAGCCGCATAGCACGGGGAGATCACCTCGGTGCTTTGTGGACCACGTAGAGCAGTGGGATATGGAGGGTGGGAGGGAGGGAGATTCAAGGGTAAGAGACATGGGGATATATGTATATGTATAGCTGATGTGCAGAAACTAACACCATTGTAAAGCAATTATATTCCAAAAAAGATGTTACAAATAAATAAATATAGTGTGCCCCTCCCTTCTGGCTTGTAGAGTTTCTGCTGAGAAATCAGCTGTTAACCTTATTGTAGTTCCCTTGTATGTTATGTGTCCTTTCTCTCTTGTGGCTTTTAATAATTTTTCTTTGACTTTAATTTTTGTCAGTTTGATTACTCTATGTCTTAGCGTGTTTCTCCTAGGGTTTATCCTGCCTGGGACTCTCTGTGCTTCCTGGACTTGGGTGGCTATTTCCTTTCCCATGTTAGGAAGTTTTTGACTATAATCTCTTCAGATATTTTCTCGGGTCCTTTCTCTCTCTCTTTTGGGAACCCTATTATGCGACTGTTGTTGCATTTAATGTTGTCCTAGAGGTCTCTTAGGCTGTCTTCATTTCTTTTCATTCTTTTTTCTTTATTCTGTTCTACTGCAGTGAATTCCACCATTCTGTCTTCCAGGTCACTTATCCGTTCTTCTGCCTCAGTTATTCTGCTATTGATTCCTTCTAGTGTATTTTTAATTTCAGTTATTGTATTGTTCATCTCTGTTTGCTTGTTCTTTAATTCTTCTAGGTCTTTGTTAAACATTTCTTGCATCTTCTCGATTTTTGCCTCCTTTCTTTTTCCAAGATCCTGGATCATCTTCACTATCATCATTCTGAATTCTTTTTCTGAAATGTTGCCTACCTCCACTTTATTTACTTGTTTTCTGGGGTTTTATCTTGTTCCCTCATCTGGTACATAGTCCTCTGCCTTTTCATTTTGTCTGTCTCTCTGTGAATCTGGTTTTTGTTCCACAGAGTGCAGGATTGTAGTTCTATGTGCATCTGCTGTCTGCCCTCTGATGGATGATGCTATCTAAGAGTCTTTTGAAAGCTTCCTGATTGGGGGGACTGCTGGTGGGTAGAATTGTGTGTTGTTCTGGTGGGCAGAGCTCAGTTAAACATTAATCTGCTTGTCTCCTAATGGGTGGGGTTGAGTTTCCTTCCTGTTATTTGTTTGGCCTGAAGCGACCCAGCACTGGAGCCTACAGGCTCTTTGGTGGGGTAATGGCAGACCCCTGGAGGGTTGACACCAAGGAGTACTTCCCAGAACTTCTGCTGCCAGTGTCCTTGTCCCTGCAGTGAGCCACAGCCACCCGTCACGTATGCAGGAGAGCCTCCAACACAGGTACGTCTGGTTCAATCTCCTGTGGGGTCACTGCTCCTTCCCCCTGGGCCCTGATGCGCACACCACTTTGTGTGTGCCCCCCAAGAGTAGAGTCTCTGTTTCCCCTAGTCCTGTTGAAGTCCTGCAATCAAATCCTGCTAGCCTTCAAAGTCTGATTCTCTGGGAATTTCTCCTCCCATTCCCAGACCCCCTGGTTGGTAAGCCTGATGTGGGGTTCAGAACTTTCACTGCTGTGGGTGGACTTCTGTTGTGTAATTGTTCTCCAGTTTGAGAGTCACTCACCCGGTGGTTATTGGATTTGATTTTATTGTGATTGAGCCCTTCTCACTGTGTCGTTGCAGCTTCTCCTTTGTCTTTGGGTGTGGGGTATCTTTTTTGGTGAGTTCCAGTGTCTTCCTGTCGATGATTGTTCAGCAGTTAGTTGTGATTCCAGTGCTCTCGCAAGAGGGAGTGCGCGCACATCCTTCTAGTCCACCATCTTGAACCAATCTCTCTTGACTTCTATTTTTAAAAACAGGAGAAATTTTTATATTTACTTTGATTTTTGTGATTGTTAGCGTTTCTTGTTTCTTTGGATATATTCAAATTTTTGTCTAGTATTTTACACCTTCTGCCTGAAAATCTGTTTTGTTAACAGGGTTTTTTTTCTTTCAGTATGTCAAAGATGTTATTCCATTGTTTTTTAGCTTGCATAGTTTTGGATAAGAAGTCTGCTGTATTCTTATTTTTGCTATTCCAAATATAAATATTTCTATTTTTTCCCTCTTGCTGCCTTCAGAGATTCTCTTTTTCTTTGATTTTTCAGCAGCTTAGCTATTTGGTGTGTATTTTTGTTTTGTTTTCTTTGCTGGGGAGGGGGAGAGTCCCTAAAGTTCACAGATTTGTGGCGTGATGTCTTTCATTATTTTTGGAAATTTTTCAGCTGTTAACTGTTTAAATGTTTCTTCTACCATGTTCTCAATCTTTTCTCCTTCTGGGATTCCAGTTGTACTTATGTTAGACCCTTTGCTATTTTCTTTCAGCTTGTATGTGCTTTGGGGGTTCCCCCACTCTTTTTTGTCTCTTTGTTTTTTAATTTTTATTTTTGTTGATCTACAAGTTCACTGAGTCTTTCCTTCATTTTGTTGAGTCTACTGCTCAACCTTTTGAAATAATTCTTTATCTTTGATAATATTTTTCATTCTAACATCTGCATTTAACTCTTATAATTTCTGTTTCTCTACAAAATTCCACATGAGTTCATGGATATTCACCTTTTCTACTAAATTCTTTAATATATTAATCATGATTATTTTAAAGTCCCTATCTGATAGTTCTAACATCTTGGTCACCTATGAGTCTCATTCTGATGATTGATTTATTTCTTGACAGTGAATTATTTTTTCCTTCCTTTTTAAAATGTATCTCTTAATTTTGTATTGAATGATGGACATTGTGTGTAGAAAACCACTAGACACTGAAATTAACAATAGTCAGAAGTTGAGCTGGGTTCATGTTTTGCTGTTGCTAACTTTACTTCAGTGCAGTAGTCTTCAGAACTTTAGTAGTTGGCTGTTCCTACCTTGTGCTTAGAGTAGGCATACTAGAGGACTTTTTTTAGTGTTCCTGCTCTCTCTTCAGACTTTAGCCATTCATGCCTGCCTGTTCCACAGAGAGATTCTCTCCGTACACTTGTTCTTCTCCCAACAGTAGGCTATTATTGATAAGCACCATGCTGAGCATCCATCAGTGTTACCATTTATCTATGAAGCAAAACCCATTTCTAAACATTTTGGTTCTAAGTAGAAAGAAACTCAAAGTAAATTAAGTAGTGAGGAAAGAAGCTGTAATTTTCCATTGGTTGTACCCATATCACTGTTGCTACAAGTGATTAAGTAATTAAATAGGTAAGTAAATAATTCAAGCCCTATATTAATTGAATAATATAATGTCCTGTATTATTGATTAAATAAAGTCTTGTATTAATTATACTTGAGAAACATTATTGTTAGTAATCTGAAAACTAGTTTCTGTGAGATGTATAAAATCTGAATACAGTAAAGGCTTACTTAATGTCAAATATTCTTTTTTTAATATGAAGCTTGAATATTTCACATTGTTTATGTAGAGAAGTGTATTAGTTTCCTGGGGATGCTGTAATGAAGTTCCACAAACTGGTGGCTTAAAACAACAGAAATTTATTATTTTACAGTTGTGGAGGCTGTAACTTCAAAATTAGCATGTCAAGCAGGACCATGCTCCCTTTAAACCTGTAGGCAAGGAGGGCTTTTTTTTTTTTTTTTGGCTTCTTCTTAGCTTCTGGTGGCATCTGGAGTTCCTTGGCTTGTGGCAGCAAACTCCAGTCTCTGCTGTTGTCTTCACATGGCTGTCTTCTCCATTTGTGTTTTCATGTCTTCACATGGCATTCTCCTCTCTGCATCTCTCTCTTCTTATAAGAATACCAGTCATATTGGATTGGAGACTCACCCTACTACAGTATGACCTCATCTTAACTAATCTTTCTTCAATGATCCTGTTTCCAAATAAAGTCTGAGGTACTGGGAGTTAGGACTTGAACATATATTTTTGGGAGATACAGTTCAACCCATAATAAGCAGGAATAATGTCAGTGTCTCAAAAGCAGACTCCTTTATCAGTAGCGTTATCTCAGATAAAGATATTAAACTACTGAACCTAAATGGCAGGCTAAGCATATGCTCATGAGTAAATCTGTGTGTCATAAATTTGTGTTTTAAGTTTATAAGAAGAAATTTGATATTTGATTCCTTTTCAGTTCAGGTAAATTTAAAGATAGCAACTAACATTTTTTAAATCACATTTTAATGAAAATATTTACAAACTTTATCCTATTTACCCCTTATTTGGATCATTATTCATACAGAATTCTTGCAAACTTTAGAAATTCAATCATTTTCTTAACTGAGTAATGTGATAGTTTGGGGATTTTCGGTAATATTTTTCATTTAGTTATCTAAGGCATCTGAGTTTCATAACACATGTGGCTGGCATTCACTGAAAATGAAAGGGCTCTTAATGGGCTGTTTGAAGTTTAAAATCTAGGATTCTAATCTCACTTATAGTTTAGTATTGACTAAAAAGTCTCAGAATAGTATTTGTGTCCCTGCATTTAATATGAGTCTAATTTGTGTTGCCTGTTGTATTAAGATCCTTGTTTAGTATATATTATACATTTTTAAATTCTGTTATAACAAAGTACTTGTTCTTAGAGGTTTAAAAGTGGCATAGTAGTAGAGTCTGAAGGAAAGACGTGAGGAATGTGATTAAAATAAATGTTATTAAAATAAATGGCATCTTTATAATGTTATCACTTTTTCCAAACCAATACTAGTAAGGTCTTAAGTTACAATTGTTTTGACTTTAAGCACCTATTCTGAATCACTTTTTTGTTCACTAAGAAAAAGCACATCAAAAATTATTATTGTTCTTTCTAGACAGTATAATTTTTCAGAGCTCAACTTTCTAGCTTAGCTTGTAAAAAGAATTTCTGATTTATTTGCCATGGTCTTTATAGTGTCTAGTAATATTTACTTGGGAAAAATTTAAATAAGTACATGAATTATAATGATTAATGATTGGAAAGCTAAAATAGCAAAATTTAACACATTAAAAAACCTTACACAGCTTATGTTAAGTATTTCCTGTGTGCACACAGGAAGAAATAGAAGAAATAGCATAGCAGAAATAGAAGTAGAAATTGAAATGAATAAGTGGATGTCAAAGCTAAAAAGAAGTCTGACCATCTTCTACTCTTGCTTTCCCCCCTTTTCCAGATTAGGAAACTGATATCAACAGAGGTTTAGAGGCTTTCTTATGGTCAATCTTAATAAAACCCCAAATTTAAAGACCTTATTATAGTTATTTTATGTCATTACCTCAGTGATAATCACTCAGTGAGTGATTACCTCAGTTTTTTTAAATATTAAAAACTTCTACTTTGCCTTATTGAAATTCTTCATTTTAACATTCCAAATTTTAGGTAACAAAAAAATTCTAATTTCTACTCCAACAACCAGGACTAGTCCAAGGACTTCATCATTAAATGTTCTTTCCATTCAGGTCCTCAGTTTATGACATGTCTACAACTTTATTTACTTAAAAAGGGAAGTCTTACTTCCTGTTGAAAATAAATCTTCTTTACCCTTAAATAGCTATAACTGAACTTTAATTACAGTATGAGATACTGAAAGTGATTGGGAAAAGTTGCATATCATCCTAGATCTAATAGTGGAGAGGGTGAAAAACTGGGAAAGATTGTATCTGATGTCTTCTCTTTTCTGTCTGTGAAAGTAGGAAACATGGTTTCTGTTAAGAATGCAGAAGTTGGGAAAGGGAGGGACTTGTAAAAGTTGTGACTATTTGGATGGCTCATCATGGGTAATGTGACAGGGATGTGTGAAAAGATGTGCAGCATAGTTTAAGGGTTTGTCCTTGTTTATAAGGCATATAAGTTTTACAGAGTTAAAAGATTGTAATTTGTTCATTCTTTGCTGTGATTCTAATATCATTAGTTAAAGCACATTTTCTCAGAGATATGGAAATTTCTCACTCTCAACGTGGATCTCAATGAATGGATGTGTGACTCTCCATGAGTTTTGATACAGATATGAAAATTGTGTTATTGTACTATGCCTCTTTAATCTCTTAACCAATTATATGTGAAATAGATTTTGCCTATCATCTTCTCTCTGTTTAGCCTGCATTTTGGACAGCTGTTGTTTAATGTAGATTGGTCTTAATATTTGTTAAGTTCATGGATACCCTAAAAAGATTTTGGGGGTAAAGATACCCAAGAACTTGTCAGAAATGAATCTTTAAAAAAGATTCACAATTGACACCAAGACAATGCTACTGTCTTGCTGAACTAAATGGTAAAAGTATTTCAATATACCTTTTTTAGTGTTTAATGAGGGAACGTTGAATTGGAATTCAGATTTCCCAAGTTTTAGTTCAGAAGGCTGATATTTAATCATCACAATTTCTTTAAGCAAAGTCTGAGTTGAAATATAAGAAAAATGAAATATGGTTTATAATTTATCTTCTTAATTCACTTATAATAGTATTATCTCTAAAGTACATGTACAAGAAAAGTCATTTTTATCTCTGTGTTCAGAGCCTTAGCTTTTATTTTGGCCATCAGTAACCCTAGAGAGCCTTTGTTAGCTTTATGCTCCATATCATCTTTAATTATGCCAAATCTCTAGCACTTACTATAATGTGTGTGTGCAGCCGGTGCACAGCCAGCATTGTTAATTAACACAGAGCACTTGTGCAGGATGCTTTTCTAGAAAACAGAGTGAGTGAGGCAGTGCACACATCCATGACAGTGTAACATGTTAAAAGTGAACTCTTTAATTGCTAAAACTTCTTTGAAAACACAAAAGATAATTTATTCAGTAGTATCTCCACAACACATACTTTTCTCGTGTTTTTCAATATTAATTTTTGACAAAATTTAGATGAAAGCTTATTAGTATGATCAGCTCCTGTAGTTTATTTCTCTCGTGTAGTCATAATTTTCTGAGGTGCTGCATCATAATCATCACCACAGCAACCACTCCTGATGTCACAGAGGATTATTACTTCTGGTGGGAAATAAGTAGTTTGAGCAGATGGATGCATAAGGAATGAAGATCTTGTTATTATACAAATAAGTAGAGGGTGGGAGGAAAACATAACAAATATGTATATAGGCATAATTCTTTTAAAATAGAATTATGATACTGAGAATTTCTGAGAAGAAATATGAAAAAAGGTGATGTTTAAACCACAAAAGTGGAAGGTAGCATGGAAAACATAGACTTTTAGATTATAAAAATAAATTATTTTTAAAAATTAATTTTAGATAAAATTTGCTATTGCAAATTATGGGCCACTTTGACATCCAACACCGTGCTGCTTCCCCAGTCTTCCTCCTTAGTCTTTTCAAAGATTTAAGCCTTCTAAATTCTCCTTTCAGAAAGCTGGTGATTATTGAAATGATAAAAAAAAAAACAAAACAGTGTATTTGCTGATATTATTATAAGGCTTTTCTATAAGCAAGAGTATAAAAAATTTCCAGAATTGTGCTTATCCAGTCATATTCTTACACAGGCTTGATAGTCAGCTTCTAGTAGCTACTTGGCTCTCTTTCCATTTTTTTCTTTAAAATTCTAACATGTATGCATCCATTTATCTCTCTTTCTCCCTCCCTCAACATGAGCTGTTTTGTTCCCCATGTACATGCTACATACTCTTGAACTAAATTAACTGTCTTATTGAATGTACAGAAAAGGAAACTGTCAGCAAAGACCTGCTCCTGTATATTCTGCAGTAGGTTCAACCTCACCCATCAGATTTAAAAATCAAATAGAATGCCAGTGGTAGTGAGGGAGTGAAGCAGCAGGAGTTCACACATTGCTGGAGGGAACGTACACTGGCTTTGGAAGCCTGCTGGTCATTATCTAAAAAAGTGGAAGATGTGCAGATTATATGAACCAACAATACCACCTGGGTGTTATAAATAATAGCCCAAATCTAAAAACAACCCAGGTAATAATCAGCAAAAGAATAGACAAATAATTACTATGTGTTCCTACAATGAATATTGTACAGCAAAGAAGCATATAGCAGAGTGGATGAATTTCATAAACATACTGTTGAGTGTAAGAAGGCACAAAAAGAATGAATATAGCATGAGTTCATTCAAATAAAGTTCAAAAAAAGCAAAGCCAAACCATATTGTGGTGGTTTAAACATTAAAAAAGAAGTAAATGATTTTCATTCTCATCTCTCTCTCTCTCTCTCTCTCTCTCTCTCTCTCTCTCTCTCTCTCTCTCTGTGGTGAATCATACTTTACCAAAATCTACCCTAAGTCCCCATCCATTCCATAAATATTGAGTGCCTGCTGTGTACTAAGCATTTGGGGAAAGATACAAGCAAATCTGAACGTAGGATATACTATAACCCATCAGATAGTTGTATTCGGAGGTTGTTTTTAGGTCCTTTCCTCAGCCTTAGCGTATAACTTGCACTTGGTAATGGAATACCAACTTGTTCACATTTTTTTCTCATTTGTGAGGCATACTAAACATGACATACAAATTTTATTGCTTCCTGCTTTTGGCTACTGAATATCTTTTTGACTACTGAAGAGTAATACCACCTGTTAGATTTAAAGTGCAGTATCTCATTAGATTTAAAGCCCTGCTCTTACCTAGTGTGACGAAAGATCATATTTGTGCTCGAAACTACTTTGTGTGACAGGTCATCATTAAAGAATGTAGCAGGGCTTAAAGAATTGGTGGGCTGCACTTTCTCCAGTGGTTGGATACCTCATAATTATGGAAAATAAAAATGTAAATTATATTTCTAGAAGTGACAGCTCAGGATGCTTCACAAATTAGAAGTCACTTATTATCAGAAGAGTTAAAAGTGAGCCTACATTCGGAGACATGAACGTTTAGGATAAGGAACCTTTTGGAAATTATTTTTAAGTGAACAATAATAATACTCATTTTAATATCATAACATAAAGCTATAGGGCTACCTTTACTGCGGAAACACAATTTATATGGACTTGTGTAATGACAGATGTTCTAATATGTATTTTAAATAATTTGTAAGATGCCTTTAAAAACTTACTCACTGGAACACAGCATTATAGCACAGCATTATAGCACAGGGAACTCTACTCAGTGCTCTGTGGTGACCTAAATGAGAAGGAATCCAAAAAAGAGGGGATATATGTATACATATAGCTGATTCACTTTGCTGTACAGTATAAATTAACACAACACTGTAAAGCAACTATACTCCAGTAAAAAAAAAAAAAAAAGCATTATTATTTCTTTGCATCTTCAGATTCTTTAAATATTTTAATAAAATTCTCTTTGACTCAGATATCTTCTATTATACGTGCTTTGCTTTTCTTCTCAAATTTGGTAATAATGTATCAATAATTTCTGAGGTAGAAATTGGGCTTATGCTCTCAGCCAGCTCTTGATAACACATAGCTATCTTGTAGTCCAAACAGGGCAGGGAGGGAGGAAGGGAATGAAGAAGGAAGCAAAGGAAGGGAAGCGAAATACTGTGGTTGTGAAACACAAGTAGGTAATTTGTCTTTTAATTGTAGCTTCGTTTTAATTTATTGCATTATTAAATTTGATGAACAAATTTGTTGAATAAATTTGTATTAAAATTTATTGAATTATTTAATGTTTTGAATATTGAATACCTGAGTGTTGATAGGAAGCCAGCTTAGCTTTCTAAGCATACACGATTTATATTTTGAAAGCCCATATGTACTCAACAGTTAGAATCAAAAACGATTTGAGCTTTGCAGTTTAGGGATGGGATATATATTGTATATGCATAGTATTGAAGGTCTGAACCTTTAGATTTGTCATCCTAATATTTAGTTTTTTCTGACATGATCCACCTACAAATTGCCCAACAATTTAGATAATTTACATTTATGTTATTGGAAAAGAAAACTTTAGAAATTAGATTTCTAAATGAGATATGACCAATGTACTTGGCTGGCTTATGTGACTAGCTACCTTGGCATTTAAGAATTTTCCGTGATCTTATTAGCTAATTAGCATAGGGTCCTTTTCTGCATCTGTATAATCATAAAATAAAGCCAAGTGGATGTGACACAAAACTTAAGTGAACAAAACTGTTTTGTTTCATTTTAGTATGGATTTCCTTAAATTTTGCAAAATTATGAAGCCCTGCTATATAAGTTGTGTGTGTGTATTTCTACCACAGGAAATGATATGTATTGTCTCATTTTCTAATATGGTTCAGCAACAGTTATAAAGATATGACCTTAGTTTCAGTTCTTTTATTAGGAAAATGAAAATCTTTCATTTACTCACTAATTTCATAGCTCACATAAGTCCTTTGTGAGGCATTTCTTTTACTGATCCTTTTGTTGTGCTTCTATAGCTGCAAGATCCAGTATAGCAGCCACTAGGCATTTTGACTCTTGAGCAATTGAAATGTGGCTAGTCTGAATTGACATGGAGCTGTAAGTGTAAAATATAAAATACACTTGGATTTCAAAGATTTATTACAAAGCAGAGATGTAAAATATTTCATTAATAATTTGTATATTGATTGTGTATTGGAGTGATCAGTATTTTAGATATATTGGATTGAGTAAAATATATTACTAAAACTAATTTTTCACTTTTTATGTTTTTAATGTGGCTACTAGTAAATTTAAGTTATGTAGGTATCTCACATTTGTGGCTCTCATATTTTTATTGGATAGCACTGTCCTAGAGTCTATCATATTTTATATAAGGAAGTCAGATTTAGAAAGACATAGTCTTTCTTTCATCTCTTTCCAATTCTATGTTCAAGGGTTAGAAAGTATTTTAAAGCAGTTTATATGTTCCAACAATTAAATGACATCTGTTCTATGTAATGTAGGTGTACACATAACAGAAGGTATGTCTGACCATTTGACCACTGGTTGTAATGTTTAAGTGTATTGGTGTGCTCTTGAATGGAGAGAATAAGGAAAAATGAAACACAAACTACTAAGAACTGAAAAAAGGGAACATGCTTATGTGCTATTGAAAATGCCAGTAAAAGACCCTAGTACTAGTCTTTAGGAATTACATATTGTAATCTAAAATTATACTGTGTTGCAGATGGTTATCTTTGGTAATAACTGACTTTGAAACCACTGATAGAAAGATACGTTCAGTGGTTTCCAAGCTGAGAAAAAAGAATATTCCAATGGAATATTAGTTCCTATTTTTTTCTCTTACACAGAGTTTTCATCTGTGAAAGAGGAGGCAGAATATTTCATATGTCATAGTCATAAAATCTTAGGACCCACAGAAGTTCTTTAAGTTCCTATATGATACCAATGAGAATAATCATTTTTCTCCTAAAAAGTGATTGTCTCTTTTCCCCCATCCCACCCCCATTTCCATGTTTATTTGTTTTGTTTTCCAAAAAGTCATATTTAATGCCCTACTTAGGTTTATTTTCTACTTACTCACTAAATAAGGAATAACTGTTATGTTTTATATTTGAAATTGTAAGGTACATTTCTTTTTTCTTTTCTTTTTAATTTGACTCTTTGTTTTACAGATGAGGGCAGAAGTGCAGTTGACCAAGCAGGTGGTGCACAGATTGTAGTTGACCATTTAAGGTCACTGTGCAGTAAAACAGATCCCGCCAATGAGAAGCTCTTGACTGTCTTTTGTGGCATGCTGATGAACTATAGCAATGAGAATGGTAAACAAAATTGAAAACTTGCTTTATCTGTGGGGGAAAAATTAAAAATCATTACTGTAGTATAAACCAAAACTATTTAGAAAAATTATGAACAAAGCATTGACAAGTAGCATATAAAATTAGTAATTAGTCAACATTAAATAACAGTGTTTAAAAATGCTCAAATTTACTAAATGGGACTAATTGTTGAAGGGTTGTCCATGTTAATACCAAAAATAAGAAACAACATAATGGTATGGTTTAAGATTTTTTGCTATGAACATTTAAAAAATATACAGTGTTAAAATACCTTCATGTTTATTACTTTATATTAATACCAGGAGCAGCTTTAAAACATAAACACTGTCTGTATAAATAGAATTATTTTCTCTAGATACTGGATTTACTTATAACAATAAAAAAGTCTTTTAATGAAATCTGGCCTTAGAAAAATAAAGTTCAGATATTTGATTTTAGGAATTTAATAAATACTTGTAAACAAAAGTTTCTTTTCACTGTAAAACATTCTTAGAACCCAGCAACAAATAACATGTCAATTTGCAGATAGCCTATATGGTTGTTAATTAAATGAGCATAAGAACAGTGAAACAAAGGCTTCATTGTACTTTTAAATGTCACAAAAAATTCATCTATCTATTGTATGAATTACTGCATGGTAAAACACTCAAATTCTGGTAGGTTCCTAGAATTAATACAATAAGGTCTTTCTGTGGCTTATTTCATCATGGCATTTTAAGTTGTAGTCTCTGGCAGAGACCAATTTTACTTGTATATTGAAAATGTAATAGTATTCTTTCATGTGTCCTAGAAACACATGGCCCTTTAGGTATATTTTTTATTTCTTCATGAGTCCAAAGAAATATTCTCAGTAATTAAAAAAAAATTAAAAAGGGTAAACATCGATGACAAATGGCTACTGACATTTGACCTTGATGTTAGTGACAGCAGCAAATGGTGGGGACTGAGCCCTGTCCCACTGAAAGGGGGGAGCTACTACTCTCCCCTAGCCAGTTGTTGCTGTGTGGCAGTTTGGCCACATACTGCCAAATCTTTTCATCTGGTGGGAAGAGGAAGCTAGAAATTTAACTTTTCATGTGACATCTGTTTTTTAAATGGTGGATTACATTTGCTTCTTTAGCACTGTACAAGCTAAACAGAATGTGTCCTCAGGTCACATCCTTTCCAAGGAACACCAGTTTTAAACTTATGAATTAAAGTTATCTATTATAATAATAAAAAATAGTTCTTATTCATCAAATGGCTTGCCTGTTAAACTTGAGCTAGTAACAAATGTAGTCTTTATAGGGTCAGTTACCTCTATTTTTCTTACCCTCTGGTGGAATCATTTTTGAAGAGAAAATGTCCTGAATATGAACAGGAGAATTCATCTATCTGGGTAATCTACAAAATGAATAGTCAGTTCCTAAATAATTGAAATTTGACCATAGGACACAGGTATCTGAATTGCAGTAAGAAATCATTGGCCAGTTGTTCATGTCACTTCCTTTTTCTTCAGCTTCATTTAGGCTTGGACACCTGAGAAAGTGGGACAAAGCTAAGTGGGAGAATGGTTTAGAAAGACAAGTGAAAGAAACTAGTTGTGAAGTTATTATGGCAGCTTTGGATATAAAAGAATTAGGCTTGTTATGCATCTAAACTAGTTGTTTCTCCTTTGAGGAAGTTCTTCAAAACTCTGTACAAAAGCTTATCAAATGGCAGAATGATCTTCAAAAACATCACTAATTCTAATCCAAAGGAGATTGTGACTGAGTCTCTATAAGAGGGTGTCACACTGTGTAGGGAGGTGTACTGAGAAGGTAATGTTAACAGTACGCAGAATGCACGGTCTAAATGTGTGATATATTTCTTTGTAAGGGTAGGTTTTTTCCCCCTGGTGTGCAAGTATTCCCAAGAAATAGCTTAGATACTTTAGAAAGCTTTATTAACTTTTCTCAGAAAATTATTCGAGCAGTGGTGTTTTTGTTCCATTATACTAAAAGCTGCAATTTGAATGCAGCTTTCAAAACTTATTAGATAAAACAGAAGTAAACTTATCTTTAGTATTTTAAAGGGACAAATGCCAGACTTGTGACGATCTTCTTTCCTCTGCTTCCTTTACTTTTGTCTGTCATGGGGATCACAGTTTGTGAAGTGGTTCTTTTTCTCCATAATGCTCTTTAACTTAAATTATATCCTTTTTTGTTTTGCATAATTATTAAGCATCTTTGTTGTTGTATCAATTATTTACTTACTCTTTTCTTTAAAATATGTGTTGAAAGACTTTCCAACTTAATGTTAGGTCTTCTTGGTTAACTTAAGATCATTTGGTATTGATCCTGTCCACCTGTATGAGTCACTGAGCCAAAAAGCAGTAGAGCTTTTTGAAACTCAGGAGGCGCTGTTTATTAACGCTGATAAATGAAATTCCTCTTTATGTGTATTTACTATTGAATTCCAGTACACAAGCCTGTGCTACTTTCTGAGTAGAATAGTTGAGTGATAAATACCTCCTTATTACTCTAACGGAAAAATTAACTCTACCCTTGGGCCCAATAACTTAAGCCTCATTTGTAGTTAGGGAGTTATTCTTTAGCTTCATAGATAAAATTTTTTTAAACAGAGAGAGATAAAAAACTACTGAAATGGGGCTTCCCTGGTGGCGCAGTGGTTGGGATTCCACCTGCCGATGCAGGGGACACGGGTTCGTGCCCCGGTCCGGGAAGATCCCACTTGCCACGCGGAGCAGCTGGGCCCATGAGCCATGGTCGCTGAGCCTGCGCGTCCGGAGCCTGTGCTCCGCAGCACGAGAGGCCACAACAGTGAGAGGCCCGCGTACTGCAAAAAAAAAAAAAAAGTACTGAAATGGTAACAAAGACCCACCAACATAGTTTCTCTCATAAGAACATTTTCAAATTGTTTATTAGTCCTAAAAGTGGCTTGACACCAGGCTGAGACTTAGGATATCTTGATTCCTGTCCATATAGTGGACAACTCTGGGCATATCAAATCTTTGAATACATTAAATAGGAAATCAAGTTTCTTAAACACATGCAAGAAAGATATCTATAATGAAAACACTCAGTAAAGGCATTTTTATACCCTTTGATAAAACTGTATAAAAGGTTCACGAGTTTTAAAACTTTTGAACCAGCTCAAGACTTTAAGCTATGAGCTAGATATATTCTTTTGTTTCCCCACTGGTGAAGCAATTAAAACTTTCTATATTCAGACAAGTAATTTTGGAATATCTGAATAGAAAAAGTTATAATTGCTTAGCTAGAAAAGTTGTGTCATTAATATTGCTAAATAAAATCATGTTTAACTAGAATAACAAACAAAACTTTGTTTAGTAAAAATCATTTCAAATTTTTCCTTTGGGGAAAAATCATACCTGTTTTTCACATGGCGAAAAAACATTCTTCAGTTCTGTGGCCCTCCAAAATATTCTGAGTATTTGACAGTTGTGGTTAGAGACAAGCGTATTGACAGTTTGACGTTCAATTTGAGGAAATATGAACTTCCTGTATTTTCTTTATGTAGTTACAGCAGGGTCCCCAACCCCGGTACCGGTCTGCGACGGCCTGTTAGGAACCGGGCCTCACAGCAGGAGGTGAGCAGTGGGCAAGCGAGCCCTTCTAAAGTGACTAACATAATATACACAGTCTATGATGGGCTTCTTCATGTGACCAGTATCATATATATGATATATGTATGTGTATGTGTATATATAGATATATGTATATACCTATGATTTTTACAAATAGAGCTGATTTTTCTGTGGTATCTTAATAACTCCTTATTATCAAAAGAGTAATTTCTCTTTTTTCATGGTTCCTGAAATCTCTCTGCGATACTCTCATGATAATTCTCACATTTATTTGCCGCATGGACTTAAGATAACTGAACTATGGTTGAAGGGAGGCCATCTGTGTGATTTAAGAAATGCAGCTCATGGAGTATCAGAGCATTTTAACGATTGAATTTAAGTATTAAGCCCAGTACTTAAATTCAGTTGTTTAAAATAGGCCTGTAAAGTATCTTCTCTCCTCTAATTTAAAGATCACTTAATATGTAATTAGTTTTAGCTCCTTTCATTTCAACCAGCAGTTTCCCAATTCTGATAATACTCTTCCTAGTGAACTCAGCCAATAACTTGGCTTACTTGATTTTTCTTCATATTTAAAATAGGAAGGGGCCTCCCTGGTGGCGCAGTGGTTGAGAGTCCGCCTGCCGATGCAGGGGATACGGGTTCGTGCCCCGGTCTGGGAGGATCCCATATGCCGCGGAGCGGCTGGGCCCGTGAGCCATGGCCGCTGGGCCTGCGCATCCGGAGCCTGTGCTCCGCAACGGGGGAGGCCACAACAGTGAGAGGCCCGCATACAGCAAAAAAAAAAAAAAAAAAAAAAAAAGGAAGAATAGAAATTAATAAGTAATAATCCTGATTAAAAATGCACTTTGGGGGCCTCCCTGGTGGCGCAGTGGTTGAGAGTCCGCCTGCCGATGCAGGGGATGCGGGTTCGTGCCCCGGTCTGGGAGGATCCCATATGCCGCGGAGCGGCTGGGCCCGTGAGCCATGGCCGCTGGGCCTGTGCGTCCGGAGCCTGTGCTCCGCAACGGGAGAGGCCACAACAGTGAGAGGCCCGCGTACGGGAAAAAAAAAAAAAAAAAAAAATGCACTTTGGGCTGAGCTACTTGTTTATGTTTTGGTATTACTTTATTATAGGTAAGAAAGAATACTTCCTAGATATTAGATGTTTAGAGAATGATTTGCTTTACATGAGTGAGGAACTTGTTCCAAAGTTTACTTACTGTGGGTATAAGCTAGTTAATAATTCATAAATTTCCTAAACACTGAAGACTTTTTGCCTAACTTTAAGGGGGAAAGACAAAACAAAGTGTGTTTTTACAATTTATTGTCTTTTTTTCTTAATTAGAATTTTCCTATACACTATTTTCATGTATTTTCTGTTCATAAAGGCATGGGAGATGTACCTTTAAGTTACATCTTTTGAAGCCCAGTTTGTCAAATTAAAGTACTCTAGTATGTTAAGGTGTGTTAAAGACTTATTGTACCCCTGAAAAGTTTTTAGGTTTTAAAAAATAATAATATTAGAATTCTTTATTTACTAACTGCTGTTCTCTCTAAAAAATTTCTGAATTTTTACTGTTTGTCCAACAGAGCTTTCTAATCAATCTGAAGTAGGTTGCATTCATGAAGTTCTGCTACAAATGTCATTTTAAACAAATTGTTTTATTGACATACAGAGCAGTTAGTTGTTCTTGTGCCTCCTGCTAATTCTGCCTATTAAATTTGACCAATTAGACTAGGTTAGCTCTTCATCATAATCCTCCTAAACAATTACTATAATAATGCTGTTACTTAATGGACAGGCTAAGAACTTGGTTTTTAGTAGAGGTGTACCAAATGCATATTTTGGTTTAATTCCACATAGACAAGTATTAGTGTTAGTATTCAGCTTTGGCCATTATAGAATGAACTTCTGAATGCAAGAATTAGAAATTTTATCACACAAAAAATGAAATGATTGTTATAGTTTTTTTTGTTAATGATTTAAAGTTTGGCATTATATTATAGAAATAATACTTTTTGCAGCATTTTCAGCTTCTGGATTATTTTTATAATCATGACAGTGCATTTAGCATTGTGATACTAAATAATCAATTTTAACTGGGGACAGTGGAGTAACAAAATATGTTTGGGGTTCTTTATTCTCTAACATGTTTTTCTTCATTTGCTTTATGTCTTGATTGAAGATGACTAATCATGGATGTTATTGAATATTACTTTCAAGAATTTTCTCATAGTGAAAATTTAAAGAGGCAGAGTTGGCTTTCTGATTTTAACTCATCCTCGTAAGATGTAAAGACTTCTCAAATTGGACTTTTTCCTGAAAGATTCATGGCCTGAATGGAATTAAGTAACTA
Source organism: Mesoplodon mirus (assembly GCF_964341445.2). Classification (NCBI taxonomy): domain Eukaryota; kingdom Metazoa; phylum Chordata; class Mammalia; order Artiodactyla; family Ziphiidae; genus Mesoplodon; species Mesoplodon mirus. The sequence goes on along the minus strand of NC_138977.1, from coordinate 17,995,290 downwards.
AAAATCAAAAACAACTCCTAACATTTATTTTATTTTTTGTTGTAAATTATAAAGAGAGTAGATAATATAATCTCTATTATTCTGCCTTGACTTAATTTTTACATTTGTATAGCTTTCACCCTCATTAGTTATTGCCACATTTTAATATTGCAGTATAAATACACATTTACATTTCAACTAATAGAATTTCAACACGTGAAACACATTGGGAGATTTTTCTCTGTACATGAAATGCTTACCTGTATTTAAAAATGAGTATTTAGATAGTAAAGATAAAACTGAAAGAACAGGCCTTTTTTTTAATTTTTGATGTTACACTGGTTGAAATATGATGGTATCAAGCACATGATCATTGACTATGCACAAATTTGTCAGTGCTAGAAATGACATTGAAGTAAGCGTTCAGGTGTTTGACCTTCAAGAGCTGAGGCAAAAGCCAGACATGAATAATGGATTTTGGCCATATATCAGTGCATCTTTAATTCAGACCATTTAAAATATTCATTCAGTGAGAAGCTCAGGGCAGAAAAGTATCATATGTAAACTAACTTGTGTAAAAATTAGTAACCCTGTTTTCTGACTACAAATAAGTCCAGTTAACAGCAAACTGCCTATATTTTATTTACTGAAAAATATTTTTAATTAAATATTTGAAAAATGTTTCTTGGAAAGAAATTAGAAATCTTTGGGTTATATAGATATTTCTTGTTAAATTAGAAATCTTTGGGTTATATAGATATTTCTTGTTACTGAAAAAAAATTTTAATTAAATATTTGAAAAATGTTTCTTGGAAAGAAATTAGAAATCTTTAGGTTATATAGATATTTCTTGTTAACACAGTTTGTGTGTTGCAAATAACTTCTATGAATTTTTAAAGTGTAAAAAATTTAATCATAGTAATGCTCCAGGGTAACTAGTATTATTTGGTTTTTGTTAAAACCAGTAAATCCTTTTGTAAAACAGAATTTTCATGTTTTTTAAACGCATATGATTATAAGATATACATGTTGTCTGTAAATTAACCTGGCAATTAGCTCAATTTGCTATACAAAAATTTAGGCTTAAATTTATACTTACTATAGATGTGGCCTTTCAGCAATGCCCTATGAGAGCTGAGACTGGATTTATTTCTCCCAATAAGAGCTATGTAAGCAACAGCTGGCAGTAGTCCTCTTCTAAAAAAACAAATAACAATTTTAAGTTTTAAAAGACCAGTTTGTTTCTGAGATGAAAGCACAACATTTTCTTAAATCAGAGTAGATGTATATGTAGAAATCTTTGTAGCAGTATTCATTATAACAAGAGTTGATCTGTAGTAAATAATTTAACCTGAAGTGAGTCTAGGGAAAAAGTTATCTGCTGGACTAAGACATAATCACTCTAGATGTCATTGGATTTAGAACAGCAATGGGTAGGCCTCTTAAGAATAATAAAACATTTTTCCTTTCTCTTGTGATTTGCTTTGAGGTTTTTCATTGTTGCTGTGTTTTACATCATACTCACTCATGTACTTTGTCAGTTATCTCTAGAACTTTTATGAAAGGGAAATTTTGCTCTGTAGAGACTTTTATTTTCAGAACCCAGAAAAAAACTTTCTCATTTTTTATTGTTAACTTTTAGAAAGCAAGAAATGTGTAAATGTATTGTTTTTAAACCTCTCATATTCTGAATACTAATGAATCTTGATTCTCTTTTTTTTTTTTTCTTTGAAATGGCTGTTTGTCATGGAAATGTATAACCTGGGGCTTAAATTGTAGAGGTAATCTGTAATTATCTGCAAAACATATAATGCAGGTTTTGTGTAAAGAGGCCTTTCAAAATCATTGATTTGAAGTTAATTTTAAACAGTTTAAATATTTTTGGTTTTATATCTCAGCACTAGGTTTAGAATAAAAATTCTTCACTTTCCTGATCAATCAACAAAAAGTAAGTCATAAGTAACTGAAAAGGAAGTCTTTACTTGTACCTGCACATGTGTATGTATAAAGTTTTTAACCACAAACCATCCTCTTGGTTGCTGTATTTAAGTCAGTTTACTTTTCAACATTATAATAGATAGAGCTGCAACTTGCTTCAACTTGCAAGTTCTACTTCACTGTTACCTCATTTCTAATTTTTGCTTTTTATATATATTTTTGGAAATATACATGTGCCATTAGTAAAGGGCAATTTTCTTCCATCTTTATTATGCCCAAATGATTTTTATCCAAATTGTGTTAGAACTTCTCATCAGGATTTACATTTGCTTGTTTTTATTGTTTCAACTGTATATAATTAATTTGACTGTAGATGAGGTTTTTATGCAATCCTGTAAATAGGAAATGTTGTACTCTTTATACTATAAATAATATACATACCAAATATACATACTAATGTAGAGACTGTATATTTTGAATTGTGTGTGTGTTATTTTGACACAGTTTCATCATTAAGTCCTATTTATCAATAAGCTTATTGTCTATAAGGGCCATTTCTTAGGAATAAGATAAATGTGTTATAATCTTCTTAAGAAACCTATTCTTTTTAGTAATTGATCAACATAACTTCAGTTGAATTACTGCAATTCTTGGCATACATTTCTGGACCTATAATCTATACCAACGTTTTAAACATTAAACTTAAAACTCAGGGGGAAAAAGGTTCTTCAACTTGAGATCTTCTCTCCAGATCTCCATTCTTTGGAGTTTCCATGTGTGTGTGACCTGAAGAACTTGGAACCATTGAAATTCAAATGTAGGTAGGTAAGTGTTCACACCAGCGCATGCGTTGATTGCCTTATATTTCTTTGTATATGCATCTGTATTGCACCCCCTCAGTGCCTTTCTTCCTCTTCCCCCCCATAGATCATGCAGGGCCTGTGTCATCTTGATATTATGTAACTTTGTAATTCTGTTTTGGTCAGTATTTGTCTGTGTTGTGTGTCAGGAGCAATTTTTAAAAGTCTTCAGACATTTATGACATTGTGCTGTCTAAAGACTGTCTTTCACAGATAAGTGTTTGCTGTGTATGGGCCTTGGTTGCATTTTTGTGAATTGTGTTTGTTGAGCTCTGACAACATTCCCTTGGAGTTGCTGGTATTCTTTGAAAGATGCAAAAAGTCTCAGTCTTGAATTATGTTACTTATTTTCTCAAATCTAGAGAATGTGAACTATTTCTGGTTCTAAGGATTTCTTCCAGTTAGTCTTTAATTTAAAAGTCATATTCCTGATACCATTTACAATAGCATGAGTGTCAGGTACTATCCTTTGAAGTCTATTCAAAGCTTTCTTTGGACAATAAGAAAAAGTGATCCAACTTAATCATTTGCTTCTAGCAATAAATACTAATACTAATTTATTCCACACAAACAGGACTTCTACTTAACCCTCAAAAAAACTATTTATTGATAACATAGTAAGTTGTAACTGAAATAGGCACACAGATCTAATCATGAAGTATTTTCTTGGCTTAAATAGGAAAAGCTCACATAAGCAAAATGAGATGTTCAGGTGCTTAATTAATGTTATTTTGCTCAAAATATCTGAGCATCACAATCTAGGATTCCTACTGTGCTTTTAATTTTACATTTTTTCTATTGTCACATCTGCCAAGCATATCATTGAATTTCAGAATCTCTTTTTCCATATTGTTTTTTCCAATTCCTATAAAAATCAGGTAATCTGTTGGCAGTGGTTCTTAAACTTTTGATCTCAGAACTCTTTTAGACACTTAAAAATTACTGAAGATCTCAAAGAATTTTTGTTTATATATATGGGTTATATCTATCAATATTTACTATATTGGAAATAAAAGTGAAGACAGTTTTTTAAATTATTTAGTATTGCATTTTACCATCTTAACCTACCATTATACGTTAAGATAAATAGCATGTTTTAATGAAAAATAATTTAAAAAAATTTTTTTAAATTGCTGAGAACAGCATTTATTTTACTGTGAATGTGTGATGGTAAAGAATACAATGACTACTAATACAATTTGGTGCCACTGACTGCGTTCATTCTAATGCCCCAGCAGTTTTGCCCACTAATGTTTTTATACCATCAGTACAAATGTCAATACAGTGAAATAGGCAAATCAAATCTTGGTATTTTTATGAAAGTAGTTTTGACCTGGTGATCTTCTGAAAGGGTTTTGGGGACTCCACTTTGAGAACCATGTTCTAGGATGCTTGCTTATCTCGAAATGAAATTTGTACCAACCTGTTTGAGTAAAGTCTTTTCCCTCTTTTGGGCCTCCATTATCAAAGGAGAATGACTTGCCTGTAATTGGTATGAACAGATTTTAGAGTTACTTGAGCATAATTTTTATTTTAGTTACCATCATAGAAATGGATATAAAAGAAAGCACCCAAGTGGTCCAAAATGCGGTCTGTCCATTGGATGACTATATATTTTTCTCTTTACTTGTGTGTGGTATGTGTGTTGTATGTGAGTATACAATCAGTTTGACTCCTGGGTAGCTTGAAAACACATTTTCATGTAGCAGTGTGATTTTCATGAATTATGGCAATTCACACCATATGCCATTGAGCTATGCTACTTTTTCTGCTGATCTACCCCAATTTCAAATATTACTGCTTCAATTTGTATGCCACAGATTGTATGAAACTCTGTAATATTTCTTAACCTTTTGTCCCTCTTATCCCTGGAACCAAAATTCATAATATTGTAAAATCAGAGAGCATTAGAGATGCTAAGTTAAGAGAACATGAAGAACATCTAAGTGGCATTCTCCTGTTATCTCCTTCACAAATTTTGTTATTCCTCTAATGTCCCTGGACTGTTGGATTTTTATAGTTTGGACCAATAGTACTGAGGGGGTGTGTGATGCTTACATATATGCAAACATATAGTGGAGTTTGACTCACTCAATGCATGCGCTAGTGCTCACGCTTACGTACCTAAAAATTAATGATTCAGTAGCTCTGCAGTATTTGAAGAGGTAGTCAAAATGAATAAATAAATAAAGTTAAAAATACTGCTAAAGAACAAGAATCTGCAGAGGTGGTCCAATAGTAAGGAACTCTATCTACTGGTAAGTAACCAAAATAATTTCTAATTTGGAAAGCTTCTTGGTACATGATCTTTAAAAATACTATAACCACAATACAATATTCTGCCACTATAACACATAGGTATAATACTATAATAGATATAATACTATAGGTATAACAAGTAATTTGCCTGTAAAATAATATAAGTATTGTCATTCATTAATTACTAAATTGTAAAGTTAGAAAAAATATTTAGCATCAAAAGCATAAAAACAAATCATTTAGTTGAATGTTCTTTTATATCTATCTCCTTTTAGAACAGACTTCATAATCCCATTGCAAATTTTGAAATTGTTTTAGACTATTTGAACTCTAAATGTAAACTTAACTTTGTCTCAGGCCTTGTTTCCTATTTTTGTTTTGGTAATAGGCCCCTTTCTAGTATAGATGGTCCCCACAGCCAAACCAGATAATATCCATAATTACCGTCAGTTTTCAGGGCTGATAAGCCTCTGTTGGCTGTCTCTTCATACTTCACTCTAAAAGCAGTAAAAATTAAGTACAGAGGGCTTCTCTGGTGGCGCAGTGGTTGAGAGTCCGCCTGCCGATGCAGGGGACACGGGTTCGTGCCCCAGTCCAGGAAGATCCCAGATGCCGCGGAGTGGCTGGGCCCATGAGCCATGGCCACTGAGCCTGCGCGTCCGGAGCCTGTGCTCCACAATGGGAGAGGCCACAGCAGTGAGAGGCCCGCGTACCACAAAAAAAAAAAGTACAGAAACCTCCGGGCAAGTAATCAATTGGCATGTGAGACAGCTCAACCTTGCCTTTATGTTCTTTCCTGACGGTTAAGAACTATGAAGAGTGACAAAGAGATTAGTACGCAAACTCCGTCAAGGGATGCATGCTGTGAGGAAAGTGTGTTCTGTAAGAAACAGATTTTTAATCTTTAGGTTCCAAGTAGGTAACTTAAAAGAATTTAGAGAAAATTATTAACTTGAAAATGGCATATAATTTTTAAAAGGAAAAGAAAAAAATTTTGAAGGCATACCTTTATCTTTAGATGAACCAGTTATTAACAGTAATAGTGTTTTGCATAGGCATGTGAGTGTTTATGTCTTTCTTCTTAGCTTATTCTAAGAGGCACTACTTCTGGTTTTCATTTTGATTTATTTACCTTCAACTCTACTGCTATAGGTATTCTGTTATCATTGTTCATGAAGAGCCATTGTGGAAATCCAAGGCATATTAAGTACTTTAAAACCGATTAGTTCCTTAGAAAATGAAGGCAAGCAATGATGACAAAGCCATATTGACCTCATTCTCTTTACCTCTCAAGCCAAATTTTTTCTTTACTAAGATGATTGTCACCGTTATTAAATAAAACTTTGAAAAGACAAATATTTTAAGTAACCAGATTTTTTTTCCTTGTTAAAACTACTTTCCTTCCTAACAGTCATCAAAGAACACTCTGCTGCAAATAAGCAATAACCTGTGTGTGTTATATACTTTTCATTCTTTATTATGAAGCAACTATTTTTAAGGGATTCTAAGATTTTTATTGTCTTAGTCTTTATTAAAATTGCTTTTTTTCTTACGCTTTTCATATACTCTGTGACTTTCTGTAATGCAAATGTTACTTTGTCTAACCTTTTAACTTAAAAACCAGTGGTAGTGTTTAATTACTTATACATTTTAAAACCTGCTCTGTAAAGATATAGCACCGTGTTTTTTAAAAAAATTAGTGATTTGACATCTTATTTGAATTATTTTCATTTCTAAATTTCTTTTAATCTTTGAAAAGTTTTAAAATTCAACTCTTCTGAATTAATGTCTTAAACATTTTCAAGGCAGTTATATGAGTGGACTTAATCTTGCTTTACTCTAATTGAAGTAGTGTTGAGTTTGCAATAGGGAGAATAAGAGGTGTTTTTTTCTTACTAATGTCCATTTAATACATAAACATTTTTTGTGTGTTTTGTTGTTTTTTTTTTTTTTTTTACAGATTCCCTTCAAGCTCAGCTTATCAACATGGGTGTTATTCCTACCTTAGTTAAATTACTGGGCATCCACTGCCAAAATGCAGCTCTTACAGAAATGTGTCTTGTTGCATTTGGCAATTTAGCAGAACTTGGTAAGTCCTAGCCATGAGTCAAAAATGTAATTAAGTTATTAATGTACTTATAATAAATTTTCCTTTAGAGGTTAACCTGGGAATCTGTTTAGATTATATTAGTTTATTTTTTTTTGAAGCATTGTAGATACATTATTTCAATGTTAAAAAGTGTAGATCCATCTTAGGGTTGTATTGTTTATAATTGGAGCTAGTTTGCTTTCCTAATTGTTTTATGTATTAAGGCTTAAAGTTTATACTTGTATACTATTTAATGGAATTGAATATTTAAAATGATCTCCACTTGACTTTAGTATTCTTAACGTGAGGGATGGTCTTAAAATCAAGTATTTCCAGGGCAAAAATAAGGACCTCATAATTTATTACATTTTGTATAAAGTATTTGCTTATCAGGTGGAAAAAAATCTAGCAGACTAAGGTTCTTCCCTCTCTTTTTACAAAATCCAAAAAAATAATAGAGAACTTTTTCATAAGAGTATGTTTGTAACAGGATTTGAAAAAAATATGAGAAATCCTTGAAAATCAGAAGGCGGGCAGAAACAGACCAGTGCTAGCAACACAGCCCAGCCCTAACAGAGGGAGGACTGATGACCCCAGCACGCCCATCTCTTTTCCCTGTTTTATTTTTCTCTATATCATGTATATTATTACCCTTTCTTCTTTTCTCTCCTCCTTCCCCATAATTCTTGATAGAAAGTTACAACTCCTGGTCTAAATCTACCCCACAACCATGTTCATAATAAATTGTTCATCATGGGGACAGTGAAACCAAATGATGTCTCATCATAGCTAAAGTAATAGCTACATCAAACGAGTAAATCTGTTCTATTAATATCCCCATTTTATAAATAAATAAAAAGAAGCACCAGGACTCTAACCTTGGTTTTTCTAACTGAAAGCTCATCTCCTTGCACACTCACATTAAGATCTTGATTTCAGTACTTTACTTTTGCTTTGACTTCAAGTTAAGGGAATAGGGATTATTTATCAGAGTTAATTTTTAGAAGCCATTTTTATTCAGTGGGTCATCTCCTGGCATTTGTGAATGTTTCTTGTCTTCTCTTCTGCTTTTTTCTTTTTCATACTGTCTCATTATTTCCATCATTCAAGTAAGCCCAAGAATGAAAGAACATTCATTTACTGTTTTACAAGTTAGTTTCCATTATTAAAATGGAATGTAGGAGTTTGTGTTTAGTATAGTTTGTAGAATTAAAACAGAAATTATGTTATAATCCCTGATAATGTCATAACCTGTGTAACAGAGACAGACACCACTTAATATGAGTTAACTGTATTAAGGTGTCAGGATTTGTTTGGGAAATTGTATAGACCACCTCGATTCTGCAGACAGGGAGACCTGGGTCTGTATTAAAAGATGGATATGCACCTAATTTAGTTTGGCCCAATTCCATACTCTGGTCCCAGCTGTTACTGCCCTTACCCCGTATGGAGAAAGAAAGTATAAAAGAGAAATACTTCTTCATTTACTAAGACTTCTAGAGTATATATCATGAGTCTGTTATGCCCATGTAATAGCTAAGTTGTACATCAACACTGAAATAAAACATGTATGCCCCAGGATACATGTTTTCTCTTTTCAGTGTGGACTTTATTGCCCATGAGTTAGCGAATCACCTAGTATTATTTTATTGACACAGGTAAAGATTAAGATCATATCACACACTTCTGAATATGGCATATCATTAAATGCTAGAGTTACTTTTTGTCAAAATTTCTTAATAAAAATGTTAAATAGCAGAAATTTGTATGGTTTTGCTCACTAAAGATATAAAGACAAAATATAAAATAATTAAACAACTGCAAACTATTTCATAATTGGGGGCCGAAAAGGAATGTGCATCTCTATCTTTTTATTCTCTTTCAGTCCTAGTTTATGTGCACACATAATTTTTCTATATTCACAATTATAGCATGAATCCAATTTTAAAGTTTGCAGATTTATTTAACATTATAGATTAAGCAGAATGGGATTTTTTCCCCTTTTTATTTGGCTCCACAATCTTTTATAAATAAAATTGCCTGCTTAAAATATTAGTATTTTGGGGGTTAGAGATGTTAGAATGAAAATCTGCACTTACTTTCACTCCCTTCTGGAAACCAGCTAAAACTACAATAGATTCTTTTTTAAATGGAAAACCATCAAGGAAAAGGAAGCGGGGTTGTCGGGGTGGGGGGGCAAGTAAAGAGGATAACACAGAAACTTTTTAGAGCCTGGAAAGAAAAGCAAGCAGTAACTCACTTAGCAAAACTTTGAAATCTAAATCCTGAATTGGAAAGCCAAGAACTAACCAGTTTGCTCTTTGGAATCTTCAAAAAGTTTAGGATTTGGTGGCATCAAGATTTCTAAACCTTCTTTCCCTTCCCACACTGTGGTAACTAGCCCTTCCCATCTAAGCAGAAGACTGTGTTTACTCTCTGGAGAGACTAAAAATAGAGGGTTTGTACACTGGGGACATCAGACTAAATGAAGTAAGAGTTACCAGAGTACCATTCTGAACACAGATTAAGTGAAGGTAGGTATGCTTAATGGTCCCATTTGTTCTCTAGAACATGGACTTAAAGATACTTATGTTGGAGTTTCTCTACAAAAGAGCCATCTGACCTACAGGGAATCTTCAGACAACAAGGCCACTCATAGATTGGCATTGACATATATACACTAATATGTATAAAATAGGTAACTAATAAGAACCTGCTGTGTAATAAATTAAATAAATAAATAAATAAAACAAGGCCACTCCTACTCATAGATCCTAATCAGTTTTTAGATCCCAGTTAATCAGTGGCAGACAAGTAGAGAGGTGAGGATAGCCTCTAAATGGAAGATAAATAAACAAAAAAAGGTAACTCGGAGGAGGTAGAAACTATGCAGGATGGGGGTGGGGGAAACTCAAACATGCTCAGATAAATGAGAAAAATGCTGTAATCAAGAAACAGGATGCCATTTTTAAAGAAAAGGAACAAATGAAAAAGCTAGAACATTAAAAACAATAGCTAAAATGAAAGACAATAAAATGTATGGAGGAATATTTATAGATATAAAGCAAAAAACAAGGATATGGAAAGTAGAAGCGAAAATATAGATAGAGGATCAGACGAAGAGTTCTAGAAAGAGGTAAATAGGAGGAAATGGCCAAATAACTCAAGTACCACAAAACTAAAGTATATATTTCTCCAGATTGGAAGAATCTGTCAAATGCCTAGCCTAGCAGATGAAAATTAGGCCCCCAGACCATGGCACATCAATGTGAAGTTTTAGAATAATAGGGACAAAGAGAATATTTTACAGACTTCGAGAGAGAGGGGAAAAAGTTACATTAAAAAAATGGTGAATCAGTAGACATCAGATGTATCAAAACAACACTGGTAACCAGAAGAAAATGGAATATTGTCTTCAAAAATTTGAGGAAAAATTATTTCCAATATAGAATTCTATATGCAAACCATCAGTCAAGTCTGAGGTTACAATAAGGACATTGTCAAACATGAATGTCTCAAAATTGCTGTCCTACATCTTTCCTGGAAGCCACTGGAAGATATGTCCCACCAAAACAAGGGATATAAATAATAAGACTACATAGGAATCAGGAAACAAGAGATCCAACAGGAAAATAGGAGTTCCTAGTATTATGGTGACATGAGAGCCCCAAATGGCCTATTTTCAAAGAGCAACCAGTCCAGATTGGGGAAATTCTTTACAAGATGAAATTGATTGAGCACCTAAAGTGAACGAGCTTATTAAGAGAAAACTGGACAACTGATGGAGAGTGTGGAGTTGAACTAATGTAAGTACATTGAAAGCTAAATAAGTGAGAAAAAAAAATTTCCTGGAAATAAAAGGAATTCCAGGACAAATGAAATAGTGCATCATTGAAACACTAATTATTGAAATAACCAAAATTACAGTAAAATTACATTGAGAAGATGGAGGGTATTGTGGAGACAAGAAGAAAAGAAAGCTATTGCTTCATCTTTCATAGTGGGAAGTCGATCAAAACTTAATATAAATACATTATTTAAAGATTTGGAGGTAAATACCAGTGAATTAGCTAAAAGAGCTTTATGTGCTTATTTTTGAAGAAGAAATGGGCAAGGGGGACTCGATTCTGCCAGTAGTGTAAGTATTAGGACTAACTCTTTAAACCCATATATAATTTTGATTAAAAAAAAAAAACCCTTAGGAAATAAGCCTTCTTGCTAAAAGTCTGTTAAGGATCCATGGCATTTAATTCAAATATAATGTCCAAATCATAATTCACGCTATCTTTTCTTTTCAGGTGTCCACCTGCAGGATAAGTACAGGTTTTTGTTAATTCCTATGTTAATCATAGTGCCTTGTTTCCTTGTGCTGGCAAATGACCTGAATTACTTAGCAGCAGTGATTTGGTTTCAGTTTAATAAGTAGAAGAATAAAATATGGATTGGAAAAAAGAGTGCTAGAACTATTATTTTTTGAAAAGAATAATAGCACATAACTAGATAAATGATGTCTATCTACTTCACCTGTGATTTTATGTTTCATTTTATTTGAAGAATTGTCTGAAACAGAGGAGTAACCACCAGCGTTAAGGAGTTAAATCATTCCTATTTAAATCAAACTAACCTCCTTTTAGGGTAAGATGGGCTGACGTTTGTAAACTATGATTTCTGAGGGTTTAACTAGCTTATTAGAAAAGACGCTTCACCCATACTCCTTTTTTTGTGGCACTAAGGAATCCTCCTTACAAGTCTTGGAGTGGATTCTCATCATTTTGGCATAGATCTGGTACATGTGCCAAAAGCAGTGTAACAGTAGAGTGAATCAAAACTGTATTAAGCCGTATAAAAATTTATGTTTCTCCATTTTCTTTTAAAGTTGAATTTGTAATATTTTTTATTTGATATTGGCAGAGATTTACCAGAGACTAGAGAGCAGAATATCACTCTTACATTCATTTACTTGTTCTTTCAGTCACACATTCATGCAATCAATAAATTTCTTTTGAACACCTGCTCTTTACTGGGCACTATACTGTACACTGTATTTACAGTAGTTAAAATACTATACACTGTCCGTGCCCTCAAGGAGCTTATAGTTTAGTGGGTGCGTTGGAAATTTATTTTTTAAATGAATTTACAAATAAATAAGCATATAATTTTAAATTATGATAATTGCTATTATGAGAAAGTAATTGAACGGGGTAAGGAACTAATTTAAATGACAGGCATAGACTCTAGGTGGGAAAGAGCATTTTCAGACAGTCAAAATTTCAAAATATTTATCTCCTATACACAGTACATAGTAGCTTTCTCAGGAAGCTGCTGGAGGATGCCTCCACCAAAACTAAAAATGTGAAGGTGAAAGGACATAGATAATAGAGTATCTGATACAGGAGGGAGAAGAAAGCATCCATCAAGGTAATGAAAAAGAAATTCCAGGATGTCAGCTGTGCCCCACAAACATGGAGAGCAACCAATCTAGGTTGGATTTGGTCAGAATTCTCTGAAAGAAACTTCTAGATAAATTGATAGGATATCTGATGCAGCAAAAGAAACTGAGAAGAGACTTGGAGAGGAATGGATTCTGGTTGTATTTTGGAGGTAGACTGATAGACCTTGGTTATTCTTTGGATGTACAGTTGAGTGAGAACAAGTGAGCAGTGACCCCCAGGTTTCTGCCTGCATGGCAGATGGGTAGGTGACATGTTCCTTCACTAAATTATGGAAGTCTGGAGGAAGAACAGGTTTCAGGGGAGCATCAGAAGTCCACTTTAGACATGGAGTTTGGCTGCTAGAGAGATATTCAAATGGAGACGTCAAATGGCCAGTTAAATAAATAGCCTGGAGTCCAGAAGAGGGCTAGAGATATGATTATATAAGCATCAACATATAGGTGCTATTTTATGCTATGTAAGATGTTAGATTGCTTAGGGTGAGAGTAAGGCTCAAAAAGGTGAGAAGGCAAAAGATCAAGATCCAAGGAACCATAATAGAATGTATAGAGGTCTGGTGCAGGAGGAGGAGCAAGCAAGGGAGATCGCAGAATGGAGAGGTGGGCCAAACTAGTTTGAGCTGGGTGTAGGAATGCATGTGAGTTGAGAAAGTAAGGACAGTGTATGTAGACAATGCTGTCAAGAAACTTGTTTGTGAAAGGGAACAGATTGGATGGTAGTGAATAAAAGTGGTGTAAAGGGAAGGTGTTTGTTTTTAATATTGCTATTTTTCTGTGAGAAATATTAAAGCACATTTAAATGGTGAGGATGAGGCTCTAGAGTGAGAGGCTGGAGACGGTGAAGAGGCAAGAGGGAATGAGGAGTTGGCCTTTGATAGAAAGACTTGTCAGGGGCTTCCCTGGTGGTGTAGTGGTTAAGAATCCAACTGCCAATGCAGGGGACACGGGTTCAAGCCCTGGTCCGGGAAGATCCCACATGCCACAGAGCAACTAAGCCTGGGCGCCACAACTACTGAGCCTGCACTCTGGAGCCCACAAGCCACAACTGTTGAGCCCACGTGCCACAGCTAGTGAAGCCTGCGCACCTAGAGCCCCTGCTCTGCAACAAGAGAAGACACTGCAGTGAGAAGCCCGCGCACCGTAACAAAGAGTAGCCCCCTCTCGCCGCAACTAGAGAAAGCCGCACGCAGCAAGGAAGAACCACCAACGCAGCCAAAAATAAAATAAATTTTAAAAATAAATAAATTAGAAAGGCATGTCGAGAAGAATGCAAAAGTATACCACTGTATTGGTGTAAAGACAAGTCACCTTTAATTCAGCCATGTAAAATGCAGTCTGTTATGAGTAATTTTTCTTCTTTGACTGAAAGCCTTGAAACTATGAATTTATAACAGTAATTTTACTGTTGCTATGATTACCTATATGTTATGCTAGTGAACATTTATTTTATAGCCTTGAATAAAATTGGGCCAGAACATTTTATTTAAAGACTTAGATGTTTTTCCTCTTCAGGGGCATTTTAAAAAATGGTTTTGATTGTTCCTGTATTTGAAGAGTGTTTGTACTTATCAGTAATGGTAAAAAATGACCAAATATTGAAGGTAATAGAAAACAATTTCTGGGCTTAATTTTGCTTGCTTACTCTAAATTTTCCTCTTGTTTTTTGCAGAGTCAAGTAAAGAACAGTTTGCCAGTACAAACATTGCTGAAGAGCTGGTAAAACTCTTCAAGAAACAAATAGACCATGATAAGAGGGAAATGGTGTTTGAGGTTCTTGCTCCATTGGCAGAAAACGGTGAGAAAATAAATGTATCTCTTGATTTTTGATCATGTAGGCTTTTTCCAGTTTTTTCTAATATTATTTAATTGCCAGCTATTTAACTCAAAATTCTTTTTTTAATTAATGATTTATTAATGATAAGTTTTATTTTGGGTATCTCTAACTTCAGCTACATTATCTACTGCATAACTATATCTACATTGGCCAAAGCTACTTTCCAGGTTTCTTTGATTTTATAATCTTGGCAAAGATGGTTCTGTAGCTTATACATGCTTATGCCAATCTGGACAAGGCAGCTAATAGGCTGAACTCCACTTATGTACCCTTGCAGGGCAAAAAGGTCATAAAAGTTGGAGTACCAGGCCCACCAACAGTGTGAACACTGGTAAACTATTCCTGTCTTTGAGCAAAAAATCTTAAAGGATACACTCTAGGAATAAGAGGGAACCAGAGTAAGCAAACCATCCCATATAAATAATTTTTCAAATACAGTGTCTAGCACACAATCAAAGAGGACCAGACACATGAGGAGACAAGACATTGTAAGCAAGAATCAGCACAAAGAACAGGCAACAGCAGCAAATCTCCAGATACTGGAATTATTAGACATTGACTCAAAACAGGTATGCTTATTATGTTCAGAGTTAAAAACAAGCTTAAAATTTTTGGAAGGAAACTAGAAACTATAAAAAGTGGAATGAATAGCAGATTTGAAAAAGAAACAATTGGAAATTCCTGAATTGAAAAATACAACCAAAATTAAGAACCTAATAGGGCTTCCCTGGTGGTGCAGTGGTTGAGAGTCCGCCTGCCGATGCAGGGGACACGGGTTCATGCCCCAGTCCAGGAAGATCCCACATGCCACGGAGCGGCTAGGCCCGTGAGCCATGGCCGCTGAGCCTGCGCGTCCGGAGCCTGTGCTCCGCAATGGGAGAGGCCACAACAGTGAGAGGCCCGTGTACCGCAAAAAAAAAAAAAATTAAGAACCTAATAGATGAGTTTAACAGCAGATTAAATATAGTTGAACTAGAGAACCAGTGAACTGGAAGATAGATTGGAAGAAAATCCAGAATGAAATATAGAGAAATAAAAGAACCAATATACATAAGAGAGAATAAGAGGTACAGAGTATAAAGTGAGAGGGTCTCATATACATTTTTTGGAGTCCCAGAAGGAGGGCAGATGGGAGGGCAGAAGTTTGAAGAAATTTTGTCAGAACCCTTACCAGAAATTATGAAAGATATCAAAGATTCAAGAAGCCCAATGAATTTAAAACATGATAAAAAGAAATACACATTTCGATACATCATATTGAAATTGCAAAAAAAAAATGACAGAAGTTTTAAAAGTAGCCAGGAAAAAAAATAGATTACCTTAAAAGAGGCAAAAGTTTCACAGCTAACTTCTCGACAGTAGCAATGAAAGCCAGATAACAAACATCTTCTGTGTGCCAAAAGAAAATAAATTCAATCTAAAATTCTAAACCCAATGAAAATACCCATCAAAACTGAAAGCAAAATGAAGATATTTTCAGGTTAGAAACTGTGAAAGTTCACCACCAATATACCCTTACTAAAGGAAATTATAAAGGATGTTTGTTAGAAAAAAGGAAAATGATTCCAAAAACAAAAGGAAACAGACTCCAGAAGGAAGGTTATAGGTACAAGGGAGGAGAAGGAAGCAAAAAAAACCCCAGTAAATATGTGTGTAAACTCATGAACATTGAATATATAAAATAATAAAAATAATTCACTGTGAAGTTTAAAATGTACATATGTATAATCTAAAATACACCACAGAATGAGTGTATATAATCTGGAGGGAGGTAAAAGTAGTTAAAGAGTCCCAGGACCCTTGTACTACAAGGAGGAAAGTACTATTAGATTCTGGTGAATAAGTGATTTCAAATTTTAAGGTGAACTAAAATAATTTTTAAAACCAATGTGTAACTACCAAACTAATGGAAGGATTTATGGAAAGATTTTTTTTGTTTTAATACCCCATTAATCCTAATTAACAGAAGAGCAGAGAGAAAAGGGAACATGGAAGAGGGGGTAAAAATAGGGCAGAAAAAATATGCTAGATTTATGACACAGTATTTCATTAATTACATTAAATGTATGTGGCCTGAATGCTTTAGTTAAAAGACTAATCGTTAACTGAATTTTAAAAAACCAGCTTTTTTTTTAAACAAGCAGTGCTTCTTAAGTATGAGGAGATTTAAAAGGTTGAGATTTAAAAAATTGGAAAAAATTTACCATTCAAACCTAAAAAAGGCTGAGGTAGTCATATTAATATCAGATAAAATAGACTTTAATATTAAAAGACTTGGTAGAGATAAAGAAGGTGACTTTATCATGATAAAAGGTCCAATTCTTGGAAGCTATAAAAATGTACATTATGTCAAAAGATATGAAGCAAAAATATTCCGAACTATGAGGCACCCTAAATATCCACAAAAATCATTATAGAACAAACAGATTAAAAAATAGGAATATAGAAAACGTGGGCAACATGATTAAGAAAATTGATTTAATGGACATATTTTGGAACACTGCACCCTGCTTCAGAGCCCTTTCTTTTCAAGTACATATGAAACATTTAAAACATGTATACTTATGGAAAAAATATCAAAGGATTGCAATCTTAGAGTATGTTCTCTGATCTAAGTGAATTACAATAGTAACTAATAATAAAAAGATAACTAGGAAATCCCCATTTATTTAGATATTAAGAAATACACTTCAGATACCTCGGAGGTCAAAGAAGAATCACGAAGAAAATTAGAACATTTTTCTAATAATGAAAATGAGAACACTATCTCAAATCTTGTGTGTTTCAGGTAAAGCCATACTTAGAGGGTTTTTTTTTTCACTTTAAATGAATATAATAGGAAAAAGCTAACATCAGTGAGCTCAGTATTAATCTCAGGAATTGAGAGAGGGAAAACATAAATGAAACCCAAAGAAATTACAGTAGAAGGAAGGAAATACAGGAACTGAAATTAATAAAATAGAATATATGTAATGCAATATAAGCATATACTTGCCTATGTTGAGTCTGAAAAGACATCATAAAACTGGTAAATCCCTAGTAGGATTAATCAGGAAAAAAAGAGAGAGAAAGCACAAATAACCAAAATCAAGAAAACAGAGATCTCACTACAGATCTTACAGATATTCAGAGAATGTTATGAAAATTTGATGCCAATACATTTTCAAGTATGGGTGATACAGAACAGAAAAGCTGAGTAATCTTATCTTAAATTTTTTCCAGAATAGGAAAAGCAGATATACTCACCAATATATTTTGTGAAGCTAATAAAATACCAACAAAGACAAAACAAGAATAAAAATTAAAGGCCAGTCTCACCATGAACATAGATCCAAAATTCCCATAAACTTTTAGCAAACAAAATCCAATAATATATTTAAAAATTAATCATCATACCAAATTGGATTTATTCTGGAAATATAAAGTAGTTTAGTATTCCAAATGCAATCAATATAATTCATCACATTAAAACTTAATAAAGGGGAAAATCATATGATCTTGTCATTCAGAAAAAACATTTTATAAGATTAACCATCCTTCCATGATTTTTAAAAACTCTTTGCAAACCATCACTAGAAGAGAATGAAAAGAATATATAACCAGAAGCCTATAGAAAGCATCATACTGAGTGGTATAACAAAAATCATTTCCTTTTAAGATTGGGAATAAGAAAGGTCATCTCCATTTTTATTTCTTATTGTATTGTAGGAACTATCCAGTGCTGTAGGGTAAAAAAGAAAGAAAAAAAAGATACAGGAAAGAAATAAATAAACTATCATTATTCATATATATGATTATGTATATCAAAAATACAAAAGAATATAGATTTTTAAAATTAGAATTTGGTTGGGTTGCCAGGCAAGACAAAGAAAAACATCTAAAAACCCAAAGCATTGTATTTTTACATACCAGCAAAAACAGAAAATACATTTTAAAAAATACACTGTTTACTATAGTATAAAAAATGAAATATTTAAGGGAATTGCCTGGTGGTCCAGTGGTTAGAACTCCGTGCTTCCACTGCCAGGGACCTGGGTTTGACCCTTAGTCACGGAACTAAGATCCTGCAAGCAGTGTGGCGTGGCAAAAAAAAAAAGGAATACTTAAGAATGGACTAATAAAAGATGTGTAATCTAAACAAGGTCTCTCTCCTTGTAGCCTTCTTCCTTAGCCCTTCCCCACCACTGTCTTCCTCAGGCACACCATTTACCAGAGGATTCGACTTTAATGCATGCAATAGGTGTGTTTGTGTATGCTTATATGAAATTGTATGATATCGTTTCATGAATGTATCTTTATAATTTACACAAGTGACATTTTTCTATGTTTCCTTGTATTCTTAACTTGTTGCTCAACAATGTGTTTTAAGAGTTATGCATAACATTCTGTTATATAAGCCTACTTCACTTTAATTATTTATTCTATTTATTCTTAGTTGTCAACAACCCTCATATCCAGCAAATACTGGATTTCATTGTTCATTTCTTCTTTGCTAGTTGTTCGAAAAGCAAGTGTTTCATTTGATTAAACTTACAAATGGAGAGATGACCCATAGTCATTATCCCAGACAGCATTCCAATTCTGCAGAAACCAATACTGACCCAGACAAAGAAACTGTTGAAGCCATTGGGTAAAACACATAGATCTGTGTGCCATTTCTTTATGAAGATACCACATTTTGGATTTCTCTTTTTGTGAAATCTAGAGGTGGTGTTGCAATTTCAAGAAGAGGGTGGGACTGTATGAGACAATGACAGTCTTTTAACAGATACAATTTTGGTGTTATTCTTTTTAAAAAACTTTTCCTGTTTAAGCAATAAATAGTTAGAATTGTTACTTTTTTTTTTTTTTTTTTTTTTTTTCTTTTTGCGGTATGCGGGCCTCTCACTGTTGTGGCCTCTCCCATTGCGGAGCACAGGCTCCGGATGCGCAGGCCCAGCGGCCATGGCTCACGGGCCCAGCCGCTCCGCGGCATATGGGATCCTCC
This sequence comes from Mesoplodon mirus, assembly GCF_964341445.2. Taxonomy (NCBI): domain Eukaryota; kingdom Metazoa; phylum Chordata; class Mammalia; order Artiodactyla; family Ziphiidae; genus Mesoplodon; species Mesoplodon mirus. The sequence continues at coordinate 17,975,892 of NC_138977.1, read as the reverse complement.
CAGACCGGGGCACGAACCCGTATCCCCTGCATCGGCAGGCGGACTCTCAACCACTGCGCCACCAGGGAGGCCCTAGAATTGTTACTTTTTATTGTCATCTTGGAAATACCATCAAATGAAATTTGAAAAAAAAAAAGATGTGTAAGAAAACTGTAGAAAGTCATCAAGAGAAATTAAAATCTAAATAAGTGCAAAGCTATATCACTTTCATAGATTGGAAACCTCGATTTTGTAATGATCTTGTATCTTACCATACTGATCTGAAGACTTATGGCAGTTCTCATCAAAATCCCAAAGACTAAGAATAGCCAAGATACTGTGAAAGAGACTAAGGTAGAAGAACTGATTTTATTGCATAACAATAATAAAACTTCATTCTGATAAAACTGTAGTATTTAAAAGACGATGTGGTATTGGTTCAAAGATGGACAAGAAGACCAGTGGAACAGGATAGCCCATAAACAAATGGATGCATTAGTAGATGTTTATTTTACTAAGAAAAACAGGTGTCACTGCAAAACTATATGGAAAGGACAATCTTTTTAATAAACAGTGCTGGGAATGGAAAAAAATACCGTTGGAGACACTCATACAATCCCACTTAATACTATTATTATTTTTTAAATTTTTAAAAATTTTTATTTATTTTTGGCTGCGTTGGGTCTTCATTGCTGCGCGTGGGTTTTCTCTAGTTGTAACGAGTGGGGGCTACTCTTCATTGTGGTGTGTGGGCTTCTCATTGCGGTGGCTTCTCTTGTTGTGGAGCATGGACTCTAGGTGCACAGGCTCAGTAGTTTTGGCTCATGGGCTCTAGAGCACAGACTCAGTAGTTGTGGCACACGGGCTTAGTTGCTCAGTGGCATGTGGGATCCTCCTGGACCAGGGATTGAACCCGTGTCCCCTGCATTGGCATGTGGATTCTTAACCACTGCACCACCAGGGAAGTCCCAATACTATTTTTTAAATTTCATTTCAGATAGATTATTGACCTGAATGTAAAAGTTGAAACAAGAAACTTTATCTTAAAATATGAGATAGGATAATACCATCACAGCCTTGGAGTACAGAAAGTTTTCTTAAGTCACAAAAAGCTGTAACTATAAAGGAAACTTTGATAAATTTTGTTATTTTAAAAGTAAAAACTTTTATTCCTCAAAGGACACCATTAAGAGTGAAAAGCATGACAGTAGATGAGAATTTATTTACAACATATGTAACCAACAGAGGGCTGATGTGTACAATATATAGAAAAACTCCCTCAAATCATTAAGAAAAATGTAGAAAACCTAGTGGGAAAGTGTGCAAACAATTTAAGAAGGCAAAAGATAAAATCCAAGTGGCTGATAAACACATGAAAATATGCTCAACTCATTAAAAATCAGGGACTGCAAAATAAAACCACAATAAAATACCACTGTGTACTCACCGGAAAGTGATAATACCAAGTGTCGATGAAGATGTGGAACAGTGGAAACTCATTAAGTGCTGATGGGAGTGTAAATTGGTACAATTTGGAGAACAGTATCTACTGAGTTGGAGATATGCCTTCCCTGTGAGCCAACAATTCTGCTGTTAGGTGTATACCCAGAAATGGGTACATGTGCACCAGGAGCCATTACAAGAATGTTCATAACAGCATTATTTATAATAATGAATAAATGGAAACAACTCATATCCATTAACAGTAGAATAAATAAATTATGGTATATCCATATTATGGAAAAATACACAGTTATGAAAGAATGAAGACAGCTATAACCAATAGTGTAGATGAATCTTATAAACATATTAAAAGGAAAAATCCAACACTGAAAAATACGTATTTTACGATTCCATTTATATGAAGTTACAAAAAAGCTAAAATTAACTATAGTTTTTAGGAATGATTATTTGTGAAACTATAAAAGTATGGATGTGATTACCTTAAAAAGGGTGGTGATTTGAAAGGGAGGGATATGTGATAGAAAAAAGTAAAGCACAGAGGGGCTTCCAGGGTTGTTGGCAATGAATTTCTTTTTTGTTTGTTTTTTTTTTTTTGCGGTACGCCGGCCTCTCACTGTTGTGGCCTCTCCTATTGCGGAGCACAGGCTCCGGACGTGCAGGCTCGGCGGCCATGGCTCACAGGCCCAGCCGCTCCACGGCATGTGGGATCCTCCCGGACCGGGGCACGAACCCGTGTCCCCCGCACTGGCAGGCAGACCCTCAACCACTGCGCCACCAGGGAAGCCCAGCAATGAATTTCTTGATCTAGGTGATAGTTACACAGCTATATACTTAGTAATAATAATTGATTAAGAGTAACATATATTTTATGCACTCTGCAGCATTTGTGGGCTTTTTTTCACCACTTAGAAAAGATTTTCAAATATTCATTTATACAGATATACCTGTACATATATATGATACATGTATGTACATATATGTACGTATATATGCAAACAGTGGTGATAAAGATAGATGTCCTTGGGCAGAATGGTATTTGATCAGTGTGTGCTGGGCTGTCTGCTTTGGCAGAATGGCTCATTAATCCTTTTTAATAAGGCAATTTAAGCCTCCCACATATACATGTGATTACAGTTAAACTGTTGAGAGGAAAGATTTGTAAACTTTAATCCTGACACATTTTAAATCTTCTGAATGCCTTAGATCTTATTCTTTAGGAAGAAATTTATTTTTCCTCTCATTTGGTGGTTTGGCCAAATAGGAAGTTTTCATTGTGACCTTCAGTCAACTTTATGCCGGAGAATGACCTGTACCCTTCCTTGCAATATTTCAAAATAACAGTGTTTTTATCTCTTATTTTGTCCTCCACTGTCTTCACTTGTGTTTTATAACTGTGCTGTGGGTTGAATGCTACTTTGGAAAACTTGTTTCTGGACTAGCCTTAGCATATCATCCTTGGTTTTCCTTGTATGCAAAGGAGAGTGATTCCAACATTTAAACTGGGATTTGTATAATTCAAGGTTTTTTGTATTTTTAAGGCTTTTTCATTGTGGCTTTCAATTCTAGTCGCCACACATTTCTACTTCTGTCATTCTGTAACCAAGGAAACGCCCTACTTTCAGCATGGCACAGTGCAAGTATACCTTTTAAAAAACTATTACAGGTTGAATATTCTGTGTATTCTGAAATAATATGCTAAAGAATATCAGCGATCCTAGTGATAGAAAAAAGCCAAATTTTTACACATTAAAATTGTCTGAAAGAACAAGTCTTAAGTATGAAAACAGTCTTTCCAAATAAAAAACAGTTTCTTGCAAATAAAAAACTTGAACTGCCATTGCTGTAGATATGTGCATATACAGCTTAGGGAAACTGAAGACTAAAATAAAATCCAACTAGAAAATAAAATTTAAATTAAAAAAGTTATGTGTAGCAAATGTATTTCTGAGGTCAGTTGATCAGCATTTATCTTAAGCAGTATCAAATATACCCAAAATATTTAAGAAGGCCAATTTAGGTTAAAACACAAAGATGAATGAGGTATATTGGGGGAGACAGATATGGATGCAAATATAAAATCTTCAACGAAGTAAGTTCTATAATGAAAGAATATTTAAGATATTAGTGGTGCAAACAATATCGATTTGATAGGCTCACAGAGTTTGCTATGAAGATAATTTTTTAAAATATAATTGGTACGTAAATTCTGTCTCTAAAATTCCTTAGTTTGTTAGTTATCTATCAGAAAACTTGAAAGTTATTTGTTTCTTTCAACTTTTATTGTGAAAACTTAAAAATCTATTCAGGGGCTTCCCTGGTGGTGCAGTGGTTAGGGATCCGCCTGCCAATGCAAGGGACACGGGTTCGAGCCCTGGTCTGGGAAGATCCCACATGCTGCGGAGCAACTAAGCCCGTGTGCCACAACTACTGAGCCAGCGCTCTAGAGCCCACGACCCACAACTACTGAGCCTACATGCCACAACTACTGAAGCCCGCGTGCCTAGAACCCGTGCTCCGCAGCAAGAGAAGCTACCGCAATGAGAAGCCCGCGCACCACAACGAAGAGTGGGTCCCGCTCACCACAACTAGAGAAAGCCTGCTCACAGCAAGGAAGACCCAATGCAGCCAAAAATAAATAAATAAATAAATTTATTTTAAAAAAAAAAAACGGGCTTCCCTGGTGGCGCAGTGGTTGAGAGTCCGCCTGCCGATGCAGGGGACACGGGTTCGTGACCCAGTCTGGGAAGATCCCACATGCCGCGGAGCGGCTGGGCCCATGAGCCATGGCCACTGAGCTTGCGCATCCGGAGCCTGCACTCCACAACGGGAGAGGCCACAACAGTGAGAGGCCCGTGTACTGCAAAAAAAAAAAAAAAACAACCTATTCAGATGTAGAGAGATTGTAGTATAATGAACCACCATGTACCCATCACCCAAGAAAGCTTCAAATTAATGAACACCTGAAACGCTTTTTAAAAACATGACTTTCAAGTTCAGAAAGTTACAAATTAATTAACTGCCCTAGAAAAATAACATCTATACAAATATGAATCCAAATGTACATACTTGTGATATACTTTAAAATTTACTAATACCTGTTTTTAGTATCTTTGTATTCAAACTCCATTAGTGAATGTGTTTTAGCTTTAACAGTTATGTGTGTTTTATTTTAAACAGTGTGCAATATTTTATAGTATTGCCTTTTAAATGTGAGCATAATATCTAGAATAACAGTAGAATGATATTACTTACCTTCAGAGCTGAGAATCAATTTGTTTAGTTGCTGCCAGACATTGTGAAAAGTGACATCATATCAAATAGAAATTAAATAAAGCTTTTGTGTATTTAAGCTGCACTGTCAGATACTCCCTTTTGAAACTCAAATCTTCAGAGGTGTGTTATCTAAATCATGCACTTTTTTTGTTTTTTATAATTCTTTACATTAAATTGCTTATACCAGAATTCCTATTTCATCTCAAATTTTGCTTATTTTGTTCACATTATTCTTTAGATGCTATTAAGCTACAGCTGGTTGAAGCAGGCCTGGTAGAATGTCTACTAGAGATTGTTCAGCAGAAAGTGGATAGTGACAAAGAGGAGGATATTGCTGAGCTCAAAACCGCTTCAGATCTAATGGTTTTATTACTTCTTGGAGGTGAGTTGTAATTTATACCAACGAAAGAACATGACTGTCAGATATTTAAAAATTTATCATCTCTTTTATAAATACTATATTAGGCATTTTCTCATTTTCCTGTCACATTTAATCCTGTTGATGTGATGATTTTGAAACCTTAAATACATCATGAAGAGAACTAGAGATAATGAACCTGGAAAAGGGGAACCTTTACTATCTTCCAGTATTTAAAGAGCTGTCATATAGAAGAGACAGCTGTGGCACCAAAGGACTAAAAGCGAGATGGCTACTTGGGACTTAGACTAGAAAAATTCTAAGCCCTTTTGTCCAGTCTCTGCTAAAGGGTTATTAGAAAAAGAGTCATTACTGGGACTTCCCTGGTGGTGCACTGGTTAAGAATCTGCCTGCCAATGCAGGGGACACGGGTTCGAGCCCTGGTCCGGGAAGATCCCACATGCTGCGGAGCAACTAAGCCCGTGAGCCACAACTACTGAGCCTGCACTCTGCAGCCTGTGAGCCACAACTACCGAGCCCACGTGCCACAGCTACTGAAGCCTGTGCGCCTAGAGCCTGTGCTCCGCAACAAGAAGGCACCGCAATGAGAAGCCCGCGCACTGCAACAAAGAGTAGTCCCCACTCACCACAACTAGAGAAAGCCCGCGCGCAGCAACGAAGACCCAACGCAGCCAAAAATAAATAAATAAATATATATATAAATTTATTTAAGAAATAGAGTCATTACTTTTCCCTTTGTGAATTATAGATTGTAAAGTATCAATATGTGATTTCCCAATTGGGTATTCAGTTAAGAATAGGGATCTGTTACTTCTAAGTATTTTCCTCTTACCTGTTGCATTTACCTCTAGATGAATCCATGCAGAAATTATTTGAAGGAGGAAAAGGTAATGTGTTTCAAAGGGTACTGTCTTGGATTCCATCAAATAACCACCAACTACAACTTGCTGGAGCATTGGCAATTGCAAATTTTGCCAGAAATGGTAAGCATATGAGTTCATCCTTATTAAATCAGACCTTCTGTATTTTTAAATTTTGCTTTGCCATAACGTATACTAAACCTAAAACAGTTCAGAAGCATGTGCAGTATCTGTGTGTAATACTACCTTAATTTTTCAGAAATCTGAAATACTAATATTGACTTTCCCAACAAATTACATATTTTATGCAACTCAACTAAGTTCTAATAGTTTAAAGGTCATGAACAGTGATTATGCAGTCTTTCTTTTGAGTACTGTGTACTTCAGAGATGAATAAACTTGAGTCCCATTCTAATAAACTTCTGATCTGGGAGGATATACTCTTTTGCCTGGTGATTTTATTTTGGATTTAATAATCTGAGTATTCATTATTGTGCCTCATTTATAGTGTTATGCCTATAAAATCTAAGCATGGGTAATCCTCTGGTTTAGGATAGAATATTTACTTAAATAATATTTCAGAGGCACCAGACCTCCATGTATATTTCTGAAATCTGACACTTCTGCTATTCCCTCTAGAAACTTATACTGTGTCTAGGAAATATGAGTTATTTTTGTTTTTAATTTGATTTTAATTGAGTATTAACTGTTGTTATAGCATGTTATAATAGATGACTTATTCCACTTTTCCTTCCTTCTTTTTTGGGGACCATCATTAACTCCTTAATGGTGAAATTAAGACTGGCAAAATATTGATAATTATTGAAGCTAATGGGGGGTAAATAGTAGTTCATTATAATATTCTCTCTGCTTTATAAATGTTTCAGAAATTCTGTCTTTAAAGTATAATTTAAATATCAGCCATGATGACAAAATGTAGAGTACTGTCACTGTAATGTTCGCAGAACGCTGGCATACTTCACTATAAATGGAAACTGTTGGAGGACATTTTAAGCATGTTGTTTCTACTTACTCATCTTCTGATATATTATCAGGAATTCAGCTAGAGACTTTTTTGGCCAGTTTTTAAAATTTTGGCCAGTTTTTAAATTTTTATCTATTTTAAGAATCTTATAATCAGACTTCTCAGTCAGTAAACAAACAAAAAAATCTGTAAATCTGATGTAAGAAGGAGATGGAATTCATTTTATTTTCCTATAGATCCATTTTCCCTAATGTAGATAATGGGCAGGCATCAGTTTTACAAAACCTTTATAAATATTTGTAAAGAGGGAAAAAAATGTTTTTTGTTGTTATTTAGATGGAAATTGTATCCATATGGTAGACAATGGAATTGTAGAAAAACTTATGGATTTACTGGACAGACATGTAGAAGATGGAAACGTAACTGTGCAGCACGCGGCACTAAGTGCCCTCAGAAACCTAGCCATTCCAGGTAAGACTTAAGAATGGGAGCCAATGAGATTTATTCTAAAAGTCATCTATGAGATGGGGTGCTTTGAGACAGTTGTATCAGTAGCCTTTTTATTAGCTCAAATGCTTTTATCTCGTTCTCAGTGCAGTCCAATATTTTAATCTATTATTTAAATGAAATTCGTGGTTTCAGTCATAGAAACTGCTCTGAAACAACATCAAAGCCAAGGTCAATAGCTCAAAAAGCAATAGTGCCTACTGTACAGCACAGGGAACTCTACTCAATATTCTGTACTGACCTATATGGGAAAAGAATCTAAAAGAGAGTAGATATATGTATATGTACAACTGATTCACTTTTCTGTAAGCAGAAACTAACACAACATTGTAAATCAACTATACTCCAATAAAAATTAATTTAAAAAAAAAGAATGGGAGCCAACTGTGTAAGAGATAAAGATCTGTCGTTTGGGGAAGATATTTGTGATTTGTGGACCTGCCCTGACCAAGAAAAGAAAAATAGTCTTCAGATTGCTTACATTTTTCTTACTAATAAATGGAGATAATATGTTAAAGAAGTTTTCTGAGACTATACAAGCATAATCTTCCTTTTTCAGATTATTCAAATATTCTGTTACTTTTTGTGAACTCCTAGATTTTCATCATATTGTATAGTTAAGATTTTTTAAGCATCTTCAGCTGAGGTAAGATAATGGTATCAATTAACAGAATCCCTTAAAGAATGACTTTTAAGAATTTTTTTTTCCCTACGAGCAGACGCACAATTTTTTTAAATAGCCTTAATGTGCCTTTTTGGATTACAAGGCTTTTGAAATCACATTATCATGGGAACTAATACAGGATATAGTTGAAACTATCCTTTTATTTTACTTTCTAAAGGTAAATTTCTGATTAGCTAAAATAGTATAACTATATGAAAATGCAATCTATATAAAATCAATTTGGCTCATGTAACAGATTAATATTGTTTATTAATGTCTATAATATCTATATTAACAGTTGGGTCAAGGACAGAGGTAAAAAGAAACATTTATTAAAGTTGAGGAATTGTGCTTTTCATAAATAAGAAGTCAACATTGTCAGATTTCCTTTACAAATTATTAGTTTATGATTAGGTTTTAAAAGCAAGTAAGTGTGATTTTGTATGTTGTGTTCCTATAGACAAATAGGATACTTATCCCCTAGCCCTCCCATTCCCAGTCCCATTCTTAAAATTAACAGAAAAGTAACAATGTTGTTTTTAAGTAGAAAAATATAACATGGGACCTTAAGATAATAAGACACTCAAAAAATGTATATTGAATTGAATGATTATCATCAAAAATGCTAACATCATTTTAACCAGTCTTTTTTTTTCTCTCTCTAGTTATAAATAAAGCAAAGATGTTATCAGCTGGCGTCACAGAGGCAGTTTTGAAATTTCTTAAATCTGAAATGCCCCCAGTTCAGTTCAAACTCCTGGGAACATTAAGAATGTTAATAGATGCACAAGGTAAGAGAAATGCTTTCTCAAGGTGCATTTTTGGTATAATAGTCTTAATGTGCCCCTAGTGGAAAAAGGACCTGTTTTTAGCTTTCAGAATTATGTAATCATAAAGATAAATAGCAAATAAAAGGCAAAAAGAGATTGGTTTTGGAACCCCATTCATTTATTTCCATCCTTGTTATAATTGACTTTAAATGGAAATTATATTGCATTTCTCTTTAGTAGTACATATAATCTGATTTTAGGTTGATTTATTAGTGGTTCTTGAGGGGTTTTTATGTTTTGGCATTTTCTATACCCTTTCTTACCTTGTAAAATTATCAAATTTCAATACAGTGACAGTCAAAATTTTTTAAAATTTGTTTTGCAAACAGGGAGATCATTTTTCTGTTTACAGAAACAATAATGAAAACCAATCCTTGGAATGAGTTATATTTATTTACTTATTTCTAAATTCTAAACCTTCTCTATATTGATTCCTTAGAGTACTGCTAAAAATTCTTTGGCACAGTTTTCCAGAGTACTAACAGACTGCCAGACTGAACCAAAAGAGTATAAAGTTGTTTATTTTGTTTTTCTATAAAAGTCCACAACTGAATAGAAAATCTCAATAGTCCATCAGATACGGAATATTTGCAGTTCTTGCTTTAATAAAATTGTTGTGTTCTGTTTTTAGACCTGTAATTTTCCTTCACACTCTTACATCTTTACCAATTATTTCAGTTGATTGCCTATCAGTGATTCATTCCTTTGTGGTTTGCCTTCTTTCCTATAGCAGAAGCTGCTGAACAACTGGGAAAGAATGTTAAATTAGTGGAGCGTTTGGTGGAATGGTGTGAAGCCAAAGATCACGCTGGTGTGATGGGGGAGTCAAACAGACTGCTCTCTGCCCTTATACGACACAGTAAATCAAAAGTAAGTCCCGGAGGAAACCATTCGTTTATTTATGAAACAGATTAAAAGAAGATGGCAAGAGAAAAAGCTTAAAAGTAAAGGTATTCCTTGACTTGTGTAAATCTCCTTCATATAAATAACTGACTTCACCATAGTAACTATTCCAGCTGGTTGGCCACAGGAATGTTCCTCCCCATCAGATGCTACCTCTTGGCATCTTTCCCTGCAGCAAAAGCAGCTGTTAACTTGGACCTTCCTACTACCTGTCTCACCTGTAGCAGCCTAAAATCCCATCCATTTTCACTGACACCAGTACAGGTCTTTTTTGCAAGAGGCATCTATTAACATTCCACTGGACATACTTTGGATAATGCTGCTCTGGAGTAAGTTTTTAAAATAATTAAACACTAGGTACCAATTTGTTACATTCCTGTATATCCTTAACCAACTGTTGTGAATCACAGCTGTGTCCTTATGTTATTCTTAAACTTTCAATATTCTACTCCTTTTAAAGTACTTTGAATATTCTACTCCTTTTAAAGTCACCCTGAATTCTGCCTTAGAGTCCAGTCCTCCAAAAGTTGGCACTGATTCATGGGGTTTCATGCTGGCTTAGGCCTTTCAGCCATATATGGTGTATCCTTGTGCTTATGCCAATAAGTAAAATTACATCTTCCCTCTAAAGAGTGCCCTAGGCTAGGACTGCTAACCAACTAGCTGGACCTTCTGACTGCAAAAATCAAAAACAGAGAAAGAAAAATAGTTTGCCTCTACAATAAGAATATAAAAATTCCCTCTTATCAAAGTAGGCACTTTTCTTTAACCTGTAAAACATTCTTCATCAGTATCAAGCTAAAAACTTGTTTAAACAAATGTACTTAGTCATTTGCTTATTCATCCAACATTTACTTAAACCTATACTGAGAGCTTTGATGATACAATATTAAAAACGAAAATTTTTGGTAGGTGATTCAGTAGCTACACCAGCCTACAATCTTATAAATTGATTATCTCAAATTCAAGCCTATCTCAAACCATTCCATTGTAACAACATTGTTATACAATTTTCAACAGTCTTTAACTGGATTTATCTCAACAGTTAAGAGCAAACTGACCATAAATGCTAAATATGTGAGACTGTTAACATAGATAATTTGCCTTAGTTGTATATGTACCAAAACTTAGCACTCCATAAGAAAACTCCTTGAAAAATAGGATTATGAAATAAAATATTGTTTCAAACTTCGTAAAGCATTACAAAATATTTCCAAAATTCTTCAAGACTCTCCAGAGACATCTAAGGTTTAGAAGGATTACCCAGAGAAAACGTCTCATTATGTATATCTGCAGTTTACTTATTATAAATGAAATGGTTTCAGAGAGGTTAAAATAATCTCTGGATTAATTTTAGAAGTGTATTGGTTAAAATTATTTTTAATTCTCCAGATGAACCTTCTTGCTCTATGGAGTGGTGCTAATATTCTTTTTTTTTTTAATCTTGAAGTTAAAAATATAACTTTAAAATACATTCATAGAACCCCTTCAAATCACATTAAATGATTGCCTCTGCTTGGCATTATGATGAATTCAGTGTGTATGCTTTTCCATAGACCACAAATGGTTAAAAACAAGACCTAGTAGTCAAACTGCCTGGATTGAACCTTGGCTTTTTACCATTTAATCACTGTCTGATTTGGGGCAAATTCCATAACTTAATCTAAGCTTCAATTTCTTCATCTATAAACTGGAGATAGTATCTAGCTAGTGGGATTTTCTGTGAGGATAAAAATGAGCTACTATCTGTAAGTTACCCAGTGTATAAGTGTTGTCCAGTGTATAGGTGTTTCTCCATACAGGGTAGCTGTCAATAGTAATAATCCTTTTGTCATATGACACAAGTACAATGCTTCATTTATCTTTTATCCCCCATTCTATCGGGCAAAGTGATTCTGTAGAGTAGCTACTCAGTAAGCATTTATTGAAGTAGGAGGAGAGAGGGCAGGCACTTTAAAGGACAGTACTCAGATATTTGTTCCAGAAAAGTGAGATGGAAAAGAAGCTACGCTTTGATTTAAGGGGTCAGGGTGGGGGGTGGTAATTTTTGGTATTTCTGATGTGCAAATTTTCTTCATTCATTCATTCCTTTCCCTTCTTTCTACTACAGTGGGCTTTTGAGGGTGAATCACAAAAGAGAGGATGAAATGACAGTCCAGAACCTTCCTAGGTGACTTCATATGTATCTTGTGAATCTCTTTTGATCTTTTTTACTCAACAAGCTCCTTTGTGATATTTATAAAATTCTTTACTAATTTTAAGAGTTCTATATCAGTTTCAAATAAACTGCCTCTGAGTAAGCAGTATAAAGCAGTATATAGTCATCCTCATCCCTTGATATCTGAGGGAGATTGGGCACCCTCTCAGATACCAAAATCTGTGAATGCTCAAGTCCCTTATATCAAAATGGCATAGTATTTCCATCTAACCTACACACATCCCCCTTATACTTTAAATCATCTCTAAATAACTTATAATACCTAATACAGTGTAAATGCTAGTAGATAGTTGTAAATACAGTGTAAATACTAAATAGTTGCCAGCGCACAGCAAATTCAAGTTCTGCTTTTTGAAACTTTATGAAATTTTTTTCCCCAAATATTTTCAATACATGGTTGGTTGAATCCATGGATGCAGAACCTGAAGATACGGAGGGCTGACTGTATTGGGAGGCCTTCTTTTCATTAGAAAAGGCTTTAAAAGATAGTTTCTCACTTTCTAAAAAAGTTGATGTGAAAAGACATTAAATGCTAGGACACAACTGCTGTAAAAACTCAGAACTTAGACTCTATTGATTTAGAATGTTTGCTCACTAAACAAGTTTGGACTCAAAGCAAAGATACTGTCTATGAATAGTTTTCTTAAAAATTTACATAAGGTAGAAGCATAAGGGAAACCCTTTTTCCAATATTTTAGCAAATTAACTTGAAAATATTTCTAATCACAGTTTTGTACCATTGAAGTGAACTTGGACAGGCTACTTAAAATATTCAGTGCTTACTTCAAATTACTAAAAATAGTGAAAAGTAGTAAAATTACTTTTTAAATACTTTATAATTGAGGCTTTCTACTAAATCATATTTAATCCAACAAAACCCTAAGTGAGATGAAGACAAAAATGAGTACTAGAAATAAATGTACCCATTTCTTTCTATCTAGCCTTTGCTGTATACTTTTATGTGTGCTCTTCATGTAATAACTTTATAATTATAACAAAAACCTATGAGATATACACTTACATTGTCTCAGTGTTATAGGTGAAGTCTCTGAGATGCAGAGAGAGTCAGTAGTTTGCTCCAAGTCAGTGGGATTTATTGGGTCTGGAGCCCACTGCCCCTCTGCCGCTGGAAAAGACAGAGCTGTAGGCACCATGAGAAACGAGGGAGACAAGTTTTGATTTAAGTTCTGCTCAAGTCCTTTTGTATGTGATCTAGTTTTGTTAGATCCAACAAAGGTTTTAAAAGGCTGCATACATACATGTATACATGCACACATACATACGTAAAAAGCTTCACCTGATGCATCTGAGAAAACTACCTGGTGTTGTAATAAAAATTGGAAAGGAAGAACTTTTTACATCATTATTATTCCAAGATTTATTCTCTTTTGTTGATCTCGTGGTAAGTCTTCATTTGGGGCAACGGCACTTTTATTTCTTTGACTTTGTTAGCTTCTGGGACTCTCTGTTCCTTGATATGAACTGTAGTGGTCTTTTTCGCTTAGGTAATTTAAGTTGTCATCTTTTGATGAATTTATTTAAAGCTAAAAGCTTTTTCCTTCTCTTCTGTGAAGAAAAAGAAATTATGGTTAAATGTAATGATTCATAGGGACACTGTCAGAAAACCACTCAACAGTGAATTGACTGATGGTAACGCAGTTTTTTTATGCTTAAAAGTAAAGTTTATGATTCTGTGATATTAATTTATTGTAGGATGTAATTAAAACCATTGTACAAAGTGGTGGCATCAAACATCTAGTTACCATGGCAACTAGCGAACATGTAATAATGCAGAATGAAGCCCTTGTTGCTTTGGCACTAATAGCAGCTGTAGAATTGGGTAAGTACCCCAGCGACAAACTTATTTTCTCCTATTTTTATCTTGGATGAAAGGAAGCACAGGAGTGGAATAGAAGTCAGACAGAACCTTGACTAGAAGCATTTTGCCGGTGTGTTTCTGTACCCGTCCAGATCTGAGTACAGGGAAAATCATAGTCTATAGATTGTCACCATAGCTGTCCTTTTTGGTTGTTCTTTTGGTAACATTTTTTGGGTAATGCTTTAAGTAAGGTTAGTTTGACTCTTAAATGATACCTCAAAGTCTAGGCACTTAGGGAATACAGAAAACATTTTCAGCAGACCTCATGGAGAAGTGAAACAATACTTAAAATACAACAACAAGCTTAGGGTTTGCTACTCTTCCAGACATCCAGACCTTCTCTTCCATCTCTACTACTGATGCTCTCTTACTAACCTCCTCCTTTCTATCACCGTGGTTTCTGTTGCTTTACAGCATTGTATTCATTCTAAATTCTCACCTTTTATGTCACTCTTCTGTGTATTTACATTCAGAATTCCCCCAAAGCAGAGTCTAAATGATTCAGGTAGTTTCTCTCTAGCAGTAGCATTCCAGTTACTCAGAATTCTTCAGGAGAAGCTAGCTCATAGGCATCTAGTTTATGGGTAGCAACTTTGTCTACGGAACCAAACTTTGATACATAGCTGGGGACAATCAAAGTCACATGGCCTGTGGTAAGGCCTGAGGTTGCCTTACATAAAGGAGGACTATAGACTTAGTAGGCATGTCCTGTTTGGTTCAAAGCCAGTCGGGTAAATACTGTTAACTGATCACCTTAGTTCCCAGTGATGATTTTTGCCCATAATTCTCACATTGGGGCAAGTGGACCCACCAACCCCTAACCCAGGAAGGAGAAGCCAAAAGATAAACATGGTATATCTCCTTCAGTGTCAGATTTACTCAGATTTCAGGTATGAGAGATTTGAATTTTTGTCCTCTTAAGGGGACAATTAAAACAATTTATAATTTTTTAAAAAATCAGGTTTAAGTAGGATGTAAAATTTTCTTGAATTCTAAAGATAGAAAACATCCAGAAAATATATGTGGCTTTGGTCACTAACTTAGGTTAAAGATGCTGTGATTTCCTCCATGGTTTCGGTAGATTATGTGAGTCTGTCCAGAGGTCCAGACACCTTTAAGAGGGGAAGCTATGAAGAAGAGGCAAGAGTTGGTGAGGACATTGAATACCAAACGGGGTTCATGGCTTGATTTTTAAAAATGGCTTAAAGTGATAGAGCAATTTTAGAATATCCTTGACTTCCTATTCTGGGGTGAATCTGGTCTTGTGCCCTTCATAACTAGTATCTTCTAAATAGGCTTTAATTTTGTCTGCTTCCTGATAGCTGAGCATTTGCCTGAGTCTGTTTACCTTACCACAGAACTATATAAAATGACAAAACATAATCATATTTGTTGTTGGTTGTTGTCACCTAGTGTTTCCTAGGCTCCTTGAGCCTAAGATTTAAAAATGAGGTCATACTACCTTTTTAACATAAAATACACTTTGAAAACCGTATGTTTCCAAACTTGTATCCTTACAGGCTTTTAGGTATTATTAAGGAATTACTATAAACTTTTTGTATGATAATAGTATTAAAGCAACATTGTAAGAGTCCTTATCCTTTTTTTTTTTTTTTTTGATAATTGTAGATTCACAAGCAGGCATAGGAAATAATACAGAAAGATCCCTTGTACACTTTGCCCAGTTTTGCCCAGTGGTGACATTTTGCAAAACGAGTGTAACATCTCAACCACTGATACAATGTACCTGTCTTATTCATACTTTCCCAGTTTTACTTGTACTTACTTGTGTGTATGTTATATTCCGTTTATCACCTGTGTAGGTGTATCTGAGCAGTTCTAATACCACAAGGATTCTCCATGTATAACCACATTCACCTACTTCCTACACTGCTCCTAATCCCTGGAAACCACTAATCTTCCCTTCATTTCTAAAATTTTTTTCATTTCAAAAATATATAAATGGAATCATATAGTATGTGACCTTATGGAATCGGCTTCTTTTGCTCAGCAGAAATTCCTAAAGAGTCATTGATTTGTGTGTCAATAGTTCATTCCTTCTCATTCCTGAATAGTATTTTGTGATGTGTATGTACCACAGCTTGTTTAACCATTCACGTATTGAAGGACATCTGGGCTCATTCCACTTTGGGATTTTTAAAAATAAAGCTACGATGAACATTCATGTACAGGATTTTATGTAAACATAAATTTTCACTTTTCTAGATAAATGCCTACGAGTTACTAGATAACTCCTGGGTTGTATGGTAACTTCATGATTGATATTTAGAGAAACTGACAGGCTGTTTTTCAGAGTGGCTATACCATTTTACATTCCCGCCAGCACTGCATAAGTGATCTAATTCGCTTTGTACCCTCACCAACGTTTAGTAGTGTCCCTGTTTTTTTCTTTTATTTTAGTTAATCTGATAGATATATAGTGATATCTCATGTAGTTTTAATTTCCATTTTTCTAATAACTACTGATGATGAACATCTTTATGTGCTTATTTGCCATCTGTATTTATTCCTTGGTGAAATGCCTATTTAGATCTTTGCCCATTTTCTAAATTGTTTTTAACTATTGAGTTTTGAGGATTATTTATATTCTGAAAGTCCTGTAGTTTTACATTTAACTCTGTGATTCTTTTTGTATTAATATCTGTATAAGATGTGAGGTTTAGGTCAGGGTTTCTTTTTTTTTTTTTTTTTTTTTGCCTATGGATGTAATTGCTCCAGCACCATTTATTGAAAAGGCTGTCTTTCCTCAACTGAATTGATTTTGTACCTTTGTCAAAAATCAGTTGCGCTTATGTGTGTGGGTCTACTTCTAGGGTCTTCTTTCAGTTCCTCTGACCTATGTGTCTGTCTCTCCACCAACACCACAGTGTCTTGATAACTGTAGCTATACAGTGACCTTCATATCAGGTAGAGGAATTCCTCCCACTTTATTCTTCTTTATCAAGATTGTTTACCTCTTCTAGGGCCTGTGGCTTTCCATATAAATTTTAGTATAAGCTTATCTATTTCCTATGGGGAATCCTCTTGGGATTTTGATAGGAATTGCAGAGTCCGATTCTCTTAAAGATACGTGCTGAAATACCTGTGGAGGAAATTATGTGATTATAGGATTTGCTCCAAAATAATTTGGGATGGGTTAGAATAAGTGGATAAGACTAGAGATAGAGGATACACAGTTGGCCATGATCATTTTTGAAGATGGTGATAGTACATAGTGTATCATACTATCTTTTCTGCTTTTGTATATGTTTAACAGTTTTCATAATAAAGGTTTTTAATTGCCTCATATTTAAAGGAATGTTTTAATATTGAATTTTAAGCCTAAACTCCTGAAATATCTACTGAAGTTTAGATCTAAATACCCTTTAACAAGGTCTAAATTTAATATTGTATATCTATGTCATTATTATTTATGAGTCCCTTTTGAAAGGTTTCGCATTATCAGTTTCTAGAAAGGGAAGTAGTATTTAGCCAGATTGTACCAGGTTCATACCCAGTGAATATAACTGATACTTCGTTTCATGTTCCAGGCACTGCTGAGAAAGATCTAGAAAGTGCTAAACTTGTACAGATTTTACACACACTGCTAGCAGATGAGAGAAGTGCTCCTGAAATCAAATATAATTCCATGGTCCTGATCTGTGCTCTCATGGGATCTGGTATGTATTTCCTCTGTCATTTGATATTCATCAACATATGGTTGACATTAAATATAAAATAATAGTAAATGGTGGCTTTGGGTTTTAAAAGCATTAGAAATTAGTTTATGGAAGATACAGGATTACTTTTACACTGCAAATACTCCCAAAAGATTCTTAATAATGAAAAGTGTTATATAGCAAATATAGGTAAAAGTCAGTGTTAAAAAATTAATACCTTTAAGTTTCATTAACCCTAAAATATTTTATATAAAGAACAAATTCTGATTCTGTATACCATGATATTAGCTAAGGAGTTTGTTCAAGAAATCATTGGGGGCTTCCCTGGTGGCGCAGTGGTTGGGAGTCCACCTGCCAGTGCAGGGGACACGGGTTCGTGCCCCGGTCTGGGAGGATCCCACATGCCGCGGAGCAGCTAGGCCTGTGAGCCATGGCTGCTGAGCCTGCGCGTCCGGAGCTTGTGCTCCACAACGGGAGAGGCCATAACAGTGAGGGGCCCTCGTACTGCAAAAAAAAAAAAAAAAAAAAAAAAAGAAATCATTGGCATATCTTGTTATACATTTCATGGACCACTTGAAAAGAACAGGTATCCTGCTGTTATTGAGTGGTGAGTTCTATAAATGTCAATTAGATCCTTTTGTTTGGTAATGGTGTTTCTGTATTCTTGCTGATTTTCTACTCGGTCTGTCAATTATTGAGAGAGGGGTGTTGAAGTCTCCAGCTATTATTGTTGATTTGTCTGTATCTCCCTTCAGTTCTATCAGGTTTTGCTTCATATATTTTGCAGCTCAGTTGGCAGGTGCATACACCCTTCCTAGTGGATTTACCTTTCTATCGTTATGTAATGTTCCTCTCTGTCTCTGGTAGTTTTCTTTGCTCTGAAGTCTACTTTATCTGATATTAATATAGCTACTCCTACTTTCTTTTGAATAACATTCACGTGATCTTTTTCTACCCTTTCAGATTCAATCTGCGGGATCTTGTATTTGAAGTGTAGGCAGCATATTGTTGGGTCATGTTTTTTAATCCACTCTGTCATCCCCCCACCTTTTTTTATTTTTTTTTATTTTTTTTTTTTTGCAGTACGCGGGCCTCTCACTGTTGTGGCCTCTCCCGTTGCGGAGCACAGGCTCCAGACGCGCAGGCTCCGGACGCGCAGGCTTAGCGGCCATGGCTCACGGGCCCAGCCGCTCCGCGGCATGCCCCCACCTTTTTTTAATGCTTAAAGATTACATAATTTCATCCGCAAAGTTGGTTATCATTATTATTACTACCATTTGTTAGACGAGGAAGCCAAGACTGTGAAGGAAGTAAGCAGGGACATTGCAGTGGTGCTGGGTGAGGAGTGGTGAACATAAATTGTCCTGTCTGGTTAGTGACAGGCACTTTCAAGGTGATGGTAACAACCAAAATGATGGGCAGTAGAGGGGGTGGGTGTCGGGAAAGCACCTCTGGTAGTGAGCCTTGATGGGCAGAGTTGGGTTCCTAGGTGGACTTTTTTGTGCACACACCAAGGATGGATATATCTCCTGGGGCAGGCTCACCTTATCCAAGTACAAAACCAGAATGGTAGTTTACTTATATATAATGAGAAGTATGCCTGCTACTGATCTCAGAACACCCCAAGTGCACATATCTGGCTCACTGACTCCTTCAGGTCAGGCAGGCATCAAGAGTTGCTTGATGAGCTTTGATCTGAACAAGGAGAATTAAATGAATGGACTGTGTAATGGCATCAGGTCAAAGTGGTTTGATGCATCTGTCTCTGCAGTTGCATCAGCTTTGCTAAAGGAGCTGGAAGCATGGAATCCCTTGGTTTGAGGCTCCATCTTTTTGGATGTTGCTGGTATGGCTCTGTCTGCATTACCCACAGTAGTGTTTTCTGTTCTATGCTGCTGTACTGACGAATGCCCCAGTAACCTCTGCTTTGCTTGCATTCTTTGAGGTAATTGTTGATACTTTCCACAAATCCTGCTTGGGGAACCCCTCAAATGTTAAAATTCTCCTTTACAAAGAGTGCATCCATTCTCAACTTGACCAATAAATAAATGGTCAAGACACTCTTGTGTTAAGTCTTTAGTTAAGGAAGTATTTCCTTTGGTTATTTTCTGAATCTTTCCAGGGCCAGTATTTTTAGTGATGCACTGTTAGAGAAAAATAGAAATATTATTTGGGTAATCGGTAAGATTTTTTTTTTTTTTACTGTAATATTATACCCAAGTTGGAGAGCAGTGGGAAACAAAAAAAGTTTGTGTGTTGTTTAATCAGTAAGCAAAAATCATTTACTGTTTCTTTGAGTTTTTTATTATTATTGCAGTTTTTAATATTTATTCCATTTATTTAAATTAATTTTTAAAAGTTCACCCATTTCTCCCAACCCCAATCCCTGCCCCCTGCAACCACCAATCTATTCTCTGTATCTATGAACTTGGCTTTTAGATTCCACATATAAGAGAGATCATATGGTATTTGTCTTTCTCTGTCTTATTTCACTTAAAATAATGCCCTCAAGGTCCAGCCGTATTGTCACAAATGACAAGATTTCATTCTTTTTATGGCTGAATAATATTCCATTATATACACACACCATAATTTCTTTACTCATTCACGTATCCATAGACATGTAAGTTGCTGCCGTATCTTGGCTTTTCTAAGTAATGCTGCAATGAACATGGGGTGCATATGTCTTTTCAAATTAGTGATATTTCCTCTGTATACATTTAGAACCACATTAGTGTTATAATTTTTGTTTTCAACCATCAAACATAATCCAGAAAACTCTTGAGAAAAGGAAAGCCTATTGTACTTATCTATATGTATTTGCTATATCTGTTCTTTCTGATGTTCCAAAATTCCTTTTTTTCCCTTTCTGTTTAGAGAACTTCCTTTAGCCATTCTTTTAGGTTAGGTCTGTTTGTGACAAATTCTCATTTCCTTTATTATTCCTTATTTATTCATTTTCATTGAGAATATCTTGATTTCTTCATTTCTGAAAAATATTTTCTCTGTGCATAGAATTCTGGGTTGACAGTTCTTTTGTTTCAAAACATGAAAAATGTTGTGCCACTTTCTTCTGGCCTCCATAGTTTCTTATGAGAAATCCACTACCTCACTGTTTGTTTTTTCCCTTGTAGGTAAGGTGTCATTTCTGTCTCAAGACTTTTTTCTCTTAGTTTTCAAAAGTTTGAATATGATGTGTCTTGGCAAAGATTTCTTTAGGATTATCTTGTTTAGGGCTTGCTCAGCTTCTTGAATCTGTAGGCTTATGTCTTTTGCTAAATTTGGGAAGTTTTTAACCATGTTCCTTCAGGTACTTTTTCAGTCCCACCTTATTTCTCTTCTCCTTCAAGGCCTCTAATGACATAAATGTGAGCTCTTTAGTTATATCCCACAGGTCCCTGAGGTTTTGTTCATTTTTTTTCCAGTTTATTCTCTCTCTGTTGTTCAGATGGGGTAATTTGTATTGCTTTAAGTTCACTGATTATTTCTTCTGTCTTCTCCATTCTATTGTTGAGCTTATCAAGCTTTTTGTTGCAGGTACTATAGTTTTGAGTTCTAAAATTCCTATTCTCTTCTTTATATCTTCTGTTTCCTTGCTGTGATCTCATTTGTTTCAAGCATGTTCATAATTGTTCAGGCATTTTCTTAATGTAAAATGTACATATAATTTGCCATTTGAACCATTTTTAAGTGTACAGTTCAGTGGATTAAGTACATTCATATCACTGTGCAACCATCCCCACCATTCATCTCCAGACCTTTTTCTTCTTTCCAAACTGAAACTCCATACTCTTTAAACAGTAACTCCTTAATCACCCATCTCCCCAGCTTTTGGCAACCACCATTTTATTTTCTCTCTTTATGAATTTGACTACTCTTGGTACCCCATGTAAGTGGAATCATACAATATTTTTCCTTTTGTGTCTGGCTTATTTCCCTTAGCATAATGTCTTCAAGGCTCATCTATGTTGTAGCATGTGTCAGAATTCCATTCCTTCTTAAGGCTGAATAATGTTCCATTGTTTGTATATATTACATTTTGTTTATCCATTCATCCATCAGTGGACACTTGGGTTATTTTCACCTTTTGACTATTGTGAATAATGTCACTATGACCATGAATGCACAAATATCTGTTTGAGTTCCTGCTTTCAGTTATTTTGCTTATATACAGAGAAGTGGAATTGCTAGATAATACAGTAATTCTATGTTTAATTTTTTGAGGAACCACTGTACTGTTTTCCACAGTGTCTGCACCATTTTACATTTCCACCAGAGGTGCACATGGGTTCCAGTTTCTACATCCTCGCTAATATTTGTTATTTGTTTTGATAATAGCCATCCTAATGGTTGTCAGGTGGTATCTTATTGTAGTTTTGATTTGCATTCCCCTGATGATTAGTGATGTTGGGGATCTTTTCATTTGCTTACTGGCCATTTGTATATCTTATCTTCTTTGGTGATATGTTTATTCAAGTCCTCTGCCCATTTTTTATTTGGGTTGTTTTTTGTTGTTGACTTAGAAAAGTTCTCTATATGTTCCGTGTATTAAATGCTTATTGGATATATGATTTGCACGTATTTTCTTCTATCCCAAGAGTTGCCTTTTCACTGTTGTGTCCTTTGATACACAGAAGTTTTTAATTTTGATAAAGTCCAGTTTATCTGTTTCTCCTTTTGTTGCCTGTGCTTTTCAGGCATATCCAAAAGATCATTACTAAACTCAATGTCATGAAGTCTTCCCCCTATGTTTTCTTTCAGAATCTTACAGTTTTAGCTCTTATGTTCAGGTCTTTTGATCTATTTTGAGTTAACTGTAGTATGTGATGTAAGGTAAGGGCCCAACCTTATTTTTCTCCTGTGGATATTACCAGCACCATTTGTTGAAAAGACTGTCCTTTTGTCATTGAATGGTCTTGACACCCATGTCGAAAATTATTTGACCATATATGTGAGGGCTTATTTCTATTCTATTCTGTTAAAATCTCTGTCTTTATATCAGCACCACACTGTTTTGATTATTGTAGCTTTGTAGTAAGTTTTGAAATTAGAAAGTGTAAGACCTCCAACTTTATTCTTTTTCAAGATTGTTTTAGATATCTGGAGTCCCTTGAGAGTCCATCTGAATTTTAAAATGGATTTTTCTATTTCTGCTAAAAACATTGGTTCTGGTTTCATTTTTTTGTATTTTTTTAGCCTTTCCACTATGTTTATTTTTATTTTATTACATTGTAATGAAACTGATTATTTTTATTATTAGTTTTACCATTCTATTAGTGAATGTTTTATTTATTTTTTAAATTTTTTATTTTATATTAGAGTATAGTTGATTAACAATGTTGTGTTAGTTTCAGGTGTACAGCAGTGTGATTCAGTTATACATGTACATGTATCTATTCTTTTTCAAATTTTTTTCCCATTTAGGTTATTACAGGGTATTGAGCAGAGTTCCCTGTGCTGCACACTAGGTCCTTGTTGGTTATCTATTTTATATATAGTTGTGTGTATATGTCAATCCCAAACTCCCAATCTGTCCCACCCCCCCCTCCACCCCTGGTAACCAAAAGTTAATTCTCGAAGTCTGTGAGTCTGTTTCTGTTTTGTAAATAAGTTCATTTGTATCTTTTTTTCTTTAGATTCTGCATATAAGCGGTATCATATGATATTTGTCTTTCTCTGTCTTATTTTACTTTGTATGATAATCTCCAGTCCATCCATATTGCTGCAAATGGCATTATTTCATTCTTCTTAATGGCTGAGTAATATTCCACCATATATATGTACCACATCTTCTTTATCCATTCATCTATCAGTGGACATTTAGGTTGTGCTACGTCTTGGCTATTGTAAACAGCGCTGTGGTGAACAATGGGGTGTGTGTATCCTTTGGACCATGTTTTTCTCCAGATATATGCCCAGGACTGGGATTACTGGATCATATGGTAGCTCTATGTTTAGTTTCTTAAGGAACCTCCATACTGTTGTCCATACTGGCTATACAAATTTACATTCCCACCAACAGTGTAGGAGAGTTCCCTTGTTCCACACCCTCTCCAGCATTTATTGTTTGTAGACTTTTTGATGATGGCCATTCTGACTGGTGTGAGGTGGAATCTCATTGCAGTTTTGATTTGCATTTCTCTAATAATTAGCGATGTTGAGCATCTTTTCATGTGCCACTTGGTCATCTGTATATCTTCTTTGGAGAAGTGTCTATTTAGGTCTTCTGCCCATTTTTTGATTGGGTTGGTTTTTTTTTTTTGATATTGAGCCACATGAGCTCTTCGTAAATTTTGGAGACTAATCCTTTGTCAGTTGCATCATTTGCAAATATTTTCTCCCATTCTGTGGGTTGTCTTTTCACTTTGTTTGTGGTTTCCTTTGCTGTGCAAAAGCTTTTGAGTTTAATTAGGTCCAATTTGTTTATTTTTGTTTTTATTTCCATTACTCTAGGATATGGGTTGAAAAAGATATTGCTGTGATTTATGTCAAAGAGTGTTCTGCCTATGTTTTCCTCTAAGAGTTTTATAGTATCCAGTCTTACATTTAGGTCTTTAATCCATTTTGAATTTATTTTTGTGTATGGTGTTAAAGGATGTTCTAATTTCATTTTTTTACATGTAGCTGTCCAGTTTTCTCAGCACCATTTATTGAAGAGACTGTCTTTTCTCCATTGAATAGTGTTGCCTCCTTTGTCATAGATTAATTGACCATACATGTGTGGGTTTATTTCTGGGCTTTCTATCCTGTTCCATTGATCTATATTTCCGTTTTTGTGCCAGTACCATACTGTTTTGATGACTGTAGCTTTGTGGTATAGTCTGAAGTCAGGGAGCCTGAATCCTCCAGCTCCGTTTTTACTTCTCAAGATTGCTTTGGCTATTTGGGGTTTTTTGTGTCTCCATACAGATTTTTAGATTTTTTGTTCTAGTTCTGTGAAAAATGCCATTGGTAATTTGATAGGAATTGCATTGAATTTGTAGACCGCCTTGGTTAGTATCAGCATTTTGACAATATTAATTCTTCCAATCCAAGAACACTGTACAGTATATCTGTCCATCTGTTTGTGTCATCTTCGATTTATTTCATCAGCATCTTATAGTTTTCAGAGTACAGGTCTTTTGCCTTCTTAGGTAAGTTTATTCCTATGTATTTTATTTTTGATGAGATGGTAAATGGGACTGCTTCTTTCATTTCTGTTTCTGATCTTTTGTTGTTAATGTATAGAAATGCAACAGATTTCTGTGTATTAATTTTGTATCCTGCAGCTTTACCGAATTCACTGATGAGCTCCTTGTCTTGTTCCTGATCTTAGAGGAAATGCTTTCAGCTTTTCACCATTAAGTATGATATTAGCTGTAGGTTTGTCATATATGGCCTTTATTATGCCCACTTTGTAGACAGTTTTTATCATAAAAGGGTGTTGAATTTTGTCAAAAGCTTTTTCTCCGTCTATTGAGATGATCATATGGTTTTTATTCTTCTACTTTTTGATGTGGTGTATCACAGTGAGTGATTTGCATATATTGAAGAATCCTTGCATCCCTGGGATAAATCCCACTTGATCATGGTGTGTGATCCTTTTAATGTATTGTTGGATTTGGTTTGCTAGTGTTCTGTTGACGATTTTTGCACCTCTGTTCATCAATGATATTGGCCTATAACTTTCTTTTTTTGTGGTATCTTTGTTTGGTTTTGGTATCAGGGTGATAGTGGCCTCTAGAATGAGTTTGAGATTGTTCCTTCCTCTGTGATTTTATTGGAATAGTTTCAGAAGGATAAGTGTTAAATCTTCTCAAAACATTTGATAGAATTTGCCTGTGAAGCCATGTGGTCTGGGACTTTGGTTTGTTGGGAGTTTTTTAATCATAGCTTCCATTTCAGTACTTGTAATTGGCCTGTTCATATTTTCTGTTTATTCCTGGTTCAGTCTTGGGAGATTGCACCTTTCTAAGAATTTGTCCATTTCTTTTGGGTTGTCCATTTTATTGGCATATAGTTGTTTGTAGTAGGCTCTTATGATCCTTCGATTTTCTGTGGTGTCCATTGTAACGTCTCCTTTTTCATTTCTAATTTTATTGATCTCAGCCCACTCCCCTGTTTTGTCTTGATGAGTCTGGTTAAAGGTTTATCATCAATTTTATCTTTTCAAAGAACCAGCTTTTCGTTTCCTTGATCTTTTTTTATCATTTTCTTTGTCTCTATTACATTTATTTCTGCTCTGATCTTTATGATTTCTTTACTTCTACTAACTTCGGGTTTTGTTACTTCTTCTCTAGTTGCTTTAAGTGTAAGGTTAGGTTATTTGAGATTTTTCTTATTTGCTGAGGTAAGATTGTATTGCTGTAAACTTCCCTCTTAGGACTGCTTTTGCTGTGTCCCATAGGTTTTGGACTGTTGTCCGAAACTGGACTGTTGGACTGTTGTGTTTTCGTTGTCATTTGCCTCTAGGTATGATTTCCTCTTTGATTTCTTCAGTGATTCATTGGTTGTTTAGTGGCATATTGTTTAGCCTACACATGGTGTGTTTTTTACAGTTTTTTTCTTGTAGTTAATTTCAAATCTCATAGCGTTTTGGTTAGAAAATTTGCTTGATAAGATTTCAATTTTGTTAAATTTACCGTGGCTTGCTTTGTGGCCCAACATGTGATCAGTCCTGGAGAATGTTCCATGTGCACTTGAGAAGACTGTGTATTCTGCTGCTTTGGGATGGAATGCTCTATAAATATCAGTTAAGTCCATCTGGTCTGATGTGTCATTTAAGGCCTGTGTTTCCTTATTGATTTTTCTGTCTGGATGCTCTGTCCATTGATGAAAGTGGGGTGTTAAGGTCCCCCACTATTATTGTGTTACTGTCAGTTTTTCCTTTCATGGCTGTTAGTATTTGCCTTTAAGGTGCTCCTGTGTTGGGTGCATATATATTTACAATTGTTATATCTCCTTCTTGGATTGATCCCTTGATCATTAATTACATAGTGTCCTTCTTTGTCTCTTGTAACAGTCTTTATTTTAAAGTCTATTTTGTCTGATATGAGTATTGCTACTCCAGCTGGTTCTGGTTTTATACCTCAGTTTTATCAAAATAAACACATCAGTTTGAGGGATGCTAATTACATCAAACTTACTGGACTTAAGAGGACTCCTGTATTTTACTGTAACTGAAGTTAAATAGAGCAAGAAAACCAGAAAGAGGAAGATAGTAGCCTCCTTTTTAGATTTCTTTTCACAGAAGTTTGTTGAAAGGATGTGAGGTAATAACCTTTTTATTTGCCACAAAATTAATTTGAAACAGATCTAAGATTTTTCTGTAAGTATTGGACTTCATATTTGAACTGATGATAGGGTTAAGTTAGGAGTGTATAACTGAACCTTGAGATCATACAATGAGCTGTGTTTTAATTATAACTCATTAATCAACCTTTGACTGTAGAACTTGACATCTGATTTATTTTTATAAAGGGTCTCTGATTTTTTTATCCTAACATCCCTAAAAAAGACATTTCTAGGCTACTGCTGTGTCTTTTTCCAGAATTGTTCCTAGTTTTATAACTAACTCGGTATCATTTACATAAGCATTTTGGGTATGTGTTTTAGGTCGAGTGTATAGTAAGAAAGATTAGAACAACCTAATAGAAGCATATCTGTTGCCTTGTTTTTGTCTTCCAGAATCTCTACACAAGGAAGTACAGGATTTGGCCTTTCTAGATGTTGTATCCAAACTTCGCAGTCATGAGAACAAAAGTGTTGCTCAACAGGCCTCTCTCACAGAGCAGAGACTTGCTGTGGAAAGCTGAGAACTACCCCTCCCTGATACACCTCTCATTTCCCCTTTGTCCTCCATCCAGCTGACTCTTCTGCTTCATTCTCTTCCATATCACTTGTGCATGCGTGTAATGTTCCAATGCCAATTGAAGAACTGCTGTAGGTACCTGCCCAATAAGATTTCTAAACCCATAGTTAGTTTAGTTAGTTAGTGTGAACATGGATTTGTCAAAAACAAGTCTCCACCCCATAACTGTTTCCTTGTATTCCTGTTGCTTGAGCTACATTAAGTAGAATGTGCATGTTGTAGTCCTATGATGATGACGTAAACTTGGTACTACACAATGACTTGCTCCTCATCCTTGGTAGACTACATAATAATGTACTGGTAAATTAATTAGAAACAAATGAGAATGCAGCAGGATCTGACTAGCTTATGAAAGATGGAATTGAATAGTAAAAATAGCTCCATTTATTGGTGCTTGGAAAGCACAGTGACCAAAAAACCTGTATGGCTGCTTATTCATTAGTCTTACCTACTAATGTCAAACCCATGGTACCTAGAGTTAAATAAAGTCCAATGCTCTCGCTCTTTACCCTCTGGTTTCTTCTTCTTCCTTTGTAGACTCTTGAAACTGCCACAAACTTGGCAAGACTTCCTAAGGTTTTTTTATGTCATATTTAATTGCCCGTCATCAGTAGCCTGATGTTGAAAACGTTTGTAGTTTTCAGCATGAAACTAAGGGGTTGAAGAATATTACACTAGTACATCTTGTTTTTTGCCTGTATTTTAGATTCTGATATATGTACAGTTTCACCTCAGAATTTCTTCTGTCAGTTAATCAACATTGTTCAACAAATGTCTTTAAAAGTCACTTGTCATTTGTTTTCAACTGAGAAAGTTGAGTACGGCTCTTTAGAAAATGGATTTTTTTGTTTGTTTTTCACCATTCAGCTTGAAAGCAAGAAGTTTCCTTGGTCTTTTAACCCTTTTAAATTTTATATGAGAACTAGCAGGGCATATGAAAAAGATTAAGAAATGTTTGTCTAGACTAAAGAAAGGAAGCAGGTCATAAAAGCCACAGTAGTCAGTCCAGTTCATTCTGCACATGGCCTCATCCCAGTAGCTGTTTGTTAGAGTTTCCCACCTCCACTTTCCACAGAGAACTGCAGTGGATCTTAAAGCCTATTGGAAAGTGACAGTGCCAAGTGCCAAGACTCAAGAGGTCAGAAGCCCCCTTGGCAGAATGTAGTACACTCTTCACTGCTACCACCACACCAAACGGGTCTTAGAGCTTTGAAACACATGAACATCCCTGTGACATACCTGCCTTCTCCGAATGCCCGTGTGTGACAAATACTGGCTGAAAGGTAAGGTGGGCTCCTTGCTCTCCAAAATTGATGCTGCGCATCTCTATGGGTTGATCGAAGTTGGACTTTTGACCCTGAAATAGGTGTAATTCAAGAAAGTTAAAACCCCAGTAGAGGTAAAGAACTTTTTGACTGACTGTTCCCTTTGATGTCCAAGCAAAGAACGATTATTGTGAGTGCTTATGCCACATGTACTGTAAGAATGATCTTGTTCATTGTCTTCTCCTGGGCTGGATAGTGGACTATATTTTATTTTAGATTTTGAAAGACATCTGTAATGTTGCATAATAGGCTGTCCATATTAATAACTAAATAAACAGTATATAAACTGTAATGACATCATTTGGTTTATTTGTATATTTTACTTCTATTTCCAGCTCCTAGAACAGTGCCTGCTCATTGTTGGTGCTCAGTAAGTATTTGTTGAATGAATCCCTACTTTCATGAAATTTCCAGAGTGCCTGAACTATTTCTAGATAGATTGATAGAGAAATTGAGATGTAGGTATTATCTGACTTCAAAGAATTTTTCTTTTTTGATAGTAGGATCTGTCTGTATTGAAAAGCATTATATAGAAAAGCTTGGAACAGAAGCATCCAAAAAGCACAGACTTGAGAAGAAATACTGTCTGGGCCCGCTGCCTGCAACCAATTTGCTGATATGCTAGGAACTCTCATCTTCAGCAAAACAAAATGCAATTCAAATCACCAGTTGTTCTGCGGCGTGACCAGACCAGAGGCTGTGCCCTTATAATGACAGGGCTCCACCAAACTCGGTGATGTGCTGCTGTGCCATGGCAGTGGGTGGGAGGCCACAGACAATACCATCCCTCTCCTACTACTTGGTCCTAGTTTTAGAGACCACCTTTACGTTAGTTTGCTACTCACTAAGAGTGCATTCTAAGGGAAAGATGGGAGGAGCCGCACAACAAAGCTTTCATTACCACTTTGTGCCAGGACTAGAGCATAGATGAAAAGCAAAAAGGCCAGAACTTAGAGGGAATAAGATGTCTGAGTGAAATGCACTGGCATGTCCTCCTTCCCTCCCTCCCAGTCCCATTAGCTCCTTGGAGTCTCGCTAACCACCCACCCACAGTGTAACTTCACTGTGCTCAAAGCAAAATTGATTAAATACTGGCCCATAGTCCTGTGTCTTCCTTGATAAAACATGCTTTGAGCATACTATCTGATAACAGTGGAGATGTGGAACAAAATTTTTCAGTTCTAATACAGTTTCCTCTTGGGTGGAACAGAATGCTGTCAGATATAAGCATTAGTGTGAAGTGTTCTGAGAAACCCCTGCATGTGAAGATTTCAAAAAGAAATACTCCTTGGTATCATTAGAAGGCTTATTACCTAATTCTGTTGAACATAAGGGGTGAAGATGTCTATTACTCAGGTGAGCATTATCCTTTGTATCCAGCTGTTACTAGAATCAGTAAGCTTAAAAGACACTTCTTAACTCTAGGAAGCCATACATTTGAATCATACAAGTGTCTATTAAAAAGCACTTAATGAGGGGCTTCCCTGGTGGCGCAGTGGTTGAGAGTCCGCCTGCCGATGCAGGGGACGCGGGTTTGTGCCCCGGTCTGGGAAGATCCCACATGCCGCGGAGTGGCTGGACCTGTGAGCCGTGGCCGCTGAGCTTGCGCGTCCGGAGCCTGTGCTCCGCAACAGGAGAGGCCACAACAGTGAGGCCCGCGTACCGCAAAAAGAAAGCACTTAATGATATCTGGGGTGAATCTTCATGGCTGTAACCAGGAAAATTGAGGGGTTTTTTTTCCACAGATGTGATCTCTTAGTTTACATACAAAGATACATCATTATATGCCATGTGGCGTCACAGATATGTTTTAGAGGTCTGTCTTACTAAAATGTTGTGGAAACTATTTGAAAAGTGTGATAAGTGGAAAGAGTAAGGTCTCCGGATACTGCCTCTTCCGTAGTCACATCCTGGTTCTATTACTTACTACCTATGTGACCATTGCCAATTACTTCAACTCTCTGGGCCTGTTTTCTCAATGAGTTTAATAATTCCTCCTTCCCAGGGTTTTTGTGACAATTCAAACTTTCAGGGGTTGACGGTAAAGCTGGAGGGAACTGCAACATCTTATGGCCTAAACTATATTCCTCACCTTCCCCCTACAGGATTCCTGGCTAAAGGAATTCAAAGAACAAAAGCCAAATAGGAGAATTAGTTTTAGAGACTAATAGAGAAATTGAGATTTAGATATTTGTCTGACTTCAGAGAATTTCTTTTGATAGTAGGCTCTGTCTCTATTAATAGTGTATTAATAATGTATTAATAGTGTCTATTAATAGTTTGAGGAGCACCCAGTTATCCTCCATACAGAGTGCATAACCTCTTACCTCCTTCCCCCTGAAACTATGATGGCCAGGTGGGCAGAGAAGGCCTTTCAGTGTAGCTCCCACTGTAGTACTTTCTCTTCCTGTCTCAGACCTCTTCATCTGTAAAGTGGGAATAACAGTACTAGCTCAGTGATATTAGCTTTTATTAGTATTATTACTAAGTCAATACAGATAAAGCTGTAGTACTGAGTTTTTCCTCAGTATAGAAACAAAACAATCCCCCCTTCCCGTTTTCAGTGCTACCAACTTTTTATCAGTATATATAAATTACAGCTTTTTAATATACATACTTCTCATTATATGTCTTTTGTCTCTTTCTTATATATAAATGCTGTGTGTTTTGCATAAAGGTTTATGGTAACTGTGCTCTGAATCCTATAATAGAATCCACCCATTTATCATTATGCTTCTTGACTAGACAGGCAGAGTCCCTTGTTGGAGGTTTCCAGGGGTAAGCTGTTATTAGTTCCTTGTATGCCGTGAATGGTAAGCTACAGTATTTGAAGGAAAAGGTGAGCTTTGCATGGAATTTATGCTCCTAAGTTCAATTTATGTATTCTTTCCTTCTCAGTTGACTTTTTGAAGTTCATTATTTCCTTATCCTTACTTTTGTTTCTTCCCAGAAAAACAAACAAACCCTTTTACCAAATTGAGCTTTTCAGTCATGGCCACAGAGATTGTAATCTGTCATCATTTCAGAAGTGGACAATATGCATCTGTCTGCTATTTATTAATAACACTAGATAGACATTTAATATGGCAACAATTCATTTATATACTGGAACCAATTATAATTAGACCAAACTTAAGCCAGGTAGGAACTGATGCCTGAGTTCTCCTGACATTCATTTCCTCAGTCCCTGGCTTTTCTACTGCCTGATGTCACATTTGTCCAAAGAGAAATGTAGAGCTTCCCACTTCCTAAGCAAACTGGAGGATCAGGGTGATGTCTTCTCCCAAGTGGTTTTAATGTTTCTCTGATCCCCAACATTATGAATGCAGCTTTTAAGGAGTCAAAATGGAGCCAGTAGGATGGTTAAGTCATGGACACAGGGGCTCAGGGGAGAAGTGACTTGATTCAAATACCATCTACAATCTAAAAAAAAAAAACTTCATTTTCACATTCACCCCCAACCTTGGAGTACATTCTTAGAACTTTTCCATGACTCAGAGATCTGTGGTTTTGCTGGTAGGCATGTGTGCAATCTTATATTCATCTGCTTAACCATACAAAGGTAAAACCACATTCAGTGGTGTGTGGAACTTTATAGTGTTTAGTTGGTGTTGGTCACATATATAGAGAATTTTCTGTTTCAGGATTAGGTTTTAAGAAAATTAACTAGCTAGGTTTTTTAGTCTTCATCAAGGAAGTTTAAAGCCTAATCCTGTCATACTTTGAAGCCTCTTAGTCTCAAGTTTGGGATTTTTTTAAATTAAATAATTCAAAAGATCTTTATTAGATTTCTGTTATCTCAGGATAAAAAAGTTTAAAGCTTTAACCCAGATTTCCAGCATATAAACTTTATATATATATTTTGAAGATCTATGGTTGGATTTAGTGTTCCTTGAAAAATTAAAAATAGAACTACAATACGATCCAGCAACTTCCCTTCTGTGTATTTACCCAAAGAAAACAAAAACACTAGTTTGAAAAGATATATGCTCCCCTATGTTCAAGATATGGAAGCAACCTAAGTGTCCATCAATAGATGAATGTATAAAGAATATACAGTGGTGTATGCAGTCATACCTTGATATCCACTGGGGATTGGTTCCAGGACCTGCCTCAGATACCAAAACTCCATGGATGCTCAAGTACCATAGTTGGCCCTCTGTATCCATGGTCCTGCATCTGTGAAATCAATCAACCACAGATTGTGTAGTACTGTAGTTTTCATTGAAAAAAATCCACGTATAAGTGGACCCGTGCAGTTGAAACCTGTGTTGTTTAAGGGTTAACTGTATTTACAATGAAATATTACTCAGTCATAAAAAAAGAGTGAACTCTAAGCATGTGCAACACCGTGGCTGGATCTAGAGGATATTATGCCGAGTGAAGTAAGACAGAAAGACAAACACCGTATGATTCACTTATACTTGGAATCTAAAACCAACAAAAACAAAACCAAAGCAGACTCACAGATACAGAGAACAAACTGGTGGTTGCCAGAGGGGAGAGGGGTGTATAGCTGGATGAAACAGACGCAGGGGATTAAGAGGTACAAATTTCTAATTATAAAGTCACGGGGATGTGATACACAGCATAGGGAATATAGTCAATAATACTGTAATAACTTGTATGGTTACTAGACATGGTGATTATTTCATAATGTATTTAAATGTCAAATCACTATGTTGTACACTTGAAACATTATATTGTACATCAACTGTACTTAAGTTTTTTAAAAATCTGATTTTCAAGTATACTTGACAGATATTACTATTGCAGTAGTTATTTTGTCATTTATTGATTCCCAGGAATTCTGAAGGAAAGAAACTCAAACTATACCGTCAGATTACTGTCAAAAATAAATTCCTATATGAATTCTCACTTTGAATTTTATAACCATATCTACTTTAAAATAGGCCTCCCTTCTAGCCAAATGGTGTCTTTGTGGTTTCTTTGGCTCATTTTTTAATGAACTGTCATACAAAGAACAGAGCTAAGCCTGCTGGGAGGCTGGCTACACCCCTGCCCTTAGGGTGTCTGTGCCCTCAGATGAAAAACCCCTGCTCCTTTGAGGACATTTCACAGTGCTCTCCTGCGGTCACCATCACCCCACCACCAGGACCAGAGAAGGTCAGCTGCCTTTGATCTTGAGCGCTCTTCAGGGATATCTGCTCTGTTTCTTGGTGCTCCGTTCTTCCCCATGTCTAACATAAGCACATCAGATGAATACCTGTGATTACCTAGAACTTATGAAGGAGGTAAAGGTAAAGTATGTCTCTTTGGACATACTCTTAAGATTGCAACCCACCAGTAGAAGATAAAGTGCTGCCCTAATCAGAGTGACCCATGGGGAGGAAATATTAACCAGAGCGGCTTTGATTTTAGGCCCATCTCTGCAGGACCCAAAATAGTCCCTAACTTCAATTGGTGCCAACTATCCGTACACAGTTCCTTCACCTTCACCCTCCGTTTTTTTATGGTTCTAGAATGTATCCCAGTCTCCACCATGCCTCTCCTATAATGAGTTCCCTTTTCGTGCAGGTAAGTATGGAAGGAGTTATTAATGACTCATATTCTACTCTTTTCACCCACACCCCTCACCCCCTGGTGCCCAGTAGAAGTTAGGGGAAGTGACACAGCAAAGTGACCATTGAGCTTCATAATAGCACAATCTACACAATCTGTTAAATCCTCTGCTTCCCCCTCTCCTACCCTTTGCCCTCTTGTTCCCCTTGCCAGGATCACTGTGAGACACAGGGCCCTCCCCCGCACTGACCGAAGAAAAGCAAGAGATGGAAAGCAGAGATTACCTATACATCTGGATGTTTATAACCTGATTTGGTAGTCCCTTACTCTGTGACATGCAGGCTTCATCTGATGCAGTTTCGGAAGGATGTTCTGGCGTGCTCTCCACAGCAGTTGCCCTGTGTGTGTGCATATTTTACATAGTTGAAGTGTTATGCCACATGTAGCTACATCCTTTTTTTCCACTTACACAATAAGCATTTTTCCACATTACTAAGAACTCTGTTTCATAACCTCATTTTTAATGGCTGCATATTCTCCAATTATATGGATGCACCATAATTTACTTAGCCATTTTCCCACATCTGGACATTAAAGACATATTCCAGGTTTTGAAAAACAAACCTCAAATGCTAAGTCGTGAGCATTTGCAGATGCTCAACTAAAAACATCTGACCTGTAAGTCCCCTCTGCTTTCTGCCTCTAATCCTAAATTAAAACCTCCACTCCTTTCTTCTTCAAGAGCCCTTAGCAATTTCTCAATTCGGCCTCTTTGCACCCTTCCTGATCCACTTGTACATTTGTCACCTCCTGGACACTCTGCTCCTGCAAAGTTCTTGCTAGTCTTCTAAGGGGACCCACCACAAGGAGTAGTGGCGTCACAAGGGTGGGGTGGCCGCACCTCCCTCCTGGCATCCGGGCCTTAGATCAGCTACACCCACACACCCTTCACCAGCGCCGCTTACCAGATGTATCAGAGAGGGCCTCTAAAAAGAGGTGGCACAGAGCACACCACCAAGTACCCACTGGAGCTGGTGTTCAGCTAATTGGAGTCTAGTGCCTCTTAGCACTGTCATCCACCGCTCCCAACACTTCTGCACCTGTCGCCAAGCCTTTGTGGTTCCAAGTGATAAACACACTCCAGGCACCACTCACATGGAGAGAGGAGAGGGGTGGAGGGCCTCTTCTTCCACAAGAACCCTCATTTCACACTCCTGAGGCCTCTGTGACCTGGCTAATCCATTTCTTCCTCTAGAGACCAGGGCAGACTGGGGGCCTTCATACATCTTTGTTTGTTCCACATGGTATTTTGGGGGAGAAAAAAAAAAAACGAACAGCTGTAAACACTGAAATTTTGGATGATTTTGCATAAAAATCTAGTTATTTGACTTTTCTTTTAAAAGGGGGAGAGCTGGCAACCAGGCATTCTGCACCCCAGGAGGGCAGTGTGTGGCTCTGACCCTGTGCCTTTGGACAGGGCATGCGTCTCCAGCCTGTTAGAGGCCCCACCTTCCCCCCCCCCACTCTGTTCCCCTCAACTCCACAGCCCCCGGGAGCCTGCGTGGCTTGACCCTGTGGAGACCTCATGTGTAGTCTGTCTGCTTCCAGAGCAGAAGGGGTGGGGATTTTTAGGGGAAGAGAAGCAGCGCCATGGGAAGGGCCTTGTCAAACAGAGGTCCAAATACTTGATCCCAGGGCATTTTTATGACCTGTGCAAACTTGGATTGTTTTTATCCCCTCAGAGAAAAGACTCGACATTCTGAAGGCCAGTGACAGCTGCAGTCTGACTGTCAAGTGTCAGGAATATTGGAAACCCAAGCAACTGTAAGCCGTGCCCACGCCCGTACCCACGCCATCCTGCTGATAGAAGTGGGCTGGTGCTGACCTTCCTGTCCCCTCACACGGCTGGCAGCAGCCTGAGGGAACTGTAGGAATTTAGGACATCCTTTCTTGGCTGGATAGGAGTGCAGCCCTTCTCCTGAGGCCAAAAGTATCCTCCCCACCCCCTTTATCCCATGATTCAGGACCTCTTATGGAATACGGGGCCCTGCTAACCCAAGCGATTACACTCTGCTCTTTGAGAAGCAGAGAATTCTAACACCTGCCAAACTCCCGGGATAACGTGATCAACCACAATTTCCTCTCTGTAGCCAACCCTTCAGATATGAGTCTCCTCCCTTAAGAAGGCTCATACAATTAAAAGTTTCAACGCACTCTCAGCCGAAACACCCCTGAAAAGAAACAGCCTGCTCCTAAATGTTTCATTGACATAACGCACCAAAGGAGAGTATGTTCCTCATATCCCCCCAGCGTGAGGAGGACCAGGTAAGTCTCCACGCCTCAGAGCACCAGGGAACGCACAGACCAGGAGCTAAAGTGTGGCTATAGCACAGGAGTGGTTGTCAGACCTTGTTTTCTCTAGAGGTGACTAACCCAGGACCAAAAAATGCCGGAACTCCCCACCTCCCTGCCATGGTTGAAGAGGAATATAATATCAATTAGAGACCCAAACAAACAAACAAAAATGCCTTCAGTTTCTGAGAAGACAAGGCAGAGCGTGAAAGAGAAAAGAGGAAGGAAAAATCATTCAGGACTCAGGACATGAATGTCCACAAAGTCATCGGACACAGGAACAGTGGGCCTGGGCAAAAGCTCACGTTGGTAGGACCAATAAATAAAGAAGCTACAGATTAGCAGTTGCAAAGTATTATGTATATGTATAACTGAATCACTTTGCTGTACACCTGAAACTAAGACAACATTGTAAATCAACCTGTACTTCAATGAAATAAAATTTTTAAAAAAGAACAATACAAAGACAAAAAAGAAAAGGGACATCTGTCTTTGGGGCAGATATTGCAAGCTATTTACCCAATATCCAGCTACCCCTTCTGCCCTATTTACAGAACCCCAATTTTGTTCAGGAGGACAATGTACCAAGCTTAAAATACTCCAATTCCCCGGCTTTCCAAGTTGGTGTTACCACTCTATAGAAGTTCATGGGAGGGGCATCCCTCAGTAAACAAAAAGGCAGAGACCTGCTAGAAGGCCTTTGGCCCTTCACCTTTTCATGTTCTTCCTTTTCCCTACCTCAAATGTTGACATGGGCCCCAGAAGTGCAGGGGCCCTCTTGCAACCAGGAAGTATGAACCTGAGAATGAAAGCCTCCACATTAAGCACAGTGGAGCAGAAAGGTGGAAAGAACCTGGATCCCGCAATGAACCAAAGGATCAGCCCTGTACTGAGGAACCTTAGATAATGCAGGAGACACACACCTACCTGTTTAAACCCCTAGAGCAAGGTATTCTGTTATTTGGATCGGAATGAAATCTTGATTCACGTGGCTAGTCACTAAAGCATCAAGACCTCCCTAGAACAACTTTTTGTGCTTACAGGTTATGGCCACAGAACTCAGGAAAACAAAGCCCAGAGGACTGAAACAACTGGGGCTACAAGCTTTAACCCTCAAAGTTCAGAAGAACCCCAAACAGCCTGACTTGCTGACCTAGCAGCCTTCCTCACTACACAAAGATCTACTGAGCACGTACTGTGTACATCAGGCACCATGTTGGACTATGGATAGAGCAACAGAGCCCCCCAGCCCACAGCGCTCCCTTCGGTGCTTCCTAACTCACATGGCATTGTGTCACATCAGAGTTCCCAAGAAACACCAACAGACCCCTCTAAGAAAAGAAAAAGGGGTGATTTACCCAAAACTTACAGAATGAAATCTTTGGAGCTGGAGCCTGGGCATCTGAATTTCTTAAAGCTCCAAAGGTGATTTCCGATCTGCAGCCAGAATGGAAAAGCATTGTTCTATTAGAATGAAGGGCAAGCAAACTTTCCTTAAAGTCCTCAGAGAGAGGCTGACCTAGCCAACAAAAGGGTCATCATCCTATTTGGGCAAGCAGGTGGCCATTTACTGCATCAGTAACCCAGGATTACTATTCAACTTCCATCCTTTTTGAGTCCCCTCACTTCTGACCCAGGGACCCGTTATCCCTTGCCAAGTAAACTGCTGCACTTAGAGCAAGCCAACTTCCTGAGCTGTTCAACTCCAGATGTGGTCTATGGTAGACATCTCCCAGAATGGTACCCTGAACTACCTGGAATCTATGCTGCCTGACACATCCTCTGGAGAAATCATCTGGATACCCTCACACTTGCTTAGTCTTACTGGGCACAGCCCAGAAACAACCATCCACCATGGCAGCCTGTCCTCCATCACCCTGATAGAAGGCCCAGGCATCAGGAGCCTCTTGCTGATAGTCTGGGGCCCTGAGCATCCAGAGAAGACAAAGGGAGTTGCTGCATTCCTGAGGGGCACAGAGCCTTCCTC
Organism: Mesoplodon mirus; assembly: GCF_964341445.2. Lineage (NCBI taxonomy): Eukaryota > Metazoa > Chordata > Mammalia > Artiodactyla > Ziphiidae > Mesoplodon > Mesoplodon mirus. The sequence continues at coordinate 17,937,234 of NC_138977.1, read as the reverse complement.
ATAAGCTTTCCATGTGTCCAAGTGAGCCTGACAGCCTTACAGTCATGGCTGACTCATGACTTCCACTTGTCTTGGAAAGCTTGATCTCCCTTTCCCCTGCAGGACATGAAGGGTAGCCATCTACTCCAGCACATACACCCTTTTTTAAAAAAATTTATTTATTTTTGGCTGCGTTGGGTCTTCATTGCTGTGCACGGGCTTTCTCTAGTTGCAGCGAGTGGGGGGCTACTCTTCGTTGTGGTGCGTGGGCTTCCGTAGTTGTGGCTCATGGGCTCAGTAGTTGTGGCTTACAGGCTCTAGAGTGCAGGCTCGGTAGTTGTGGCTCATGGGCTTAGTTGCTCCATGGCATGTGGGATCTTCCTGGACCAGGGACTGAACCTGTGTCCCGTGCACTGGCAGGCGGATTCTTAACCCCTGCACCACCAGGGAAGTCCTCCAGCACATACACTGTTACTACTGTTTGAACCTAAAAGCATAAGATTCAAGAGGGTCTCAATTCAATCTGGCAATCCTGCACGAGTTTTTCTCAGCTTAACTGTGATCCCACCTCCTGGCAACATAGCTCTTTCAAAAAATGTTGAGTTCAGAAATCCTGAAAGCCTGGAAAAAACTCAAGAGTTCATTAGCAAAATAATTTCTTCCAAGGCTTAATCCTCACCCGCCTTTGCCTTTCTTGTTTGATGCTTAAACAGGATTGGTGGGCGGGGGAGATGGAGGTGCCCTGGGACGATTAGGCACTTACTGTACTCAGTGCACAGGCCTGAGCCCATCCAGGGTCAGTTCCTCTTTGAAAAAGCCATATTACAGGAAAATAGAAATAGTTTTCTTTTTCAGAATAAAAGTCCATCCATTAGGTGAGGACATACTCTCTATGCAGAAACAAAGGTATGCTCATCCCCTTTGACTTGCTCAAAGCAGTAGCCTGGTCTGGGTGCTAGAGACATAGTGGTTCCTGATTCCATGGAAAAGAGATGCCAATCAAGTAAGTTCTTCCAGAGAGGATGCTGCAGGAGCACATCTTGGTGTGGAGAGGAGGGGGCTAACGGAGCTCCCTGAGAAAGCTGATTTAGGTGAGACCTGAAGCATGAATGGGGTTTGGGGAAGAAGAGCAGTTCGACACTTTTCATCTTTGCAACATCCCTGTGGTATAGGCATGACTATCTCCATCTCATGAGGGAGGCTCTGAGGATAGGAGAAAGTCATGTGTCTAAGGTCACACCCACACTATAACCAGTGGCCAAGCTCTGAGTCCAACCAGCAGACACACTGTGACTTTCTTACTTTGCCACACATGGGTTTCCTTCGCTAAAGCAACCTGAGGAGCTTTTTCACTGAGTACAGATTGTACGATATTCTTCAGGCTTAGTGACTGACAAGCCTCCTAGGGTCTCCCCAGAGACCGAATCATTAAGGCATGTGTTCCAATGGCCAGCTTGGCTCCAGGTCTTTCCATGACAGAGTCAATAAAGGAATCCAATCTCCTCCAGCCTTTGCTCTGCACTGCAGTGAAAGGAGTAAGCCCTGCCTTACTCTTTGTTCTGGTTTTAGTACCTCCTGCTCTTCCCTCTCTTGCTCTAGAACTTAGTAGAATATTTGATATATGTTAGGCTCAAAAAATGTGCACTAAGCTTGAGAAACAGCAGACACAGGAAGGGCTCTGTGACTCCCCCTTTCTACCTAAAAGCAGGACATGAAATTTCCCCTGAGAAAGGTGCCCTCCCTGTACCAGGAAGAACATTCATATCACCAGAGACTGGGAGTCAATGCCGAAATGGACCTGTACAAACACACCTACTAAAGTGACCCTCCATTAGTTTCCCACATTTAGTTGCTAGTCACTGTCCCACAATATACTGCTCGTAGCACCAGCCCCTCTGTCTTCTCACATCCCCACAATTTATTGTTCTCTGTGTAACAAGGTATTTAAGCTTTTGGTCCTAATGACTTCTGGTCTTCATTTTCCTTTTGAAGACTCCCATGTACAGGCAAAAAAAAATTAAATTTGTATGCTTTTTTTCTTGTTAAAAAAAATTGTGCTAAGAGTCCTCATTACCAATTAACATCAGTAGAAATTAAATTAGAACATGAAGCCAGAGTCCTGAGATGATCTTTCCTAAAATGGCCTGACAGAACCTTGAGAGCCATTTTCTCATTTAAGTTCTCACACTCCAAGCAAAAGACAGGGGTAGGGCATGCAGCTCTGCACTCCAGACACCCCAATGGTAATTAAATACCTCCACTGCAACAGGTCTGGGTTTGTGGTGTAACGAATTCTATTTTTGTTAGGTAAACAAAAATGCTAATCTGGAGACATTAATCTTTCCTCTTTTGATTTGGGTGCAAATCCTGACTTAAACCATTTTCACTTTAAAGTTTAAATGTCTATGGTAAGGTATTCATTTGGTGCCACAAATGAGATGTTTTTAATCCTTTGATCCACTCATTCCACTATGAGGGCTCTATCAATGTGCAAAGTATAAAAAATATATAAGAATGTTCACTGCGGAGATTGATTCAAGATGGTGGAGTAAAAGGAAGTGCACTCACTCCCTCTTGAGAGAGCACCGGAATCACAACTAACTGCTGAACAATCATCAAAAGGAAGACACTGGAACTCACCAAAAAAATACCCCACATCCAAAAACAAAGGAGAAACCACAATGAGATGGTAGGAGGGGCGCAATCACAATAAAATCAAATCCCATAACTGCTGGGTGGGTGTCTCACAAACTGGAGAACAATTATACCACAGAAGCCACCAACAGGAGAGAAGGTTCTGAGCCCTGCATCAAGCTTACCGACCTGGGGGTCTAGCAATGGGAGGGGGAATTCCCAGAGAATGAGACTTTGAAGGCTAGCAGGATTTGATTGCAGGACTTTGACAGGTCTGGGGAAAACAGAGACTCCACTCTTGGAGGGCACACACAAAGTAGTGTGCACATCAGGACCTGGGGGAAGGAGCAGTGACCCCATAGGAGACTGAACCAGACCTACCTGTTACTGTTGGAGGGTCTCCTGCAGAAACAGAGGATGGCTGTGGCTCACCACGGGGACAAGGACACTGGCAGCAGAAGTTCTGGGAAGTACTCCTTGGTGTGACCCCATTAGCCCCACCACAGTGTCTGTGAGCTCCAGTGCTGGGTCACCCAGGCCAAACAACCAAAAGGGAAGGAACTCAGCCCCACCCATCAGCAGACAAGCAGATTAGAGTTTTACTGAACTCTGCCTACCAGAACAACAACCAGCTCTACCCACCACCAGTCCCTCCTATCAGTAAGCCTGCACAAGCCTCTTAGATAGCCTCATCCACCAGAGGGCAGACAGCAGAAGCAAGAAGAACTACAATCCTGCAGCCTATGGAACAAAAACCACATTCACAGAAAGACAGACAAAATGTAAAGGCAGAGGACTATGTACCAGATGAAGGAACAAGATAAAACCCCAGAAAAACAAATAAATGAAGTGGAGATAGGCAACCTTCCAGAAAAAGAATTCAGAATAATGACAGTGAAGATGATCCAGGACCTCAGAAAAAGAATGGAGGCAAAGATCGAGAAGATGCAAGAAATGTTTTTAAAAGACCTAGAAGAATTAAAGAAAAAACAGAGATGAACAATACAATAACTGAAATGAAAACTACACTAGAAGGAATCAATAGCAGAAGAACTGAGGCAGAAGAACAGATAAGTGCTCTGTAAAACAGAAGGGTGGAACTCACTGCCACAGAAGAGAATAAAGAAAAAAGAATGAAAACAAATGAAGACAGCCTAACAGACCTCTGGGACTACTTTAAATGCACCAAAATTTGCATTATAGGGGTCCCACAAGAAGAAGAAGAGAGAGAAAGGAGCCGAGAAAATATTTGAAGAGATTATAGTTGAAAACTTCCCTAACATGGGAAAGGAAACAGCCACCCAGGTCCAGGAAGCACAGAGTCCCAGGCAGGATACCCAAGGAGAAACACACTAAGACACATAGTAATCAAATTGAAAAAAATTAAACAAAAAGAAAAATTATTAAAAGCAACAAGGGAAAAATGACAAATAACATACAAGGGAACTCCCATAAGGTTAACAGCTGAATTCTCAGCAGAAACTCTACAAGCCAGAAGGGAGTGGCGTGATATATTTAAAGTGATGAAAGGGAAGAACCTACAACCAAGATTACTCTACCCAGCAAGGATCTTATTCAGATTCGACAGAGAAATCAAAAGCTTTTCAGAAAGCAAAAGTGAACAGAATTCAGCACCACCAAACCAGCTCTACAACAAATGCTTAAGGAACTTCTCTACGTTGGAAACACAAGAGAAGAAAAGGACCTACAAAAACAAACCCCAAACAATTAAGAAAATGGTAATAGGAATATACATATTGATAATTCAAAAATTACTTAAATGTGAATGGATTAAATACTCTAACCAAAAGACACAGGCTCACCGAATGGATACAAAAACAAGACCCATATATATGCTGTCTACAAGAGACCCACTTCAGACCTAAGGACACATACAGACTGAAAGTGAGGGGATGGAAAAAGATATTCCATGCAAATGGAAATCAAAACAAAGCTAGAGTAGCAATGCTCATATCGGACAAAATGGACTTTAAAATAAAGAATGTTACCAGAAACAAGGAAGGACACTACATAATGATCAATGGATCAATCCAAGAAGAACATATAACAATTATAAATATATATGCACCCAACATAGGAGCACCTCAATACATAAGGCAACTGCTAACAGCTATAAAAGAGGAAATCGACAGTAACACAACAATAGTGGGGGATTTAACACCTCCTTACACCAATGGACAGATCATCCAGACAGAAAATTAATAAGGAAACACAAGCTTTAAATGACACAATAGACCAGATTTAATTGATATTTATAGGACAGTCCATCCGAAAATAGCAGATTACACTTTCTGCTCAAGTGCACATGGAACATTCTCCAGGATAGATCACATCTTGGGTCACAAATCAAGCCTTGGTAAATTTAAGAAAACTGAAATTATATCAAGCATTTTTTATGACCACAACACTATGAGATTAGAAATAAATTAGAGGGGAAAAAAACGTAAAAAAAAACCAAACACGTGGAGGCTAAACAATACGTTACTCAGTAACCAAGAGATGACTGAAAAATCAAAGAGGAAATCAAAAAATACATAGAGACAAATGACAATGAAAATACAATGATCCAAAACCTATGGGATGCAGCAAAATCTGTTCAAAGAGGGAAGTTTATAGCAATACAATCCTACCTCAAGAAACAAGAAAAATCTCAAATACAAAATCTAAGCTTACACCTAAGGGAACTAAAGAAATAAGAACAAACAAAGCCCAAAGTTAGTAGAAGGAAAGACATCATGAAGATCAGAGCAGAAATAAATGAAACAGAAACAAAGAAAACAATAGCAAAAATCAATAAAACTAAAAGCTGGTTCTTTGAGAAGATAAACAAAATTGATAAACCTTTAGCCAGACTCATCAAGAAAAAAAGGGAGAGGACTCAAATCAATAAAATTAGAAATGAAAAAGGAGAAGTTACAACAGACACCGCAGAAATACAAAGCATCATATAAGACTACTACAAGCAACTCTATGTCAATAAAATGGACAACCTGGAAGGAATGGACAAATTGTTAGAAAGGTATAGCCTTTTAAGACTGAACCAGGAAGAAACAGAAAATATGAACAGACCAATCACAAGTAATGAAATTGAAACTGCGATTCAAAATCTTCCAACAGGGCTTCCCTAGTGGTGCAGTGGTTAAGAATCCACCTGCCAATGCAGGGGACACGGGTTTGAGCCCTGGTCCGGGAAGATCCCACATGCTGCGGAGCAACTTAGCCCATGCGTGACAACTACTGAGCCTGTGCTCTAGAGCCCACAAGCCACAACTACTGAAACCCTCATGCCTACAGCCCATGCTCTACAACAAGAGAAGTCACGACAATCAGAAGACTGCACACCACAATGAAGAGTAGCCCCCACTCACCAGAACTAGAGAAAGCCCACGCACAGCAATGAGAAACCAATACAGACAAAAATAAAAAATAAATAAATTTATTTAAAAAAAATCTTCCAACAAACAAAAGTCCAGGAACACATGGCTTCACAGGTGAATTCTATCAAATATTTAGAGAAGAGCTAACACCCATCCTTCTCAAACTCTTCCAAAACATTGCAGAGGAAGAAACACACCCACACTCATTCTACAAGGCCACCATTACCCTGATACCACAACCAAAGAAACTACAAAAAAAAAAGGAAATTACTGACCAATATCACTGATGAATATAGATGCAAAAATTCTCAAAAAAATGCTAGCTGACAGAATCCAACAACATATTAAAAGGATCATACACCATGATAAAGTGGGATGCAGGGATCCCTCAATATACACAAATCAATCAATGTGATACACCATATTAACAAATTGAAAAATAAAAACCATATGATAATTTCAATAGATGCAGAAAAACATTTGATGAAATTCAAAACCCGTTTATGATAAAAACTCTCCAGAAAGTGGGCATAGAGAGAACCTACGTCAACATAATAAAGGCCATATATGACAAAGCCACAGCAAACATCATTCTCAATCCTGAAACACTGAAAGCATTTCCTCTACAATCAGGAATAAGACAAGGATGCCCACTCTTGCCACTATTATTCAACATAGTTTTGGAAGTCCTAGCCATGCCAATCAGAGAAGAAAAAGAAATAAAAGGAATACAAATTGGAAAAGAAGAAGTAAAACTGTCACTGTTTGCAGATGACATGATACTATACGTAGAGAAGTCTAAAGATGCTACCAGAAAACTACTAGAGCTAATCAATGAATTTGGTAAATTTGTAGGATACAAAATTAATGCAAAGAAATCTGTTGCATTCCTGTACACTAAAAACCAAAGATCAGAAAGAGAAATTAGGGAAACAATGCCATTCACCGTTGCAACAAAAAGAATAAAATACCTAGGAATAACCCTATCTGAGGAGTTAAAAGACCTGTATGCAGAAAACTGTAAGACGCTGATCAAAGAAATCAAAGATGACACAGATGGAGAGATATACCATGTTCTTGGATTGGAAGAATCAATATTGTGGAAATGATTATACTTACTGCCCAAAGCAATCTACAGATTCAATGCAATCCCTATCAAATTACCAATGACATTTTTTACAGAACTAGAACCAAAATTCTTAAAATTTGTATGGAGACACAAAAGACCCCGAATAGCCAAAGCCATCTTGAGGGAAAAAACTGAGCTGGAGGAATGAGACTCCCTGGTTCAGACAATACAAAGCTACAGTAATCAAGACAGTATAGTACTGGCACAAAAACAGAAATATAGATCAATGGAACAGGATAGAAAGCCCAGAGATAAACCCACACACCTATGGTCAACTGATCTATGACAAAGAAGGCAAGAATATACAATGGAGAAAAGACAGTGTCTTCAATAAGTAGTTGTCGGAAAACTGGACAGCTACATGTAAAAATATGAAATTAGAATACTTCCTAACACCATACACAAAAATAAAATGGATTAAAGACCTAAATGTAAGACCACACACTATAAAACTCTTAGAGGAAAACATAGGAAGAACACTCTTTGACATAAATCACAGCAAGATCTTTTTTGACCCACTTCCTAAAGTAATGGAAATAAAAACAAAAATAAACAAATGGGACCTAATGAAACTTAAGAGCTTTTGCACAGCAAAGGAAACTATAAACAAGATGAAAAGACAACCCTCAGAATGGGAGAAAATATTTGCAAGCAAATCAACGGACCAATGATTAATCTCCAAAAAATATATGCAGCTCAATGTTAAAGAAACAAACAACCCAGTCCAAAAATGGGCAGAAGACCTAAATAGACATTTCTCCAAAGAAGACATACAGATGGCCAAGGAGCAGATGAAAGCTGCTCAACATCACTAATTATTAGAGAAATGCAAATCAAAACTACAATGAGGTATCACCTCACACCAGTTAGAATGGTCATCATCAGAAAATCTACAAACAACAAATGCTGGAGACGGTGTGGCAAAAAGGGAACCCTCTTGCACTGTTGGTGGGAATGTAAATTGATACAGCCACTATGGAGAACAGTATGGAGGTTCCTTAAAAAACTACAAATAGAATTACCATATGATCCAGCAATCCCACTACTGGGCATATACCCAGAGTAAACCATAATTCAAAAGGACACATGCACCCCAATGTTCATTGCAGCACTATTTACAATAGCCAGGTCACCGAAGCAATCTAAATGCCCATCGACAGACGAATGGATAAAGAAGATGTGGTACATATATACAATGGAATATTACTCAGCTATAAAAAGGAACAAAATTGGATCATTTATAGAGAAGTGGATGGACCTAGAGACTGTCATACAGAGTGAAATAAGTCAGAAAGAGAAAAACAGATATTGTATATTAACGCATATATATAGAATCTAGAAAAATGGTACAAATGAACTGGTTTGCAAGGCAGAAATAGAGACATAGATGTAGAGAACAAACGTATGGACACCAAGGGGGGAAAGCAGGTGGGTGGCTGGTGGTGGGATGAATTGGGAGATTGAGATTGACATATATACACTAATATTTATAAAATAGATAACTAATAAGAACCTGCTGTATAAAAAATAACAAAATTCAAAAAAAAGTTATTTAATGGGGAAGAGTCTAAATTTCTAATAGTGATGGGTTGGTTAATTAAATTATAGTTTATCTACACCAGGAGTTCCCAAACTTTTAGGCCTCAGGACCCCTTTACCCTTTGAACAATGACTGAAGCCCCTAAACAACTTTTGTGTATGTGGGTTATTTGTATGAGTATTTCCTATATCAGAAATTAAAAGGGAGAAATACTTAAACACAGAAATGTTCAATACATACACATTCCATTAGCTGTCAGAGTGATGATATCACATGATCATGTAGTCTCTGAAAAACACCACTGTACACTCAGAAAGAATGGTATCAAAAAAGGGAAATAATATAACATTATGAAATAATTTTGAGCTTATGGACTACCTGAGAGGGTCTTGGGAAGCCCCAAAATTCCCTTGTCCACATTTCCACATTTTAAGGACCCCTGATCTATACAATAGAATACTATGTGACCACAAATTTTTATTATGTAGAATATTCACTGACATTGAACACGTTCTGTTTTGAAAAAGAAACAAAAAAGAGCAGACTACAGAACATTATAAACAGTATTATACAATTTAAAACAAACAAAAAAGTAATGGAAAGACACACACTAACATACCTCTAGATGACGTATACCAGCATAGGCCTCTAGATGGTGAAAATACATGTTATTTCTTTTTCTGTTTTCCTGTGTTTTCTGCATTAAGCACATTTTTCTTTTGTAATCAAAATAAAATGTATTTAACAAACATATACACATTGCCTATTTATAATCACCCTGTATTTTCTTACCCAGACCTGAAAATTTCAGCTTAGTAGTTTTAGGAAAGATATCACCCAGAAATGTCAATAAGGTATTAATTTTGCACGGTTCTAAATAAGGCCTACTTGTAGATTGTCCTTGCCTCTCAAACTGTGTTCTGCAGATGACATCAGTGTCACCTGGGAGCCTGCTGGAGCCTCAGACTCTCTAGCTCCACTTAACACTGGCTAAATCAGACCCAGAAAATTTAAAGTGAAATATGACCCAGGTGAATTAAGACCCAGGTGATATATGTATATTGAAGTGTGAGAAACCCTGGTGGCACATTAGAATTACCTGGAAGCTTTAAAAGGGGGTGGGGGGTGGGGAAGGGCTGCACAGTGGTTTGTTTGTGTAACGCTCCCGGGTGATACTCATGGGCATCTAGAGCTGAGAACCACTGTCAAACGCAAGGACCTGGTCACCTCCAACCTCCACCTGCTTCAGGGGAATGTCCCCTGCTGCAACATGGTGAGCTCCGTGCCAGCCCCCAGATCATAGAAATTTCAGAGGCACACAGGAACTGGATGGAGGAAAAAAGTGGATTCCAGAACAAGGATAAAACACGGCATTTCCTGTGGCCTGTAAAGTTACAGTGACTTCTTTAGAAGGCCTGGGGTGTTGCAACTGGCACTTTGCCTTCCACAGAATGCTTTGATAGACAATTCTGGCAGACTTTTTGGAATGATTTTTTAAATATTCCCAGATGGTAGGGGGTTTGCACCTGCAGACACTGACCAGCTTTACCCTAAATTCTACTTTGCATAAGTCACCTCTTCATTCATACCCATCACCTCAATTATCTCAACTCATCATTCAGCAAGTTATTGAGTGCTTGGCATGGGCCAGAGACTGGCCACAACTCCAGCGCTCTCTACGTGAACTTCTCATGGCTTACCTGCACTTCTCCACACTCCTGCAGTGTGGAAGTTCTGGGGCCTCCCCATCTCCCCAGTGGCACTCACCTCCTCATTCCTGCCCTGGAGTGTCTTCCTCCACTCTCCCTGAGGGCCCAGGTCAGGCCTCTCTTCTTCCATTACCCATGATCCTCCCATCTCAGCCAGCACCACCTTGGAGGACATATGCTCTTGGCAAAGTTTATAGTTTCCACGAGTGTGGGTTTTTTCTCTCCTGCAGTTTACATTTCCTCAAAAATGTATGCAGAGTGCTTACAGCACAGTGCCTGGAACACAGTAAACTTTCAGTGAATGTTACCTGTTATTTCAAGAGATGGATGATGCATTCACCTATGGTAGCTGGCTCGCAGCAGGGGTTGGTGAAGTAGTGGGATGATTCGGTCACAAAGTAACAAGACTAAAGAAAGCAGAGTCACGGAAATTAGCTGTTTTATTTATAAGACTTTAATCACTCACACAAGTTGCATTTAAGATGGTTTACTTCAAAGAAATACATACTGCAGTGTGACCATTTTTTTTAAGTTTTTTATATTTTATTTGTTCAGTGCCAAGTGGTTTTTTTTAAACATCTTTATTGCAGTATAATTGATTTACAGTGTTGTGTTAGTTTCTGCTGTATAACAAAGTGAATCCGCTATATGCATACATATATCCCCATAACCCCTTCTTCTTGTGTCTCCCTCCCACCCTCCCTATCCCACCCCTCTAGGTAGTCACAAAGCACCGAGCTGATCTCCCTGTGCTATGCAGCTGCTTCCCACTAGCTACCTATTTTACATTTGGTAGTGTATACATGTCAGTGCTACTCTCTCACTTCATCTCAGTTTACCCTTCCCCCCCCCCCGGGTCCTCAAGTCCATTCTCTACGTCTGTGTCTTTATTCCTGTCCTGCCCCTAGGTTCATCACAACCTTTAATTTTTTAGATTCCATATATATGTGTTAGCATACGGTATTTGTTTTTCTTTCTGACTTCCTTCACTCTGTATGACACCTCACTACACTATCCACCTCACTACAAATAACTCAGTTCCGTTTCTTTTTATCGCTGAGTAATATTCCACTGTATATACATGCCATATCTTCTTTATCCATTCATCTGTTGATGGACATTTAGGTTGCTTCCGTGTCCTGGCTAGTGTAAATAGTGCTGCAATGAACACCGTGGTACATGACTCTCTTTGAATTATGGTTTTCTCAGGGTATATGCCCAGTAGTGGGATTGCTGGGTCATATCATAGTTCTATTTTTAGTTTTCTAAGGAAACTCCATACTGTTCTCCAGAGTGGGTGTATCAATTTACAATCACACTGACGGTGCAAGAGGGTTCCCTTTTCTCTACACCGTCTCCAGCATTTATTGTTGGTAGATTTTTTGATGATGGCCATTCTGACTGGTGTGAGTTGGTACGTCATTGTAGTTTTCATTTGAATTTCTCTAATGATTAGTGATGTTGAGCATCTTTTCATGTGTTTGTTGGCAATCTGTATATCTCCTTTGGAGAAATGTCTATTTAGGTCTTCTGCCCATTTTTGTATTGGGTTGTTTGTTTGATATTGAGCTACATGAGCTGCTTGTAAATTTTGGAGATTAATCCTTTGTCAGTTGCTTCATTTGCAAATATTTTTTCCAATTCTGAGGGTTGTCTTTTCATCTTGTTTATGGTTTCCTTTGCTGTACAAAAGCTTTTAAGTTTCATTAGGTCCCATTTGTTTAGTTTTGTTTTTATTTCCATTACTCCAGGAGGAGGGATCTTGCTGTGATTTATGTCAGAGTGTTCTGCCTATGTTTTCCTCTAAGAGTTTTATAGTGTCTGGCCTTACATTTAGGTCTTTAATCCATTTTGAGTTTGTTTTTGTGTGTGGTATTAGGAAGTGTTCTAATTTCATTCTTTTACGTGTAGCTGTCCAGTTTTCCCAGCACCACTTATTGAAGAGACTGTCTTTTCCCCGTTGTACACTCTTACCTCCTTTATCAAAGATAAGGTGACCATATGTGTGTGGGTTTATCTCTGGGCTTTCTATCCTGTTCCACTAATCTATATTTCTATTTTTCTGCCAGTACTATACTGTCTTGATTACTGTAGCTTTGTCGTACAGTCTGAAGTCCAGGAGCCTGATTCCTCCATCTCCATTTTCCTTTCCCAAGATTGCTTTGGCTATTTGAGGTCTTTTGTGTTTCCATACAAATTGTAAAATTTTTTGCTCTAGTCCTGTGAAAAATGCCATTGGTAGTTTGATAGGGATTGCACTGAATCTGTAGATTGCTTTGCATAGTACAGTCATTTTCACAATGTTGATTCTTCCAATGCAAGAACATAATATATCTCTCTATCTGTTTGTATCATCTTTAATTTCTTTCATCAGTGTCTTATAATTTTCTGCATACAGGTCTTTTGTCTCCTTAGGTAGGTTTATTCCTAGGTATTTTATTCTTTTTGTTGCAATGGTAAATGAGAGTGTTTCCTTAATTTCTCTTTCAGATTTTTCATCATTACTGTATAGGAATGCAAGAGATTTCTGTGCATTAATTTTGTATCTTGCTACTCTACCAAATTCATTGATTAGCTCTAGTAGTTTTCTGGTGGTATCTTTAGGATTCTCTATGTATAGTATCATGTCATCTGCAAACATCGACAGTTTTACTTCTTCTTTTCTGATTTGGATTCCTTTTATTTCTTTTTCCTCTCTGATTGGCGTGGCTAAAAGTTCCAAAGCTATATTGAATAGTAGTGGTAAGAGTGGGCAACCTTTTCTTGTTCCTGATCTTAGAGGAAATGCTTTCAGTTTTTCAACATTGAGAATGATGTTGTCTGTGGGTTTGTCATATATGGCCTTTATTTTGTTGAGGTAGGTTCCCTCTATGCCTATTATCTTAAATTGGTGTTGAATTTTGTCAAAAGCTTTTTCTGCATCTATTGAGATGATCATATGGCTTTTATTCCTCAATTTGTTAATATGGTGTATCACATTGATTGATTTGCGTATATTGAAGAATGCTTGCATTCCTGGGATAACCCCACTTGATCATGGTGTATGATCCTTTTAATGTGCTATTGGATTCTGTTTGCTAGTATCTTGTTGAGGAATTTTGCATCTATGTTCATCAGTGATATTGGCCTGTAGTTTTCTTTTTTTGTGACATATTTGTCTGGTTTTGGTATCAGGGTGATGGTGGCCTCGTAGCATGAGTTTGGGAGTGTTCCTCCCTCTGCTCTATTTTGGAAGAGTTTGAGAAGTATGGGTGTTAGCTCTTCTCTAAATGTTTGATAGAATTCACCTGTGAAGCCATCTGGTCCTGGGCTTTTGTTCTTTGGAGGATTTTTAATCACAGTTTCAATTTCAGTGCTTGTGATTGGTCTGTTCATATTTTCTATTTCTTCCTGGTTCAGTCTCGGAAGGTTGTGCATTTCTAAGAATTTGTGCATTTCTTCCAGGTTGTCCATTTTATTGGCATAGAGTTGCTTGTACTCTCTCATGGTCCTTTGTATTTCTGCAGTGTCAGTTGTTACTTCTACTTTTTCATTTCTAATTCTGTTGATTTGAGTCTTCTTTTTTTGCTTAATGAGTCTGGCTAATGGTTTATCAATATTGCTCATCTTCTCAAAGAACCAGCTTTTAGTACTATTGATCTTTGCTACTGTTTCCCTCATTTCTTTTTCATTTATTTCTGATCTGATCTTTATGATTTCTTTCCTTCTAACTTTGGGGGTTTTAGTTTTTGTTGTTGTTCTTGTTTCTCTAGTTGCTTTAGGTGGAAGGTTAGGTTGCTTATTTGAGATGTTTCTTGTTTCTTGAGGTAGGATTGTATTGCTATAAACTTCCCTCTTAGAACTCCTTTTGCTGCATCCCACAGGTTGTGGGTCATCATGTTTTCATTGTCATTTGTTTCTAGGTATTTTTTGATTTCCTCTTTGAGTTCTTCAGTGATCTCTTGGTTATTTAAAACCATATTGTTTATCCTCCATCTGTTTGTATTTTTTACAGATTTTTTTCCTGTAATTGATATCTAGTCTCATAGCATTGTGGTCAGAAAAGATACTTGATACAATTTCAATTTTCTTAAATCTATGAAGGCTTGATCTGTGACCCAAATATGATCCTGGAGAATGTTCCATGAGCACTTGAGAAGAAAGTGTATTCTGTTGTTTTTGGATGGAATGTCCTAGAAATATCAATTAAGTCTATCTTGTTTAATGTATCATTTAAAGCTTCTGTTTCCTTATTTATTTTCATTTTGGATGATATGTCCATTGGTGAAAGTGGGGTGTAAATTCCCCTATTATGATTGTGTCACTGTCGATTTCCCCTTTTACAGCTGTTAGCATATGCCTTATGTATTGAGGTGCTCCTATGTTGGGGGCATAAATATTTACAATTGTTGTATCTTCTTCTTGGATTGATCCCTTGATCATTATGTAGTGTCCTTCTTTGTCTCTTATAATGGTCTTTAAAGTCTATTTTGTCTGATATGAGAATTGCTACTCCAGCTTACTTTTGAATTCCATTTTCATGGAATATCTTTTTCCATCCACTCACTTTCAGTCTGTGTGTGTCCTTAGGTCTGAAGTGGGTCTCTTGTAGACAGCATATATATGGGTCTGGATTTTGTATCCATTCAGCCAGTCTATGCCTTTTGGTTGGAGCATTTAATCCATTTACATTTAAGGTAATTTTCGATAGGTATGTTCCTATTACCATTTTCTCAATTGTTTTTGGTTTGTTTTTGTAAGTCTTTTCCTTTTCTTGTGTTTCCTACCTAGAGAAGTTCTTTTAGCATTTCTTGTAAAGCTGGTTGAGTGGTGCTGAATTCTCTTAGCTTTTGCTTATCTGTAAAGGTTTTAATTTCTCCATCAAATCTGAATGAGATCCTTGCTGGGTAGAGTAATCTTTGTTGTAGTTTTTTTCCCTTTCATCACTTTAAATATGTCCTGCCACTCCCTTCTGGCTTGCAGAGTTTCTACTGAAAAATCAGCTGTTATCCTTATTGGGATTCCCTTGTATGTTATTTGTTGTTTTTCCCTTGCTTTTCATATTTTTTCTTTGTATTTAATTTTTGATAGTTTAATATGTGTCTTGGCATGTTTCTCTTTGGGTTTATCCTGTACGGGACACTCTGTGCTTCCTGGACTTGATTGACTATTTCCTTTCCCATGTTAGGGAAGTTTTCGACTATAATCTTTTCAAATATTTTCTCAGTCCCTTTTTCTCTTCTTCTTCTGGGACCCCTATAATTCGAATGTTGGTGTGTTTAATGTTGTGCCAGAGTTCTCTGAGACTGTCCTCAATTCTTTTCCTTCTTTTTTCTTTATTCTGCTCCCTCTCAGTTATTTCCAGCATTTTATCTTCCAGCTCACTTACCCGTCTTTTGCCTCAGTTATTCTGTTATTGGTTCCTTCTAGACTATTTTTATTTTCAGTAATTGTGTTGTTCATCACTGTTTTCTCTTTTGTTCCTCTAGTTTTTTGTTAAATGTTTCTTGTATTTTCTCCATTCTGTTTCCGAGATTTTGGATCTTTACTATCATTACTCTGAATTCTTTTTCAGGTAGGTTGCCTATTTCCTCTTCATTTATTTGGTCTTGTAGGTTTTTGCCTTGCTCCTTCCTCTGTAACATATTTTTTTGTTGTTTCAATTTTTTTTTTTGATGAGTGGTGCTGTATTCCTGTCTTACTGGTTGTTTGGCCTGAGACATCCAGCACTGGAGTTTGCAGGCAGTTGGATAGAGCCAGGTCTTGGTGCTGAGATGAGGACCTCCGGGAGGCCTCACTCGATTGATATTCCCTGGGGTCTGAGGTTCTCTGTTAGTCCAGCAGTTTGGACTTGGACATCTCCCCACAGGAGCTTGGGCCCGACATCAGGCCTGGGAACCAAGATCCCGCAAGCTTTGTGGTGCAGTAAATTTCAAAAAAAAAAAAAAAAAAGGAAGAAAGAAAGAGAAAAGGGAGCAGTACAATATCAAAGAATAAAAAACAAAATACAAGTAGAAAATTTTTAAATATATTAGGTACAATAAAACTATAATTGAAACAACTGCAACAAGGTAAAATAAAACCACAACAGAGAAAAGAAACAAAAAAGGGTGGGGGGACAAGCCAAAAGGAGAGAACAATAACAAATTATAAAGAATAAAATAAAATTAGAAAAATAAAAGATTTGTTAGGAAAAATAAAAATTTTAAAAGAATCAACAACAATGAATCAACAAGGTAAAACAGAACCCTAATCTAAAAGAGGAAAAAGAAAAAAAAAGCCTTGGCTATGGGGGCAAAGTTTAGGCGGGGGGTGGAACTTAGGCAGGGGCAGGGTTTGGGGTGGGGCGGGGCCTCTGCTTAGGACCTCCGGAAGGGGAGAGGCAGCACCTGGAAAGGAGGGCCTCTGGAATGTGGAGTTCCAGACTTTGGAGGTAGGGCCCTGAGTGAGGGTGTGTGGGTGGGGTTTAGGCCCAGTGCCTTGGAGGGGTTCTCCAAGGGGGTCTCCGAGTGTAGAGGTGGGGCCCTGGGTGGGGGTGTAGGGGTGGAGCTTGGGCTCTGCGTGGCAGAAGGGACGCTCCAAGGGCAGAGGATTAGGCCCAGGAGCCAAACAGGCTCCCCCATGCCTAAGTGGACAGGGAAAGTGCTGGCCACGTTCCCTTCTGTTCCTTCGCATCCCTCCCCCACTGTCTCCCACAGGGTCTCCCCTGTCCCCACTGGACCCCTAACCGTGGGTGGGTCCCGCTGGGTGTAGGAACTCCTCCCCTCCCCCAGCCGCCCCTCAGGGACGCCACTCCCATCCCTCCTCCACTTCTCCTCCCCCTTCACTCCCCCCACGCCCCACATCCTACCCGGCAGCTGAGGGTTCCTCCTGTCCCCTTAGGTGTCCGTGGTCCCCCACTGGTGCCTGGTAGGTGCCCTCGTTGTGAGGAGACGCGAATTCTGCATCCTCCTAGTACACCGTCTTGACGCCACCCCAATGTGACCATTTTTAATCATCATGTAATAAAGCATCCCTTGTTTTAAATGCCCCACAAAACGTATCAAGGCTGTTTTCAAAGAGCTGAAAGCAGATACAGAGAGCAAGTCCTTAGCCATGTTCGGGTGCATCCACTCAAATAATAAGAGCCACATACACATTCTACCAGCTAAAAGCAGCACATGGTCCTACCATTTCCAGCCTGAAAGCCAGCAATAGGTGCTCAAACTCTATTAGGTTCCTAGTGCTATTAAAACAAAATGCCACAATGTAGATGGCTTAAGGCACAGAAATTTCTTTCATAATTCTGGAGGCTAAAAGTCCAAAATCAAGTTGTTGGCAGGGTTGGCTCCTTCTGGAGGCTCTGGGGGAGGGTCGATTCCACGCCTCTCTCCTGGCTTCTGGTGACTCGTTCCCAGTCTTTGGCATTCCTTGTCTTACAGATGCGTCACCTGATCTCTGCCTTCATGTTCACATGGCTTTCTCCCTGTGTGCATGTCTGTGTCCAAGTTTCCCCTTTTTATAAGGACAATCATCTACCGGAGTAGGAACCCACTCAGTATGACCTCATAATAATTACATCTGCAACAACGCTATTTCCAAATATGGTCACATTCTGAGGTCCTGGAGGTTAGGACTTCACACGAATTTTTGGAAGACGCAGTTCAACCTATAACAAACTCCTAAAACACAAGTTACAGTCAGAACACTCTACCAGTCTTCACAGCCTTTAAAATCAAGGTTGCAAATTCTCAGATCAAAGCAAACTCCCCAGGGGTGCTTTTAGAGGGAATACAAGGAATGTCTAAACTTTGTTTCAGGAGACTTGCTCGTCTTGAAGAGGAATACAGATGCAGATCAGGACACTGGGGCCTTGGGTCACAGGAGCCTCCAGAGCGCCAGTGGAGAGTAGGGGTGAGCCGGGAGGGAAAGTGTAAAAGCTCAGTGCACCTCCCCTCCTCGTTGGGCATTTTGACGGAGGCAGTGCCTCTTGCCTGGCAGATAAACAGTTTCAGACTGTCTCCACCCCTTCTAGAAACTTTGTCTGAGCCTAGGCAGGAGGGCAGGGCCCAGCTTCAACCTGTACACATTGCTACAGTGCCCTGGGAAGTCCCAGCCATAAGATTGGGACTTAGATGGTGAAGGGAGCTTAACACCTGCTCCCTAACTTTCCAAAACAAACTCTGTCATTTTTCAGGAGTGTCAAAGGAATAAAACACCTACCCACCTGAAGCAAGCAACATACAGCTGTACACCCTCAAGTTTCTCCAAAGAGCAAGGGCCTCTGAATAGACTGCAGTGACTCTTCCAACTCAAGTCAGGAGTGGTTCTACAAGGTCGCCACTAGAGGGCAGGCTGTTAAAACGTTCCTTTCAAACCAGTCGTTCTGCAAAAGCAAAAGCTAATACAAGCTGACAAGCTCCAGGTTTAAAAGGCGGCTTTCTAGCTGGCCCTCTCCTACATGTACTGCAACTACACATTCAATGAAGGCCAACAGCATGCGAAGCGCTACCTTGCTTGCAAGTTACCATTTTCTTTTCAGAGTAAATTTACAGTGTAAAGCCCAGGAACTAACCTGCTCTTCCTTCAGCTTTCCTTCTGTTGGGGGTTCCTGGAAGTGAAGGAATTACTGGCCAGGGCAGGTCCTGAGGAGTTTGGTTTAGGTTAAAGGATACCAGGATGAACTCACTCAGGCACCCATCCTCCCCTTGGTGCCAAGCTTACAAGAGTACTACTCAGCATGAACACCCCCCAAAGGAAACTGTATTTAATTCCTCAAATAAGTCTTAAAAACCATAATTTTATAAACTCTTCGGTCGCAAACTCTTCCAAAAAAAGAAACGCTCAAGTCTACAGATGGCTTCGGTCCCGTGCAGAATCTGGCTTCCCTTCTCTGTCCCCTACCCGCACCTAGATACATCTGTCTTGTCTATTGTCATGTATAGACTTTATCGTGTCACCATGATAAGGCCAAGACTAAAGTATTTCCCAAACAGTGCATTTTCCTTCTCATTCAAAGACTAGGCCTCCTACTCCTGAAAGGGCATCACTTAGAAACAGCCCCCCCGGCCTCCCTGGAGAGAGCTGGCCACCAACCTCATTGGCCAGTGTCTATGGAGAGCTTCCCAGTTCTTCCTTGGAGGTCTCAACAGGATTTCCCTAGAGGAGGAGGGCTTCGTGGAATAAATGACAAAGAGCTGGGGAAGGCCTGCCAGGTCGCTGGGCTCAGGCTTCTCATTGTTCAGCCCACCGGCTTCCCAGGGCTCTGGTCCAAGCCCGCAGAACCAGGAAACTGCAGAATGAGTGCATCCACCCACCCCCTACACACACACACACACACACACACACACACACACGGGGCACGGAGGAGGAAACAGTCTGCATGATAAGAACAAGCCAAGAGACACTTTTCAGCATCCCCTTGAGAGCAGGGTGACTGGGACCTGGGGCAGGAAGAAAGCTGCAAGAGAAGTAGAGGTTTATCCTTTGCGAGAAGAAAAAGGAGGAACAACAGGGAAAGGCACTTCTTTTTCAAGTGCTTCATGACACGAAATTCTGCTTTTGAATTCCTGCATTCATTTCAAAAAAAAAAAACTACCAGATATTTTTAAATCACAGAAACAAATGATGTTTGTGGGAGCTGGTCAAACAACAGAGATAGAGAAATTTAATAATCATCCTCCAAAGCCTACCTTCTAAATAGGGAAGAAACTTCCTGTAAGTTCTGAGTTTTATAGACAAAGCACCTTTTTACCTCTGAGCTGTAACATTTCTCCTTTGTTGGCCCAGAGTTTGCTCTGAACAAGGAGGGCCAATTACCTCACATGCACAGATAATCTCTATAGCACAGCTAAGAAAACTCAAGAAATAGGGATTAGTTATCTCCAGTTACCCCTGATAAATTTCCTTATAGTCAAAGTAAAATTTTTGTCTTAAATATCCAGGGAAGTGAGGCACATTGTTTCTCAAACAAGTGTTGAGACATAGTGTCAGGGTCTGAGAATACTATGTGAACCATAAAATTTTGTTTTCTTTTGATCTTTGAAAATAGTCTTTAATAGTTTGAAAGAGCCTTCTGCAGTGATAGTTCACAATGAAAGGACATTTACATTGGCATTTTAATCTTAAAAACTTAGATTTTTAAGAAATTTATAAAAACAAAACAAAACAACAACAAAAAAAACTTTAGATTTTTAAGATTCCTGCTCTGAGACTGCTAGAAATTATTTTCTCATAAAAGGCCTGTGAATATCATTAAGATTTACCTAAGTCCATGGGTCCTAAATCTCACTGTGCATTAAATTTTCATGGGAGCTTCTTAAAAATACAGGCTCTGGCTCTCCCACTCCAGAATTGCTTGGGGCAGGGCCTGATCTGCATTCTACGGGGTGCCCAGGTGATTGTGACCAGCAAACAATGATTTCAGAGACAGAGATCTTCCTCCATCCCCAGCTCTGCCCGTCTCTCATCAGTCCATGTCCAGCAGCACAAAGGGACCCTCCCCTCCCCAGCCACAAAATGTCCCCTCTCCTTTTCCCCTCTAAGAGAACCTGATGAGAATGGTGCCTTTCCAAGTGTCCTTCCCAGACAAGGAGCAACAGCATCACCTGGAAACGTGTCAGAAATGCACATTCTCAAGCTCCACCCAAGACCTACTAAATTAGAAATCCTGGGGATGGGCAAACCCAGTAACCTGTGTTTTAACAAGCTTTCCAGGTGATTCCAATGCACACTTAAGTTTGATCACCACTGGATTGGAGAATTTCACAACTGCAAGAGAGAATGAAGACAGACATAACTCCACGTAAGGTAGAACCAAGTTTATTAATGACAACCTTTATTACAACCACTCTCAAGTGTAAAAAATAAAGGGTGATTAATTAAAATTTAGAACTCACTTGGACTTGCTGTTTGGCCTTTCACTGGATGTGCCAAAGGGTGGGAAGCTCGCCTGATTCTGAATCAACTGGTCAGGTGGAGTTCACTAGAGAATGAGGTAACAAACAAGACAAGAGTGCCAACTGGAGAGCTCAAGTCTTCTCCACGTTGGAATGACAATATGGGAGGACAACAGTGGTGGGGGCAGAGATGAAACAAAATCATCTTACAGCCAGAATATGGAACGAACATCTCTAACTACACAGAGACACAGAAACACACACATGCAGAGTCATACACACCTTAACTCTGGAGACTAGATTTTCAAAGAATTTTTGTCCTTTGAGCAGATGGACACATTCATCAGCCACAGCGATGCAACATGGGGCTGAAATGGAAAACCTTGCTAAGTTTCCACCAACTATGCTAGCTGGCTGCCCAGTTCTGTGTTGGTTAAGTGTGTCATCACCGTAAAATACACCTGTGGTCTTCCCAGTGTTCCACAGACTAACATCTCCTCCCCAGGGGGTGCGACATCCTGGTGGACCTGGAAGATTAAAATCTGGGGGCAAAACTCATCCCTCCCACCTGGAATGGGGGCAGGTGGTAGTATCTGGAAGTGTTTCCCACCTTGTGTCACAGAACACTCGCCCCATCAATGCTCTCCCCTCCAAAGAGTTTGTGCTTTGTTACCATCCTGATGGTGAGTCTGTACTAAGAAAAGAAGGAGCTCTGGCCATGCACTCTGGGGTTTTTTGTTTTTGTTTTTAATAAAAACGAACTAAAACCAGAAGAAAGAAACCATCAGAAGCTTTGATTGTGTCCACATCATTTCAGAATTGGGTTTAATTCCCTTCAAAGAGAAAGACGGGGAGGCTGCAGAAGAGGCCACGATGATCAACCGACACGGTTCAGAGAGTGTTGAGTCCACAGAAGCATTTGCGATGGCCCAGACGGTCCCTTCGCAGACAGGGAGGACACATCTCTTAAGGCTGTGAACCCACGAAATAAATGCTGACTGAATAACGTTTTTAAAGGTTTGTAGAAAAGATGGCAGGAAAAGGAGCTGGTGGATTGATTCACAGGTCATGCAGGGAGATTATATAAAAAATTAATATTCGAGCTGAGTAAAAAAAATCTTTAAAATTTAAGAAACTGTATCATAGCTTTCACTTTTGGAAGAAGAAAAAAACAAAAACAAAAAAACACCCACAACAAAACGAAACCCATAGTGTTCCAGAGTTTCCAAAGAATCCGGCGACTAATTTGGTTCGCTGCAGCAGTTACTACCTCCTCATCAACCTCATTTTCTCCTTGGATTTCACGGATAAATCAAGCTCAGGCCTACTTGGAAAAGAGATCTGTCCTGCTAAAATTCAGCATCATGAAGTGTTCCAAAGCCCCTGCTCAGCACACAAGGAATCTACAACTTCTCTTATGAGGAGAAACTTCAGGAGAGACCAGACGTGCCCACCCAAGTTCCTTGTTGAATGCGGTCACAAAATCCGAACCCAAAGGCAAGCTGTTTTCTTCTTGGGACCATGGTTGTAGCAGTTCCTTGAAATGTATAGTGAAGGGATGCCGAGAAACCACAGCCCTCCCAGGTAAGGGGTTGAGTTTTAGAAAAGACGCACTTCCTCAGGCCATGGCACAGAAGGCAGCCCTCCAACTACCGAAGCAGAGAACAAGCCTTTTCCACAAATTCAGTACATCTGGGCCCCCCACCCTCCCTTTTTTTCTCATTTGATAAGTATCCAACCACCCAGAAATTCATGGCTACAATAGAGATTCACGGCGCAACGGCTTTCATACTGGTTAATTTTTTTTTTTTTTAATTCTGTCAGTGAGCAGCATTTCCCAGTTCTACCCCCCCAAAACTAAGTTCTGATGGCAGCTCCATCAGGTGGGATCGCAGGATGCCTCTGTGATTAGGGTCCGTGCAGCATGGGTATCAGTTGGGCGCACTGGAGGGTCAGGAAGGCGGGGTCTGTCCAGTGTCTGGAGGCAGCTGTTGCAGGTACTCTACCAGCTAGCCCTGACAGCTTCAATATCACTCACCAGGTTCTGGGCCAGGCAGATCCCAAAAATCTGAGCAAGGAAGGAAAAGACAGTCAAACAGTAGAACTTCTAACTTTAGATTAGGCTTTTCTTTGGCTACTGAATTCCACTTTTTTTTTTTTTTTTTTTTTTTGCGGTACATAGGCCTCTCACTGTTGTGGCCTCTCCCGTTGCAGAGTACAGGCTCAGGGGCCATGGCTCATGGGCCCAGCCACTCCGTGGCATGTGGGATCTTCCCGGACTGGGGCACGAACCCGTGTCCCCTGCATCGGCAGGCAGACTCAACCACTGCGCCACCAGGGAAGCCCTGAATTCCATTTTTTAAAAATCTTTGATTTTTTAAAATTGAGATAGAATTCACATCCCACAAAATTCATCCTTTTAAAGTGTATAATTTATAGTGATTTTCGGTATATTCGTGAGGATGTGCAACTATCACCGCTATCTAAATCCAGAACATTTTCATTACCCCAAAAAGAAACTCTGTACCCATGAGCAGTCAGCCAGACCCCACCCCCATCCCGACAGGCCTGGCAACCACTAAGCCACATTCTATCGCTATGGATTGGCCTATTCTGGACATTTAATATAAATAGAATCATATATGGCCTTTTGTGTTGGTCTGCTTTCATGTAGCAAAATGTTTTCAAGGTTTGTCCATTTTGCAACAGTAGTTCAATCTTTTAGATGGCTGAATAATATTCCATTATATGGATACACCACATTTTGTTTATCCATTCCTCAGATGATAGACATTTAGATGGTTTTCACTTTTTGGCTATTGCAAATAATGCTGCTCTGAACATCTGTGTACAACTTCTTGGGTGAACATGTTTTCAGTACTTTTGGGCACATACCTAGGAGTAGAATTGCTGGGTCATATGGTAACTCTGTTTAATTTTCTCATGAACTGACAAATTGTTTTCCAAAGAGACTGCATCATTTCCATTCCCTTCAGCAATGTATGAGGGTTCCAATTTCTCCACATCCTAACCAGCTCTTGTTATTGGTTTGTCTTTTTATTATAGCCATCTTGATATGTTTGAAGTGGTATGTCATTGTGCTTTTGATTTGAATTTCCCTCACAATTAACGATGTCATTACAAACAGCTAATGTGTATTTCCTTTGGAGAAATGTCTATTCAAATCCTTTGCCCACCTTTAAATTGGGTTTGTCTTCTTTTATTGTTGAGTTGTTCTTCATATGTTCTATGTACAGGATCCTTAACAGATGTACTGACGTGCAAATATTTTCTCCCATTTTGTGGGTTCTCTTTTCACTTTCTTGATAGTATCATTTTCAGCACAGAAGTTTTTAATTTTGAAGAAGCCCAATTTATCCACTCTTCCTTTGGTTGCTTGTGCTTTTGGTATCATATCTAAGTAAACACTGCCTAATTCAAGGTCACAAAGATTTACACCTATACTTTCTTCTAAAACTTTTATAGCTTTACCTTTTACATTTAGGTCTTTGATCTGTTTTCAGTTAATTTTAATTTTTATTTTTTGGCCAAACCATGCGGCTAGCAGGATCTTAGCCGCCCCCCCCGATCCCCCCAACCAGGGATCGAACCCAGGGCTCCTGCAGTGGAAGCTCAGAGTCCTAATCACTGGACCACCAGGGAATTTTGAGTTAATTTTTATAGGTGATGTGAGTTAGGGGTCCAAATACAATCTTTTGCCTATAGATATCCAGTTGGTCCAGCACCGTTTGATGAAAGGACTATTGTTTCTCCATTGAATGGCCTTGGTTTCCTGGTCAAAATATCAGCTGACCATAGATATAAAGGCTTTTTTTGAACTTTCAATTCCATTCCACTAATCTGTAGGTCCAACCTTATGCCAGTACACTCTATCTTGATCACGGTAGCTTTGCAGTAAGTTTTGAATTGGGAAGTGTGGAGTCTCCAACTTTGTGCTTTTTAAAGTTTGTTTTGCTATTCTGGGTCCCTTGAATTTCCATATGAGTTGTAGGATCAGCTTGTCCATTTCTGCAAAAAAGGCCGTTGTAATTTTGGTAGGGGTTGCACTGAATCTGTAGATCAACTTCAGGAGTACTGTCACCTTAACAATATTAAGTCTTCCAATCTGTGAATGCGAATGGCTTTCCATTTATTCAGGTCTTCTTTAATTTCTTTCAACCATGGCGCCTCATTTGTGACCCTCTAAGTTAAAGGTATCACATCACCATAAGATGCAAAGCCTAGCTCTTGGGACTTCCCAGGAGGAAAAGTAGGTGCTCCCTTCCCTCACTAGCACTTTGGCAAGGTGGCCCAGAGAGAGGAAGGAGCAGAGTGTATCTGTGAAACTCCAAAAAGCCTGAGCCTTGCCACTGGGCAAGGCTCTACATCTGACCATTCCTGTCTGACCAGTTGTCACAACGCCGCATTACTGAGCCCATGGCAATGTTGGAATGCCAGCGGGCAGATACTGACCCAGTCAATTTCTCTTTCTTGAAAAGGAAAAAAAAAAAAAAAAAAAAGGTTTCCTAAAGTCTTTCAGGACAGTAGCATCTAAAATCAGAGCTTTAATAAAATACACACCAAATATAGTTGAGGTCTGTTCCCCAGCCCTCCAATGGGTCTGAAAAACTGTGAAATGATGGTGAATAAGCAAAGCTCCTGTCCTGGTGAGCGCTCTCCCAGGGCATCATTTCCCTGCGACATCCATCTTACCTGTAGCAATGCAATGCCTATGAAAATACCAGCCACAATGGTTAAGTTGTCCTGCAACCACTTCTCAAACTGGGGCACACAGCCTTTCGTGTAGATTACAATCTGCTGATCGACTTCCTTCAGAAGGGAAGAGGAGAGCACAGCGTCACTAAGCAAGTTCAAAAGCTCCTCCAACACCCTTCGTGCTAAGCGACAAGATGAGTTTCCACTTACTGGTTTTTGCCTGGCATCATAGCCACACTGAGTGTTGATGACATCTTCCTGGTGGAGAAAAGAAACAGAAGAGTGAAATTCACTGTCGTCAGAGAGAAAGCCCCCCTAGGGGTCAGCAGAAGACCCCTGTTAAGTGCTGGTCAGAAAATGTCTATTTGGGCACACAGACGTCCCAGGCACCATGTTAAACACCTTTACACACAATTCCATGAAATTATTATAACCATCCTCAGAAGTAGGTATTAAATATCCCTTCCTTTCCAAATGAGGAAAACTGAGACTCAGGAAATATCAGAAAGACTAGTAATTCCATTATGTGGGAGGCTCTAGATTCAAAGTTGATCATCTCAAGAAGCTTATGGGTCTAGGAAACTGGAGACATAAAAACCACAGTTAAAGGTTTCTTATAATTACTTTCATAATGACTATCGTCACTTATGATCTTCTGGGGGGAATTCTACTTTTGAATCTATATACTTGTATGTGATTTAAATGATTTTTCAATGAGAATGAATTATTTTGGTAATTAAAAATGATACCCTGACCACACAGCACATGGACAGATGCCCTGAAATCTTATAGGCCTGATCAGAAACGTGGGTTCCACTGCTTTAGGTTTGTTTATGTTTCCCCTCTGGAGGGTATGGGGTGGATTTTATTAGCTCAGCATTTATGGAATGAGATATCTCTACCCAGAGGATCTGTCGTTGAAAGGGGGGCACAACACCTGAGAATCTTCAGAATTCTTCTGATGGAACGGTAACTCAGGGCAGGGGCTGGAGATGGAGAGGGCAGGGCTTGCGTCTACTGCCTGGGTGGGCGCCCTGGGCTCTGCGCTGGGCGCTCTCTTGCCTCCCAGCCTCCTCAGAGGAAAGGAGAAGTGAGCTAGTGGGAAAGGCTGGCGTTGCCGCTGAGGGCTCGGAGCGGGGCAGCACAGTCCTCACCGCCTCTGTCTCCTTCAGACCCCCTCTGGTGGGCAGCCTACGAGAGGCTGTGCTTTGCTACCTCAGACCACTGTCCCCTCTTCTCTCTTTTTTTTTTTTTCATTTTTTTAAATCGAAGTGTAGTAGATTTGCAATATTGTATTAGCTTCAGGGGTACAGCATAACGATTCAGTATCCTTACAGACGAGCCACGCCCCCTTTTAAAAAGCCCCGCATCCCCCCTCCCTTGCAGGGGAAAATCGGCCATGAACTCATCAGCCCCCACTCCGCTCTGTTCCTTGTGGAGAAGAGCGGGTCTGGGAGAGGACACCTGGGGACGGACCAGCCAGAGAGAGGCTGAAGAGGGCCGGGGGCACCTTCTCTCTCACATGTATTGTTCTAACCCTCAATTCTGCCTTTTAACTTACAGCAGGGGTGCTGCAGTTTAAGCTGTTCTGTATACCAGGCACATGATTTGACTCAAAATACAATCAAACCTGTGGTAAAGAGGGTGGCTTGTGAACAGGTTTTATGTTTTTGTTTTTTTAAAAAAAGAATGACTGTAGTCATTCCGGCCCAGGGTCTGGGCAGCTGCAGTCTTCCTGCAAGTGGTCTCATCCTACCTTGTCTCAAACGCTTCTGCTACTCCTAGTATTCCTTCGGAGCTAAGTCAGCAAGAAAAGGGTTACTAACCCCAAGCAATGCAGAGAGCTTCCACACAAGCCCATCCTTCTTGCAAAGAAGGAATCACAGGCAATACAGGCAGCTGCCTGAGCCTAAGCTCAGTTCCATCACTTGCCAGCAATGTGAGCTTGGGAAAGTTACTTAAACTCCACGGGCCTTGATTTCACCTGAAAAGGGAAGATAATGGTGGTATCTGCCAGTAGGGATGTTCCAAACTTAAGCCAACACACAAAAAGGCTTAGAATAGGAACCAGCACGTACCGCTAAATTAATGTCAGGGATGATTACTCCTACGGGGAAGATCTGAGCACTAACCCCCCTACAGGAGCTACAGTTAGGAATGAGAGGGTAAGAAGAGGTTTCCAGAAAAAAACCACTCTGCTCATCCCACACACGCTCTCGGTGTGATGTGCGGAGCAGGCCAACGGGTTGCTGGCAGCCACTTACTGCGGGGTCTTTAGTACAGCAGGAGAAGGGCACGCCGCATCGCTCTCGACTTGCATTGGAATCTGTGCAATTGAAGTAAATATTTAGGTTCCAATCATCAGCTCCAAAAGCCCCACAGCACTGCCACTAGAGCAAACAGGAGAGAATTAGAACATCTCGACTTGGAGGCGACCAGGTGCCTACACTTGCACCCGCCAGGACGACCCACACCCAGCCTCTGCCAGCTCTAACCTTCTCTGTATCTCAGAATTTATTTTTAAACCAACTGAACCTAAAGGGCCCCTGTAAAAGCTTCCAAGGTAAGGCTGAAGGTTTGTAAGGATGTGTTGGCGTGAGACTTAGAAAACAATTGATGAGACCCGTGGCGTTAGGTGGAAGACGGGCAGAGCAGGAGTTGTACAGCAGGGCCCAGTTAGAGATAAGCAAGACAGAAAACAGTGGTAGTGTCTGAAGGAGGCAGCTGGGGTTGTGGGTAGGAGATCTAGAGGCTTACTTTTTTTTAAATTTCCATCTCTACACCTGAACGGTTTTTTAAAAAATCCATTTTATTGAGGTGTAATTGACATACAATAAACTGCACATATTTAGAGTATACAATTTTATAAGTTTTGACGCACTTATACATCGTAAAACCATCACCACAAGCAAGATAGTGAATGTACTCGTTACCGTCCCCCAAGTTTTAGAGGCTTACTTTTCATTCTCTATCTGTTTCTACTCTGAATTTTTATAAACAAGAGCATGTATTTACATTTTCAACCTGAAACAAATTCAATCATCTAATTAAAATATAATCAAACAAGCTGTTAAATTCAGTGGGTCTTAAACGAGGCCTGATTCAAGGGCTGCTTCCATCATAAGCCCCTTTGACACTCCCCATGCTGGACTAGCCCTGCTTCTCCAAGTTAAGTAAACATCAAGCCTTGACCATTTTAAGGGTTTCAAGACCAATAGCTACTTCAAAGTTTTCAAGGCCATGAGAGAAAAGTGAAATCACATGAAATAACAGAATCTCCATATAAAGCAGACAGCATCTCAAGACAACGTGTATCCGCATGTTCTTCCAACTCATCGAGTCCTCCGAGGGTTTGGGCTGTGCATCTCCAGTTTGCCTACAATGCTCCATCAGATTTGTCACGCAAACTAGTCAGCAATAATACTTGGCAAGGTGTGAGCTTGCATCCATTATGACCCAACAAAACAGTGAAGCCTGCTGAGGAGATGAAACAGGGCTTAATTTCACACCTGAGGGACAGCAGGCTCCAGGACAGTCGTTGCTGTCACCGAACAAAGGCAACACAATTCAGCTCCCTTCCGAGCACCTAAGGAGGGCAGGGGGCCTCCCTCACGGCGAGCGCCGATGCAGCCCTCTCCTCCCTTTATCAAAGGGACCCCAGCTCACTCTGGAAAACTGTCCAACCAAGAGCCAGCCACTGGTCCGCTGAGTTTCTGTCTGCCCTCCAGTTCTGCCATATACGTGAATGTCACGGACACGGCTCTCCAGGTCTGCTCACCTTATCCAGTTTCTCAGCGCATGCAAATAAAGGCCTGTCAGTTTGTAGGACAATAACACCTGAAGCCTCATATAAAACCATGTACGTCTTATGAGAGTGTCATGCTATCCCCATGAGTTCAGTAGTTGCTACTATTATTCCCATTTTACTCTTGGGGAAATAGCTCGAGGTCCTATTAGCCCAAGGTCACTTAGCTAAGCAGATTCTGGCCCTAGCTGTGTCTTCCGAACTCTTGTTTATACCATTCTGCGTTGTGAGTGGAACAGGGCATCCGCTACTTCGTTCGCACCGCAGAGGCTGTCACGTCGTAACGTTGAGAAACCTGAGTGGGATGGTTCTACTCCACAGGCTCTTCATTTGTGAGAAGCCACCGAGGCTTGACTTTCAGTTTAGCTGCAGGTTCTATAATAATATTTGGATAGGCACAATCCTAGGAACTTTGTGGATAAACATTCTATTGACTAAGTATATTACTATGAGCTATGAAGTGTGGAGAATGATCCAAAAGGGGGCCAAGAAGAGGAAAGAACCCACATCTAACACCAAAGAACAGGGTTAAACCTACAGCAAAACAATAGTCTTCAAATGTCGATAGGAATGGGCACCTTTGACTCTAACCTTTTTGCCTAAGAGGTTTCTTCCTTGTTCTTAGTAGAAATTGAGGTAAGTGAAAATAAGACATTTCCCATTAGGGTACATATCGTGTATGCCCTAGAACAGGTCAGAAAATAATAAATACACAAGCAAACAGACAAAAACCCATGCAGAAAAGTCAGAGGTAGGTTCCAGCTGGCAGATGCAGAAGCCAGGAGGAGTTTTCATTGGGGTCACCCTTCCGAGAAGGCTTTCAACTTGAAAATATACCAAATTTAAACTTACATATTCCTGGGTGAAGTCTATGAGGTTTTGCAAATCAATGTCATCCCTGTACGCTCTGATGTTGTTGTTTATAAAGAAATACAGCTGGTCTTTGATCCAGTCTTTGAAAACAAATGCCAGAACCCCGGCCGTGAGCTCCAGGAAGAAAATAATTCCCAGGAATACAGAAAACTAAAACAAAAGGCACATACACAGAGAACAGTTATAAGGGCTATTTTGATCCTATACAGTCAAATGTTTCCTTCTAAAAAGGTTTATAATACCATTGGGTTGTTACCCATGTCAGTTTCTTAAGATTCATTAATAGAATAGTACACTCCAAGAAAGGGTTTTAAAAAATCACTTCAGAATCACATTTTAGGGGCTCTGGTGTTCCATTTGGTAATTAACCAACAAAGCCCATAAGCAGATGTGGATAATAGGAATTCCTCATTAGACCCACATTAAGGCCTAATGAATTTCTCCTGATTAATGCATTCGTCAGACGCTTGAACAACGACCTGCTCCTACCTCTAGTAAGCTTTTGTAACGCTGAAAGATAAATCAGCCCAGTATTTTAAGATCGCCTGTCATTTGTTACTGTGGCCTTGATTCTGTATGCAATCTAGTCCTTTTCCGGATTCAGATACTGTGTTAATTCCCCTTTGCACCTGCTACATGGGGTGAAACAGCAGATGGGTTCATTTTAGGTGAAAAGGTCAAAGAGGAACTGGGTGGGGGCAGCTGTGACGTGAAAATAACTTCCCATGATGAAAACAAAATGAAACCACTGGGTTGAGGGCTTTCTTGGGACAGCAAGCTGTGCCAGCTTTCCTTTGTGAAGCACCAGGCTCAGAATATTTTAAAGAGCATCAACACGCAGCCAGAGGAAGACTTCCGGTTGACGCAGACAGCGAGAATTTAAAAGGAAGGCTGGAGACCATGGGTTGCAAGGTAATTGCCCATAAATCTGGAGAAACTTCCCTTTCATCTAGAAGACCCAGAAGTGTCTCATCTTAGTCACATCAACGTCCCGCTCACGCCCACGGTTCCTTCCACTTCCTCCCACCCCCATGTTCTCACCCTTTTCAAGCTATTTTGCTCAAGCCATTTACGAGAAATGAGGCCGTGAAGGACCAGAGGGTAAACGGCAGGCAAACTTCCGTGGACAAGGGCAGAAAGGGTGGCACTGGGGCCACCTGCTGAGCCGAGCTCCTGAGAGCTCCTGCCACACAGGAGAGGCTGGGGAGGTAGAGAGGCTACGGTCTGCTGTGCCTGCATTCAGCGAGCAGACGGCAAGCAGCCGACCAAGAGGAAAATATGTTGGCGACGGCTGCAAAGGAAGCTACAGCTACTTACGAAAATAAAAGACAAAAAACGTTTATTCAGTCAGCAAACACCTACTGAATGGCCCACAAGACATCAGGCTCGGGCCTAGGTGGGCTTTGCAGAGGCGAGGATAAGTAGGACCACAGCTCTGACTCCAAAGAGCCCCCAGTCTTATGTGAGGGTGGGAAAGGGCCGTGGGGTCAGGTCTTCCCACATTAGATGTCAGCATATCTGGCAGTGTTTATCCAGGGTGCCAAGTGCCATTCTGGGAGGATGGGCATGAGGGGAGGGGTGGAAGGAAGGAAGAAGTGCCTGCCCAAGTCTAGGACCCCAAGGTCTAGGTCCCAACGCTAGACGCTCCAGCTCAGCCCCTCAGGTTCCATAGAGCTCCTGGTCATCTGTCCTTGATGAATTCACTTTAGAAACAGAATCTAAACAGTTCTTAACCGTCATCAGTAGTACGCCTAATTTCAAAGTGAGCTTTCCTCAATCTAGAAAAAAGGAAAGAAAAAAAATCCTATCACTTTCACACAATGCCTACCCCACCACATAAAATGACTCCCTCCTTTAGCGGGTACTACTCTACACAGGTAAATACGACAGTTATCACACTATAGAACTGAGAGAATCATAGCTAGTTCACAGGCGCGCACACGCAAAATAGCAGAACAGAGGTCATGCAAAGGTTTTCATTAGATTTTTGTTCTCCCCTCTATCAAGGTGAGGCCCAGTCACCCTGGTAAGTTTTTTCATAATGTTACATAATATATGTATCAGAAATTGAGTCCAAATTAAATTCTTATCAAATATTTGGCAGAAATCAGCATCCTTCGGGTCCTATGAGCTAATTTCCCCCATTTCTGAAGGTGCAGAGACTGACTCACAGGCTTCATCCAGGGGCCTCAGTCAGTCAGGAAGCTCCATTTTCTCAGCTCCCGGATTTTTTCCCCCCAGTAGTTCTCTTAGCTTTATGACATCAGATGTTTGAAGCTGTTTGGAGCCATGTTGACATTACTTCCTACTTCCTTCATATCTCCTGCTCAAAGCATATTCTAGGCCCGTTTTGATTGTTTGTACTAAACGGAGAGAGAGGGCATTTAAACTATTCTCCAAGACTTAAAAAAGCCAAGAAACAACACAGTTCTCTTCATTTCCAATGTGGGACTTTACAAATTAAGATGCCAGTCTAGAGAAATGTATGTCTTTCTGCCTGTTCAGCTAGCTCTGGTATCTTCAACTACAAAAATCATCAGCTATATTACACAGGCTACCCTTATAAACTAAACTCTATGCAAGTAAGCCACCTTAAAGGGGAGACTAACGCTGATAAAATAGTGGCCAGTAGTAAGTATGATCTGTGGCCCAGTGAGGCTACAGAAAAGCTTAGTGAGGTGAGCTCAAGCATTTACAAGTATCTCACACCAAGAAGACGGGCAGGCTGGTAGGTCACAATCAGGGACAAAGCTCTCCTGAGGGCTCCAGAGGTCAAGACTCGGTGAGGAATGAAGGGGTGTGTGTGTGTGTGTGTGTGTGTGTGTGTGTGTGTGTGTGTGCGCTTGGAAAACTCTTCCCAACACAGACCTATGTATAAAGAACAGAGAACCAACTGCTCATCACATTGTACACAGGACCAAGCATCCCTTGGTTTTCCCTGTTAGCATGAGTCATATGAACTTTCAGAACAGCCTCCAGAACCTTGTCTGAGGCAGAGCCGCCCAAATGCAAAATGAGCAGCCCAGGGGGACAGTGCGGGGACAGCGAGTCTGCTCTTCTTAGGGCAATTCAAGAAAAGATGCCAGAGGAGATGGGGCAGAAGTGCGGGGGAAGGGAATCACACAGGGCATGGCCGTTGGAGCTAGTTCTGGGCAATGCTCTTGTTTTAAATGAAAATGCCGTTAGATGATGATGTGTCAGCCGAGGTGGAGAATGACCCTAGGAACAGGGGATATAACGCTAAGGCTGTTCTTCCAAAGTCCCACCATCTTCCCTCACCACAGGATGGCGGGGTTCTGAAAAATCATTTTTCTGTTCTTGGGGAGGGGAGTGGATGCTGTCGTACGTTGGGCTGTGAGACAGACGCTCACCAGAATGCCAAGCTCGAGACAGACAGACACACTTAGCTGAAGCTGACCACTGGCGACACCTACCAAACGGATTTCAAACACACACAAGTTAACACATGCCATTTTGATCTCCTGAGGAAGGAATCTCCAAAGGAAAAGCCTTTTACTTTTCATTCTCGACTTTTAATACTTATCTACCCCCTGGTTAAACTCCTCCTCCAAAAAGATTCAGGCTAACAATGATCACACCAAATACCCCGCAAGGGATCTAAAAATTATGCTGGTCACACAAAGGAGGCCTTTGCGCTGGCAGAGAACACAGGAGGTATGCATTTACTGTTTCTGTTCACCAGAACCTACTGCTTAACAGATTTAATCTGGACATGTCACAGA
Organism: Mesoplodon mirus; assembly: GCF_964341445.2. NCBI lineage: Eukaryota > Metazoa > Chordata > Mammalia > Artiodactyla > Ziphiidae > Mesoplodon > Mesoplodon mirus. The sequence continues at coordinate 17,902,852 of NC_138977.1, read as the reverse complement.
CACTGTGCTTAGGTCTGGTTTCTCTAAACCAACTACCTAAACAGCTTTCTACTGACTATGTGCTTAAAAGAGGGGGCAAAAAATCATTCAAAAGAAGAAAACTAGGTACCTAGATAGACCTACCTTAGTCCTAAAGCGATTTTAGGGATTGGAATGCAAACTCACGACATCCATGTACCAAACCTCCATGGATGGCATGGGGAGGGGCTGGTGCTGATATTATTAAGAAGCCAGGGGCAGAGGAGGGTGGAGGGTGGGTATCTAGGGAGCCCTCCTAAAGGAGAAGCATTACCCAGGCCACATGCCTGCCAGTGCCTTCGGTACGGCTCACTCTTGCTGGCAGACAGGGTGTCCTTTTGATGTGAGATGAGAGTTTGGCTCTCAACCTGAGAGCGGAGTGCGGTACTTACAAACTTGAGAAGGAAAGTGTTTTCCCGTAGAGCTCCAATGCACCCAGCAAATCCCAGAATGAACATCACTCCTCCTACCACGAGGAAGAGCCAAACTGGGTCAAAGCCGCCAAGATCGGTGATGGAAGAGATGTTGGACAGAACTCCCTGGAAGCGGAAAAGAACACACAACAGGGTGCCAGGAGGCGGGGTCAGTTTTCTATCATGAAAAGATGACTGCCTCTGCCTTTCCCCACCCCACCCCACCCCAAGAAAAACTTGAGAGGTATCTGACTGTCACGTCACATCAAGAAACACCGCAAGACAGACAGACAGACAGAAAGAAAGAAAGAAAAGAAAAGAAAAGAAGGAAGGAAGGAAGATAGGTAGATAGGTAGGTAGATAAAACAAAAGAAAAGAAAAACTACTTTCCAAGGTCTAGATGGGTTCATATTTTTGGTAAAACTACATAAAGCAAAGACGTGACCCCTAGAAACCATCACCAGACCCTGTATGGAGAAGACGTGGATGTTACTTTGCTTTCTATGTCTCCAAATATAAGTGGTCTGAGTGAAAAACAGATGTGTAAGAAAGACACCTCTCAACACCCGAGAGGTGTCATCCTTACATCCCCAGGGCATGCAGATGCCAGACAAGGGCCACCTTCAAACCACTGGCACTTCTCAGGAAATAGGGTAGAGCTGGAATCTTAAAGCTCATAGGGCAGCCAGTCCCAGCCACAAGCCCCTAAAAGTTTTCCAGGGAAAAGCTCACCTCAGGTCCACCCTTCAGCTCCCTGGGAGACCCTATCAGGCTCAGATCCCCAAAGCCCACCTGGGTGGTTTGTGCTGATGGCTTTTCCACATTGAGTTATTAGGGTATTTCCTTACCCTCATTTAAATGACTTAAAAATCAAAGGTTACTCCCCGGCTTGCAACCCGTTTGTTCTCCTGCCAAAAGAACCCAGGGTAATTTCATTTCTCCACATACAATGCCACTTCTTTACTGAAATTCTTTCTCCCTTAAGTGTGATACCACATCAAATACCACCCAGAACCTAAGTTAGAAATTTTATGAGATTTTTTTCCTCTACAATGGAAGGTATATATTTACTATTCATTCTTACAGAGGCCAGCTACTGCTATTTTGAAACTGTGGAGGTATGTGAGTCTTAAATACCCGATACCATCAGTATCTTATTTTCTTATTAAATTTGTTTTGAGCTCTCAAAATACCCCCAGAGTACCACGGTATAGTTTGCTGTAAAGCCTTAATACTAAACAATTTGTTTTCAAAGCATTCCCAACAACCTGGAAAAACAGGAACACTCATCTCATTTTATCCTTGAGGAAAATAGAACCCAGAGAAGTTTGGTGATTTGCTGAAGGTCACACAGCTATTGATTTTTTAGAATCAGAACAGAGCGTCTACTTCAATCATCTTTCTCTACCAAGTGGAAGCTATGTACTTGCTTCCCGGCACTCTTCAGTCAGCACTAATCAACACCTGAGTTTAGGGTTTCCATGTTTTAACCCATTTTAAGGTTGTAGGAACACTGAACAAGAGAATTTTGTTTATAAGGTTTCTGTTTCTTGCAGGGGCGGGCGCAGGGTGGGCAGGAATCACTTTAAGGACAATAATAGGATACTAATAATAGAACACGTATGAGACACAAAGGACTCCTAAAGTGCACAACTTAAACCTTATGAAAAAGGCCAGAGTTATAAAGTCAGAGATGAAGGGCTGAGAGATTATTAAACACTCAGGAATGTAGGGTGTATTCACTAATGTCTGGGGTGACATCATACGAGGCAACCACACCCTTCGTGAAACTGCATAGATCAATGGTTTGATCCAACCTTGTGTTTCTTAGATTTCCAAGCTCTGAACTATGAATACTCCAGGGGGGGAAAAAGGAAAACCCAGAAATACTGTAACCAATTCTCCACCTACCCAAATGATGCTGAGAAAAAAAAAAAAATTGCCAGAAGTCAAACAGAATCTAAGCGACAGTGGTGAGGGTCCAGAATTGGAAGGAAATCAACTTCTCCCCTCAGAATGCCTATAAACATAGGTGGTAATATTTAAGGCCTTAATGTTTTGGACCTGCTCAGCCAGGGGAGGATAGGACTTTGAGGGTATGTGATAACATTCTTACACTTTAAAAAGTCAACATAATTATGGAAGAAGAAGTAGATTCAGTTTACTTGGCACCAAACAGAGGCAGCACAGCTGGAAGGCACAGGAGGAGACGTCCGTTCCGGGATAAAGAGGCCTTTCGAATACCAGCGGGTCTCCAGCAAAGGGGCAGCGAACGCGGCCTGAGAAACATGGGCTTCCCCGGGCGGGGGCCGAAGCTGTGAGCCTCCCTCAGCAGCGCGCCAGGGGGGATTCTCAAAGAGGAGGGGAATTTGGCACTTACTGTCCTTTAGGTTCCTTCCAGTTTTAAGACCATTCTATGATTTCATCCATCTTTAATGGGCTTTTTATTTGTGACTCACACCAAAGTCTGAGCAAAAATCAGATTGTTCCCAAACACTCTTCCATGATCCGTGGCTGCACACAAAGAGCTCCATGGATAACAGGACAAGTTATCTGAGGAATTTAGCAAAACAAGCAAACCAACACACACCTGTGCCTGAAATACCGAGACCCTCCCTCCCCAAAAGGCAAAAAAAAGTATGGTCCCAACTGTCAGTAGATTCCTGGAGCACTGTCCTCTCTGGGTTTAATTTGGAGGGTGAGAATTTGGCTTCTCAAACTCGTTTTCATACTTTTACCCTCCCCAGCCTGCAGGGGCAGTTTTAATTGAGAGGCCTTCCACTGTTTCCATGGAAACAACAATCATTTGAGGGCTGAGCTGGGCTGAAGATTCTCCTCACTTAATCCCACATTCTGGCAAAAGACAGGGCTGGAGACAGATACGGAGAGGTTGTAGGAAATAACATTCTGCAGAGGACAGAAAAGACAACCAAAAACTTTAGTTTTAATGGATTCCAGGTAGTTATCAGTCGGAAACTAACTCGAATCTTAAAACACAAAGTACGGCAGTCAAGGCCCAGTTTTCTTTTCCTGAGGATTAGGGTGGCTAACTGGATGGGGATGGAAAAAAGACATACTGTTTCACCTGTGCAACGTCTCCAAATACTCACTGAAGAGCAGTCTTACTGTTTCTAACTACACGGAGAAACCAAAGAGGAGCTGAACATAATCCTGGCAACAATGACTGGGGGCTACAAAAATGACAGGCAGTTGACAGTTCAGCCTTCTGTTGTCTCAAAGATGGGGTCTTTCACGGGACTTTTTAACTGTGTTAAGCTCAATTTGACAGCTGAGTAAGAAGTGCTAGGACACGCCAGCTGAAGAATGATTATAATTAAAGCTTGTAGTTGACAAGAAGCCGGCAGAAAAAAAAAAACCCCAAGATTACAGTTAAGTCTGCCAAGTGATTTAAAACAGACATTGAGATTCGTGGTAAATCCTCAGGAATGTGCAAGCACACCAGCTGCAGACACCTTGTCTTCCGGGCACCTGTGGGCACCACCCTCTCCTTCAGGGAACAGCGCCTCCCTCTTCTTGTAAGGATTCCTCCTCCCCAAACCCACTCCACGACCTCCTCAGAGCTGCCAGTTCTCACGTGACCCCACCGCCCCGGGAGGAGTCGGAGAGCCTGAAATCCCCTGCCTCCGACACCAGGATCTGGAATAGGCATCTGTCTCTAGTGGCTGAAGCTGTAAAAGGCCCAACTCTGGAGCCACGTGCAGTGTGTTTTTCACCTTGTGGAGAAAGTCAGTCTGTAGCGAAAAACAAAGAGCAAGGGTAGGGAAAGAAAATCCTGACGGTATTATAATCCCTGGCCTGACCGTGAGTTCTGTGAGTCACTCAGGAGCCTTAGACCCCTTGATCACATAGAGTGGTTGCATCTGGATCTGAATTTGCACCTGAGGAGTCCCACACAACACGACAGCTTCGAATAAACTGTGCTTTAGTGTTGCATGTATGTGCGTGCGAGCACACACACGACCAAAACTAAAGCTCACAATCTACACTGGAAAAAAGTATTGGGTCGGGGGTGGGAAGCAGACGGGGCGGGGTGGGGAGTATAGAGGGAAGTGTTGGATTTAATGATACCTTTACTCAGATGGCTGATATTTCCAGTCAACACAGCAACTGAGCCAGTGTAAATAATCTCCTTCACGTTGACTCACTATCAATTCAGCATCATTAATGAAACAATCAGTTCCGGAAGGAACTTTTAGGTTTTGCCTATGTCACCAACAATACGTACATGATTTCAGCTCCCGTTCTCCACGTTGACTTGAATGGTCAGTCCTTGGGTTTAAATAACAACTTTTTAGAACTCAAACTTATTGAAAAAATAAACCAATACAAAACGTTATCTGGCTACTCTCCTTTGTACACAGAGCTGCTGCTGACGTGAGAAGAGCACACACAGAGCCTGAATTTGCACCCCAGGAATAAGTCCTCCTCCTCCTCCCTGGATCCTGCAGCAAAGCCCTGCGAGTTAAAGACGTCAAGGGTACTGGCCTTGTGCGTAAGGTCAGAAAGTAGCATCCTATGAAGCTGAATCTAACCGGAATAAGGATAAATGGATGAGGAGCAGAACAGTTGTCCACGTGTACTTAATCCTTTAGCCATTTGTTATGGTTGCCGTGAAGGTGGAATTCTGAACAGGAGCAACAAAGACAGGAAAGGAATGAGTCAGAAAAAGAGAGAGAGCCAGAGACCAAGACTGCAGGTCACAAGAAGAATATATTCGAATACTATAGAGTCAAGAATAAAAGGAGGATTTCTCATACACATATCCTTTGTTAATACATTAAGATTACATTAAGCTTTTCCGGTCAGCGGCCTGAGGTGACCTCTAAAAATGGTTCGCTGTTCACTTGACACAGAAAATCCCACAAAATCATGCAAGTCGAGAGGTTCAAATCTTCGTGTTCACTTTAAGAACACTCGTGAAACAGCCTAGGCTGTTAAGGGTATGCATATCCGAAAAGCCACCAAGTATCTGAAGGATGTCCCTTTAAAGAAGCAGTGTGTGCCATTCCGTCGTTACAATGGTGGAGTTGGTAGGTGTGCCCAGGCCAAACAGTGGGGCTGGACGCAGGGTCGGCGGCCCAAAAAGAGTGCTGAATTTTTACTGCACACGCTCAAAAATGCAGAGAGTAATGCTGAACTTAAAGGGCTTAGATGTAGATTCTCTGGTCATTGAGCATATCCAGGCGAACAAAGCCCCCAAGATGCGGCGCAGGACTTATAGAGCTCATGGTCGGATCAACCCATACATGAGCTCTCCGCGCCACATTGAGATGATCCTTACTGAAAAAGAACAGATTGTTCCTAAACCAGAAGAGGAGGTTGCCCAGAAGAAAAAGATATCCCAGAAGAAACTGAAGAAACAAAAACTTATGGCCCGGGAATAAATGCTGCAAAAAATAAATGCAAATAAAAGTAAAAAAAAAAAAAAAAAAAAAAAGAAGAGATTACATTAAGAAAAACTAGTATAAATGAACGTCCATAAGAGTTCTTCATATTCATACTGTATACACCTGTACCTATATTCTTGTGACCCTCACTCATCTCCTCCAAGTCTACAGCTGTTGGTGCAGCAGAGGCAAAAACAAATTGACCGTAACCAAGTGCTGCTATAAAGACAAAATGAAGAGCAGTCAAGTCAAAAAGTTAAAACAAATATTTTCAGCAAATTCGCCATTCCACAAATTGGCCGTTAGACAACTAGCTTTTGGTATATCAATCTGGAGCCTTTAAGAGATGACTGCCAAGGAAAATAGGAGATTTCCATTAACCCCTAGGTACTAAACAGTATCTCTCAGAACTTAGCAAGGAGACCAAGATGTGTCTAAGAAGAAATAAGACACGTTAATGGAACATGGCTGAGGCAATACCATTATAACAGAAGTTTAGAAAGCCAACAAACAAAAAATGTACTGATGTGTATCTGTCACCATACAAGGGAGACTCTGAAATTCCAGCTACTTAGACAAGTCTGCTCTAGGGTGTGGCAGAGAGCAGTCCAGAGTCAGCCTCATCCTGGCACAAGCCATCCTGTACTCAAGCCACATGGCTCACCTGCAATTTCCCCTGGAATCCAGGAAAAGGGCAGCCTGGACAAGGGCTAGATGTAGAGCAGACAGACAGACGGGGCATTGCAATACGGACTACCTTGTCTTGAATCTCAGTTCCACTACCTATTACCTGTGTGATCTTGGTTAAGCTACCAAACCTGCCTAAGCCTCAATTTCCACATCTATGAAATGGTACCCTACATCATAAGGTTATCATGAGGATGTAGGAAATAATCTAAGTTAAATCCAAACACTATGCTGAGTCTTCGGCACATAACGAGAATTCAATCAAAGTTTATCAGCATCGTCAGTATCACCACTACTATACTGGACCAAGAGGAAGACATCGGGTGCTATAGAAAGCACACTGGAGGGGCTTCTAACCCAAAGGCTTCGGAGAGGAATCTATTCTGCTTTGGCACTTGCCCTGCCTGACCCCCTTCTAAGAACCTCCGTGGCCACACTGGATGATCATGTCTAAAGGAGGTGGCAGGAACCGACGTGCCAATCAATCTTCTTTCTTGAGAAACTGGAAGTCACCTAAAAGGCATTCAGCGTAAAGGCAGACGGGAGAGGCCATGAGTAAGCAAAAGCCAGCAGTAGGCAGAGGCCATGAGGGGGTGGAAGCTGAGAGGATACAGAAGCGGGGCAGGGAGAAAAGAGCAGTGAGAAGTCAGCCAGCAGTGGAGAGCATGCCCAGCAGCCGGCAGCCACGTGGCCGGGATGCTGCACACTGAACCAGGCCAGGGATACCACTGCTGCCAAGAAGCTGACTGGGCACACCGGTTGCTGAAGATTCACAGCTCCTGAACGACTTTCCAGTTACTAAACCATGTCCCGTTCCCTTCAAGATCTCGTCCTTCAATGGTCTGATGAACATGGAAAGTCTCAGTGAGGACATGACTCCACCCTCCATCTCCTCACCAGCAGCTCGTTCATTCAACCATCTCTGGAATTTAAGCAGCCCCTCCCCAGGGTTTGGCAATAAAGCACTATATTCTGAGTGTCACTATTTCTTCTTGGAAGAGGTTTAAACACACATGCAGAAATGAAAACGCAAGCAAAACTCCAGAAAGGTTTCAAACCAATAAACCTCAGGAGTGTCTGTGGTTTTCCCCACCAGCACAGAGCAGCCTCTGTGTGCCACCTGGCAAGCTTCAGTCTCTTCTCTCTCAACTCAGCAAAGAAATGCAAAAATAGCATTAATAAGCCCCTAAGGTCTGGGACTCTTCTGCTTTGGCATATACAGGCGCATTCCTTCCAACTGCTGGATGAGAAACAGAGAGACAGGCAAATGGAATGTGCACCCAAAGCCAGGCCAGATGGACCCCTTGGAGATTTATGATCCTGAGCCCTGATTCACCCACCCGCCCTAAACTACTACTGGGTGAAACTGACAACACTTTTCCTAGAGTAAGAGGGGGAGAAGCATTTCCCTACCTGAGAAAGAATGACAAGGTAGGACATTTTCAAGAAAATGAGCTACTCAGAGAGGGTGGCCCCGGAGAGCTGGCGATGGGTTTTGAAACAACGTCCACAGGAGTCCAAGCTGGGGCACAGGGGCGCAGGGAAACGTGCCCCGTAACAACTCATCGGAGATCCTCAAGGAATGTTACCGGGCAAAGCCACACTGCAAACTCCAAAACACCCATGTATCTAAGGAATTCCTGCAGGATCCAGAGAGAGGACACAGAGGAACGGGAGCTCGCTGGGACCTGAGGTCAGGGAGAGGTGGGGGCGTAGGGGCAGCGTAACCCGTGGCCTGGCGAAGAGATGTAAGGTTAAAGGAAGACCCGACGCTTTCAAGATGTGTGGTTTTCCATTTTTTTTCTTGTCAGAAAAGGTCATCGGTGAGATTCAAGTAATCCCTTCTCGCAGATAAAAAACGGCCACGGGGCTTCCCTGGTGGCGCAGTGGTTGAGAATCTGCCTACTAATGCAGGGGACACAGGTTCGAGCCCTGGTCTGGGAAGATCCCACATGCCGCGGAGCAACTAGGCCCGTGAGCCACAACTACTGCGCCTGCGCGTCTGGAGCCTGTGCTCCGCAACAAGAGAGGCCGCGATAGTGAGAGGCCCGCGCACCGCGATGAAGAGTGGCCCCCGCTTCCTGCAACTGGAGAAAGCCCTCACACAGAAACGAAGACCCAACACAGCAAAAATAAATAAATAAATTACTAAAACTCCTACCCCAACATCTTCAAAAAAAATATTCCCTGACATAAACAGAAAGGGGGAAAAATTAGTCTCTTATATGGAAAGTTACTTTCCATAACCCTAGAAATATTAAACAAAAAAACAAACAAACAAACAAAAAACGGCCACGACCTGCTTTTGTGGTGAGAAAGAAAAGGAGGGGTAGTCATATCTCAGGGCTCCATAAACTCCTGCAATCAAGCAGCCACTGGGGAGGACAGCTGCACCAAGTCCCCTTGCTTGTACCACTCTCAGGCCGGGAAACTACCATCACCACCTTGGTGGGAGCGGCTGCCTCTCTGAACAAGGAAACAGCCACTTGCAAAAGTGTTGCTTTTCAGAAATCCAGCATGTTCCCAGCCACTCTCCAGATATTTCATTTGCACGTTCAGAAGATGAGAGACATACCCAGGAATATTCCTGAGTAAAAAGTTTAAACTGAAATATGTAATAGATGCTCTGATCACGGTGGCCCTGGAACTAAAGCGAAAAAAAAAAAATCAATGTCTAGCCTAGTGGCAGGTGATCACTGTATTCTAGTGCTTCAGAGATACACAACTCATTCAGTTCCTGAGCAAACAGGAGTCAGCTGAGAGGTGCCGGGTGCTGTGCTAGTCACGCGTATTCAGAGTAAACGTAGGGTGACACTGTCAGGAGTTAGTCTAGAGGGAAGACAAGTTAGCAGGAGCGCGCTGGGCAGAGGTATTAGCAGTGTGTGTTATGGGGGTGTAGACAGGAGGTCATGTCAGCAAGTACAGAGACAAAGTGGCAGGACCAGGCCCGCCGAGAGGTCTACCTGTGAGCATGACAAGTGGTGAGAGGAGACAGAGGTTGGTGGAGCGGGGCAGGGTTTGAATCTGAAGGCCTTCTGAGCAGAGGAGGGTCATTTGTGCATTTAGAAAGCTTACTCCTTGGGCAGCAGGTAGGTGCTGAGGAAACTTACACCTGCCACAGCTGCTAGCGGCTAAGGAGCCGCTAGGTTCCATGGTGATGCAGGCGAGAGATGCTGAACGCTGGGACAAAAGCCACGTAAGAGCTCCCCTACTGAGCACGGACGCTGCCAGGCACAGGGCTACCCGGATTATTTCCCCCTCACAGTAAACCTTCCAGGTATGGCTACTATCCACAGCAGGACACAGACCCAGAGACGGAGTAACTTGCCAGGTGACCCAGGTGAGAAAGTGGCAGATCAGGGGCTTTGAGCCCTGCCACCCGACCCCAGAGCAGTGTTTTAACCACGATGCTCTACTGTCTGAAGAGAGAGAGCAGCGGGCAAGCCGGTTCTTGTTTCCAATGTAACATCATATACTTGTTTCTAAAATGTTAAGAAAAATATGAAACGTGGTGTTAGAATGATAGTCAAACCTCAGACTTTACTGATAACAATCTGAAAACCAAAGGGAGTAGGAAACGACCCCCCCCCCACACACACACACAGGCAAAGACTTCCTTCTCTTGCACATCTCAGTGAAACCAAGTGGATAAAAAGCAGGTGAGGGAATTGAGATTTCTCCAGAGAAAGCAGGTGCTGTGCTGTGTGACCCTCCTTCCTGGGTAGGGGAGCAGGTTTCTTTTGATCCAAAACCTAGTAAGGAAGTTTCAAGGGGACCCCTGAGGAAGCTCTGAGACACCACGATGAGGGCCTGAGTCTGCCCAGGAAGGAGGCTGTGGCTTGAGGTCTGACCCCTACCCCGGAAATCTGGGGGTGACGAGGGCTCCAGGGCAGACAAGGGCTGTCCCGGGGGGGACTGGCCTGACCCCCGGACGAGCGTGCCCAGGAGAAGAGATGAGGGCAGCACAGGACAGGCAGCTTGGGGTGAGAAGAGACCTGAGAAGGCAGATTTGAGAGGAGCAGGTGGACGGCACGTCTGGGCAGGGGTGCAAGGCGGCCACGGGGAACAGGATGTCCACCAAGCTGAAGGGAACCGCCAGGCAGAGGGACTCACGGGGAAGCTTCCAAAAGACCAAGGCAGCATCCCCTTTACCAGCTGTCAGGCCCTGAGGGTAAAGTCCCATCCCTACTTGTGCCCTGACAGGAAGTGGGTAGAGGAGCCTCAGGGGGACCGGGGGTGACAGGAGGAAGCAAGGGGCGGGTGAAGGCCTCAGCCCCTCCCCTCTTCAGGGGCGCGAGGCTAACGGTGCCGGGCAAGGGAGGACATTTTAATGCAATGTTAGGTTTGGGGTTTCGATTTATTATCCAGCCCTGTCTAATAACTGGGCCTGGACTTGGGCCTAAAATGAGCGCAGGACTCTGGTATCTGAGGGTAAACAACAAAGACACTCAATTTTTGACCCACCTGAATTTTCATTCCTGAGAAATCCCTCTGCAAAGTTTACCGGGACATACGAAAAGTGAAAAATTAAGTTTTTTTCCAACATATTTCATGTGTCTGCTGACCATACTGGTTACAGCACCTCAGATCATAGGCTGACTTTCCAGGTACTGAACGATAGCGGTGGTTTTCAGATTTTTTTTTTTTTTTTTTTGCGGTATGCAGGCCTCTCACTGTTGTGGCCTCTCCCGTTGCGGAGCACAGGCTCCGGACGCGCAGGCTCAGCGGCCATGGCTCACGGGCCCAGCCGCTCCGCGGCATGTGGGATCCTCCTGGACCGGGGCACGAACCCGTGTCCCCTGCATCGGCAGGTGGATTCTCAACCACTGCAACATCAGGGAAGCCCCTGGTTTTCAGATTTTTAGCTGCAACAGAGAACTTGAGGGGATTACATGGACAATTGAGAAAGAGATGCAAACTTCCTACATTTCAGGTAATAAACTGAAATCTTCAAAAGTATATTTAGCATCTCAGAAATGTCTCCTGGAAGTAGTATCTCAGGCGAGGCCCTGGTAGCCACTTCCACCTACCACCTTCCCTCTGGCTACCTTGACCACTACTGCTAAGAACTGCCTGAATCACGGCATCTCCTTGTCTAACTTCTCCTTCCTGGGAAAACAGGGAAAGTATTTCCAAGGCAAGTCTACTGTACGATCATGACAGCAAGCAACTGGAGGGCTCTGAAGTGAGACTGACAATTACAGGCAGTGGTCAGGGTGAAAAGCCTCCGGGACGAAGCCTTATCCTCGTCCCCAGGACAGCCAGGGAGAAAAGCGATAGAAGCTAGAGCTCTTCTAATCGCCATTCTGCCTGCTGGGGCAGGACTGCGCACCAACCCTCTCCTTCCAGCCGCTGCGGACAGAGGCCGGCCAGGCGAGGACGATGGAGGGACAGACAGGGAGAGCCCGTGGGGGGTGTCCACATGTACACAGCGCTCCGGCATATTCTCACTCACTTAGTCACAAGCATCAGGGCATCCTCAGTACAGGAGGCACGGTGCTAGACCTGAGCATAAAGCGGTGAAGGAGACGGGCTCCTGCCCTCAAGGAGTCTTCAGGTCAGACAAGCCAGGCCGGGCACCCCCTCTGCCCAGGGGGCTGGTGCTGTGGAAGCAGTGGCAGGACGCCCAACGGGAACCAGGAGCTCACACTGAGGACCAGGGAAGCGCACTCTCCCCACTCGGAAAAGCCGAGTCTCCCCCTAGCCCTCAACAGCTCTTCTGGCAGCAGCCTCACTGGCGACTGTCAGTGATCTGTCACTCGGCCTCTGGCCCCGACCTAAGAATTAAGTAAAAAGCGTAAACACGGGAATTCCCTGGTGGTCCGGTGGTTAGGGCTCCAAGCTCTTCCTGCCAAGGGTCCGGGTTCCATCTCTGGTCAGGGAACTAAGGTCCCACAGGCCACGCGAAGGTGGGTGGGGGAAGGCATAAACATTGGGCAAAACGGAAGAGGAAAGGTACCCCTAATTTTTCCACGAATCAAGATAATCATATATAGAGTCCCATTTTTATGCCAGAAATAAATAAAAATTTTCCCTGATATCCAGAATTAATGAATGTAAGAAATTTGCTATTTCTAACACTGAACCCCTATCATATCAGACATCAGAAACCACATGTAATTTTACTTCCTTTTAGGTTGTAAGAACTGATAATATGCTTACTAGAGATCTGAGGTGACTACTGACTTCTATACTGAGTGATAGAGCCAGGGTTTAAAAGAATGCTTTCATCTTCCCTTTTTGCTCATTCATTCACGTAAGGTCTATTATGTGCCAGTTAATGTTCTAAGTACTAGACTGTAGCAGTAAACAAAAGTCCCTCTTTAGGGGGGAAAAAAATCCTTGTTAGCACAGAAGTGATAAGTCCTATGAAAACACAGAGGGGGAAAAACACAGGGAAGAGGGGAAAAGGGCTGGGATTGGGGCGAGAGTGGCTGCTTCAAACAGGCCAGGGAGGCCAACAGACCAAGGTGACATTTGAGCAGAGACCAGGAAGTAAAGGAAAACACCCATGTGGACGTCTGGGGGAGGGCATACCAGGTAGGGGAAGAGCAGTGCAAAGGCCCTGGGGTGGTGGGTCCATTTGAGATGTCAGAGGAACAGCAAGATGATGAATGGGGGCTAGAGTGCATCAGGGGAGGGCACAGTGTGGGAAATAAGGTCTCAGAAGTAAGGGGGCACCACACATAGCTTTGAGGGAGACAGTAAGTGCATTGGAGGGTTTGGAGTAGAGAAATGACAGCATCTGTCTTATATTTAAAAGAATCACTCCGGCCTGGGGTGGGAGTAGGGGCACAAGGGCAGAGGCAGGGAAACAACAGAGGCTTCTGCAGTAACACAGGCAAAAAGTGGCAGCTTAGACCAAGGTAGAGCACTGCACGTGGCGCAAAGACATCAGATCCTCAATGTAGTTTCAAGGTAGAGTGGGTGGTGTTTGCTGACAGACTGAACACAGTATGAGAAGAAATGATAGAAGGGTGTCACGAACACCCAAGGGGGTGAAAGGACAGAGCTGCCATTTCCTACAATTGGGAAGAGCAGGTTTGAGGGGAGAAATCAGGAGCATTGCTTTGGATTATTACTCTTCAGAAGCCCGGTGGGCATTTAAGCAGAGATTCTGGGTAGGCTTGCGGATATGATGAGTCTGGGATTCAGATGAGGCCAGGACCAAATATCTAAATTTGGAAGTCATCAGGGACAGATGGTACCTAATGCTCCAAGCCTGGATGAGAGCTCCCAGAGCACGAGTGAAGAGAGAGAGAGGGGTTTCTCCGAAATTCAGAGGTCCGAGAGGCGAGCTGGACCTTGCAAAGGAGTGTGAGACGGCAGTGCTTACGAGGTAGGAGACCCAGAAGTGTGTGATCTCTTGGAAGCCAAGTGAGGAAAGTGTTCCTAGAAGGGAGGAATGATAAAACATGCCTTAGTCCTTGCTTTGCTGCTAAGAGTTTCAGGGTACGTGGGTGAGAAAATGATGTGCTTCAGGGCCCATATGGTTTCAATAAGAAAGAGCCAGGTTCAAATAAGTCCTAGGCTGGTTATTCAGAGAAAAAGACAAGATGCAGAAAGACAGTCTGATGTAATGACAAGTAGATGGATTAGAAATTCCTTGACTAATGACACCCAAGGGCACACATAAGTGAATGAGTGTCAACCCCAAAGGAAAGTTCTAGTGACATGTCATTGGGTTCTGCCCTTGGCCTGCTCAACATATCAGTGGCTTCTATCAGTGACAACTACACTTGACTGCAATCAGAACAATATAAGAGGCTTGCTAAAATAGAGCCTCCCAGTGTCTACCCCAGATCTACTGAATTTGAATTTGCCAGGTGGCACTGGGACAAAGAGCTAAAGGAAGGCCTGAGTTAAAAGAAGGAATTGAGGGAGGAGGCTGATTAAAAGTACAGCTAAGGCTTCCCTGGTGGCGCAGTGGTTGAGAGTCCGCCTGCCGATGCGGGGGACGCGGGTTCGTTCTCCGGTCTGGGAAGATCCCACATGCTGCGGAGCGGCTGGGCCCGTGAGCCATGGCCGCTGAGCCTGCGCATCCGGAGCCTGTGCTCCGCAACGGGAGAGGCCACAGCAGTGAGAAGCCCGCGTAACGCAAAAAAAAAAAAAAAAAAAAAAAAAGAGTAAAAAGTACAGCTAAAACCAAGCTAAATGGAATGCGGAATGTGCTGGATGACAGCTTTGGGCTCCAAAGCAATCTTAGCAGGTAGACACACAGGTAGGATATAACTGGGTCAATTTGGCATCTTGCATTTGCCTCTGACAATCAGCCAGATGTGGGATGGATGGAGGAAGCCTAGCTGGATCTGAGACCAATTTGGGACTCTCGGTGATTAACCGTGTGATCTCAAGCTGCACGGACAGCAGACAGGAGAGAAGGGACATGATCCAGCCACACCCTCTTCGGCCCCCAAAGCACCCTCTCTTTCCCTGGCGCAGAGGATGCCCCAGAGGGAGGTCAGAGGAGCAAGACTGAGATCACGAAAGGGCTCCACCCAGAGAGAAGCAAATGTTCAGCCTGGAAACTCAGAAGGAACCAAGGACTCATATGGAGAAAGACTTACTATGGGACCCAACAGGGTAGACCCACATTCAATGAAGGAACACCAGTAGGCTAGTAGGACATGATTCTAATGGGGTGAGAGGAAGGTCTTTCTAACAGTAAGAGAAACCCAGAGAGAGAGAGAAGTTCTGAGCACTTTGCCAAAGGAATTGTTAAACTTCTATATACTCCAAATTAGCATTATTGCAATGTATTGTTTTATTTCTACACGTATGTTTTATGTATATATGCATGCCTTTCCTAGACCATAAATTCCCTGAGGAATTACTTGCCCAGAGTTCAGCGCAAGCCCTGTCCCATGCCATGTGCTCGGCAAATGTTCTTTGAATGAATGAGTTGATTGTGGCTGGACGTTGCCAAGCCTGTTGTAGAGGTGATTCATGCTGCGTGATTGTTAATGTTCCTTCTAAAACAGCAGATCCTATGATTTCTGAAAAACTGCACACAAACCAGTTCCCTCTGGAGACACACTCATTCTTTGCATCTTGACAGTCTATTTGGAATTTAGATCATATAAATTATTCAATTATTATGTCTAATATTCAACTGTAATATTAGTCCTAGGTTTAAAGCTCAGCCTGGTATTAAGTGAGTAGGAAGGGTAATAACTTTTGCCTCCAATGTTTCTGTACTCCACACAAAAAAGTGCAAAACCCGGGCTTCCCTGGTGGCGCAGTGGTTGAGAGTCCGCCTGCCGATGCAGGGGACACGGGTTCGCGCCCCAGTCCGGGAAGATCCCACGTGCCGCAGAGCGGCTGGGCCCGTGAGCCATGGCCGCTGAGCCTGCGCGTCCGGAGCCCGTGCTCCGCAACGGGAGAGGCCACAGCAGTGAGAGGCCTGCGTACCGCAAAAAAAAAAAAAAAAAAAAAAAGTGCAAAACCCCATCTGTTAAGGAAATCTGATCCTTCCAGCTGTGACCCAGTTTGGGGATTTACCCTCTAGGCCTCTTTTCAAGTAAATGTCACCACATCTCCACTGGGCGGATTTACGGATTCGTGGGCTGATGTGATCTGCCCTGCAGGTGCATGCGGCCGCCACCCTTGGCCGGTTGTGGTTCACCTCAGAACGTCATCCCATCAGAGGCCTGGTCTAGCTTAGAAGTTAGCCCAAAGGGCCTCAATAGAGTAGCCTCTGCAGTTACCAAGTCAATCAATGCACATCACAGCCCCCTTAAGAGACCCCAAAACAAAGCCAATCCTTGGGTCCATGGATCAGAGCCTGGAACGCTCCTAAAATTTGAGGCCGCTTTCAAAGCCACCGTTCTGCTCTTTTCCCCACGTAGGACTGGACATACCATAGTAATGCATCTAGGGGAGGGAACCGTGTCTCCAGGGAGCATTTACCTCATACCGGGCACTGTGCTGGGAGCCATCCCATTTCATCCTCACAGCAATCCTATGAGGTGACATTAGTGGCCCTCGCATAAACAGGGCAAGGGTATCTCAGAGAAGTTAGTGCAGTTGCCCAAAGTCACATCGACCGAAATGGAGGGGTCAGCATCTGAACTCTGGTCTGTTCAGCCTAGAGCTGTGCTTCTTTTTTCCTCACGGCAACCAGAGCGATCTTAAAACAAAAGCCAGATTAGGACACTCCCTTACCAAAATGCCCCGGTGACTGCCTCTCATCCAACTTCTGCAGGACGCTGCCTGCTCCGGACTCTGCCTGCCTCTCTTTCCACATCCTCTGCTTCTTCTTGCTCTGGCTCTCTCCCTTCCAGTCCTACCGGCCTTCTCCCTGTTCCTTGGAATCGCTGAGTCCCTGAGACTCAGGGCCACCATATTTGCTATTCCCTCTGCCTGGAATGCTGTTCCCCTAGTGCTATGCAGATCCCTCTTACTTCATCCGGGTCTCTGCTCCAGTGCCCCCTCCTCAGGGAGGCTGTTCCCAACTACTCTACCTAAAAGAGACCCCTTTCCCCACCACTCTCTAACTAACCCTGGCGCTACACCTGGTGTTTCTCAGCAGCACTCACCATACCTGCGCGCGTATTCCTGGCAAGTTGACCGCTTACTGCCGAGGCCCCCACTAGAACGCAAGCCCCACGGGGCAGGGACTCTGCATCCTTCACTGCGGCATCCTCACCCCCAGGCTCAGGGACCAGACGCGTAGCCAGCACACACCAAATTGGGCTGTTGCGCATCTTTTACCCTCTGCTACCTCCGCTTGGTCCCAGCTCACAGAGCCCTGCTACACAGTAGCTGGGTAAGCTTGGCCAAGTAACCTCAGCTCTCCAGAGAAACCTTCCATTTGCTGACACCACTGGCCCTGACAAAAGAGGGAACTGCTGTTTCATCCCTCCCTAGAGACTGCATCATTCCCTTGCTCTGATATTTGTATGACACTGCCAGTTTTAGAATTTTGTGATTTTATCAGAGAAGAGACATCTGGGGCAACTGATGAAACAAAAGGATAATTATATTTCACAAAGAGAAAAAACAAACCTTCAAAACAATGAATTTTCTATGTATTGCTAGAATAGACAATTAGTTCATATAATGCCTTCCAGCATCATTTCAAAGCTGATAGAAATGGATTGATTAAAGGAGAGTTATAAAGAGCTATATGATCTGTCACTGAACCAAACAGAGGGCTTCTAAAAGTGGAATTTCTGAGATTCCACCAATACAAATCTCCAAGCTTACAAGGGGATTGAGGCAGAAGCTGATCATAATCCAGAAGAAGGCCAGTATTCAACAGAACAGTTTCTAGAGATAAAATTACCTCTGTTTTGGGAACGTAATTTGTCTCCCTTGATGTATAATCCCCGCCCTTCCTCATAAGGTGGCTAGAAGGTGGTTCACTTTCCAGAAAACATTTCACACTCTGTAGAAGTATTACGTAAATAAACAGAGGGTGGTTCAATTTCAAAACTCTGGATTTATTTTGAATTTATTGGATGCAGTCCATGTAAACATTGTTTTACTTGTGGAAATCCCATCCTACGTCTGAAGGGCTTTTGTTTGCTGCACTTTCGTAGTTTTTCTCTTCTTTCTTAGTACATGTAATACTTCAGAGGAACTCCTGACTTTGGGCCTTGGTCAAGCTCAGAGGGTGAAATACCAAAGTCATAAGAGAATGGTCTTCTGGGGGAATTTCAGCCAATGTCTTAGTTTACAACTTTTAACCAATCCGTCCACTCACTCGCTCTCACAGGTGGGAGATAACAAAGCTTTACTGTGTAGCCAAATACCAGAACAGATAAAATGCTGCCAGTGATCTCACATCCAAAGAAGGAAGCAAAAAGGAGTTTGTGTTTATATTTGAATTCCACTGCTTGGCTTCAGTAGAAGTTGCAGAGAAAAAATTGAAAGGTATGGATGGGAAGTGAAGTGGAGGAACGGACACAGGGCAGTGGTGTCGTGAGTGTGTTGTTTACAGAATAAACCACCCAGAACATTGTATCTTCATGCAGCCTTCTCCTGCCAGATTTATCCCTTTCTGTGCTGTATTTGATTACAAAGTTTGAATATTCCTTAACACTTTCAATCAGCAGACAAGTGTTCACATTTTTTAGCAACAGTGATAAGTTTATCTGATGTTCAAACATGAATTCTATCCAGCTTCCTTCATACATACCGCATGCTAACAGCTGAGCACGTAATAAACGCTAAATATACCATTTTTATCACGCTAAAATATACCATTTTTATCACGCTAAAATACCATTTTTATGGATTGAATAATCTTCCAAAGGGTTTTTTAAAAAGTAAAAGAGAAAAAAGGCTACAGGTGCTTTAGGATTATTTATGAGCATTACTGAAATTCTTGTAGAGTGACCAATTTAGGCTCCATTCTTAAAGGGTCTTTGAACTGTGACGTTATCTTCCAAGAGTACTTTTTCATTAAAGAGCCATGTTTCCATACACTTGGCAGTTGTCAAAGAGGAAAAAGAGATAGCATATAACGTGCAGCTTCTTACAACCAAAATGTGTGCATTTTAATGATGTTTAACTTACTTTTTCATTCCACGCCCACAGTCCAATTCCAAGAAATGCTATTCCCAAAAACTGAAAGAAAGGGAGAAAGCGGTGTAAGTATGAAGGTAAATGCCATGGTTTTACTAGTACAAAGTTTTCAATCAATTTTTTGGTTACTTTACCTGCTGAGAAATAGTTTTCTCTAAAACCTGACTAACGGTCTTTAACAGGAAAAGAAATACCATGATTCCACCTTGATTAAAGTCACTACAGTATGAGGAAGGGCACCTGCTTACTGTCAATGTTCAGCTTAAGGCTTAACAGATCATGAAGAATAATAATTAGGTAGAATCTTGAGTAAAATTAAAGTCATCAATAATGTTTAACGCTGCCTTTTGGATAGGAGAGGAAACAGTGAGTAAAGCTGAGCACGATGTTCACTAGAAAATGGATAAGTAGGGCCATGAATTTAGAAGGGCTGGAGATTCTCTCCTCGCCATCATGCCACCATGAATGGGCGGGGCCAGGGAGGGCACGCCGAAGCCCCCAGTGTCCCTCAGCAAGCTCTTTATCACTCCTTCAAAAGGGAACGTGAGGGACCTCTCTGGTGGCGCAGTGGATAAGACTCTGCGCTCCCGATGCTGGGGGGCCCGGGTTCGACCCCTGGTCAGGGAACTAGATCCCACACGCATGCCACAACTAAAGAGCCCACCTGCCACAACTAAGACCCGGTGCAACTAAATAACTAAATACATAAAAGGGAACGTGAACCTTATCAAGTCCAGGGTGACCCAAAGAAAACACCTGGATTCTTCTGCTTGTCGGAAACTTAAAATACTTGTATTGCAGTTGAGAGGGCTTCCGTGACTCGGCCTGGTCTCAACTCAGCGCTATAACTTCATGCATAACACAGAGTACGCAAATAACACCTGAGATTGCGTTGGAAAACACACAGACTCCCTCAGCCTTCCATCAGCTGCACTGAGTATGGGGCTGGGGAGCGGAGCAGTCAGAAACCAGGGGGACGGTCCATTTTAATTAGTTCTCACTGTATCCCACCTCCTTTAAGGTACACATTTTCCCACCACATTTTAATATCTCTGAAATAGGGATGTGTCTTAAAATCGATGATGTCTCATAGTTTGCTTTTTTTTCCCTTGATTGTACCTAAAATAATGGTGTGTCTTATAATCAGAGTTTCACAGGTTTGGTGACACATGGCACAGGGTTGTCCACCCACTAAGAGCTCAGTGATCAGGACTTGGTGTAACTGGCCACGAAGAAAAAGACACATCTTAGTCCTCATCTTTATTATCAACAGCAGCTCTGAGTTTCCTCTCCAAACAGTGAAGTGAAAAGAGGGTGGGCAGGTTGACAAGCAGTTTCAGTCTCACAGCAGCTGTTTATTTTACTAACATCTTGATCAAGTTAAATGTCAGGGAAGCTGTCCACTGAGAGGGGGGCGTGGAGAAAACAAGAGCGAGGGCGGTTACTCTCTCCAGTTTCAGGGAAATCTGAGAAGGGTCCACCTGGCGAGGCCTTAGCCATTCGCAGCGGGGAGTTACTGACATTTTGTAGGCAACGGCTAATAAATCCGAAAGGGCTGGGAAAACAGCAGGAGCAGAGGGAAAAGAGGGGACTGCAAAAAACACCAAGGAATGACTGCTCTGAAAAGGTGGTGGTGCTTTTAAAAGCAGAACTTTCCAAATCCCCGGACAATTATCTGACACTGTAGTGAGATAGCATTCAATGCCTTCTGAGTCCCTACACAGAAAAGCTCAGCAATGTGTCCTTGATTTAGCAAAAACCAAGGACCCCTTTTTTCCTACCCTTGCTCATAGAGGTTTGAAAAGTGTTCAGAAAAATTTATCTTCAACATCCCAGCAAAAAAACCCCACTACGCTCAGCCCCTCTACTGCCCAGGCCAGAATGCTATTTTGCTTTACAGTTCTGATCTGAAGCCACAAATGCACCAGTCCTCCAAATGACTCAAAAGGTTTTGGGGACTCTGCAGTACACAAATAAAGCAATTCAGCACGTCACTCTCATATTCATAGGTCCTAGGCACAGTAGGGTAGTAAGGGACAAGTGCATACACAGGAGCCCTTCAGACCTTAGAAGACACGGAGCGCTTGACTTCATCCACATTGACATCAAAACTCAGTCCAGTGAAATGCAAGACTTTCTGATGCTAAAGCTCTTTGTGGACAAAGGTTCGGTCGCTTCCCTGATGCAGTATTTAATCATAGTGTCACCTCAAGCAACGGGTGAGACGTTGTGGCAGAGGACGTAGTGGTCCCCTGTCCCTCTTGCTGTCAAAGAGGGTGGACGTATCATTGCTGAGGGCCCCTGCCTCATGGCTAACATTAAGCTTCTCTTTATTACTTTCCAGGCACTCTGTTTAGTGCTTTGTATGCTGTGTCTCTCTTAAGCGTCACAATAATTTTGTTCTGAAATAGGCACTATTATGAACCCCATTTTAAGAATGAGAAACATGAGGCTGAGAGAGTTTAATCCGCTCAAAGGCACACAGCTTCCGAGTGGAAAAGCAGAGATTTGAACCAAGATGAGTCTAAACATCAGCGTACGTGTTCTTACCAGTTTTGACACATCCCCCTTTTCCCCTATGGGACAGAAAGTGGAGGCATTCAAGTTCGAATTATATGGGATGTGACATGGGCATCATCTATTCCCTCCCCAGGAAGCAAAGGGAAGTTGAGGAGGTAAAAAGAGATGAAAACCTTGCCTTCACATTAAGAACTGGTTGGAGAACAGACGTTCCCCGTACTGGTATCATCAATGGAGTAAAGCGGAAAACAGAAAACTTCAGTGGCGGGTCAACTTCCTCCTCTTTGTGTGGAGTTCTCCTCTCTCTTCCTGGCACTTTGGAAAACCTTTTTCTTTCCCAAATCATATATAAACAGATTGGAAACAAGTTTTCATCAAAGAAGAGAAAAAAAATCAGGACCTAAAGAAGACTCACAATTTCCTTTACAATCTTGCTCCAATATTTCCTGCCTTAATTGTGACTTTCCAAACAAGGTTTGAGAGCTTGAAGAAAGAACACTGAATATGAAGCCCAGGAAAGCCGTCAATAGCTAAGTGAGTGCTGCAGGACCAGGGCCTAAACCCGTACATACCTTTGCTGCTCCATCACCAGTAAACGTCCTCCCAATTACTCTCGGCCCATATGTTTTGCTTTAAAATCAAGTTGTTCCAGCTCCAAATAATTAAACAGAGAAGAGCCAAAAAAACAGAGACAGGCACGCAGCACTTGAAGCACACTGAGTTTCCCCTTTCCCACCTCCCAAAGAAAAGGCAACCATAAACCCCCAAACTGACCTCATTCTGAAACCCAGAGGCCACCTTACAGGGAACAACTAAGAACATTAAAGTCAGCTCTTTACTCCTTTGAAACAGAAATAACCAGATCTGAGGCATCTTCCCATGTGGGAATATATGCAAACACACAGTCAAATGTTAGTCTACCCAATTTTTGATGATTTTAAATGAATATTAATTTCGCTAACATTTGTCGAATGCTAAGTATGAACTAAACATCGTGCTAAGTATTGTGTTTTATAAGAACGAGCTAAAAGAGCACTGCCTGATACAGTAGGCCCCAGCTACTGGGCATCTGAAAGGTGGTTAGCTCAAACCAAGACGTGCTAGTCGGTGTAAAATATACACTGGATTTAAAACACTAAATATGAATAAAAAGAATGTAAAAGATCTCATTAACAATTGTTTATTTTTAATTGAAGTGTAGTTGATTTACAATCTTGTGTTAGTTTCAAGTGGACAGCAAAGTGATTCAGTTATACATATACATATATCCACTCTTTCAGATTCTTTTCCCATATAGGTCATTACAGAGTACTGAGTAGAATTCCCTGAGCTATACAGTAGGTCCTTGTTGTTTATTTTATATACAGTGGTGTACATCTGTTAATCCCAAACTCCTAATTTATCCTCCCCACCCTTTCCTTTTTGGTAACTATAAGTTTGTTTTCTACTTCTGTGAGTCTATCTCTGTTTTGCAAATAAGTTCATTTGTATCACTTGTTTAGATTCCACATATAAAGTATATGAGTGATATCATATGATATTTGTCTTTCTCTGACTTATTTCACTTAGGATGAAAATCTCTAGGTCCATCCATGTTGCTGCAAATGGCATTATTTCATTCTTTTTTTATGGCTGAGTAATATTACAGTTGTTTTATTTTTGATTACAAGTCGAAATGATAATACTTTGGATATACTGGTTTAGTAAATATATTAAAATTAATTTCACTTATTTCATTTTACTTTTTTAATTGAAGTATAGTTGACTTAAAATATCGTATTAGTTTCAGGTGTACAACATAGTGGTTCAATATTTTTATAGATTACAGTCCATTTAAAGTTACAAAATAATGGCCGTATTTCCCTGTGCTGTGTAATATACCCCTGAAGCATATTTATTTTATACATAATTTTTAAACTACAGCCACTGGAACATTTAAATTATATATGTGGCCTGCACTATATTATTATTGGAAAACACTGTTCTAAAGTGTCCCACAATAACCCCATGCAGTAGTAGCAGTATTATCCCCATTCTATAGAAAAGAAAAGTCAGACTTAGAAACATTGAGTAAGTCTCCCAAGATTACACAGCCACCTGAGCTGGGTTGCTCAGGAAACGTGACTTCTCAGTCCAAACTCAAAACCATTATAGTCCTTTGCTAATGTGCATAAAATCTTTGTCCAGCCAAATAAGGGATGGAGAATTATACTGAAACTCATGTCCTAAGACTCAAATCGCTTCTTTAATTTCTAGGTGTTCAAGGCAAAGGTATGTTTTCCTGACTGGGAGCAAGGACGGCACTGGGTAGAAACAGAGAGTGACATGCTGATGGAAGCCTGCCAGGCTTGGCAGGACAAGAGCCAGCAGAGCTGATCCTTAGGAAAAGCTGGAGAGGAAAATGGCCCTAGGATGTGACTAGGGTGCCGGGGCTTCTCTGCCAGGAGGGTCACATCTGCCCCCTTTTCTCTGAGGCCTACAAACGGAAAATCTCTTCCTCAATCTGTTGTTTTCACCTTTGCTGAGCCTCCAACTTATTAGAAATGGACCAGTGCTCCATTCTAACTGGTACAAAAATGGGTACTTCAAGAAGCCATTTATCCATCTATCTACAACCTTCAACAAGTATTCTCGAGTTCCTACTTTGTGCTAGGCACTGCTTTTGTCTTGGGATAAATGGAGGTAAGAAAACAGATTTCTGGGGGGAAGCAAGGGGGGGTGTTACTAGTTGCCTCCAGCAAAGAGAACTGACACAGGGTGCGGGGATGGGAGAAGAGGAAGGCTCTTCCTAAGAACCCTTTTGGGTCTTCTGAATTTTGAACCATTTTAATGTATTGCCTATTCAAAATACAATACTTGAATGTTTACCAAAAAATATATAGATTTTTATCAAATAAAGTGTAAAAGGCGAAACCACCCTTGATGGTGCTCTAAAGGAGAAAAAAATAAGGCCAATACAAACGATAAGAGGGACATTTGACCTAGAGAGAGGTCCAGGAAGGCTTCCCTAAGTAAAGGATGTAGGAACTGGGGTCTGCAAGATGAGATGATATTAACTGGCAAAGAAAGGAAGGAAGAAAGTTTCAGGCAGAGAGAAGAGAATGTACAAAGGCCCTGTGGTGGGAGAAGCACAGCAAGTAAAGGGGGTCTAAAAGGTGACCGGTATGGCTGGTGCACAGAGAATGGGGGAAGGGGGGAAGGTCTGGCAGGTTTGCAATGAGAGATGCAAGCAGGATCAGCCCATGCAGGGCCTCCTGAGCCACACTAAGGAACTCAGTCATGACCCTAAGAGTGACAGGAAGGCATTCAGGGCCATACGTATGTAGTCGGCTGAGGTGGGGTGAGAAGGCAGGTCTTTATCAGATTTGAGCTTTGGAAAAATGATCTGAGTTGCAGAAAAGATTGGAAGAGAGTTCAGAGTAGATGCACAGCAGCTAGAAGGAGGGCACTTTGGTCATGCAGACAAGACCTGATTGTGTCCTGGACTGAAATATGCTGGAGAAGCACATGGAATTGAGAGTATTTAGAAGTAAAACTGACGTTTTCAGTGATGCCTGGATATGGCGAAGGGGTGGGGGTACGGGTGAAGGAGAGGGAGATATAAGGATAATGCCTGTGTTTCTGGCATCTTCTACATGGAGACTCTGGCTCTTCTAAATCCATCTTATGTCCTCTGACAGAAATAACTCTCGGGTGTCAATTTCATAACTAGCTTAAGATCTAGCAGCATTTCTGAAGGACAGTTTTCTTTCATGGGTATTTCGGCTGCTATGTGAATTCTCTTGGCAACAAGTTTCAGCTTGTATACCTTTTAAAAATAAATTATTTAAAATCCATATACATGTCTACGACCTCCTACTACTTTTATTCATAAAAGGAAGCAGTTACGTGTAGATGTATGTTAAAGTTCACAGGCAATTCTTAAACAGACATTTTCAATCCTTTTTGCTTAAAAATAATTACGTCAATGGCATCTGCCCAGCACCCTGTGAACAGACTCAAAATAACAATGCAGCAAGGTAAACACAATAGAGGAAAATAAAAATCAGGTCAATCTTCTCACCTAACTGGAGTCTCGAAAATATTATCCTAAATAACAATGGAAAGAACTGTTATTCTTTAATCATCCTGATGACATTGTTTTTAAAATTTTTAAGCTCTGCCTGAATAAACAGGAGAGATGCATTTAAAACATTTGACCCAGAAGAGAGGAAAGAGAAAGAATGCCATTAGGAAAGATGTATTTTCCTGAGCCTGCAACACATGTACGTTTCATTAAGATGTTTTTCTGACACTTGAGTATGAGCAACACTCCAGGTCTCGAGGGGTAGGTGGGGTGGAGCAGTCCGCACAAGTGTGCTAAATGCCTCTGTTTACAAAATCCATGTTCTCTCTACCAAGCAGGGGCCGACTGCAGGAACAAAATGTCTCTGGCATAATTCTTGCCATGTCTGAGGAGTAAATATGGGCTGGTGGAAAATTCAATGCACAGAAAGGCAATCCCAATTTTGCCACTGGGTCCCCGCATCCCAGTTTGTACATTCAAACTGTCTGGAATCCTCATGATAAGATGGCGTGGCAGACAAAGTTCAAACTTGTAAACAGGACATTCCCCATCTGAGCCAGGGTCAACCTCTCACTTCACGTAACCCGCGCGGCCTCCTCCAAGCTGCCTGAACACACACAGCTTGCAGAAGCCCAGCTCTGGAACTCTGTGGTTCTGTAATCTCAGGAAAGGTTCTTCATTCATTCAACACATATTTATTGAGCGTCTACCATGAGCCAGGCAGCCCTCTAGGGGCCCTGGATAAATTGGGAAGCAAAACAGACAAATGTGCCTCCTCTTGGGGCTGACATTCTAGTTGGGGCAAGGGGGGAGGGAAAGTCAATAAAGAGAAACATACATGAGTTAGATAACATACAATTTTAGCAGCACTGCAGGAAAAGAGAACGGCATAAGGGGAATGAAATATGGTCCAGGGTGGAGGGAGGTGTGACACTGAAACACAGAGTACAGAGCAAGTCTCCACTAAGAAAGCTACAGAAGCAAAAACATGACGGACATGAAGGAGTTGACTGGTGGATGTCGGGACTGTGTTCCAGGCAAAACAGCAGCCTGGCTAAGGTGCTGCGGCTGAGGTGTACAGGCTCATTGGAGGAACAGACACCCAAGGGCCGATGCAAAGGACAGAGAGTAACAGGAACCACGCTGGTTGGGCTTTGAAGGCTATGGTGGGTGGTGACGGTGATTTCTCCCAGAGAGAGAAGGAACCACTGGAGGGTTTCCTGACTTCCTAGAGCCCCCTGGTCCTCATCTGTCAAATGGAGATACTAAGGGCACCTGCGGAAATGCACAAAACAGCTACAGGGGTCAATGTGACAACGAGCGACTGGGTGAGATTCAAAAATCGAATCATACGCCCAGAATAGCTGGTACTTCCTACGTCTTAGTTCCCTCCCCGTCCTCAGGCCTTTCTCAGCCTCCTCCTCCCCTCTCCCTGGACCTACCACGGGTCAGTGTGGCACCCTGCTTCCAGTCCTGCCCACTCCGAGGATGAGAAAGCATCCTCATTCACGGTGACCAGAGAATGGTGACCAGAAAAGAAGGGCCCTCTCTTCTCAACTTGCGCACCTCTCGCTGCATGTACCCTTAATTTGACATTTACACACACGGGATCGGATAGGAGTGATGTGGCCTGAGGTCAGACTCCGGGAGCGCTGGGGGCTGTGTTAACCAGAGAACATGTGCCTGTTTAACACCTGCCCTCCAATTCATCATCTTCCCCTGACGCAGGCTGGAGGCTCCTTCCAGGAACAGTGGATATGATATCCCTGTGCATTTAGAAGAAACAGACTCTAGCCAGAATACCAAGATCAGGTTTAACCGCAAATCTTTTCTCTTATCCTAGCAATCTGGTTCATGAATTCTGGGTGTAATTGGCCCCAGAACTTGAAAACCTACTAATTCTGAAATCCCACATTACAATGAATTTCTCCCCGTCAGGGCTTCTTTTTTTTTTTTTTTTTTTTTTTTTTGCAGTACGCGGGCCTCTCACTGCTGTGGCCTCTCCCGCTGCGGAGCACAGGCTCCGGACGCGCAGGCTCAGCAGCCATGGCTCACGGGCCCAGCCGCTCCGCGACATGTGGGATCTTCCCGGACCGGGGCACGAACCCGTGTCCCCTGCATCGGCAGGCGGACTCTCAACCACTGCGCCACCAGGGAAGCCCCAATCAGAGCTTCTTGATGCATCGTCCCTCTCCCTAATCTTATCACTCCTTGTTTTTATTTTATATCCTCTGTGATGTGTTTTGGTTCCATTATATCCATTTTTTAAAACAGAATCTTTTTGGAAGAATGTGGGATAGAAATTATCAGCAATATTGATGGGGACCACTTCTCCATCTACACGCCCCTTTTTCTGAAAACTGTCTCCTACCCTCAAGGGTGAGACCCTGCAGCCACGTCTGCCAAGGAGGGCCCATTCCCTCCCAACCCTCTCTCTAGACTGAGGAGCAGACTAGGGTGGGCTGTGTCTCAGGAAAAGTCATTTATTAAATATGAAGCTGAGCCAGAGTCTCTCTTCCCCAGAAATCGGGTGTTGGACACAGTGATTTCTGTCAGCTTCAGTCTCCCTTATGCTAGAACAGACTGGGGTGCTGTGGATAGAGCAGCACACGTAGAAGCAGAAAAGAGACCAAGGAAAACGTCTGTTCCTGTCTGCCCTCTGCCCCTTATCCCCAGGACCCCTGGCCGCACTTCCTGATCCTGGGGTCCACGTAATGCCCCTGGGTCCCCATTGTACGTCTCCCCCTCCCATCTTGGCTCAAGCTACTTTGGGGGCTTCCTGTTACTTCCAACCAATGGGGTCCTAAGACGCAAATAAGAAACCGGATTAAGTTCCCTCCTTTTTAGTCCTGTGACAAGCTCACTGTAAACAATTAAATGTGTGGAACAGGCATGAGCGTGATGGGGCTCGAGAGACTAATGATCTGGTGGAAAGTGCTGTCCCTTTCCAAACAGCTGAGTCGAGACTCCAGTGGTTCTGAACTACCGGGTTAGCTGTTGTGACTTGGTGTGAGAAGTGACACATGATTCAGCCACACTCTACCTGACAGAAAGGGCTGCCCTCTGCTTGCCTGTTGAATTTTGGAAGCAGCCAGAACCCAGGAGATGGTTCCCGTAGCAGGGCAGTGGTTCCCAAGCGTCATGGACCCGTGTTTCCTCTTCCTGTTTTCCCAGAGAGGATGGAAAGGCTCTCTCTGCCTTTGAGCTTTCTCTGCACCAGCAGGTCAGAGCACCTCTTGAAGAAATGTCTACAATCCAGGGACAATCTTGTTCAGAAATTCCTGTGTTAGAATTTGGAGCTTAACATTTTGGCAAGAACTAGTCATCTGAGATGGAAGGGAAAAGAAAGGGGGAGGGCTATACAGGCAATAAAACCTATATTCCTCTTGGGAATTACTCAGGCAACGCAGGCACACAGAAAGGAACGTGGGGGATTATGTAATTTGGGATGGAAACATGGAGGCTGCACGTTTACAGCCCGCTGATCTTTGTCTCAGTAAAAGCCAGGCTTCCACCACCTGCGCCATTGCATCTGTAATTCTCTGATTCGATTAAACCAAGGCTAAGAAGAGACCAGAGAGAGGCTCTGAAGGCTGAGGGGGACTGAGGGATAACTCAAGTATTTCAAACCACAGGTACGACAAGTAAGTTGTCTGTAGACAAACATCAGCCTTTGTGGGAATAAGCTCCTGCTGTTTGCATGAAACAACCAAGCAGTGCAGCAGCTTTGAAAGTTTAAGACCTTCAGATGTATACTGCTTTTGTGTTGAAACACCTTAAAGTTTTAAAGAAACATCTTAGGCAAGACTTAAAGGTTAATACAAAGAAAACTTAAAATAGGATTACTTTTTTTTTTTTTTTTTTTTTTTTTGCGGTACGCGGGCCTCTCACTGTTGTGGCCTCTCCCGTTGCGGAGCACAGGCTCCGGACGCGCAGGCTCAGCGGCCATGGCTCACGGGCCCAGCCGCTCCGCGGCATGTGGGATCTTCCCGGACCGGGGCACGAACCCGTGTCCCCTGCATCGGCAGGCGGACTCTCAACCATTGCGCCACCAGGGAAGCCCCAGGATTACTCTTTTTTAAAGCACAAGTAGGATTATACATTTCAACTCATTTAGTAAGTACATACCTTCAGTATATACTGGGCACTATGCTAGGTGCCAGGGACAGAAAGGTGAAAAACATAACAGATGATCTCTTTTCTTAAAGAGCTAACTGTCGAGGGTCAGTGAGTGGGAACAGATAAGTAAAACCAAGGCTCAAGCACAGGGGATGGAATGACGCCTTCCCAGAGACACGGTGCCACAGAAACACAGAGGCGAGGCTCTGGGATTGCTGTGCGGAGTCAGAGGAAGCTTCCTAGGAAGTGACACTTGAACTGAGATTTAAAGGGAAGGAGAGAGGAAGACCATCTCCTGCAGAGGAAGCAGCTTGTGCAAAAGGATCAAAGGCTGCAACAGCATGTCCCTCAGGAATCCGTAAATGCTCCCAGGGCTAGAGCAGAGACATCAGGCCAGGCCCCAGCCAAGCAGTGCTTCTCACAGCGTGGGTCCTGCTCCAGGGACTTGTTAGAAATGCAAATTCTCAGGCGGCCCCAGATCTCCCTCCTCAGCAACTCTGGGGATGGGGCCCAGCAAGCCCTGTCTTAGGAAGCCCTCCAGCTAATTGTGATACACAGTGAAGGCTGAGAACCATTGGGCTAGAGGTTGCTAAGCAGGGACCTTATCACGGCAGGCTGTCTGTGTCCTGGGGACCAAGGTACCACCGAGTTACTTGAAGCCAACCAAGGATTTTTAGCAAAACAGTGACAGGATCAGACTGCATTTTAGAAAAATCATTCCAGTACAGCATAGAGAATAAATTGAAGGGACGTGAGACTGCAGGCCTTGAGACAAGTTGGGAGACTCCTGCAGTCATCCTGGTGACACTGACACCAGCCCAGAGAGGCAGAGGCAGAGGCACTGGCAGTAGGATGAAGACAGACAAGAAGATTAAGGAGGAGACTCTACAGGACTTGGTGACAGGAAGCACAGGGTATAAGGTCAAAACCATGGTTTTCTAAACCACAATGCCTGGGTTTGAATCCTAAATATGTGACCTTAGGCAAGTCACTTCATCTCCCTATGCCTCAGTTTCCAAATCCATAAAATGGGGATATTAATTTCCATGAAAACAAGCTCCATGGGAGCAGAGATTCTTGTCTGTTCAGTTCATTCTGTACCCTACCCACCAAACTTAGAACAATGTGTGCTTCACAGGTCTTAAATAAATTTCTGTTGAATAAATTAGTGAATTAGTTGTGGGAGATGAGGAAGAGAGAAGAATCTAAGAAAATTCCCAGGATTTTAACTTGATAGGCTACGGTGTCCTTTTCAAAGTTAGGGATACGGGTCGGTGAGAAGATTTTAGGAGAAAGATCAATTTTCGAATTCAGTTTTAGACACATTACAAACTCAGATGAATGTCAGACATGCACGTAAAAGTGTCCTGGCACAATTGTATGAGAGCCAGGAGGCCAGACAGCAGACTCGGGGTTAGAAATCCAGCTCCATCCCTTATTAACTGTGTGACCTCAGACAAACAGTTTACTCTCTCAGTTCTCTATTTCTCCCTCTATAAAACGTGGAGATAGCAGTATCCATCTCGTAGGGTCACTGGGGTAGACTGAATGAGATGATGCATATAACGTGCTTTGCAAAGGGCCTGGCACACAGGATACGCTCAAAGAATAACTGTTCCTGTGGTTATCGTTAAGGCCACATAAAGAGTTTGTAGAGAACAAGACCAAGCCATCATCCCAGAGGACAGTAAGATTCATGGTGAAGTGCACAGAGGGGACTTGAGGGGAGGCTGCAAAGAAGCAGACACGGGCAGCAGGAAACCAAGACAGACAGGTGCCCCCAGAAGCACAGATGGAGAGTCTGACACCTGTAATTATACATTAAGTCCAGGAGAGCCAGGGGCTGCTCTACTAAGCAAAGGGGCTGAAACAGTGGAGACTGCCTGTGTTCAATTAAACTGAAAATACAGTGTAGAGCCATGAGGAAACATTCAACACAATCGCTCCCCTTATTTCAAACTCCTTCCTGACCCCAGACACCACTGGCATCACCACCAGACAGTCCGCCAGGATGTCTGGGCAACAGCCAAGGTCAATGGAGAGGGATGGCAACTACCAAGAAGGAACCTGGGACTGGCCTTGGGTCACCTCGATAATGGCTGGTAATGTCCTTTGCCTTGTGTAAGAGACAAAAGGGGAACAGAGTTAGGCAACATGTTTCAAAGACTAACAGACTGGGTATCAGGAAACCCCAGGTTTAGTGCCAACCAGGACATTAACTAGTGTGTGAATTTGGTCAAGTCACTCTGGACAACAGTCTCCTCAAGTGTAAACGGAGAATAACAACTCCCACCCCAGCTACACAGGACCATGGTGACCAACACAAGGGAAGGGAAGACATTTTGAAAAGGATGTGTGATTCAGATACTGAATGTAATTAAAATATCACATTTTATCTAACTGATAAAATAACAGTGAGATACATGCTGTTGCTACTGGCTATATCATCGGAACATATGCAGCCCTAAAACTCAGTGCACAGTAGCTGTTCATGGAATCTGTGCTTATCTGGGTCTGTTTCCAGAGTATTTTATGTTAGAAGATAATTTTCTCGAGTTTCTGCACTTCCTATGAATCGCTTGGAATTACAAATGAGTCGTTTGTGACAGAATATCTTTTCAGGGAGATGTGTATAGCAGACAGCCTTGGAAGACAGAGATAGTGTTTGCAGAGATCCTACAAAGGATCCAGCAGCCTTGCTGCCCATTATAAAAGTTTGGGTTCCCTAAACGCAGGGTTCCCCTCCTATAACACAACTCACTACGTATACAGGTGTTGACTGGCCCTCTCTGCATCACCCTACGGAAATTGGGGCTCAGGAACAGAGTGAAAAATACTGATACACTGGCTACCAGTATTGCTGTGACTGATAAAGTCCTGTATCTCTGACCCAGGAGTCTGGCATCTCTGCCAGCCTCCACAACACTGTGGTAGGGTAACTTGTTAGCTGGCAGGTAGGGCAAAATCTCAGATCCCTCACAGCTCTTGACATTTAGTGTTACTGTTTTACAGAAGAAGGGTGGGTGTTTCCCTCTCACCCAACAGATTGTTCTCTGGCACCCACAGCTTGCCCTGGTCTGCCCTGTTGGAAGTCAGCTCAGTCAGAGCCGAGGGGGCGGAGGAGCTGTTAAGTCACAGCTAGTTCTAGTTCTCTATTTTTTTTAACCTAATGCAAATACCCTCTGTGCCCATGTATCTGTGTGTTTTAAAATTTTGTTATGCCATTTCTTCCTTCCTTCCTTCCTTCCTTCCTTCCTTCCTTCCTTTCTTTCACTACGCAGGTCTCTCACTGTTGTGGCCTCTCCCGTTGCGGAGCACAGGCTCCAGAGGCGCAGGCTCAGCGGCCATGGCTCACGGGCCCAGCCGCTCCGCAGCATGTGGGATCTTCCCGGACCCGGGCACGAACCCGCATCCCCTGCATCGGCAGGCAGACTCTCCACCACTGCGCCACCAGGGAAGCCCTTGTTATGCCTTTAAAAAAAATTTGTTTCTTTATCCAAATATATATATATATATATCCTTTCTTTTCGAAGAAATATAGTGACATTTACACATTTTCTGGGGGAAAAGGTGACTCTCTTACTAAACAAATGTCTTTGCTATAGTCAATGTATAATGTTTTCATTTAAAAATGTTCTCATTTAACTGTAAATATTAAAAATTCTTCTAAGAAATAACTGCATGTTTCAGGTGAATTTTAGTAATCACGTGCCTTACTTAGAAGTAATTGTTAAAGAATGCCAGGGGGACGTAACTCCAATTTTTCAGGCATTATATAGAGTGAGTGGAATGGTGGTGCCTACCCTCTCCACCCGCATCGCCCACTCATCACCCACCTGCATACCCTCCTCCCACCCCACTTAGGCAAAACCACTACAGGAAACGACATTCAGAGTACACTGACTTCTTGTTAGAATTCAGAATGTGTAAAACGAAATCTTATTGATAACATTAGTAACAAAGGCATCCAAGAAATCATCTTTGAGAACCACAAGTTCATATTAAAACAGGAACTGAATTTTCTCCCAGTGGGCCTTTTGAAATGCTAAGTTCTAAAAGAAACATGCTACACCCTAGTAATGCCATATAGCCTTCTTAATAGCTATCACAGACATTGTAATTCTAATCCAATTAACCATGCACAAAAAGACTAGTAGTAGGTACCTTCATTTCAAGCTCATTTTCTACATTTCCACACTCATGTTTAAAATCCCCTTAATGTTTTTACTGGACTGACATCATCTTTCTGATGCTTTATATTCAATCACAACCTAAAACATCTTGAGAGATGAATGCAGGATACATGGAGCACACCCAGGAGGTCCAAATCCATCGGTTATCACCTGAAAGGAGGCCTAGAGGCAATTGGCCCTTTGCTGTGGATGACAACTAAAGCTCCACATAAAATGTTCTATACACTGAGGCGTCTTTGATAGGTCTTACTGGCTCAGTGACTCACAAAGGATGGGGAGAGAGAACGTCTGAAAACAAAAGGGCCGACTGCCGGCACCATTTAGTTATTTATTCTGTACGTTCAGCTCAGTTTTTCCTCTTTCCAACTTTTCATGACCCTATGAAAAGAAATGGAATGGATTCTTTTCAATCAAGAACATCAGCACTGCATACTAAGGAGGAAAGTGTTGGCTTAAGACAGGACCCACATAAACCAATGAATATCAACCTGTTGTCTCTAGTGAGGTATTTTTAACAGGGGAACTGGGTTGTGACAAAACACTCTTTTGTATGTCCTTTCATAGAAGCGTTTATTACACACGCTCTTGGAAATTAATTTACATATAGGACAAGCTGTAGCCAGACCATTCGCAGCTTCAGGATGGAAGGCTGCATTCTCAATAGGCACTGCCTTGGAAACCGTCCGTGTACGTGCACTCTGGAATTTCCCTTTTCTATTGGAATTGTTTGGAAGCGTCTCAAGATGGACAGCAGCGTGAGTGACGTGTGAATAAGCTGTACCTGTTTCCTCTGGTTTAAAGATGCCCACAACTTTTTGCTCTCTGAACAAAAGCTGCATGACATTAAAGGGATTTGAAGACATAAAACAATGTGCTAGAGATCAACATGCTTCTAAAATGATTTACTAATCCAGATGAATGTAAAAAATGAATATGGAAACAGGAATATTTTTAAAGACTAAGACCATTCATATTTTCCTGAAATTAAAAGGAATGATACAAAGGGACCAGATGAGTCATGAATAGTAACACAATCAAACGAGCATGGTCTTTGGTGACATACCATGGTTCAAATCTGGGCCCCAGCATTTACTAGATGTGACCCTGGACAAGTTGACAGACTCACAATTTTCTCACCCATAAATGGTGGCAGTAATAGCCTCCTCATAGGACTGATGTGAGAATATACGAGTTAAGATATGTGTTTGTGTACAGCATGCCTTTAATGAACAGATTAAAAAACATCATGGAAAAAGTCTCTTCCTTAAGCATTATATAGGCTCACTTTTCAGATAACAAAAGGCAATCATCATGTCATCTGTGCGTTAGATTTTTTACTGGAGCCAAAATAGTATACACCGTGGGAAAAAAGATTACGAAGAGGATTTTAAATCTTCCTCCCTGCCCCCTTTTGCAAGAAACTTTTCACTCTCAATATAAGATTTCATTTAAAGCTGTTTAACCAGAGAGGGTCGCCAAGGGAAAGTAAACTGCTGACCGTATATATTAGGTTCACATTAATTTATAGAGGTAGCATAATGCCTATGAAAAACCAGCTGGCTGGATGCCTATGGTTTGCCCTTGAGTCTCAGCCAGGAGGGAAGTTTCATGCAATGTGATTAGTGAATGAGACCCTGGGTAATTAATTAGTGCTCCATGGCAATCCTATCGATGGGTTTCAGCCAGTAATGAAAACTAAGCCACCTGATTTTAACTTCCTCATCTCCATACTGACTTCCGTGTGAACGTGACTTTGTCAAGCAGTTTAAATATTGAAGGAAGATTTTCTCCAAATCTCTTTTAAGACAAATCTCGCTTCCTTTGACACACATTTTAACTCTGGTAAATGGCAGACGGGATGGGGAAGAATCAAAATAAGGAAGCTTGGGTGCAAATTCTCTGAGTGCCAAATTTAACTAAATTCACTTCATAAGTCCCTACAAGTGCGTGATGCTCAAAAGAGAAAAATGTGCCTATGGATGAACAGATTTACTATAAAAACCTAAGGGTCCATCAGCCTCTTAAGAAAGAAAGTCATTATAAAAACTGTGCATCAGTAACTTCTACTAGATATTATTATGCAGTTATCAGTGGGTTGTTTATCTTTTTGTTTGCTTCATTAGCTGTTAATTTGTTTTTAATCCACAATTCCCTAGATATTTCTGCTATGTATTTTGTCCCTGTAGGTCACTGTGGAGAGATGTCACCATGTCCAGATCTGCTGGTTTACACTGCTGCACAGGCAGTTCTCTGCTATCTATTACTATTTCAGTCGAGCTTCTTAAATTAGATTTAAAAGAGAAAAATAACTTTCCTAAATTAAATCAGTGCCTTTAAATGAGGTTGACCTTTGGGTAGATAATTTGAGTAAACATAAAATGGGTCCTGCCCTCCCCTAAATCTCATCCTTAGTCAGGATCTCAAAACTGGGCTCCCAACATGAGGTAAGTGTACGGAGTTAAGATATAAATATTCTATTCTGGTTTATATAATATTTTTTCATTGTAGATGAAAGGCTCTACATCATTAATACTGTGTATAAATACCCTCACATATAGGATCGAGAGAACAGTATATCCACACATGGAAACATATCTAAAAACGTCTTATGTTACAAAATGCGAGTCTCATAGGCTAAAATCATTATCTGTTCCATGCTGCAAAGGCCTGAGGTTTAAAAATACAGGCTGTGCTTAATCAGAGAGGAGGCTGTTACTGATCTTTGCTCACACACTGCTGGAGCTGAAAGGAGCCTCAGGTCTAGCAAAGTCATGTCAGAAAACCGGAAATTGAGAATCTCCATTTAGAAGCTGGAACCCCAATGCCAACCCATAGCATTCTTTTCCAGATACACAGGAAGCCAACGCAGCCCGACAGATGAAGACCTCTGATCTAGGCAGTAGTCACGGCGAGAAGCTGCTGTCCCCAAGAGTCCACATGCAAACCTGATTTTATGGCTTTCAAATGTCAGCACAAAGGCAGCGAAGCAGTCAAGACACCATGCAATTTAACAAACACCTCGGAGTCTGGACCTCAGAGCAATGGGCAGGACTCCTGCTACACGCACAGGTTGATAAATGACCACAGGGACCAAGCCCTGACCGCACCTGCCATCTAGTCACAGAGATGGTATAAGTCAACAATTAACATAAAAGCCAACTTGCAGCGAATTCCATAAATGAGATTGAGAAAAAATGGTAAGTTCAGAGAAGGCCACCAGCTGCCAAGATGAGGGAAGATTTCATGATGGGGGCATGGGTCTCAAGGGAGGGTGCGAATTTCAAGAAATGGAGATGAAGAGTCTTCTAGATCAGTGGGTTTTCAACCAGCAAGTTTGAAAACCTGCTATCAGTTTAATGGTCAGACCAGCATTTTCTATGTAGAACAGAATGTATTTCATGTGGCAAGGTGAGAGGTACTGCTTCGTGAAACTTTTGTTGCATGTGTAAAATGTGTTTCTTATTGAGGGTCTTGGTCAAAAAGTTTGAAAGTTTTCTGGAAAATGAAGAGTGAAAGTTGTCTGTCTGGCTGGAAAACAACAACTTGGCTATGAGGTCACTGTAGGCCAGACTATGCAGGGGTCTAGAATGTGGCATCAAAGAATCTGGATTTTATATTGTAAAGACAGAGAAGTCCTTATAGGTTTTTAGCTTTCCACCTTTTTTACTTTTAAGTTTTATTGACACCTACACTGTGCTTAATATCTCACACACACGATCTCACTTAATTGCCATAACCGTCCTTTGAAGTAGGTATTATTATCTCCATTTTAGAGAAAGAAAGTGAGAATCAGAGAGATTATATAACCAGCCCATAAAATGAAGCCAGGTCTTTTGACTTCAAAGCTCATAATGTTTAAAAAGAAACAAAACAAAATTATGAAATGATCAGAGCTAGGCTTTAGGCATGTTAATCTTGCACCCTCCAACAGCTAAACTGAATAGATTTTAGACAACTGTATTATTAAAGGGGTTTCTTTTGATCATTTAGCTTCAGAATTTAAGATCAATTTAAATACACTCCAAATCCTAGGGGCGAAAAAAAAAATCAAACCAAAATCAACAGTTAAAACTGTGCTTTCTTAATGACCCTAAAAAGATTTGAGTGAAGGTTCGTATTTCTCAATAGCTACATTAGTATCCCTTTTATTTCATTCTGTAGCAATGAAGTTAATGACTGTTATCACTTGAAAAGCTCTTTGTAGAAAATACGAAAATAGGTGCAAATGCAGAAGTCTGCCGAAAGCCGAAATGCTGACATAAAAAAAGTAAGCCGGGGCTTCCCTGGTGGCGCAGTGGTTGAGAGTCCGCCTGCCGATGCAGGGGACGCGGGTTCGTGCCCCGGTCCGGGAAGATCCCACATGCTGCGGAGCGGCTGGGTCCTTGAGCCATGGCTGCTGAGCCTGCGCGTCCGGAGCCTGTGCTCCGCAACGGGAGAGGCCACAACAGTGAGAGGCCCGCGTACCGCAAAAAAAAAAAAAAAAAAAAAATTCCTTAAATGTGCAGAAACAGAAAACTGGTATAAAATCCCCAGTAAATTTAGAAATCAACTCCAAACACTACCAAACCAACAGAACTCAAACTAGACACAATAATTAAATGTAACAGATGATGTTTTTTTGCTGCCACTAAAACACTGACGTAGCATCCAGCCTGGTTCTAGCTTTCATCTGTTTTGGTATTTTGACTTTCACAGATGTTTACCTAGAGAACACTTGTTTATGAAAGTATGT
This sequence comes from Mesoplodon mirus, assembly GCF_964341445.2. NCBI lineage: Eukaryota > Metazoa > Chordata > Mammalia > Artiodactyla > Ziphiidae > Mesoplodon > Mesoplodon mirus. Next base: position 17,864,165 of record NC_138977.1, on the reverse strand, counting down.
TGAATAAAACAGCAAAAAACCTAGAGGCCAGATTGGGATGATCAGACCTCATACTTAACCCAAAGTCAGCCAATTATTATAATGAGGAGTCATGAAAACTCTGCAAAGCTCTCTTATTCACTTCAGAGGCAGCACTGCAGCATTATTGAAATTTGCATTTTTCCAGCTTTACTGAGGTATAACTGTACACTTTAAATAGAATTTTTACTTGTCAACGTGATGTTTTTTTTAAAATTATTTAATTTATTTATTTATTTATTTTTGGTTGCGTTGGGTCTTTGTTGCTGCATGCGGGCTTTCTCTAGTTGCAGTGAGCAGGGGCTGCTCTTCGTTGCAGTGAGCGGGCTTCTCATTGCGGTGGCTTCTCTTGTTACGGAGCATGGGCTCTAGGCACGCGGGCTTCCGTAGTTGTGGCACACAGCCTCCACAGTTGTAGCTCTCGGGCTCTAGAGCGCAGGCTCAGTAGTTGTGGCACACGGGCTTAGTCGCCCCATGGCATGTGGGATCTTCCTGGACCAGGGCTTGAACCCGTGTCCCCTGCACTGGCAGGCGGATTCTTAACCACTGTGCCACCAGGGAAGTCCCCAACGTGATGTTTTGATATACACTGTGAAACAATTACTGCAATCAAGCTCATTAACACAGCCATTGCTTCAAAGGGTTACCTTTGTGTGTGTGTGTGTGTGTGTGTGTGTGTGTTGAGAATACTTAAGATCTACTCTTTTAGCAAATTTCATCCATACTGTAGAGTATCATTAACTACAATCACATTGCTGTACATTAGATCTCCAGGACTTATTCATCCTGCATAACTGAAACGTTGTACCCTTTACCAACATCCCATTTCCTCCACTCCCTTAGCCCCTGCCGGCCACCATTCTACTCTCTGCTTTCAAGTTTGACTTTTTCAGATTCCACGTATAAGTGAGATCATGCATTAAACGGATATCTAATCCAATCACTGCTAAAGTGAGAAACAGACTTCTTTTTCATTGAGTATCTACCAGCGATGCTACCAATGAACTACAGTGCAAGGTGCACATACGAGGGCTGGTCCTGCCCATTCTCCTGCAGGGAATAGGAGTATGGTCTGACTGCCCCCAGTTCAGTATCACCTTAGTGCAAACTGCTTCTCATTGATCTTATTCAGTCTTTGCACTTACCCTAGGGGAAAATGCACTTTATCCACATTTAACAGATGAGGAAACAGTTGAATTAAGTGACTCATCCATGGTCACCATGGTCAGATTGACAGTGGGGAAGCCAGGATGTAAAACCAGGAAGGCATACTCCAGACCCCAAGCTCTAAACCACAAATGCTTCTTGACCATTGCAATTGCCACCTGGTCCACATCCACACACTGAGAACACACACACAGAGGCCGGCCCTTACATCCAAGCATTATCTTATAATGTGGTTGAGCACATGATCCAGAAGATGCTAATATCTTTATCTGCCCACTAGATATCTCCATCTGGTTGTTCTGCATTCAACCAAGACAGATGCCCTCAAAGATCAGAGACTTTTCCTGCAAACTGCTAGGGTCTAATTCAGGACTCGAAAATCATTACTTCTAAAGAATAAAAAACTGTCAGATGCAGGCAACAGGTTTAAAAATGATATGCCCATTATAAATAAAATCAAGAGCTAACGTTTATTTGAGTCCTTGAAATGGACCTGGTACAGATAAGCACTTTATCTGTATTATCCTACTGACGTTTTGCAACAGCCTTCTGAGGTGAACGCCATTACCACCTTCACTCTGCAAGGGTAGAAGATATAAGTGACGTGGACTACAGCAGGCAGCCAGGCATCTGACGCCAGAACCTGAACCCCCTCTACGTTACAGCTGGAGAAGAACCTGGGACTTCTGCAACCAGCTTCACCTGTAAACTGCCTGCCCTATTTGGTTGGTCAAGAGACATTGTTTTGTCAGAAGAGCACAGATCTGTGATAATTCTGAAACTTTTGGCTCTGAGACCAAAAATTAGTGTGACCCTAAGAAGAACTGCAATTAAAGATGAAGAGTTTGAGGGAATTCCCTGGCGGTCCAGTGGTTAGGACTCCGCACTCTCAATGCCAAGGGTCCAGGTTTGATCCCTGGATGGGGATCTAAGATCCCGCAAGCCACACGGTGTGACCAAACCAAAACAAACAAAAAAAAAAAGATGAAGAGTCTGAGAATGTTCAAGTAAAGAGATCCACAATGCCCTGGAAGCACAAACCTCAGCTTTGGTCAGAAAGCTAGACCACCGTGAGTCGCTCCACGTGGCATCATCTCTTGCACGTATTACCTGGCAGGAAAAGGACTGCTGAAGACTCCCGTGAGCCTCAGGCATGGCCCACTCTGCCCTGCTTCACCCAGACATCTCCCCACTCTTTAGGCAGACATGACAGATGTGTCCTGCCAGAGGCTGACGAGGACACTGGGACCAGGGCAGAGGAAAGTCCCGAGGCAGACAGGGCTCACGAGCACACCCTGTGAAATGGCCCGAGATGCCCAGGGACGAAAGGCCCCTTGACTGAGACACGGTGATAACAGCTACCTCGCACTGGTCATCAGTGTGTGCCAGGAAATGCCAGGAACTACAGGTGCCTTCTGTATAGTAAGAATTCTCATCTCCCCACCAAGTAGACAATGCTATTCCCCCCCACCCCCGCCTCACACAAATGAGGAGACTGAGGATCAGAAGCAAGACAACTCTAGGAAGCAGCTTGAGGGCAGAGCCCCCTAAACTCCCAGCCATTTCCACTTTCCCAGCTGCATGTTCCTCTCCACCCGAGTTCCTGCTACCGCTCCAAGCAAGGCGATTCGGTGGCGGCTGGAATTGGGGAGAAAGAAACAGGAGCTAAGCTGAGGAAGAGCTATTTAGACCCAACAAAGAGTCTAGTCTTTCCATTTACAGTAAACTAGAGAGGTTATTAGATTGACACAGAATTACACAGCTTTTTTTTTTAAAACTAGGATTATTAAATCCTTACTATGTACCGGAAACGATCCTAGAGCCTTTAAATACATTATCTAATTCAATCCTCACCACGACCCCATCGGGCAGGTGCCCCATTTTACAGATGAGGAAGCTAAGGTGTAAAGGAGGTTACGTAATTGATTTTAGACCTTTCTGCTGCCAAATCCTGTGCTCCCCACAAAGCCCTCATCCCCCTCCCAGCACGCTAATCAACGAGCCAACATTCAGGTCTCCAATGCTGCCTCTCCCTGCCAGGAGGTGGTGAGGACTCCACATGCGACAAGCCCAGCTGTGGCTTCCATCCGCAGACACATCCCTCTGCATCCAGTCACCGGGCTTTGCTCCGTTTTCTCGGTGGCACTTTTTTTTTTTTTTTTTTTTTGCGGTACGCGGGCCTCTCACTGTTGTGGCCTCTCCCGTTGCGGAGCACAGGCTCCGGACGCGCAGGCTCAGCGGCCATGGCTCACGGGCCCAGCCGCTCCGCGGCATGTGGGAGCTTCCCGGACCGGGGCACGAACCTGTGTCCCCTGCATCGGCAGGCGGACTCTCAACCACTGCGCCACCAGGGAAGCCCTTGGTGGCACTTTCATGCGCAGCACTGCTCCCCACGGAGAGGTGTCAGGGTTTACCTTCTCCCGTGCCCTGGGCTGGGTTGGCTCGATTCCGGCTGACTGCAGGACAAAGGGAGCTGCATAGCCACCTGTAAGGGGCTCAGCTTGATGCCTGCCAGAGAATTTTCTAAAGTATGAGCAGTAACAGGGGGAAACCTGTTCACGTGAAGGCTCGGGTTCCTCACACTCTCACAGGGGGACCACATCTGGATCCAACATAGGACACAGACTGTTCCAAGGCCACAGAGCTCAAGGCCTGAAACAGAGGACGTGTAAAGGGCTTCAGAGCCAACTGCTGGTTAGGAAGTTGCTCCATTTTCAAAACGACGACCCTGAGCACCTCACCTCTCTCAGGGTCCAGCCAAAGAGCAAGAGTAGCTACTTTGTGGCTGTCCTGCCCGCTACCCACTTGGGGCCGCCAATAGGTCTGGCCTGGGATGGAGAAGCCCATGGGTTGCCTCTGGCTGAGGGAGGCCGGGCAGGGAGGCCACACCAATTTGCTGTGTTCGCTCCCTGTCTGCCGGAGGGTCCCCAGATGGGCGGAGCGGGGGCCATGGAGGCTTCCCCCGCCCCCGACATCTAGGACCCACAGTGCTATGGTGATTGCAAACTGCAGCTCAAAGCAGCAGACACACAGTCACAAACCCTAGACTTAAGCCACCCTGGGAAAACAGATTCAGTTTCCCCTCTGTTGCTTTGTATGCACACACTACCATTCGGTGAAATGTTAGCTTCTGTTGAAAGCATGACATAGGGATTCCTTCAAAATTAATATTTTGTTATACCTTGTATCAGTTTATGTTGGAATATTTATCAACATGTCCTGTGACTGCCTATGCAGGCATTTATTCAAATTTATTCCATTGTGTTGTTTGTTTCGTGCCAATTTTTGCTGATAAATTTCCTCTGACTATAAAAGAATTCATTCAAATTTACTTGATATTAGCGTTTGCTTCTGCATTACCATTAGTCACCAAAATACTATACAGGTATTGCCATTTTTTTTTAAAAGCTCTGCATGTGTGCTTTTAAAATGTCACATATCTATAAGTGTGCATTACCTACTGTGTACCCATGCGTTTCCTATATTATCTGTATGACTTAATAGTTGGGGGAAGGGATTATAGAACATTATTGTTTATCCAGATGTTATGATTTCCTATTAGATCTTGGTATACTGTTTTTGCATAAACAAAATTCTTTCCGCCACAAAACACTTTTAAGTCACCATCTATATACATTTATGATTTAAGTACTTACACCTTTTTTTCAAATAATTATTTGTAAAAATTGGAATATTTCTTACAAACCTCTGCTTCTTAGACTGCATCCAAAACAGCAGAGTGAAGGGGTCCAGGAGCCAAGAGCCTCTCCATGTTTCAGCCTGGACAGAATCCTACATTCCTTATCCCATCCCAGAGGCAGGAGGACCTCTGGTTCCCCAAAACACAAACGACCTCAGGATCACGGCACACCCAGACCCTTCCATTCACGCTACTCCCATTACTCCCCTCCACCCCAAACCACACACACACCTCAATATGGCCCACTTGGAATAAAATCAGCAAGTGTCTCCAGGTTGGGAGAGCAATAAACAGTTTATTGGTGCATTCATCCCTCAACATTGTGTTCTCTTCAGATTTTTTTTTTCCTGATGATCTTTTGTATTTTGTAATACTCTTGGGGGAATAAAAACAGTGAGTAAAAACTTATGTAAGTTAGGGCTTCCCTGGTGGCGCAGTGGTTGAGAGTCCGCCTGCCAATGCAGGGGACACGGGTTCGTGCCCCGGTCCGGGAAGATCCCACATGCCTCGGAGCGGCTGGGCCCGTGAGCCACGGCCGCTGAGCCTGCGCGTCCGGAGCCTGTGCTCCGCAACGGGAGAGGCCACAATAGTGAGAGGCCCGTGTACCGCAAAAAAAAAAAAAAAAAAAAAAACGTATGTAATTTATTCTAACAAAATTTTAATTGACAAACAGTGGTAGGCAGCCTCACGATGGCCTCCAATGATCTCCACTTCCTGGTATTCACAGCCTTGGGTAGTCCCTCTGACAATGTTATACCTGGGTTGGTTATGTGACCAACAGAATTCAACAGAAGTGATGGAATGTCATTTCTAAGATGAGCTTAGAAAAGATTCTGGCTTCTATCTTGGTCACTCTCTAATGCAAATTGACTCTCTCTCAGATCCACATGGTGTGGAGAGAAACTATACCATGAGCAGCCCTATGGAGAGGCCAGTATGGCAAGAAAAGAAGCCTCCTGCCAGCACACATGTGACTGGGTCTGAAAGCAGACCCGCCAGCCCCAGTCAAACTTCTAGATTTCTGTAGCCTCAACTCACAGCTAGACGGCAGCTCCATGAGAGAACTAAGCCACTAAGCAAGCTAAGCCACTTCCAGATTCCTGACTCTCAAATCATATGAAATAATAATAGTTTGTCGCTTTAAGCTGCTAAGCTTTGGGGTAATTTGTTATACAGCAATAGATAACTAATACGCATAGGTTTTCATATTCTTCCTTGAGCTTTCTTCAATTATCCAAGTTTCCATGCTAAACATGAACTACTTTTGTAAACATAAGAGAAATCTAAAGCAATGTTTTAAAAAGCTTCATCCTGTAAAAGACTGTATGTGAGTGTGACTTCCTGGCCAAAGATGGAATTGGCTGTCTAAGGTGGTGAGGTCCCTCTGTCTTATGTCTCTCAATTACTGGGCTGAAAACCACCCAGCACAGGCTTGATGGAGATGCAAACAGCAGATGTGAGCATGGGTAATGGTGATGTGAAAGAGATTCCTTCAACCTTAAGATTCTACTAGTACCCAAACACCCCTAATCGGTCTTCTTTTCCCCCCTCAAGTAGGCTCAAAAATATCCAAGATACAATTTCATTCACAAAATGTCATCAAAACTATAATGAGACATCACCTCACACCCATCAGAATGGCTACTATCAAAAAGACAACAAGGGACTTCCCTGGTGGCGCAGTGGTTGAGAGTCCGCCTGCCAATGCAGGGGACACGGGTTCGTGCCCCGGTCCGGGAAGATCCCACATGCTGCGGAGCGACTAGGCCCGTGAGCCATGGCCACTGAGCCTGCGCGTCCAGAGCCTGTGCTCCGCAACGGGAGAGGCCACAACGGTGAGAGGCCCGCGTACTGCAATAAAAAAAAAAAAAAAGACAACAAATAACAAGTATTGACAAGGGTGTGGAGAAAAGGGAACCCTCATGCACTGTTGGTGGGAATGTACGTTGGTGCAGTCACTGTGGAGAACAGTATGGAGGTTCCTCAAAAAACTAAAAATAGAACTACCATATGATCCAGCAATTCCACTTTTGGGTATTTTTCTGAACAAAAACACTTATTCAAAAAGATATATGCACTCCTATGTTCACTGCAGCATTATTTTCAACAGCCAAGATATGGAAGCAACCTAAGTGCCCATCAATAGATGTAGTTAAAGAATATGTGGTATATACATATATAATGTATTATTACTCAGCCATAATAAAGAAGGAAATCTTGCCATTTGTGACAACATTGATGGACCTCAAGGGTATTAAGCTAAGTGAAATAAGTCAAGCAGAAAGACAAATACCATATGATTTCACTTATATGTGGAATCTAAAAACAAAACAAACGAACAAACATAACAAAACAGAAACAGAGTCATACATACAGAGAAAAAACAGGTGGCTGCCAGAGGGAAGGGGGTGGGGGATGAGTGAAATAGGTGAGGGAGATTAAGAGGTACGAACTTCCAGTTACAAATAAATGAGTCACGGGGATGAAATGTACAGCAGGGGGAATAAGTCAGCAATATTGTAATAACTTTGTACGGTGACAGATGATAACTCGACTTATGGTGGTGATCATTTTGTAACCTACAGAAATACGAATCACTATGATGTGCACCAGGAACTAAGTGTTGAAAGTCAATTATATTTCAATTTTTAAAAGTTCAATAACAGAAAAAAAAAGCCTTAAAAACAACCTTTCAGGGCTTCCCTGGTGGCACAGTGGTTGAGAATCTGCCTGCCAATGCAGGGGACACGGGTTCGAGCCCTGGTCTGGGAAGATCCCACATGCTGCGGAGCAACTAGGCCCGTGAGCCACAACTACTGAGCCTGAGCGTCTGGAGCCTGTGCTCCGCAACAAGAGAGGCCCGCGCACGGTGATGAAGAGTGGCCCCCACTTGCCACAACTAGAGAAAGCCCTCGCACAGAAATGAAGACCCAACACAGCCAAAAATAAATAAATTAATTAATAAACTCCTACCCCCAACATCTTCTTTAAAAAACAAAAACAAAAACAAAAAACAACCTTTCACAATGTATGCAGATGTTGAATCATCACATTGTACACCTTAAGTGTATACAATTGTTATTTGTCAATTATACCCCAATTAAAATATATGTATATATAAAGATTATTACCCAAAAGACTATGACCAATTGCTTTCATTGCTGACTGAGGGCTGCAGAAGGATACAGATTTAAATTAAAGAGATATTTAGGATTAGCTTTTGGAAGAACTTCTTGCCAAGAAAACCTGTTGTCACACAACCGTACCAGATGAACAATTGCCCTGCCCCCTGGGTGGCATCCCAAGGCAGCACAAAGACCATGGGCCTCGGCTTCAGCAAGAGGAGATTCACATCCAGCTTCCATTTCCTCCTGGCTGTGTGATTCTGGATAATCACGTCACCTCTCTGAGTCTCAGCTTCCTCACCTCCAAAGCAGTGAGAGCATCGTCTGCCTTGGAGGGGCTCAGCCGGGCTCATTCCTTCCTTTTCTAAACAGGACAGATAAAACCACATCACTAGACCCTGTCCAGCCCTAAGAATCTCTGGTACAAGCTTTACACTGGCTTGAGATAGACAGATGTGGATTCGATGAACACTAAGGTGTTCATGTCTACCAACCTTCCTTCTCTCTTGGCAGACTCTGACTCATTTCCTGAATGTTTCTCTCAGGAAGGCACGCATCCCTGTCTCCTGGAAGAAAATGTGGATTAAGCCAGGAAGCTTAATCTCACGGAGAACCTGCCCCTAACTAGTTGGGTCCCTGTAAAGCAAATCATCTCACCCCTTTGGGCCTTGGTTATCCTGTTAGGATATGTGGGAGATAGGATAAGTGATTATGTAGGTCATTTCTACCTGTAAAAGCCTAGATTCTAATTCACTATAGAGAATGTTTCAGAAGGCTTTCTGTGCTATGAAGGGGGGTTTTGTTTAAGGGATAAATATCTCTACACAGTTTCACTCTCACTCGCTCTCCCTGACCTTAATTTACCTGCATGTAAAATGCTCTCATTCCCTTTGCAAGACAGAATGACTAAGGCAGGGTGAACGCTGACAGCTAGCAGGCTACTCTTAGGCAAATCTCTCAACCTCTCCGGGCATCATTCTCCTCATCTGGGAAAAAGAAATAACAGTGCCTTATCCGCTGGGGGTAAGGGGAAGATTAAATGAGTCAACCTATGCTACGAGTTTAGAACACACAGTGACTCCCAGTCAGTTGCCTACGAGTGTCCGTCACCAGTGGTCAAAGCGCCAACACATTTGCTCGCATTTCCTCCCACCAATAGAGCTGCGTGTTCGTGCCAGGTGGGCTGGGTTTCCTTTCTGTGCCAATTGTATTTGCTTTGCATTTATACTCTCCAAGCACCATGTAAATAAAAGCAATTAACTATGAATGTCAGAAAGGAGTCATTTCTCTAAAAACTGAGTTAAATACCTTGTAATGGCCCAGTGAAGGCAAATCATGAAAAAGTCTGCTGGTGAATTAGGTGTGCGAGAGACAACTCTAAAAGACTGGAAAAAGTCTGGAAGGATCCTGAACATAGATGAACTTTGCAAGGATTGCTAGATTCTAGGTCCGCCTTAAAGTAATATAAATGGAAGTTGTAGGCGATAGATTATGGCTGAGTTTATATAAGAGAGACACTGCAGTCAGAGGAGCCTTCCTCAAGAAAAAGGCTTTGGGCCGACATCAGAACGTTTCTGGTACTCCAAATTTTACAGCAAGTGACAGAGTACTAGCAGGAAAAAAATATCAGGGTCTCCATGTGTACACTACTAGCCGGGAAAAATCAAAATGCTCATCAACATGCGGCTTAGAAATTATGTTTTCATTTAAAATAAAATGTTTAAAGTATGTGTCAATTTTCATGTGTCCTCATCATTTTAATGGACTCTCCAGCTTAACCAGTGACCAGTCCTACTGAGTTTGACAACGGGGCTGCAACTCTGTGTGTGAATGTGTTTTCACACAAGTGGACGTGCTTGGAGTTACAAAGCTCCCAGTAGATAACATATGCAAATCACATGTTTCTTGCCTGGTATTTAATATGCACACACACACGTATAAATTTACACATAAAAACTTTGTGACTTTAAAAAGAGTTTTTAAATGTCTTTGGGGAATGTCCTAATTTTGCCCCCAAAGTAATACTTTGGGAATAACTGAATTCGTATCTTTGTGTATATGTGGACTCCACAACATTTGGTATCTATTCTACACAGTCATAAAGTATTACAGCACAATATTGGGCTTTAAAAATAAAGGAGTGCAAATAATTGCAAAAGGACTTGAATACACATTTCTCCAAAGAAGAGGTACAGATGGCCAACAAGCACATGGAAAGATGCTCAACATCACTAATCATTAGGGAAATGTAAATCAAAACTACAATGAGGTATCACCTCACACCCAACGGGTGGCTACCATCCAAAAACCAGAAAACAGCAGGTGTTGACAAGGATGTGGAGAAATTGGAACCCTTTTGCGTAGTTGGTAGGAATGCAAAATGGTACAGCTGCTGCAGAAAACAGGATGGAGGTTCCTCAAAAAATTAAACATAGAATTATCATATGACCCAGCAATTCCATTTCCGGGTATATACCCCAAAGGACTGAAATATCGAAGAGATATCTGTACAGTCATAATCATTGCAACATTATTCACAACAGCTAAAACACAGAAACAACCCAAGTGTCCATCAGCGGATGAATGGATAAGCAAAACGTTAGTATATGCATACAATGAGCACTATGCAGCCTGGAAAAGGAAGGAAGCTCTGTAATATGCTGCAACATGGATGGACATTAGACTAAGTGAAGCAAGCCAGTCAAAAAAGACAAATACTGCATGATTCCACTTACATGAGGTACTTAGAAAAGTCAAAATGATCCAGACACAAAGTACAATGGTGGTTCCCAGGGGCTGGAGAAAGGGGAGAATGGAAAGTTACTGTTTAACAGGCACATAGCTTCAGTTTTACAAGATGCAAAGCATGAAGGGAATGGATAGTGGTGATGGCTCCACAACAACGTAAATGTATTCAATACCACCGAACTGTGCACTTAAACGGTTAAGATGGTACATTTTATGTGTATTTTAACACAATAAAAAATAAAGGAGTGCTTATCTTATTTCTAATTTCATTAGTGGGTTAAACATATCTTGCCCACAGCAGATGAAAGGCTCTGGGGGTGTGTCCTCAACTTTGCTGGCCCCAGAGGCACAGTTCTGTTAAACAACCTGGCAGACACAATTCACCATCTGGCGTCCCCACTGAAACCACAGTGCCCAATGTCTCTGGCATCTGTGCCTGTGTGCATGAATGAGTGTGTGTGTGTGTGTGTGTGTGTGTGTGTTGTGTTGGGCATGCAGGCACAGGGAGAGTCAGGGGCTGTCCAACCACTCAGAGACCCAGCCTCACAGATTCTGGCAAACAGGTGATCCTCATTCACAGCCAACGGATGAAAAGGGTGCTGCAAACACAGTCTGACCCTCAGACCGGCCAGACCACAAAATGAAAGGGAGTGACCACTGGGGAAGTGAGGTGTCACATTTCTGTATTTGGTTGTTTATAAGGAGAGTAACAAGTGCTAAAAGCTTGGGAAAGCAGATTAGAGAGGGAGGCATAAAACAAGACAGCGGGAAATGATAACTTGGAAGTTGCAACAAAAAGATGGGGCGGCTGGAAAAGAACTTTTTTTTTTTTAAGCAGTGATCAGAAAAGAAGCGATGGCACATCTTCCAGCACGGCTGTACTATACGAGTGGAAGTGAAATGTAGTTTGGAATGAGAAGTACCTAAGTGGTAACACTACCCTCGGTTGGATTATTCAAAGACAGTACCTTATGCAGAAAGTCCTACATTCCAAGAAGGAATGGTGGAGGCGCAGCGTGGACACCTGTTGTGATTTCCCCATGCAGCGGCCCTGCCCGGTTATTCCTGTGTGGTTTGAGTGGGGCAGGCAGGTATAGGACCCAGGGTAGGTACCACTGACTTTACTCAGTGACTGAGGTGGCAGAGGTCCGGAGGGGTGACCTGAGTCCATCGGAGTCAATGCCCATCAGATGTAGCACTAAATTGAAACCACTAAAAAAAGAGGCTCTCTCTTTCCGCTAGTGGGATATAAAACTAGAGCAGCTGGTGGCTGTTTCTGCCACTGCTTGGGGCAAGCTTGCCTGAAAATGAAGCCAACAGGGAAAGGCAGAGCAAGAAAGGAAGAGAAAGACATTTCTGACATTGTCAGAGCAGCTGGATATGGCCAATGCCGAGAGCAATACCCCTAGACTTTTCCGTTATGTGAATCGATAATTTCCTGTTCTCACTTAAGCCAGTTTGATTGGGGTTTCTGTTACTTGTAATTGAAATCAGCCCTGACTAATTCAAGGTGTAAATGGCTTCAATATATTGTTTCCATTTGACCACACTGCTTACAATCTACGCTTTGGAACATAGGGTTTAGCGCTACACTTAAGCCACATACTCTAAATGGGCTCAATATAAATTATTCCAAAGGGCAGAAGGAAAATGTAATCCAGTTGGGGACCCATGTAAATATTAAGCTATGCTGACAACATTCATAGCAAACAGTTGCTAAACGTTACTATGTGCTTATGCTAAATGCTTTCTATAACTCAACTCCTACAATGTTTTAAAGGAAGTATTCTTATCATCTCTATTTTAAATATGCAGAAACTAACTCAGGTTAAGAAACTTGCCCAGCACCAGAGACAAAGGGTGATGTCACAAAGCCAGCACTCTGACTAGAACATTTACGCTTAACCACTATGTGGTACAGCCTCCAGATGATCACAAGTGCTACTGACCACACACAACTCGGTTCTGCCACATAAAGAGACTCAGCCGCTCTGTGTGACCTGAGCCCCCTTCACCAGGTGATATAAAAGTCAGTATGCCATAGCAACTCCCTGGGAGAAGTGGCTTTCCAACTACAGGTAGCAAACCATTAGCGGGTCATGAAGCTGATTTAATGAGTAGAGACCAGCAGTATTTCCCCCATGGAATAGAAAATATAGCATCAGAACACAGTGTATAAGAGTAAATATTGTTTTTAGTTATATCTACATATACATTTATACAGGTATATACTGAGTCATGATGTAAAATATATCTTATTATACTACAGTTCATTGTCAAAAGAGTTTGAAGCCATTAGTAAGCAAGCGGCTCTGTGCAGGCTGGGTGTGAAATAACCTACACCAGGACCCACAGGGTCGGGGTGGGGAGAGAGGGAGACATTAAAATCAAATGGCCTCAAGAGTTGAGGAAAGTTTAAGCTGACTAACACGGCACTACATCTTCATGGGGAAACCCACGAATCCATTGGACTCCCTGGAAGAACTTTTTTTCCTTCACTAAATATGAGAGACTACATGAATCCTTTCACAGAACCCTCAGTATCTGACGTTTATGTAGTAATTCAAAACTGAAAAGACGGATGCCAGTGATATTAACACAGAATGCCCTGTGCATAAACCAGGGAGGCTCACACCGCGGGCAGTGATGCGGCCCCGCTCCAGGCAGCCCTGCAGGCGTTGAGGCGGAAGCTTAGACTCACTGGGCCAACTTGAGTTTGCGGGGGGCGGTGAAAATCAAAACGGACAAGCATCCCAGCAGCCCCGACTGGGTGAAAAGCAACATCAGGCTCACTCCCCCTCCCTCTTTCCCACAAAGAGATGCAGGGGATGGGGGGCAAGGGCGGGGGAAGTTCACATCTGACACTAAACTCCCAGCCAGGCTTCCCAGCGCCCCTCCTCACTCCGGGAAAGGATACTTCTTACACTTTTATTAAATGGTTGTCATAAATTGCTTATGAGAGCACAGTAATGTGTTTTATCACTTTCCCTTTACTGCCAAATGGCGAGAGGTGGGCCTGTGCCTGCGTCAGAGCCTGAGCCAAAATCAGCTGGCAGCACAGCTACAATCATTAACCATCGAACTGGCAGCGCTGAGGAAGCCCATTTTATTACAGGCTCTCCCAGAATATATTTCGTTTGAACCTTGTACAGACTGAATTTGTTAACATAAGTTAACAGTGCATCCTGAAGCCTCAACTCCCTTGTGTCTCCCCGAAGTTGCTTTACTCCTTTAACTACTCCCCCCAACTCACACTAAATTGTTTAACCTCATAAAGTCAGGAACTATTGGTCAGTGTGAGATAGTTTCATTCCGTGGCTCTGAACCTTTTATGGGTTAGGGGTCCCCCTTTGAGGAGCTAATGAAAGCTATGGACCCTCATCAAGAAAACTGCACACAGGTGTAGAGATGTGCACACACGTACAAATTTGCTAGGATTTTAGGGGGTTCACCGACACCCAGAAAGCTCTCCACCGTCTCTCAGAAAGCATATGAACCCCAGGTTAATATTCGCAGTCCTCATCTGTCACCTTTACAATATTAAATATATTGGTAGCAAAAAATCTTCCCACAGCCTTGTAGCAAAAAAAAATTTGCCCGCTTGTGGAGTTAAGCGGTGTCTCTCAAACACATACTGAAAAACAAGACAAACTAAACAATGATCTCAACATTTCCTACTTAACTCTATTATACTTCAGAAACTGATAATCAGTTAAGTAGTTAGGGTCAGTTATTCAGGACCATTCTTAGTGCTGAAAGGGTAAAACAGTAGAAGTTTCCATCCTTCATCTTAACAAAACCAATGAGATGAAGCAATGGTGGAAAAAGAAGTCCCCACACAGTTATATGCTAAATCATACGGCACCAGCGAAAGGTTTAATGGGAATTAGACTTCACTATTGATCATTATAGCAGACAGCCAGGGGCTTTTCTGCCTGCTTAGAGTCTCTTTCTTCTCTTCTAGTTATATCATCCTGATCTTTGTTGGGGCAACACCCTGGTGCCCTAGGGTGAGATGGGAGGTATGTGACCCAACACTGCTAATCATAGCATTCCACCTACCTTACCACAATGATTGCTTTAAAAATAGCAAGTGATCAAAGCTAGTTTAATGAGACTCAGTATTGGGACTTCTACTTAAGTATTTGGCAAGAGAAACTCTCATTTGCTAGGGTTTTTTAACTGGCAGGAAAGATGCCAGGAGCTGCTGGTAGCCATCTTGAAACCATATGGGGGTACCCTGACCGAGAATGAAGTCAACCCAGGAGAAAGGAGAGCCAAGAAATGGATGGATCCCTTATGACATGCTTTGACTATTGGATACAGCTGTGGCTGAAGCTCTTTTCAAGTGTATAAGCTAATAAACTCCAACCTCATGGAGTGCATTGATCTCTGAAGTAAGTTCAGGTTCTGTACTTCTCCATCCTTTCCCTATAATTAGTTCACCTCTCAAGGACTACCTGGAATTTACTGTTTGTCATGTAACATGAAAGATTTAAAATAATGAATGGCCCATTTATTGTTACTTTACTTGATGCCACTACTAGGCTAGTCAACAACACAATGGTCTTTAATTACA